>NC_133324.1:340365892-340965892 GCF_042186555.1 Aquarana catesbeiana | reverse complement strand
GACCCAGCAGTTGGTCCTGTTCGCTTTCTTAGCTAGTTGGAGGTGCACTTTAAACAATAAGTTGGGATGTTGTTCATCATTACCCTTGCTAAAATACACTAAGCTAAAAACATAAATAAAAAAAGATACTTCTTATTCTTTGGTGTAGTTGATCAGCTTCTTGCAGTGGCTCACGTGGATCCAGGTATCTCGTCCCTCAAGCTTCTTTACAACGACCCAGTCACCTGGTTGGATAGAATGTAAACCGGTTATCGTGTCAGGGCCTGGGAGGGACTCATGAACCCTGTGGTGGACCTTTTGAAGTTCACGTTGCAGGGCCTGCACCTACCCCATCAGCTGGGAATGTAAAGACATTGCTGAGGAAAGTACAACCCTATTTTTGGTTGACTTCCGAACATACCTCATATGAAAATAACCCAGACATGTGGGAACTCAGTTAACCCTTTTGCACTTTTCACTGACTGTAGTTAATGCATAACCTGTGTGTGGCTTACCATCTGGGTGTAATACCTGAAACCATTGATAAAAAGGTTCTCAGCGTTTGGGATGGAAGCCTCCTTCACCAGACTGATGGTTGCTGATTCAAGTTACATCAAAGAAAAACAGTCGTGGATCTCGTCTTACCAGGTCACAAACTTGGTTAAAATTAGAGGGGTTAGTATTGTTAGTTTGAAAAATTGTCATTCTTACCATTATCTCCCCCAATTTTCTTCCTCATTACAACAGGAAGAAGAGACGCAGGGTTTAAAAATGGTCTCTGACATTCCCACCTTGACCCAGTGAAACTAAAATGCCATATACCTCTGAAACATAACTTATATCTGGTATTTCATCCTGTCTTACTATTTCTGTTTGGGCAGGTCCTCTCCCTCCATCTTTCCAATTCAAGTAACAAAAGATAGGGGAGATGTACTGAATAGAAATGGAAATACAGTATGGCACATTAAATATAGAACAAACAATAGTGGAAAGGGGACATCTTTGCAGAAATAGAAATGGAAATACGGTATGGACAGTAAATATAGAACAAACAATAGTGGAAAGGGGACATCTTTGCAGACAACAGAACCCAGTTGAATACCTTAGAATGTTTTATCCTTTTACTGACAGAACCAAACTTTTATCTACTTGCAAGTTAAATTTCCACTTTGACCAAAATAGGAATATTACAACTTGTACATTTCTCAAAACCAACAACAACAAAAGTCTCTGTAACTCTAATGCTCTGTACACTATGAGTAAGCACTCAAACTAGAGTGCGAAACGCATCAGCTGTGTCTGTACCATCTGCCTGATTGTCCTGTATTTTTGATGATCCTATTTTTACAATAAAGAAGAATTTTCAACTTTATCCAGTGTGCGGCATCCAGATTCTCTTATTTCAAACCTTGCCCTGTACACACGGTCGGACATTGATCGGACATTCCGACAACAAAATCCATGGATTTTTTTCCGACGGATGTTGGCTCAAACTTGTCTTGCATACACACGGTCTCACAAAATTGTCAGAATTTCCGAACGCCAAGAACGCGGTGACGTACATCACGTACGACGAGACTATAAAAGGGCAGTTCAGTACCAAGCGCGCCACCCTTTGGGCTCCTTTTGCTAATCTCGTGTTAGTAAAAGTTTGGTGAGAGACGATTCGCGCTTTTTCAGACTCGTGGTTTTCAGATCGTATTTCTGCTGTTCAGTTTGTGCTTGTAGGTTTGTATCTGGTCTTCAATGCGTGCAGCGAGTTACCATTGACTTGTCATTGTGTTCTTGTCCGCTCTTTACTGATTTTCAGGTCGCTCTTCACAGGCCTTGCTGTTCTTCAGTGCATTCTGTTACATCGTTCTGAGCAGCCGACCGTTTTCTAGCCATGTTGCATGTACGTACTCATCCTAGAGTTCGTGCTGTGCGGGGACTTGGTGTTGGGGTCCTTACTTTGACACAAGCCCAGTCCATGAACAGGGCGAGGAGGAGTTCATGGACCAAGAATTGGTTGCTCCAGCGTGACCAATTCTGTCACATGCCTTTGCTCCGTGAGATCCGTGAGAATAATCCTGACGATTTCAGGAACTTTCTCAGAATAACGGACCCGTATTTCACCGTTTGTTGGCTTTGCTAACCCCTTATATCAGCAGGCAGGATACCTGAATGAGGCAAGCCATCACTCCGGAGCAGAGGCTAGTTGCCACGTTACGTTACTTGGCGACGGGGAGAAGCCTGCAGGACCTCAAAGTTCTCGACAGGCATCTCCCCCAGGCTCTGGGGATCTTTATTCCAGAGACCTGTTCTGCCATCATCCAGGTCTTGCAGAAGGAGTATATTAAGGTAAGATTGTTATCCTTTAACATCACATTTTATTGTATTTAATGTTTACTAATGTATTGTATTTCTTTCCTCATTCCCTAATTACCATGATTGTAATATGCTGTGAATGTCCCCTTTGTCCTCATGCATGCTGGATTTTATTATTTTTTTGTCCTTCATACATATTTGCCTTCACTTACCTCCCCAGCATGCTCTCCTGGGCCATTATCCACCTTGTCTACTCAATTAACAATGTATTTTGTCTGCCCCATAGTAGTGCTTTACCCTAAACACCCCCTAAAATGTTTAAAATTGTGATTTGTGCTTTAAATTCAGGCAGAGTGCCAGAGGTTTTTTTTTTATGTCCCAAAATCATTTGGAACCCTCCCTCCCCTGAACTGCTAACTCAGCTGATACCAATCCTCTATCTGCTGACTTTGCCAAACCCATACACACTATACCTACCTCTTTTGTGATCAGATTTATGGATGAATTCCTGAAAGCATATAGTGCAAGGGCCTGCCTGAATACTTTCAAATGGTAATGTTAAAAGTTTTTGTATCCTATTATTATCGTGATAGGTAATAGCAGAATGTAAAAATGTGCTAAAATGTGTACAGTGTTTATTTATATCTTTGTATTATAACACTTCTTACCTGTCCAGTGGGCTGCCAATAGTGTAACTAAGGAGGGGCTGGCCAAAGTAATACACATTATTTAGGCATCCCCCCCTAATTTTTTTTAAATGGCCCATGAGAGGGAGGGAGGGGAGGGAGGAATCTGATAGGTGGACCTTATACCTTTGTCTTTAAATACTCCCTAAAATAAATGTTATACTGATGTTGGCCAAGATTGTTTGTGTCTAATCTGCTTTCCATGTCTATGAGAAAAACGATTAATTTATTTTTCTTGTTTGACTCCACAGTTTCCTTCCAACCCATAGGAATGGCAGCCTGTGGCCTCCCACTTTGCCCAGCGGTGGGACTTTCCTAACTGCGTTGGGCCAATTGATGGGAAACACGTCCACATCGTCTCACCACCCAACTCGGGGTCATACTATTACAACTACAAGGGGTTCAATAGTATTGTGATGTTGGCGGTGGTGTCGACTACTTACAAGTTCCTGTATGTGGACGTGGGGAAGAATGGCCGGATGTCAGATGGTGGAGTCATTGCCCACACGGAGTTCTACAGGCGTCTCCAGAATGGCAGCTTGGGCTTGCCACCTCCAGAAGACAATGCGGAAGGACTCCCATTCGTCTTCGTTGCAGATGAAGCGTTTGCGCTGGGGGACCATCTTATGTGGCCATTCCCTATGAGGACCCTCACCCCGGACCAGAGGGTTTTTAATTACCGGCTGGCCAGAGCCAGAAGAGTGGTGGAGAACACGTTTGGAATAATGGCCAGCCGGTTCCACCTATTTCTTACACCGATACACATGGCGTAATATAAACTCAATCACATCATCCTGGCTTGCTGTGTTCTCCACAACTTTTTAAGGAGAAATTCTTGGAACTATGCTTGCTCAGTTGGCCCTGAGGCCAGAATTAATAGTAATGAACCAACCCTGACGGCGCTTGAAGCTGGCCATCCTGGCTTGCCCCCCCAGAGTGCCAGCGGGGTCCGTCTAAGATACATGGAATATTTTGCGGGTAGGGGGGCCATCGATATGCCAGACAAGATAAAAAATAAAAATGCACTGGCGCTTGGAGATACTGAAGCAAAAATTGCTATAAATAATTCAGAAAGTCATATATTGAAATGATCCAAATATTACATGGAGAATATTAAAAAATATAAAATACTAAAAAGCAGTCCATAGTTCAAAGGAAGTCCATAAAAGCAATATGTGGGAGGAGTTTGGTCTGACTATGTGTACAGGCATTCAATTTATTGGCTTTCAATTATCCACTCTTCCTTCCTTTTATTATTTTTAGAAACTCATCAATTTCACGTTTTTAATAGTTATCCTCTTTATTAATTTATTTTTATCTAGTGACAATTTTTTAAAATAACTTTCATTGCTTTTATCTAGTAGCCCCTCTAGTGTTAATTGCTACAATCTTTTAAAACCATTATTTGTCCCTACTAAATATAGTGATTATTATCACCATTATATTATCTTTCAAGCACAGTATGCACTTATTATAGAATACATATATCTTGAGATCCTAAATATATTTTTTCTTATATATATTTTTTCTTACAAATTTAGAGATTGCAGCTTCCTGTTTATATATGAACGTTTGAGATATACTCACCGCTGATTAATCAATCAGCTGTGAGCATTTTCAGCCAGCAGAGGGCTCCTATATATACTTTTTCACTCTTCCCCTATCCTTACACTTGAAAAAGGAGTGCGCATGCGCCATACGGACCTTGCGCACGCTCAGAAACGCGTTGTGTTGTTTCCAGCCACTGACGTCACAGGCCGCTTCCTTGGTTTGCTGCTCCACTCCTCTGCTAAGACGGGCCGTGTTTTGTCCCGGCTCCCCGCCGGATTGCGGCATAGGTTTGGGGCTTTCCTGGGAACCGGTGATCGTCCCTCCACTCTCCTCTGACATGTATCATCTTGCCTAGAATATTGTTTTTACATGTAAGTGGATATTTTTAACTTGTTAATTGGAATAAAACCTGTTTACTTAGAGGCACTCCTCTCCTCTTGTTTTTTTTTTTTTTTCTATATGCCAGACAAGGTCTGAGACATTTTTTAAATAAAAATATATTTTAAACTGAACAAATATTTGCTTAGATTTACTGCTTGGCTTTTTTTTAGCTGACCAAGACTGAAATTTGGGGAGTCCTGAAAATGGCATTGATTGTGTAAAATTATAAAGCACTGTTGGGTGTTATTTACTAAAGGAAAATACACTTTGCACTACAAGTGCACTTGAGACTGCACTGAAACTGCACTTGTAGTGCAAAGTGGATTTATCTTTAGTAAATAACCCCCATTGCTACTGAAAACACCAACTTTACTACAAAAGATGCTTTTGAGCATTGAAAGATGAAGCCACACATTGTTTATTTCTCAATTTTTTTCTTTCAATAGATTTTTATTGTTATATGTTACAGCCAAGAGAAACAACAATCGTAGAAGACATAAGTTGTATGGTGTAGAGGCGTGACAAAGCCAAAGCTCACAAGGAACTACGTGGAGAGTAAGAAACAAGTAACAGTGTACATCAACAGCCGTGTTTAGGGATTATTCCTCAGTTCCAACACCCCTAATGGGTACTAACTGTGTTGGAGTCCGAGGAGTGTCACCCCACCCTGATAGCCCTAAACGTATTCCTTATACCGCTCCATGCTGTCAGAGGATCTGTAATGAGAGCCTGTAGAAGTACCTATGGGTACCTCCAGATATCTTTGCATATGGCAATGCTGAACTGGAAATTAGTAACCTCATATTAAACCAAGCTGTACCTAATAAACAAACCAAGATAATAAAGGGATAGCGAAAACAGAAGAGTATAGAGAGGAAAAAGAGGATAGGAAAATGATGTGTAGATAGAGCGAGAAGCGACGGTGTGGTATTCGCTCCTCCACACTCAAGCAGGTATAGATGAACGGATTAGTGGCCTGGATACGTATTTGGCCCAAGGTTCCCATACTGCTTCGGTTCTGTCTACCGTGTCCAGGAGGATGCTTACTGTTTTCTCCTGAGCCATAATCCAGGATATTTTTCCACGCTCGGGCTATTGTCAATTTAGTTCCAATAAGGATGAACCTGATAAGATTGTGGGCCATTTTCGGTACCCCCGGGATGGGAAAGTTCAATAGTGCATAGTGTGGTGTTTTTGGAATAGATAGTTATTTTCCTGATAATCCAGAATATTTTGTTCCATAGATCCCTTATTTTGGGGCATTCCCACCAGATATGAAGCATGGAGCCAATATGCCCGCAGTTACGGAAGCATAAGGGGGATGCGTTTGGGAAGATCTTAGCTATCCGCAAAGGGACCATATACCACCTCATTAGAACTTTTAAGTTCGCCTCAACAAGCGCAATATTAAGAATGCCTTTAGAAGCAGTGATGGAAGCTCTGTGCCACTCAGACAGGGTCCATTGTTGTTGTAGATCAGTCTCCCATTCCCTCATGAATAGTGTTTTAGAATCAGCCCTAGCAAGCGCTCGATAAATCACCGTTATTCCCCCCCTCTGCTCCATGACCTGACCACACCACAGTTCATAATCCGTAATGTTCAAAGGTTTGTGAACGGAGCGTCCAAGAGATCTGATAAAGTGGGATATCTGTTGGAGTCTGAACCGTTCCGAACCTGGCATGTCAAGTTTACTGGTGCAGTAAGAAAAGGTGAGGGGGCCTGTCGGGTGAACAAAGTGCCCAATCCTATAAAGCCCCTTATCTAACCACCATTGAAAGGCTTTAATGTCTTGACCAGGCGGGAAAAGGGGATTTCTGAAGATGTGGGATAAGGGGCACCAAAGGGAGTTCAAGTGTGAGTTGAGTCTAAGGGAGTCCCATAGTGTCAAGGAGTGAGAAAGTGTGGGTGCAAGTATGGCCGGTCTGGTCTTAGTAGCTGTAATGGAAATTTGTAAGTTCTGTATATAATTGTATTGTATTTTGTATGTATTGCACACTGCCCTCACTGTGCAACAGCACTAATAATGTTTTCAGTAAATGTTTACATTCTTTCGAGTCCTGATTAGAATAAGCCTGCCTATGTAACGCCCCTTGTTACGATAAACCTACAATTGTAATATTAATGTGATACCTACGTAATCATGTGCATAAAAACCTTCAATTGCGTCATAATAAAGCAGAACAGTAATTTGGAAAGATGCTGAGCGTATCTTTTGTGTCTGTTCCCTACTGCAGTAGTTATTATTAATTTGGAACCACTAATCAATATGAGGATAGGAGTTGCCTATCATCAATTCAACCGAGTCAGCATGGCGAGCTTTGCCTTAGGAGGGGATTCCAGGTGACCCTGAGTATCCGAAACGAGGAGCTTGAGACGATCCGGGAATTTCTGATAATCAGCCGGCTGAGGTAAGCCTTTTGCTTACATTTGAGTTATCAGACTTCCTTGATCGGTAAGGCATTTTCGGGACAAAGGGTACCTATTTTACTCCCCTTAATCGAACTGTATTGATTGGTGGTTATATGTTATGTTGTCCCTGTCTACTGTCCATCGGAGTGTTATAGATAAGAAAGGGAAGAATAGTGCTGTTTCCAGGTATATGTAGTACATCTACTAGATAAAGTAGTTTAGAGGCAAGAGGGTATAGGCACAAGTAGAGAAGAGAGAAGACTGGCCAGTCATTATGGGCATTGAATTAAGTAAGGGAATGAAGGGTAAGAGACCCTCAAAAATGCCCAGCGCAAGAGGAGCGCTATATATGAACCAAAGGTGCGGTTCCGCCTATACTGAGCCCCTAGATTAATGGTTAGAGTGGACAGGGATCCACAATGGGTAACTGGGTTACCAAGGTCCACAGAGACTAAGAATCACACAGAGTAAACAACTAGAGAAACAGCTATCTATGTGAGCAGGATGGATCAAGGGTGACATTAGAACTAGACAGAAAGGGACATTTTCATGTTAAGTTGTGGGATGAATTTGGGGTCAGGCACTACAACTATTAGAGTCAGAAACAGAGAGGGAAGATGGGATGAGCACTCTGGCTCCCCATCTGATCATAGAATCATAGAAGCTAGATATAAAAGTTATTTAAACAAAATAAGGAAAGCAGAATTTAGGCAGGGAAATATTAAAGAGTTAAAAGAAAGTGAGAGAATGATATGCATGTGTTGTGCACAAATGGGAAAAATGTAAGCGATTTTAGAGAGATATTGGTGTATGCGTGTGCGAATGCTGGGACCTTTAGTTCTATTGCTTGTGTGTGTCATGTACGCAGATGTGACCCCCTCCTTTGTGCTCTCATGAAAGAAATGTGGCTGGGATGAGAGGTTAGTGATAAGCTGGAAGGACATCATGCCAATTCCAGTTTTTTAGACAAAACATTTATAACAAAATGTGCCGGGTTAACGAATCTAATGGTAAACAATGTGATCACAATTATTTTGAATCTGTTTTCCAAACATGGTAAAATGAAGGTTACATTTAACCGTGTATTACACAAATTGAATATCCTTTGATAGTGGAAACACTGCATTTAAAAAAGGGAAATTAAGTAAAATTAAGTAATAATGAGTATTAATTTCTAATATGAGTTTAACAATTATATAGATATATTGAAACTGGTTTAGACAACCTTTGGTTGGAAATGAAATCCAGGTTAATGGGGAAATTTGTAATGAATGAGATTAGTTTAGATTAAGATAACAATTTTGTAATTTTACATTTATACAATAAGCTCTTATTGAGAGAAAAAAAAGATTAAGATGAGGTTGTTATTTTGAATAAAGCTGCCATAATATTTAACAAAGCCAAGATGGATGGAATACATAAGAAGTTCTTCTATAAAAATGAAATTTTAAGGTTTTTGATAATAACTTGATGTGCGGTCCATGATGTAAGAGTAATATTAAATAAAATTTAAATATAACAGACCCATCACATCAAGTCCACACACCCTGTTAGGATAGATGCCGCCTGCAGCCAGTTGTTTTATAGTTTTTGATGCTTTCTGGTCCATCATACAGATTCTTGGTCCTTTTGTTTTTATTTATTTTTATTTTTGAAATCCAAAGCAGAATGTGTGGATTGTGAAATGATGTGCCCCTTTTTCTTGTAAGTACAGTGGTATAAGCAGAAGAATATTTTGGATTTATGGGCATCTCTCCATGACCGCAGGGTATTGTTATCATTTATTATAATATTGCCAGGAAAAAGTTGTCTTTTGAAACATGAAACTGGAGTTCTTACACAAATAGTGTGATAGAAAACAAGACATTGTAATATATTTATGCAAGCTGGACCCAGTAATGAAGGGTTCATCCCGATATATCAGAGCTGTAGCTTTTATGCAAAGGTGCTATTAGACAAAGTTAGATATTGTTTTGGTCAATGGTCCGACATTCTGTGCAGCAAATTTACAGCTAACTAAATGTTTGTCTAATGAAAGGTTTAAAATATGAGTTTGTTTATGTACAAATCTAACAATGAAAAACGCGTACATTTATTCAAAAGAAAGGAAAAGACGCATGTGTTAAATTGATGACATAGGAATCAGCTGCTGTGAGCCCAGTGCAGGACACACTCCCTGAAGACCCAGATATTACATTTTTTGTAGATTTGAGTATGCAGTTTATCACCCAGAAGGATACTCTGTATTCAAAGTCATTGGATCCTTTTTCCCCAGCTCAAGAAGCAGAGCTCCATGTTTTAGCAAAGCCTGTGAGCTATAAAAAGAGTGTATATTTATATAGATAGTCGAGATATAGAGAGCTTTTGGTTCCATTTGAAGGGCCAGAAGTTTGTTTTTACTTCGGCAGGTAAACCAATAAAGCATGCCAAGTTAATTTGATTGGCTGTTTTCAGCCTTCCAGGTTCTTGCTGAGGTAGCCATATTAACTTTCACACATGGAAGCAGACCAGGTGACTCTAAGGATGCTGCATTTACAGCCCCGGACACTTGATGGGTCTGTGCAACTCACAGATTCCACCCTAGTTCTGGCCCAGTATAGCTGGGAATAATAATTATACTTTAAGGACCCCAGAACGAGAAGAACAAGTGGTCCACAGGGGGCAACTTCTTATGAAACAGGACTTTGGAAAAGGTGATCATTTATGTCTGCCAGCCACTCTTTTCCCTTCAGCTTGACACATGGACCGTGTCATCAGTCACAAGCAGTTATGGCTGCCTTAGTAAATGAGCGTGGGATAGAGCCAGGGTTCACCACAGTTGTTTTTATAACACACCACTTCTTGTTTTACCTGTTACCAAAGGTGTTACCAAAAGCTGAACATCCCTCCCAGAGATTACATAAAAGATATATCCAGATGCCCAAGTCAGGATCTTACGAGTATGCATTTTGTCTGTATGGACATGTTTTTTGGATGTCCAGTGGCAAATGCTACTGCAAAGGCCACAGTAAAAAGTGTTATCAGAAGTAGTTTGTAAATATAGAGTGCAGAAAGTACAGAGAGTAACAGAGGAAATCATTTTTATAGGAGAGTCCTTACTAGAAGTTTTGAGGTTTTATTTTTACACCCCCTACTGTCTACAATGTAGTGGACAAAGTAGAGTAAGAAACTAGAAAACTTTTGCCTGAATGTTTTCTTATATTTTATGAAGCCCCTAAGGGGGATATTGGACTCTCTCCCTATGAGATTTTGTTTGGGAGTGTGTTACTCACTTGCTTATATTTTGTCTCAGCAGCTGAAGTCCTCCATTCGGATCTCACGGAGAATGCTGATGATCTTTTAAGGTTTTTTACAAACTCATTTATGTGTTTTCTCCCTAATTCCAGATCCTAAAAGTTTGGAAGGATCTAAAACTAAAGCCAGGTGACTTTTGGATTGTTAAGAGACATTTATATATAAGGAAATGTTTGTAGACTCAATACAGCATCTATTTCATGTACAGTTTTTGCAAAACTTGAAGGAAAAGTCACCTGGATCCACACCAGACACTGCAAAAATGACTAAATTAAAGAAATCTCTGTGTTTGATTTGTTTCCCTCTTGTGATCACAGTCTAGGGTACTTTTTGATTAAATTACTTTAATTGTAAGGGATATATATATATATATATTTGAAAAGTAGTTCAGCCAAGTTGAAGTCATATTTGTCTTTTGTGCGTCTTCCATTTCATGTAGAATTGTCTGTGTTTACATGTGCTGATAAGTCAGCATGTCCACAATTCAGCTAGAAGGCCATTCTGGCCACAGGAGTGTACAGCCAGTACTCTGTAAATATGTCTTATCAATCATTTGTTTTTCACAATGAAAAGTCATTTTGGTAATGAAAAAGTTGCTTAGCTATTATTTTCTCCACAATGGAGTTTTTGCTTCTTTGGCCAGGACTACCTCCACCTAAGCGTGTGGAGGTTCCAGGTTAAAGGTGATAGCAGGTATGGTTAGTGATCAAAATATTGATCAAAAGAGGGGAGACTGTAATGGAAATTTGTAAGTTCTGTATATAATTGTATTGTATTTTGTATGTATTGCACACTGCCCTCACTGTGCAACAGCACTAATAATGTTTTCAGTAAATGTTTACATTCTTTCGAGTCCTGATTAGAATAAGCCTGCCTATGTAACGCCCCTTGTTACGATAAACCTACAATTGTAATATTAATGTGATACCTACGTAATCATGTGCATAAAAACCTTCAATTGCGTCATAATAAAGCAGAACAGTAATTTGGAAAGATGCTGAGCGTATCTTTTGTGTCTGTTCCCTACTGCAGTAGTTATTATTAATTTGGAACCACTAATCAATATGAGGATAGGAGTTGCCTATCATCAATTCAACCGAGTCAGTAGCGCACCAAAGTATGTAATCTAGAGTGTAGTGAGGAATAGCTTGTCTTTCCATATGAACCCAATCAGGGTGAGCAATTTTAGAATATATAGTGGATAATTGAGATAGTTGTGCTGCTTGATAGTACCAGAGTACCCACCCCTCCTTGATCTCTACAGCGGAAGAGAGTCCCTTTGGCAATTCTATGCCCCTTGGATCCCCATACAAACTTCATGATTTTTGATTGGAAATTCCGTAGACGGATCTTAGGGATGGGGATAGGTAAAGATCTGAAGAGATACAGGAGGCGGGGCAGAAGGGTCATTTTCACTGAATTCACCCTACCTAGCCAGGAAAGGCCCAGTTTGTCCCATGTGGATAAATCATCCTCCAGTTTACGAAAAATCGCAGGAAAGTTGGCTGAGTAGAGTTTGTCTACGGTCGCGGTCAAGTTAATCCCTAAATAGGGGAGCGCTGTCTCTGTCCATCCGAACCTAAAGTTGTTTTTAAGATGAGAAACCAACTGGTCTGGTAGGTTAATATTGAGACCTAGAGATTTGGAATAATTGACCGTAAGTCCCGATACTTTGCCAAAATCATCCAGAACCCTGTATAAAGAAGGAAGGGAGGTAAGCGGTGAAGATATAAAAAGCAAGATGTCGTCAGCGAACAATGCGCATTTGTGCGCATGAGGTCCGCATTGTACCCCTTGTATGTTAGGGTTGTCTCTGATGGAAATGGCCAGGGTCTCGATGATCAAGGCAAAGATTAAAGGAGATAAGGGACATCCCTGTCTCGTGCCGCGGAGAATCTGGAAGGAATTTGAGTGGTATCCCTGCATTTTAATTTTTGCTTCCGGGGAAGAATAGAGTGCACCGATAATGTTCATAAAGGTTTCACCAAATCCCCATTTTTGCAGGGTAGGGACCAGAAAGGACCAGGAGACGGAATCGAACGCCTTCATGAGATCAAGTGAGAGCAGGAAACCCTTTTGTTGGGGGCCCCCGTCCCAACCCGATCCCAACAAGGAAACGATGTCGATTGCCCTCCTGATCTGATCCGGCCCCTGTCGCCCGGGAATAAAGCCCACTTGATCCCTATGTATATAAAGGCCAATGAAGTTGGAAATTCTGTCCGCAATAATTTTTGTTAGGATTTTAAGATCATTATTAAGTAATGATATAGGCCTATAATTGGAGATGCAACTGGGGTCCTTTCCTGGCTTAGGAATCACTGTTATGAACGCCGAATTAGAAGCCTTGTCAAGGGGCGAACCAGATCGAAGCTGATTAAAAAAGCGAGCCAAGTATGGGGAGAGTAATGGGGAGAAGTGCTTATAATATGGAACCGAGAAGCCATCTGGGCCCGGAGCAGAATTATTTTTGAGGTTTTTAATGACTCATGCTACCTCTTCTATGGAGATCGGAGCCTCTAATTCATCCCTATGCTGTGTCGTGATCCGTGGGATCTGTACTGATTCCAGAAAAGAGTCTATAATGTCTGGGGAGGGTTCCTTCTCTACCTTGCTATATAGAGAGCAATAAAAGTCGTGAAAGGCTTCCATAATTTTTTTGGGATTCTGTGTGAGGGAACCGTTACTTAATTTTATTTTAGGGAGCGCATGTGTTCTAATTGTAGGGGTCAACTGTCTGGCTAATCTAGAACCAAGTTTGTCAGTTTGGTAGTAAAACCTACCCCCCTCCCATCTGAGGATCTTTTCTGCTATAGCAGTGAGAGCCAGGTTCAGGGCCGTGCGGGATGATTCCAGCCTATTTGCGGAGTCCGATGAGGGTTTGGATTTGTGCAGTAAGCTGAGAGAAGCGAACTCCCCTTCCAGCCTATCAATTTCCAATTTGCGAGCTTTGCGAATTCTAGACGAGATCTGGATTAAGCTACCCCTGATTGCTGCCTTGTGGGCCGCCCACAGGGTGGAAGGGGAGATGCTGTCCGCGTCATTCAGACGGAAGTATTCCTGAATGTGTTTTTCAATTTCACACACGTGAGTGGGATTGCTAAGGATGGAGGCGTTTAATCTCCAGTGGAATCCTGAGCGTTGAGGCAGACCTCCATTCAGAGTCATTAGGAGAAGGGAATGGTCTGAGTCCTTAATATCTGACCTTTGTATCAGTGGAACATGTTGAAGAATAAAAAAGGTGATCAATTCTAGAAAAAGATTGATGCGGGTTGGAGTAGTGCGTGTAATCCCGTGCCTTCGGGTTCATTTCCCGCCAGACATCCACCAAGCCATGATGGAAAATCTGTCTGGCCACATTCAGACTCTGCCTGATGGGACGTACCCTGTTTTTGCCTGGGGGGCGTGATTTGTCAATTCCCGCGTCAAATGCTATGTTGGAGTCTCCCCCAAAAATGACTAGGCCTTCAGTTAAAGGGGAGAGGGTTTGGAAAAGGGACTTAAAGAACTTTGCCTGTCCCCGGTTTGGCGCATAATATGAAATAAGGGTGTAAAGTTGTTCGTCAATGCGTACCTTTACCAACAAAAATCTACCCTCCGGGTCCTTGAATTCAGAGACCAGGGAGAATTGAGTTCTGCGAGAGAAGAACAGGCCTACGCCCTTGGTTTTATTGTCAGAGTTGGCTAAATAAAATCTGGGGAATTTGGCATGAATGAATGAAGGGGAATATGATTTAGGGAAATGTGTTTCCTGTAAAAATAGTATATCTATTTTTTGTGCGTGATAATGTTGGAATACTTTCCTACGTTTCATAGGGGAATTGAGTCCCTGAACGTTGTGGGTGGCAATGCGTAGAGCAGGTCTATGTGAGGAGTGGTCAGCCATGGAGCAGCTTAAGTGAGAAAGCGGGCGATCCCCGAGCACTTACCTTTGATGTAGTGGCCGGTCTCAATATGCATGCCTCAGGAGAAAACACTAGGACTTCAAGTTGCTTATCGTGAAGGAGCGAGACCACATCCGTCGCTGCAAGAAAAAGTCGTGAGGTGAGGAAGAGAGGAAAGAAGAAGAAGACAGTTCGGAAAAAAAGGAGAAGTCAGCTCCGAGATAGAGGTGAGAACAATACCACCCCTCTCAGAGAAACAAACACGTTGACCCCCCAATGCGGGGGGGAGTCCCGAACCAGGAGTAGCAAGACCACTATGGTTAACCACTCCGAGTGCGGGAGCAGGCGTATTGGACCCGCTCCGTCCTTCGCACCCTAAACTAATATCTCCAAATAAACCAGAAATAGAATATAAACATACATATATGAATATATATATCAGAAAAAAAAGAAAAAAGTCCCTTACAGAATAAAAAAAAGTGAATGACCAAGACTAGGGGTATAATGGGGGATGAGAGGAAAATGGGGGGAATATCAAGATCGCTAGCTAAGGATATCTGGGTCAGGAGACTGGGGGGGGAGGGAAGGAGGAGGGGGAAGGAGAAGAAAGGAGCCTATTGGGCCCGACCAGACCCCAGCCTAACTTTTGGGAGAGGGGCAATGATAGTTCCCTCTAGCAGCGTCATTAGAGGCGTGTCTGGTTGTTCAGACCTGCACTTGGAGCAGAAAGAACCTAAAGTCCAGTTGGAAGTTTGTGCAGGTTCTGAGGAAAAAAAAAAAATTTTCAGACAAATGAGGAGAAGAGACAGTTGGGCATAAATGCCATGGGTCAAGGAGGATTCCGACCAGAACAAAAGTAGGAAGTGTATGGTGGAAGGTAGGGATTCCCTCACGATCATGGGGGGAGGCCTTCCTTGGCCTTCTTGTTTTTGGGTGTCATCCAGAGAGAGGACAATGGGCTAGACGGAGGTGGACGTTTGGTCATGCCGGAGGAAGCGGTCTGCATAGGGGAAGGTGGATCCTTCGGAAGAAGTCCCAATTTTTGCAGTAGTTGTTCACCTTCTTGGAATGAGGAGAATCGAAAAGGCTTGCCGTTGAAATCAAATTTTAGGCTGAAGGGGAAGAGCCACCAATACTTGATATTCCTTTGTGTAAGAACCGTCAGGAGGGGTTTGAGCGCCCGCCTTTTCTGGATAGTGAAGGGTGAGATATCCGCGTAGATTTGTATCTGGTGTCCCATCAGCTGGATCTGTGGGGTGGTACGGGCTCTCCTCATGATTTCCTCCTTGACACTGTAGTAGTGTGGTTTGACCACAATGTCGCGTGGCAGGCCATCCTGGCGGGGAGGTCCCAGTGCCCTATGTGCACGATCGAGCTCCAACCTGTGTGTTCGGATGTCAGGGATAAGATGTTTAATTAGGGAATGGACTGCATCCGGGACGTCCGTGATGGACTCAGGCAGACCCCTGATCCTAAAATTTAGTCTTCTGGATCTGTTCTCCAGGTCATCTATTTTCGCCATGGCGCCCTCAAATTGGTCATGCCGATCTTGAAAGCGATCGGTGTTTTAATTAACTCGATCGATCGTAGCATCAACTTTGTTTTCAATGATTTCAATGCGGGAGCCTAGGAGTTGGAGGTCCGCCTTAATGTCAGAGGTAATTCTGGAAGCAGTCTGAGCAAGGCCCCTATCCAGCATTTCTGCAAATTTAGAGAATATGAAGGTAATGTCCTGGGGCTGTGAGGCAGGAGGGTCTGTCTCCTGATATGAGACATTAGGCCTGGGGTGATGGGTGCCTGAGGGAGACAGTAGCTTGTGTATCCCATCCAGGCTCTGGTCCAAGAGGGATACTGTGGTGGCCGGTGACAGAGGACCTTCGCTGGTTGTGGGTGAGGGGGCAACTCCACATACCTCCTCATGTAAAGCATCCCGCCATGTATGAGAGCTTGAGCTCCCTGTGAGAGTCTCGTGAGGTGGCCATTCCGCCGCCATCTTGGAAATTTCGTCTGCCCCTGTGAGCGCTGGAAATCGGGCTGTGAGTCCTCTCCTTATCGCACCCACCGGCATCCACTCGTGGCCGTGTGATCGCGGTCCCCTCCGGTCCCGGTCTGGCGGTGTGGGGGCTGATAAAAGCGCTGCAGGGTGCGCCTAATGGGCGGAGCGGTGCGGAGCTCTGTGTTCAGTCAGCCATCACAGAGCGCCGTGCATGCACACTCCATATTTCTCAATCTTTTTAATCAAAGCACAATCACATGTGCATTTATAAAAGGTTTTTAAAACAAACCAACATGTTTGTTGTATAACAATTTTTTAGGTCACATGAAAAAGTAGAAATTGCCTTTTAAGGTAAAACAGGCATGTTTAAAAGCAAAAAGAAATACACAACTCTGGAACTTACAAAGTTCAACTTTTCAAGAAAGTGAAGGCAATATCAGACATGAGTATTTATAAACTGTGTTTGATATTGCGTTCAGCAGATGGGGTGAAGTCACCCCTGGAAAAGCCAAATTTTGAAGATGCACACAAATTGACGAATGTCAATATGTGCTAGCTGCCATCATGGGGGATTAATGGACGTGTTTTGTGGGTGCAACCCCTTCCTCTCAGTTACTTTATTATTGAGGAAGACGCGTACATTGGTCTCCCGTGATGGCAGATAGCACATGTTGACACACTGTGTGCATCTTCAAAATTTTGCTTTTCTATAATATGTCACAAAATTTTCTAAAAATTGCCAGAAAAGCAAAAACACAAAGCACAAATAACTTAGGGATTTCTAGGGGTTTTAAATTCTCCCTAAAACATCAATGATGTTCTTCATTTTGGTTTGAACATCATTGATGTTTTGCTTGATGTTTTCCAAGTCCCTATTACACCCCATTATCTCCCTGATGAGGATCTGGGCACTTTTACTGGTGAAATGACCTTCTTCCACAACATCACAATCACTTAAAAATATATAAAAAAAAAAAACACCATGTATTATAAATATGCAGGCATACATCTCTTACCTGAGCCTGTGGTTGCAGACACTCACCTGTTGTGGTGACAATTTCCACCACATCTCCCTCCTCCTCCTCTGCTTGTGTTTGGGGGATTTCCACTTGTTCATGAGGTAGGGGGTCTGTTGTCTCCTCTGATGAGTGGTGTCCTCCGAGTCTTTTCGCCCCTATGTTAAAATTTGATGGCAGAAATAGGAATATGAAACATTGCTTGGAAGTTGGGTACAATTGTCTCTTTTGGCAGAGTTGCAAGATGAAGAAATATTTTTGTCCTTTGTCAAGCTTGAATACTTACCTGTTTTGTACAAGCTTCACAGATGGAGACACCCCTATAGTATACACTGGAGTACCTGTGTGGGCCCCCTAATAAAAATGGTGTTCTGGTGTCCCACACTAGTGTTCCTGTGTCCAGATGTGTAAACAGCTGCTGAGTGTCCTCTCCTTACACAGAATCTAGTTTGCATTTCATTCTAGTTACAAACCCATCTTGGCAACAAACTTGTTTTAAGAGAAGTAGGCCAGAAAAAATATATTGAAATGCATCTGGACAAAACATGGTGTTTTATTGGCCGAACGAACAATGTTTCCTACGAACGAATAATGTGTCCATGAACATGAAAGTTGACATTTTAAACTGTACAACAATAAAGGAAAGCACATGGAGCAGCACGAACGTTCTAAAAATAATGAATAGGAACACAGCACAACTACTTACTTTTTTGCAGCACTCTCCTGATCCTTCTATACTGATCGTGTTCCCTGATTTTGAGGTTTGACCACTGTTTCCTCAGTTGATCCTTGGATCGCCGTACCCCAAAATTACGGTGCACACTCTTCACAAATTTCGCCATGATCTTGGCCTTTCTGACATTGGGTTTGGGGTAAGGTCCATACTTCCCACCATAGTCGGCCCTCTTCAGTATGTCGACCATCTCCACCATCTCAACAAAGGCCATATTTGAGGCCTTAAATCTTCTCCGGGATCCTGACGTTTCTGGCTCTGGGCTTTCCTCCTCGTTGCTGTAATTAGCATGCACCTGCTCTGTCTCCGCCATGTGCTCTTCCCCACTGCGCCGAATGAGAAAGGGCGGGGAATAGACTAGAAAGAACGTCAGGGGCGGGCGGATTTTCACGCATGCACAGTGTATATAAAGCGTAACACGCGTGCATCGTACGTACAATCTGTGAGCGGAGGAAGAACTATAGGAAGCGCCGATCGTGATAACGAAGGTAACATTTAAACTTGGGCCTATACTGCTTAGAGACTGAGGCCTATATTGGGATGAGATTAGGAAACTTTAGCCTGACATTAGGGTTTGTCTTGTGTTGTGTCTTGCAGATAAAATGGATGGCTTCAATGACCACAACTTCCTCCCCCTGTTCATAGACAAGTACAGGGAGCTGCCCTGTCTGTGGCAGGTGAAACACCCGCAATATAATCATAAACAAAAGAGGCAAGCAGCGCTGGAGAAACTGCTGAAGTTGGTGAAGCCGGTGGTCCCCACAGCAACCATCCCCTATTTAAAAGCCAAAATTGGTGGCCTGAGGAGCACATATCTTAGGGAGCGCAAGAAGCTCCAGGATTCCCAGAGATCAGGAGCTGCAGCAGATGACGTTTATGTACCCAGGCTGTGGTACTATGAGAGACTGCGATTTCTGTCAGACCAGACTGAAGTCAGGGAATCCCTCTCAACCCTTCCTTGCACTCTTCCTTCCACCCTATCTTCCACCCCAGCTGAGGCTTCCGATGTCCAATCTGGGACTTCCAGCCAGGAAGAAGGGGAGGAGCCCAGCTTGAGACAGGTATAGCATTCTTCTACAGATTTCTGGCTAATAAATAAATTATGTTTACTAGATGTTATTATTGATCACTAATTGGTGATTTAATAAAGTGTTTTACATATCAATAGACAGTAGTGGGCAAAAATAATTGGGACAAGAATGAAAAATGCTGGGCTCAGAATGATAATATTTTATATTTCTTTACATTCAATTTGCAACAATCATGAGATGAAAATTGTGTGTGATTGATGAAGAAAAAACTAAAACTATGTCCCTTTTTCATACACAGGAAGACCTCAGCCAGGAGGAGGCTGTGGAATGTGGCACACAGGAGGAGGCTGTGGAATGTGACAGCCAGGAGGAGGTGGGGGTTAGTGGCACCCAGGAGGAGGCAGGCGTAAGTGGCAGCCAGGAGAAGGCCGGGCCCAGTAGGAGCCTCACAGAATCGCATGTCCCTCCCCTCCAAACAAAAGACCCAGGAAGGGGAGTAATGTGGAGGATTCAGCACTCAGGCTGATTCAGGAGGCTTCTGCGTCCCTCAGAGCCACCCCCACTCGTGTAGAGGCCTTTGCCTGCATGGCTGCCACAAAACTGCAGGACATGCAGGAGGGCCATTGCCTCATGTGTGAGGACATCCTTTATAAAAAAAGGGGGTGAGGGGCTAAATCACACCCAATACTAACCTGTGTGAGTTGCATCATCCTCCTCCTGCCACAACTCCACCACCACAGACACAGCGTGGAAGGAAGAGTGGAAGGAAGACAAGAAAGTGAAGGCCTGGGTTCAGTCTGGTCTGACAAAAGATGCAGGCTCTTGTATGACCACAGCCTGGGGACAACACATGTCATCTGCTGCTGTTCATGATCTCTTGGACTTCTGGACCAGATTGTACTCCCTTATATATGGACTCCTCAGGTCACCAATTTTGTAGTAAAAAAGTTGATGTGTGCCCTGGGGGCCAAAGGTTTCGCCAATTTCTGCTGTTTCTCCAGCGTTGTCTCCCTCTTTCTTCGGTTATGACCCCTTAATAAATTTTTGGTTTGTTTTATTATACTTGCCTATGTGTGTTTTCCTTCAAAAAGGACAGTTTGTTTGTGAGGAGGCAGGTACATTTCAAAAATACAATGTGAAATTAACAAGAGACACCAACACCAAGCAATCTCCTTGAGAATAAATAATACAAGATAATAATGGTGTTGTGGTAACTTGACACACAAAACACACCCAAAACGATTCTGGAGTTAAAATAACACAATATCAGGATTTAAAAAAATAAAAAAAAAATAATCTAAAAACATCAAAAAATATTTTTTTTTCGGTAGTTTTTTTCGGACAAGTAAAAATATTATATTGATGAAATCCCGAGAAATAATAAAGAAGAAGTTTGTGAGAACTGTGTGTGAGTATGAGCAGCAAAACAACTTCATTCTTCTAGCATTATAAAGAAGAAGAGAGTGCGCTGCATTAAACAATTTAAAACTTTGCAGTGTGACGAAAGTGCTATATCCATTATGAACGCTAATTTTACCGAGCAGTTCCGTCTCGGAATTTATTCTGAGCATGCGTGGCACTTTGTGCGTCGGCATTGTCCACACAGTCGAAATTGACGCAAACGTATTTTGTTGTCGGAAAATTTTATAGCCTGCTCTCAAACTTTGTATGTCGGAAATTCCGATGGAAAAAGTCCGATGGAGCCCACACACAAGCTCTGATCTGACCGTGTGTATAGGGCATAAGTTTCACGTTCCTACAAAAATACAATAGCAGCAACGTGTGGAGTGCCGCCGTGGTGGGCTCTAACATATTACTACATATAAACAATGAGAAGACTAAAACATAAGACAAACATTTAGATACAAATGCGAGTGAGATATTTCATTGTTTCCATGCTACTTAAAAAAACCCCCAAAAAAACAAAAATGAAAATAAAAACCAGATGGAATGTTGCCCTCACTCTTTTTAAACAACAAAAAAAATACAATAAGAAAAACACAAGAGCAGCTCCAAACCTTGCATGGGCCAGCCACACAAAGTTGAGAAACAGGCATGAGAATTTTAACCAGAGAAGCATGTACTACACATCCAACCCACTCATCATTATAGATTTCTGAAGCCACAGCTGAGCTACTTCCAAGGTACTTTTATTCTGGAGTCTTGTTTTGACCTCTAGACATCAAGAGTAACTTCCAAAGGAATACACCTTGCTGTACCCTCTGACCATATATACCAATCTTTAAGGGGTCTCATGTCCGGAGCCCCAAATCCAGACCTCATGTGCTGTGCAGCTGTCTGACTGGTGGGGAGCCTGATTTTTTTTCTCCCAAGCATGGACGGCAGCATTACCCATGACGACTCAAATCGCTTATGACGTGTCCCTGCGTCCAGGGCACCCTTGCACTAGCTTTCGGAGCAGTACTGCTGAGTGCCTATTTTTACAGTACTGGCACCCGGCTTGTCTGACTATTTTACACAGCCTTCTGGTATGCTAGAATCTACTCCTCACATACACATGCTATACAACCGGTTATCGGCAGCCCTACAAATGTGTTCGCCAGACAACTACAAAGCACAATTAAATCCTCCGCTATTCAAAATTAAAAGGTGGCTTCTTTCTATCTGTATCTAGATGTTACAGCAATAATGGGGATGGCTCCTACTGTCTAGACACAGAACGTTGACTGTCTCTACCCAGAACTGACTTACGGTATAAAACTCCGCAAAACAACTGGAATTAAATGCAAAAACCAAAGAGACTCCATCTCCCCCAAGCTCTGTTCAAAGGAGAAGCATATCTAGCCAGTTCCCCTGCAACAGACATACTCAACTTAGGGTTTAAGATGTAATGTCCTTCATAGTTCCTTGCTCAGTCAGTCTCAAAACGTCTCCAAAGTTATCCAGCTTTTGGCAGCCATGTGTTGCTCCATCGTCCTTCCAAACACAACTCCCTTTGTGTCCACATGCTTGTTTCAAAAGCTGAAAACTCCTCCCCCCAACTCCCCGTTGCATACATCACATCCCGCAGAGAACTTCCTGTCTTCTGCTCCCCTCCAAAAACCTATCCAACTTGTTTATTTACATATCAATGGAGGGAGGGGGCCTCAGCTTGTAACAACACATGGCCTAAAAATCTAACTCTATATTATTCTTAAAGTCACTGTTCTCTTGACATTATAGCATAATATAGGAAACTTCAACATCTCTTAAAACCTTTTGTCCAGGAAAGGGCGAAATAAACCCCCCATATAAAACAAAAATAATACTATTGCGCCAATCCCAAAAAAAAAAAAAAAAAATGTATGAAAAGCTGCCTACACAACAATTAGACAAATTGTAAATCAAAAATAAAAAGAATACAGTGTGGCGCTAAAGTGAATTTGTTCCTCCTTTGGGTCAGACCCTCTAAAATGTCAATCAGAGGGCCAAACTTACCCAGTGAGGTATTTAATCAAAATAGGATTTTTCCAAATCCTGTATTATTACAAAAGGAAAAAGCAATAATAAATCAACCGAGTGTTCCCTATAGTCTGCCTTATCAGGTGTGTGTTAAATTGTATCCAATAAAATCCAGCCAAACAAAGAGCTAATTGTGTTAACCTAAAAAAGATGACTGTGTGGAGATAAGTATATGTGCTAATTTAATCGTGAAGAAAAAAATATTATATTAAATAAAATAATATACGTGGTATTTATATTAAAATTCCGTGAAACAACAACCAATGTGCTAAAACGTTGCTCAGCAAACGTGTGTATCTGTTGGTAACAGGTGTCATACAAGGTACGTATATTAGAATAATATGTGAAAAAGGTAAAAATATAGAAACATATAACTCAATATAAGTGCACTCATATATATAAATAATGTTCATAAACACACTCAATGGAATCAAATGTGAGTCCCAATGCTGGACCTATGAAGGTACACCCAAATACTTGGCCGCTTGGGCTTCCTTTGGACAGCCAGGATGGTTCCCGTATATTCAGATGGTAGGCATGAAATTGTAGATATAGGTATGTAAAAAATACCAAGAGTGGTGGACTCCCCGGCCAGCGGCTTCGGAGTCAGAGTAAGCTTGTGGTAAAACGAACGGCAATGAGTGGAATGCTGCTTCGTCCGTCGGTAGAAGTACAGGAAGGTGAGGGTCTCCACAGGACTATCCCCCACACTATCCTCCCATATAGTAAATGGGAGGAAAAAATTCCCTTTCGACCCCGTATCTTCTGGGCAGTCAGACTATTTTCACTTGAGACTGAAATATTGCACAAGAAACAATGCAACTACAGGTAAAAACTGAAATTCCTGTAAAAAGATGACTTAATTGCACAAAATGCCGAAATTCTGCGCAGAAGCAAAATAATTTCACCCAGAACCAAAATTCTGCAGAAACAAAATTGGAGTTTGTAACAATTGAATTTCAGTCTACAACAAAATGGCGGATGAAATTCAGTCCACTGCAAAATGGTTGGAAGAAATTTGGTCCACAGCAAAATGGCCGATTAAATTCGGTCTACGACAAAGTGGCAGATAAAAACCGGGCTACGACAAAATGGCCAATGATTTTTGGTCTACGTCAAAATGGCTGATGAATTTCGGCCTATGACAAAATGGCAGATGAATTTCGGCCTACAATAATTGAAATGTAGTCTATGAAAAAATGGCGGCATTACCAATTTAAATGCAGCCTACAACAAAATGGCGACATTGACAATAGAAATGCAGTCGATGATCCCGCCAAAACCAGCACAAACAGAGATTTCTTCACTAGAAAACCGAATTTCTCCCCACAAAAACTGACTACACAATTGAGACACCAAATGAACACTTAAATGTATTAGGGCCTATAGAGGACTGAAATATAGGTTATTTAACTAACCAATATATCAACAAAAATGCCAAAGTTACATAAAACACAAAAAAAGACTTAAACATATACTCCTGTTCCTGAATACAAACAAAGTTGGAGGTCAGCAGATACACAGGACAATCAGCAATACATGGTTGCACCTCCCCCCAAAGCCACATGGTCAATTGCATATGCGGCAGCCATTTTAAAACACATGCTCACTCATACACACAGCATACAGTAACTTATACCAAACACTCAAGTGTGGTTGTCTTACCATGGGCTGGCCTTTTTACTGGTCTGGTTATAGATCCCTTTCCCCCTCGAGGTCCACTTGATTAGGAAGTTCTGTTGGCTCCTGTCTGGCCCGACATCTGTTGTGGAAAGTTATAAGCTTTGCCTATAAGCAAATAATTCTGTTGCGCTAATAAACACAATTATAGATCTCTTTTATAATGCTGGGAAAGTCCGCTTGTATCTACAAGTAACACAGACAGACGCTGGTATCACGTTGAGCATAGAAAAGTCCTCCTGATGAGGAAATGCTGTCTTTATTTATAGTGTAAAACAGGGATAACAAAAGAGGGTGGTGGCTTCACAATCAGCCAATTAGACACTTGTGTACCTTCAAAAAAAACAATAAGACACATTTTTATATTCAAATAGATATGCAGTAGTGATGTATACATTCGGCTGTGTGCAGAGCCATGTAGGCAGTTTCTTGCATAAACATAATGTGCCTCACATTGTGAACACTACAAACATGGCTCTGATCACGACGGTGTGCATATTCCCACCGCTACTATTGGTGCGAACCATACTCTATCATGGCTCAGCTAACCATAATTTTGTATAGTTATACTATTGTTTCCATGTATGCGGGTCTGTTTGCGTAGATGTAGTTGCCATGAGGTGGCCAGTCTCTTGTGAGGCATAAGCGAACATCCCTTAAAGGGCGAACAGATCTCTCACGTCCACGGAAAGGTTTCCACAACCAACGGTCCTTCTCCGGTGTCTGTATGTGCGGATATGCTCGCATGAGTGTATTGCAGCAAAACTGACACTGGGAGGGCATCTGACAATATACATTAATAAAAATTTCCACAACAGTTTACAAAATGTAATATTTATTTCTGTCATCAGTCAGCATCCCTGGTCACTGCCACACCAGTCATATGACACTATATTACACTGGTGACAATATGTAACAAAATTGTGAAAAAAAATTATTTTTATTTTCTTCATTTTCCAAAAAATTGCAACTTCAAATAACTCACCATGCCTCTTACTAAATGCCTCAGACTGTCTACTTTCCAAAAAGGGGTCATTGTGAGGGTATTTATACTGTCCTGGCATTTTAAGAATCTCAAGAAATGAGACAGGCCATCAGTACATCAGGATTGGTCAATTTTCAAATATATATACCATAGTTTGTAGACGCTATAACTTTCACACAAATCAATTAATATACACTTTTTAGGATTTTTTGTTTTACCAAGGATATATAGCAGAATACATTAAGGCCTAAATTTATGAATAAATTACATTTTATTGGATATGTTTTGTAAGAGAAAGTAAAAATGTTCTGTCTTTTTTAATTTATATAGCAAAAAATAAAAACCTTGTGGTGATCAAATACCACCAAAATCAAGCACTATTTGTATAAAAGAAAATTAGATAAATTTCATTCAATTGCCAGTTAAAGTAGCACAGTGCTAAATAGTAAACAATGGCCTGGTCATGAAGGTGGTAAAACCTTACGGAGGTCAAGTGGTTAAAGTGGAACTCAAGTCTAGAATAACAAAAAACTGTAAGCAGGCACGCCCTTTATTGCAGAAGGTACATACAATAAAATAAACCTACCTGCCTGATCACAGTCTTCTGCAGAATGTACACTGAGCTGCGCATGCACAGTTCAGTTTACATTCATTTACATTCCAGCCCAGTTCTTGTGTTCTGGGATGATTGCACTCCCCCCCCCCCCGCAATGACTGAAAAAGATGGCCAAAAACAGCAGCCGGAAGAAATCAAGGAGTAGATCCCGGCACCAGCAAGGGGTCTTGTGGTAAGTATTGCCTGATTTAGTCACAGTCACCATGGCCCTCTGTTAAGAATATAATTCTTATAAAACAAATGAGTGATCAAGTGAAATTCACATAAGTCCACTTTCTGAGTTTTTTTTCTCATGACCCTAACATTGTGCAGAATACTGGACTTGATTTATTAGAGTCTGAGCCCACTCACAGTATATACTGCACACGTATGACACAGTTCTTGCACTCACAAAATATTAATTAAAGCCAAGTACCAGGAATTCAGCCAATCTGTAAAATGTGCAGGCATACTATTTGGCAAAGCTAAATTCCAGGAATTCAGCTCCGTTGTAAAAAATGAAGGTACACTATGAGATAAGGTAAGCGAGCTGCATGACACCTCCTGGGCTTATCTCTATTATTTATATCTGAAAGATTTATAGCACTCACAGATCACAGCTATCTCTGTAGTTCTGGGATAGCGATGCTGATCTTTCTGAGCTATGCATCCTGAATAGTAGAGTCGCTGCAGCTGCTTTGCCTGCCCCTCCTGTCTATTCACAGAAGCTTCTGTATTATGTGAACACAGGGGAGGCATAGCTGCTTTGTGTGCCTTTCTCCTCTCTCACAGTCCTGAGTGTCTCAAGTGTAATTTCCGGCAGAGCAATAGACCTATCAGATATAAATAATAAATACAGTATAAGCCCAGAAGATGTTGTGAAGCTCTTTAGTGCGGCAATCCGTTCCCCATAGGTTTTTAAGTATTTTTTAGTTTTTAAGTGGATGCAGTAACATAGGATGTTCTCAAGCAATACCATATGACATGTTTTTGTCATGCTGGTCTCAGTCATACACCCCTGAAGAAGAATAACACTCGAAACGTGTCGGGTACTCCCCGTATGTGTGTTCCATATGCAACGGAGTCAATGATTGTTAAACCTTATGTATTGTATTGCACACCTACTGTGTCACGCATCCTGTAATTTTCTTTTGTATTTTCTATTTTACTTTGTAGATATGTATACATCTACACCCTTTTGTTAATAAACCTTACATTCATGATCATCACAGAGTAGCTTTTCCCTTTAAAGTCCCATAAGAGGAACAAATTATGTATAGACTATTAGGGATGTGGGTTAATCCTACTCTCTAGACCAGTGGTTCTCAACCTGGGGGTCGAATGAAGATTTGCCAGGGGTCACCAAATCCAGGGCTGTTCCTGAAGCCCGCACCACTCTCCCAGCCTTTTTGTGGCCCCCCAGCAGGGCTGTCCCTGGAGCCTGTGGAAGCCCAGCCTCTTCCCAGCCACTCATTCAGTTCACAGCATGGGTGGGGGGCAGAGACTAGAGGTCAGCTGACTGGAGAGGAATATGAAGTGGGAGGGGCTGGAGCAACGTTGTATCCTGGCCTAGGCCGACAAGGCCCAGGCCTGGGGCAGCACTTTGCAGGGGGCAGCACGGAAAGAGTCCCCGCCGGCTTGCGCTGTTAGTGTAGCACCAGTCTTATGGGGCGGACTGGGCTGAGAAGCAAATTAGGCACTGCTTCCGGTATGCGGACGGCTGTCCTATCATCCTGAACCACAAACCTTCCTCGCTGTGCTATATGTTTTCTGCTGCACCATTGGCATGGTTATATCTTCTTAGTCCTCTCCATAAACTTATCAGAAATTTGTGCTTAAAGTAGAACTATGGGCAACACTTTTTTTTTTCATTTTGGAAAGAGTAAGGGAGGGTTATAACCCCTGTAAGTTTATTTTTTACCATCCCTGTCCCATTGCAGAGATTTCCCTTCACTTCCTGCCCCATAGCCAAACAGGAAGTGAGAGGAAATCTATGCAAATTAAGGTAATCCATTGCCCCTTCCCCAGGCCCTCAGAACTAGTGTCCCCACTCGAAAATTTCAGGGTGGGTCTTAAACAGCAAGGGGTGTGGGCTTGACAGGAAGGGGTGGGTCATGTTGAAATTAGGGGTGCACGAGTTTAGTCAGGCCTAGGGCAGCACAAAACCTAAATACACCTCTGGGCTGGAGTAGACCCTATCTCCTGATTTCGGCATAGGTGTCACTGCTGCGAGACACCACAGAGCTGGAGACACAGTTAGTAACACTACCTGTTATTAGAGTTGCCATTAAAAGTCCCCACTACAGTTCTCAGATCAGCAGATGACCTTGATCAAGAGCACCTAAGTTGGCTGATCAGAACTCCCCACCAGCACTGCCATTCATCCCACCCCCCACGAAGGAGTAAGAGAAGGAATAAAAATAGAGAATACATGGAAGAGAGAGGAAAAGAGGGGGAGGAACTAAGAAAAAGACGGCTAGAGAGAGGGATGGAAAAAAAACAAGAAATTAGGATAGAGAGGGATAAAAGGGGAGAACAAAGAGAGAGTGGTAAATCCTAAAATGTACCATAAGGGGTTTTAATACTGTACAAGTGGAAGGGACTCAGGGAGCGCTAAATGTCCGTGGGTTAGGGGTGCAAATTACTTGTCTTGCATTGGGTGCTGACAACCCACTCTAGGAAAATAATTTTACTGTTAGGGGTCCCCACAATTTGGGAAATTTTATCAAGGGGTCACGGCACTAGAAGGTTGAGAACCACTGCTCTAGACCAACCTGGCACCACCCCTCCATTATGAAGCTCCTTAGTGTGTCTTCACTTTTTACAAAGTGGCTAAATTCCTAGAATTCAGCTTTAGGTCCAATGAGTCGCATGCCACCTTTGGACTTATCTCTTTTATCTACATCTGACAGTTCTATGCAACTCCAGGATTATAGCTATCACTACACTCTTGAGGCTCTGACAGGAGAGAAGCTGTTTTCACAGGATAGCCCTGGTGCTAGAGATCCAACCCTAACTGAGAGTTTTCAACACGCTGGTGGTGAAGAGAGCACGTATGATGCAGAATCTAATAATATATTTTGAAAAGACATATGATTACTATAATACAGAAGGTTGTAAAGAGCACTGCGTGGACATTTTGATTGAAAGGACCACTTTGCATATATATTTTGTGCACATATTGTTTGCTTATATTTTGGGATGAAGTGTTTTGTCTGTACATTTTAAAGATCACATTTGCAGATTCTAACGCTGCACTGTTTGTTATTTTATATGTATGGTTTATATGGGGTAAATCACATTGGTGTTAGCTGCTGGAAGAAGATACACTCGTTTGTATATTTAATGCATTTATTTGTCTAAGTTTATTTGGATTAAATAGGGAATCTGTACCTACACAACCTCAAAATACAAAGTGAAGTTGATATAGGATGTTTGCATATACAGTATAAAATAATGAAGCACATGTGCTTGATACTATTTGTATGGTTTTGTTTTGTCTTTGTTCAAATTTATTTTATTTTATTTCATTTTTGTTTTGTTTTGCTTTGCTTTGCTTGGTTTTCTTACTTTTGCTTTAAAGTTATAATATTTGATTTCATTTTTGTTTTCTTCATGTGATCCTGCCTTTATGATGGGTTCACGTGATCCTCATCTATGTCCCTATGCCATTTTATATTTTCCATATTATGTTTGTTACTTTTATGATGATTGCGGTATCAAACTTCTCCACTGTATCACCATGTTGGGTGGTGTTCGTTATATAATGGGGTTGCAGCAGCTTCATGCCCTTCTTTGGCCCACGGGATGCTTGGGAATTCGTCCCAGCATCATTTCTGGACCCAGGGTGCTGGATCATGTGGGTGGCACCTGGGTTCAGTTACTCATCCCGGCATCATTTCTGCGTCTGGGTTGGGCAGATTTTGTGGGTGACGTCAGGTCCAACACCACCAGATGTGGCATCATTTGCGGTGGGGGAATGGCCTGCCATTATTACGTGCAGTTTGCTTAGTATGTGGGAGTGGTGGTGGGAGGCAATAGGTGCCACCCTGACTACCTTTAATAATTTGCATGGTGGTGGTTATATGTTGGGGCACTATTTTGGAGCTTGGTAGTTTACTTCTCATGCTCATCATCTCGGTTAATGGTATGTAATGGGGTTTTTTCTTCACAGTTGGAGTCAGTGGGGTAGTTAGTTGTATGTTGTAAGCTTGCAATTTATGGTGTGGATTTTATGTGAGACTCTTTGTACCTATCCTATAGACCTCTTTCATACTGGATGCGTTTTTCAGGCGCTTTAGCATTTAAAATAGCGTCTGTAAAGCGCCTAAAAAAAATGCCTCATCTGCAATCCCAGTGTGAAAGCCCGAGTGCTTTCACACTGGGGCGCTGCACTGGCAGGACGTCAAAAAAAGTCCCGCAAGCAGCTTCCTCGAGGCACTTTGGAAGCGGTGTACACACCGCTCCTAAAGCGCCCCTGCCCATTGAAATTAATGGGCAGCGCCGCCAAAGCGCCCGCAAAGCGCCTCAGCAGCAGCGTTTTGTGGGTGCTTTTATCCCTTTATTCGGCCGCTAGCGGGGGTTAAAAGCTCCCCGCTAGCGGCCGAAAAGCAATGGTAAAGCACCGCTAAAACTAGCGGCGCTTTACTGCCCACGCCCCCCGCGCTTTCAGTGTGAAAGGACTCATAGGTATGGTCCTCATCTGATGTTGAAGGGGTGCTTTTAAGCTAGCCGGGGTGGGGGGGGGGGGGGGCAGGTGCTGACAATTGTAATCTTTGATTATTAATTTAGTTTATTTATGGGGTTGTGGCAATAGGAAAAAACAGAACCCCCATAGGAAATTGGGACTTTGAAAGACAACCAGTACACCACAATCATATGTTGAAATATATATTCATTTATTATAACATGTTAAAAGGATGCCAAAAGTGAAAAAGAACAAAAAGACATGAACAATAAAATATACGGTTTAATGTACAAATATCATGTTCATTGATGCACAATCTGCAGTTCTGCTGTCTCCATTCAGGTCAACAAGCTTTCTTCAGGGGTATTTTAAAGGAGATGCATCTGTTCAACAAATTCTATTAATAAAGAAACAACATTGTAATAGTAATATAAGCAAGGTGCACATCCGGAGCCTCATTATTGCCTGGTTTGTTGTGGTACCTACCACCTCAGATGGTTAAGGTATTAAATAGTAATGTAGGTATTAAAAAGAAAGAGATGTTGCCTCTGCCTGGATGGAGGAACTGATAAGCGGTCACCGCCCCCGGGCCCCCAGAGAGCCCACACGGAGGTCCCCACAAAAGGAGTAATAAAGGACATTGTTCACCTGAAACGCATTGGAAGGAATGGGGACAGCAGAACTCCAGATTGTGCATCAATGAACATGATGTTTGTGCATTAAACTGTGTATTTTATTGTTTATGTCTTTTTGTCCCTTTTTACTTTTGGAATCTTTTTACCATGGTATAATAAATTAATATATTTTTTAACATATGATTGTGGTGTAATGGTTGCCCTTCAAAGTCCCAATTTCCTATGGGGTTCTGCTTTTTTCCATGTACAACCGGAATGTTGGCAACTGGCACCTGGTCTTGCAATAATGGAAACAGTTTTCTACATAGAGGGTAGAACATACCTAACCCCCTGTATGCCTTCCGCTATTGCAAAACCATACAAATCAAGAGAGTATCTCAGATTGTTTATAGAATATAAGAATTGCATGTATCAACATTGTTTTGAAGTACAATAGGCAGAGTAAGGTCAGGGCTTCATTATGTTCAGCGGAAAGGAATTTGAGACTCTCATGACTAAATAACATGGTAAAAAGGGAAGCCTAAGAGTCAAAAATGGTCTCTATGTTCTCCCAGCTTAAAAAAACTGGTTGAGAAAAAGGTCACCTTATTCTGGCATATAGAAAGTTTCAAACAGTATATCAGAGAGGAGATAAATCCCTTTGGTTTGCGAATACAAATATTCCCTGTATTTAAAAACACTCATGACATTTTTTTTAAAAAGATGGGAAAACAATCTACAACAATTGTACAAAGGCAATGATGAAACTCCTAATAGAAGAATATCGTAAACTTATTGCCACACTAGATAAGGGAATCAATATAGTTTATACAAAACATGAACCATTCAAAGAGTCCCCCAGATTTAGAGATCAAGAAGAAACCATTAAGTCTCACCTAGACCAATTGGTCAAGGAGATCCTAACTACTAAAGGACGGAAGTTCTGGAGGGACAAAACCGAAATTGACCTTTTGACTCTTATGTCGTAGGCATGGAACCTGAAAAAGTGAACAAATCATGAAACGCGTTGGTCCTGCTGCCTTCTATGGATAATCATATGAATTGAAAACCATTGTGTTACATGGTTTTATGTACATGGTTATATTTTATCGATGAAAGGGATCTTGTTTTCTCATCTCTTTTTGTACAGTAAACTGTGATTTTTTTTTCTGTAGGGCACAGTAAAATCCCATTTCTCCTCCATCCTACTTTGATTCAGATTAAGGTGTCCAAGGTGGGTATTTATAGAAAGATGGCGCCTACAGAAGTTATATAATTGGTTATAACAATTATAATTTGGTCCAAAATGTGTACTTGACAGTATAATTTATTTATTATAGACCAATTGAATTGATATTGAAATTTTGAGATATACTGTATGCACCAATTAAACAGGAATCGGGTTTAGGAGACCAGTGGTAGGTTTTCCTTATTCTAGGATTACCTGCTTTCTTTTTAGTCATATAGAGGTACAAAGATTTGGGACCAGTCAATATTGTATTTATTTTTAGATCACTGTGGAATTGAGATTGAAGAAACTGGCGTGCACCTTACACCAATATAACTGTAATACAGCTTCCTAGAATACAGGAACCACATTTTCATGTACAGCTTGTATAACAGTGTAAATTTGCTGTACCTTCAAAATAACTCAACACACAGCCATTAATGTCTAAACCACTGGCAACCTAAGTGAAAATGTCCAAATTGGGCCCAATTAGCCATTTTCCCTCCCCGGTGTCATGTGACTTGTTAGTGTTACAAGATATTAAGTGTAAATTGTGTTATTGCTCTCACTCTCTTATACTGGTCACTGGAAGTTCAACATGGCCCCTCATGGCAAAGAATTCTCTGAGGATCTAAAAAAAGAATTGTTGTTCTACATAAAGATGGCCTAGGCTATAAGAAGATTGCCAAGACCCTGAAACTGAGCTGCAGCATGGTGGCCAAGACCATACAGCGATTTAACCGGACAGGTTCCACTCATCCTGCCATGGTCGGCCAAAGAAGTCTCACCTAGACCAATTGGTCAAGGAGATCCTAACTACAGTTCATTGAGGGAACCAGAAGTTGTCTTTGGGAAATAGACGTATGAGTGCTGCCAGCATTGCTGCAGAGGCTTAAGGGGTGGGGGGTCATCCTGTCAGTGCTCAGACCATACGCCACACACTGCATCGGATTGGTCTGCATGACTGTCATCCCAGAAGGAAGCCTCTTCTAAATATAATGCACAAGAAAGCCCGCAAACAGTTTGCTGAAGACAAGCCAACTAAGGACATGGATTACTGAAACCATGTCCTGTGGTCTAATGAGACCAAGATAAACTTATTTGGTTCAGATGGTGTCAAACGTGTGTCGCGGCAACCAGGTGAGTAGTACATAGAAAAGTGTGTCTTGCCTACAGTCAAGCATGGTGGTGGGAGTGTCATGGTCTGGGTCTGCATAAGTGCTGCCAGCACTGGGGAGCTACAGTTCATTGAGGGAACCATGAATGCCAGCATGTACTGTGACATACTGAAGCAGAACATGATCCCCTCCCTTTGGAGACTGGGCTGTAGGGCAGTATTCCAACATAATAACGACCCCAAACACACCTCCGAGATGACCACTGCCTTGCTAAAGGTAAGGACTCCAGTGGCAACCTGTGAAGCTCTGGTAAACTTCATGCCGAAGAGGGTTAAGGCAGTGCTGGAAAATAATGGTGGCCACACAAAATATTGACATTTTGGGCCCAATTTGGACTTTTTCATTTAGTGGTGTACTCACTTTTGTTGTCAGCTGATTAGACATTAATGGCTGTGTGTTGAGTTATTTTGAGGGGACAGCAAATTTACACTGTTGCACAAGCTGTACAATCACTACTTTACATTGTAGCAAAGTGTCATTTCTTCAGTGTTGTCACATGAAAAGATATAAAAAAAAAAATTTACAAAAATGTGAGGGGTATACTCACTTTTGTGAGATACTGTATATTTGATATATATCAGGGTATGTATAGATCTGGTCCTCATTGAAGTCACAACAATAGACAAATACAATAGGGTTGAGTTTGAAAACTAGAGAGTCCAAAATCTAGTGCAGCTCTGCAAAGAAATAAATCAATTTCCAGTTTTTGTTTTTATTCTTTTATTTATTTTTATTATTTCTTTTTGTGTCAAAGCTTAATGAAACAAGCTGAAGTTAGAAGCTGATTGGCTACCGTGCACAGCTGCCCAGATTTTGCTCTCTCCAGTTTCAATAAATCAATCCCATTGTGCTGGAGGAAAAAGTAAAAAAAAGTAAACCCTTGCAGTTAATAGCTGGTTGAACCTAATTTGGAAGCAATGACTTCAAGCAAGCTCCTTTGGTAGCTCTGGATCAGACTTGCACCACGTTTAGGAGGAATTTTTTACCATTCCTCTTTTACAAAACTGCTTCAACTCAGACACATTGATAGGATGCCTGGTATGAATGTCTATCTTGAGGTCATTCCACAGCACCTCTATGGGGTTAGGGTCTGGGCCCTGCCTGGGCCACTCCAAAAGGTGCATTTTCTTATTTTGAAGCCATTCTGTGGTAGATTCACTTTGATGCTCAGGGTCATTGTTCTGCAGCATCACCCAACTTCTACTCAGCTTCAGCTGGGGGGCAGCCACCCTGACATTATCTTGTAGGATATTTTGGTAAACTTGGAAATTAATTTTCCTCTCGATGATGGCAAGTAGTCCAAGCCCTGGAGCAGCGAAGTTAGCCCAAATTATGATGATCCCTCCACCATGCTTTACCGTTGGAATGATGTTTTGATGTTGGTAAGCTATGCCCTTTTTGTGCCTTACATAGTGCTATGTATGCTTCCTGAGCAATTGAACTTTTGTTTCATCAGTCTACAAAACATTTTCCCAGTAGTATTGTGGTTTGCCAAGGTGCTCTTTGGCAAAAACTTCAGGCACGCAGTAACGTTTTACTGCCATGGGCACTCCGCCTGTTCAAAACTTACGTATGAACAGGAATATTTGCTAGTTCTAGTGATGTCTTCAAGCCTTTACCTGTTACTCGTGCGTTTTTCTCTGCCTCAATAAAGATTCTGCATTGTGTCTTGGGAGTCATCTTAAAGATGCTTAACCACTTAACAACCGGCCCATAGCCGAATGACGGCTGCAGGGCGGTTGCTTAACTCTGGGAGGACGTACTATGACGTCCTCCCGGAATTCCCCTCTCGCGCGCCCCCTGGGGTGCGCACCCGAGCACATCCGTGACCGCCGGGTCCCGAGGACCCGGCGCATCACGGATCCCGGTAAATGGCCGCTGATCGCGGCCGTTTACTATGTGATCGCGCCGATGACGGCGCGATCACATGTAAACAGACCGGCGTCATCTGATGACGCCGGTTCCTCTCCTCCCCTCCTGTGTACCGATTGGTACACTGTGGAGGAGAGGGGGATGGATGGATGGCTGCAGCGCTGTGGGCTGGATGTGTAGTGCCCACAGCGCTGCACAGAGACATCCAGCCATCCATCCATCCATGCTCAGCCATCCCTTCTGCTGTGCAATACTCTGCAAAGCCCCCATAATACTCTGCAAAGCCCCACATTACTCTGCAATACCCCCATAATACTCTGCAAAGCCCCACATTACTCTGCAATACCCCCATAATACTCTGCAAAGCCCCACATTACTCTGCAATACCCCCATAATACTCTGCAAAGCCCCACATTACTCTTATATATCTCACTGTAAAGAGGACCTGTCATGCCATATTCCTATTACAAGGATGTTTACATTCCTTGCAATAGGAATAAAAGTGGTCAAAATTTTTTTTTTTGGGAAAAAAGCATCAAACTAAAATAAATAAAGTAAAATGAACAATAAAAAAAAAAAAAAATTTTTAAAGCGCCCCTGTCCCTGTGTGCTCGCATGCAGAAGCGAACGCATACGTAAGTCCAGCCCACATATGAAAACGGTGTTCAAACCACACATGTGAGGTATCGCTGCGATCGGTAGAGCGAGAGCAATAATTTTGGCCCTAGACCTCCTCTGTAACTCAAAACATGTAACCAGTAAAAAATTTTAAAGCGTCGCCTATGGGGATTTTTGAGTAGCAAAGTTTGGCGCCATTCCACAAGCGCGTGCAATTTTGAAGGGTGACATGTTGGGTATCTATTTACTCGGCGTAACTTCATCTTTCACATTATGCAAAAACATTGGGCTAACTTTACTGTTTTGGTTTTTGTAAAGCACAAAACAGTTTTTTTTCCAAAAAAAACACGTTAAAAAAATTGCTGCGCAAATACCGTGTGAGATAAAAAGTTGCAACAACTGCCATTGTATTCTCTAGGGTCTTTGCTAAAAAAACATATATAATGTTTTGGGGTTCTAAGTAATTTTCTAGCTAATAAATGATGATTTTTACATGTAGGAGAGAAATGTCAGAATTGGCCTGGGTGCTCCAGAACGCCTGAAGGTGCTCCCCTGCATGTTGGGCCTCTGTATGTGGCCACGCTGTGTAAAAGTCTCACACATGTGGTATCGCCATACTCGGGAGTAATAGCAGAATGTGTTTTGGGGTGTAATTTGTGGTATGCATATGCGGTCTGTGAGAAATACCCTGCTAATATGACAATTTTGTGGAAAAAAAAAAAAAAGTAAAAAAAAAAACCTTGATTTTGCAAAGAATTGTGGGAAAAAATGACAACTTCAAAAAACTCACCATGCATCTTTCTAAATACCTTGGAATGTCTTCTTTCCAAAAAGGGGTCATTTGGGGGGTATTTGTACTTTTCTGGCATGTTAGGGTCTCAAGAAATTAGATAGGCCGTCAGTACTTCAGGTGTGATCAATTTTCAGATATTCGCACCATAGCTTTTGGACTCTATAACTTTCAAAAAGACCAAATAATATCCACCGATTTGGGTTATTTTTACCAAAGATATGTAGCGGTATAAATTTTGGCCAAAATATATGAAGAAAAATTACTAATTTGCAAAATATTATAACAGAAATGAAGAAAAATGTATTTTTTTACAGATTTTTCGGTATGTTTTCTTTTACGGTGCAAAAAATAAAGAACCCAGCGGTGATTAAATACCACCAAAAGAAAGCTCTATTTGTGTGAAAAAAAGGACAAAAATTTCATAAAGATACAGTGTTGCATGACTGAGTAATTGTCATTCAAAATGTGAGAGCACCAAAAGCTGAAAATTGGTCTGGTTAGGAAGGGGGTTTAAGTGCCCAGTTGTCAAGTGGTTAAAGTAAAAAACAAAAATGAAAAATTCCTTTAAATATATTGCCTGGGGGACAGCCACCCTGACAGTCCCCGTAGTCTGCCCTTAAAGTGGCGCATCTGTAGCATGTATAGAACATGCTGCAGCAAAAATGACATTTATAAATAAAAATGAGTCAAATCACATTTAAATGACTTTCGGTTGTAGTTGCTGACCGGCAACATATATAAAAAAAGAAGATAGTGGTGTGGGGTCCCCCTCCCCAGACCATACCAGGCTGTTTGAGTCTGGTATGGATTTTAAATAGGAACCCCACACCAAAATTTAAAAAAAAAACTGCGTGCCCCCCCCCCAAAATCCATACCAGACCCTTATCTAAGCACGCAGCCTGGCAGGCAAGGATAGGGAGGAGGGACAAGTGAGTGCCCCCCCCTTCCTGAACCATACCAGGCCACATGCCCTCATGTGGGGGGGGGGGGGGCGAGTGCTTTGGGGCAGGGGGGCTCTGGTTGGCTGCACGTCCAGTAAAATCACCTTTATTTCAACAAGTCCATAAAAACATGTCCAAAAACACAAATGGAGGGCAATAGCATCACCAGCTAACATGTTTCACGCTTCTTTAGCGCTTATCGGTGACCCCGATAGACATTTTTTCAAACTTTTGCTACTGGTGACCCCAATAGACATTTTTTCTAACTTTTTCTAAAAATTGGATTCCATTTTATTTTGTATTCAGTCTTTTCTTTATATGATTCTTATGATGTTTTATACCTGTTATATATGTTAGAGTTTCTGCATTTGTATCCCTAAACAGGGGCGGTCATCTGCCAATTATTGCCAGCCGTAAACCAATTGTTTCACACAGATAGTTTCCATCACAAGTAATTGTTGCATATATGTATTTATATATCTCTGTAGTGGACATTTAAATATGAGCTATAAATAAGCGCTAAAGAAGTGTGAATCATGTTAGCTGGTGATGCTGTTCCCCTCCATTTGTGTTTTTGGCCATTTTTTTATGGACTTGTTGAAATAAAGGTGATTTTACTGGACGTGCAGGCAGGGTGCCTTTGGCCAATCATGGATCAGGGGGACTAAGTCCACGCCCCACACCATATAAGGCTTGATTTAGATTAAGCAGACAGGTCATTCAGTTAGTGCCAGTGTATTTGATATATATATATATATATATATATATATATATATATATACAGTCTCGTATATATACAGTATCTCACAAAAGTGATTACACCCCTCACATTTTTGTAAATATTTTATTCTATCTTTTCATGTGACAACACTTAAGAAATTACACTTTGCTACAATGTAAAGTAGTGAGTGTACAGCTTGTATAACATTGCTAAATTTGCTGTCCCCTCAAAATAACTCAACACACAGCCATTTCTGTCTAAAACGCTGGCAACAAAAGTGAGTACACCCCTAAGTGAAAATGTCCAAATTGGGCCCAAAGTGTCAATATTTTGTGTGGCCACCATTATTTTCCAGCACTACCTTAACCCTCTTGGGCATGCAGTACAGAAGAGCTTCACAGGTTGCCGCTGGAGTCCTCTTTCACTCCTCCATGACGACATCACGGAGCTGGTGGATGTTAGAGACCTTGCACTCCACTACCTTCTGTTTGAGGATGCCCCACAGATGCGCAATAGCATTTATGTCTGGAGACTGCTTGGCCAGTCCATCACCTTTACCCTGATCTTCTTTAGCAAGGCAGTGGTCATCTTGGAGGTGTGTTTGGGGTCGTTATCATGTTGGAATACTGCCCTGCGGCACAGTCTTCGAAGGGAGGGGATCATGTTCTGCTTCAGTATGTCACAGTACATGTTGGCATTCATGGTTCAGTCAATGAACTGTAGCTCCTCAGTTCCGGCAGCACTCATGCAGCCCCAGACCATGACACTCCCACCACCATATATATATATTCTGCATCCAGTGTAGCCTATATCTACAGTGCATCAGTGCATTCCGTGGTGTACTATTTCTAATACACTTCAGGCGGTGTATTAATATATATATATATATATATATATATATATATATATATATATATATATATATATATATACTACATCCAGTGTAACCTATATCTACAGTGCATTCCGTGGTGTACTGTTTCTACTACACTTCTGGTGGTGTACACAATACAGTGCAGCCGTAGTGCAGTTGCTACTGCCCTTCTGGTGGTATACACAGTATACAATACAGTGCAGCCATAGTGCAGTTGCTACTACTTTTCTGGTGGTGTACACAGTACACAATACAGTGCAGCTGTAGTGCAGTTGCTACTACTTTTCTGGTGGTGTACACAGTACACAATATAGTGCAGCCGTAGTGCAGTTGCTACTACTTTTCTGGTGGTGTACACAGTATACAATACAGTGCAGCCATAGTGCAGTTGCTACTACTTTTCTGGTGGTGTACACAGTACACAATACAGTGCAGCTGTAGTGCAGTTGCTACTACTTTTCTGGTGGTGTACACAGTACACAATACAGCGCAGCCGTAGTGCAGTTGCTACTACACTCCTGGTGGTGTACACAGTACACAATACAGTGCAGCCGTAGTGCAGTTGCTACTACACTTCTGGTGGTGTACACAGTACACAATACAGTGTAGCCATAGTGCAGTTGCTATTACTTTTCTGGTGGTGACACAGTACACAATACAGTGCAGCCATAGTGCAGTTGCTACTACACTTCTGGTGGTGTACACAGTACACAATACAGTGAAACCGCAGTGCAGTTACTACTACTTTTCTGGTGGTGTACACAGTACACAATACAGTGCAGCCGTAGTACAGTTGCTACTACTTTTCTGGTGGTGTACACAGTACACAATACAGTGCAGCTGTAGTACAGTTGCTACTACACTTCTGGTGGTGTACACAATACAGTGCAGCGGTAGAACAGTTGCTACTACTTTTCTGGTGATGCACACGGTACACAATACTGTGCAGCTGTAGTACAGTTGCTACTACACTTCTGGTGGTGTACACAGTACACAATACAGTGCAGCCATAGTACAGTTGCTACTACACTTCTGGTGGTGTACACAGTATCTAATACAGTGTAGTGTGGTGTTGCAAAACAAAATATACATTATGTCCAGAAGGCCACCAAGGAGAGGCAGATGCTCACAGGCCACTAAAAGAGGACAAGCAGGCTCTGTGTCTACAGTCAACAGTGCTGGTCGTGGACATGGTGCATCCTCTGCAGGTGGCCATGGGGCACGCTTGTCCTTTTTTTCTGCTGCTGGCCGTGTTATTGAGCCAGAACATGCAGAAGAGTTGGTGGAGTGGATAACAAAGCCGTCCTCATCCTCCTCATCCTCTGTCACCCAGGCTCAGAGTAGTTTGCCTTCCAATGCAGCTGCCAAAGCGGCCTATTCCACCGGCTCCTTGTCCACAGTTAGTCCTTCTGTAGCCCAACCATCATGCATGGAGGAGTCCCCCAAACTATTCGACCAGAGAGTCGGGTACATGCTGCTGGAGGATGGGCAGCGATTTGAATGCTACAATGTTGGGTCCCAGGTTGAGGAAGGGAGTAACGTGAGCCTAGAGAGAGGGGGTGTCCAAGAAGGACAAGAAACTGGCAGTCATGTTCCCCCAGCTGCAGCACAATGCCAAGTTTGCTCCAGTGATGAAGAAGGAGGGGATGATGAGGTCACTGACTCTACTTGGGTGCCTGATAGAAGAGAGAAGGAGGAGGCACAACTCCAACGAGACAGGATGTCCTCTAGGGACAGCCACCCCACACACCATACCCCACACAGCAACCCTGTGAAACCAATCAGAAAAACAATCCAATTATTAAGGGAGGGAGGGTGGGAGAAGTTAGCACCACGCTGTCCAGGCTCCAACTGTCTTTTGGGCCTAGTACCGCCCCCTATATTCCTCAGCAGTCTACTCCCTGCCCCACCATTGCTGCCTCCAATCAAAACAGGACCCTACACTTAGCACATCATTAACCTGTTTAACCCACTGCTTTCCAGCATCCTATCCTGCCAACCCAGTCGTGTCTGGCCTTCCGCCGGTGGCGGCCTGTGCATTGTAGGCGCACGGGCGCCGCCCCCCCATCCATGTGCCCAGCCCCTTTCAGGAACGCTGGACGCATGGATTCCTTTGGCAGGGCGGGAGGGGGTGGTACTTTTTGAAGCACCTGATTAGAGCCAGAGGCTCTAATAGGCTTCAAAATAGGGTGGGCTCGGGGCACAGAGATGCGCCCTGATCCCACTCAATTGTGTGATGATAGCAAATTCATTTTCGCTATTTTCACTCTCAGCTTCCTCCCTGCCAATCAGGAGGCAGGGTGTCAGACCTGTTTCCTGATTGGCCAAAACACCAGGCCTCCCTATTGGATGACTGGCGCTTAGGAAGAGGAGCAGAGGAGACACGCGCTGGACTGGAGGAAGGATACCTCCGCCGCTCCTCTGGTGCACTTGGAGAGGAGCTGCTGCCTGGCGGTAAGTACCTGACCACAGGGGGTCTGTCAGAGCCATGAGCCATGCGCTGGGGGAGTTGGGAGTGCTGCCAGAGCCACAAGCCCCATGATGGGGTTCTGTTAGAGCCACGAGCTCCAAGGGGCGGTGCTGCTGTCAGAGCCCAGAGCCGGGGGGGGGGGGGGGCAAGTGTGCCATCAAAGCCGCAATTCCCACGAGTGCGGGGGTCGGTGGGCACAGTGGCTGCACAGTGGCTGTATTTGGTGGGCACTGTGGCTGCATCATATGCGCAGTGGCTGCATATGATGGGCACAGTGACTGTATTTGGTGGGTACAGTGGCTGCACATGATGGGCACAGTGGCTGTATTTGGTGGGCACAGTGGCTGCACATGATGGGCACAGTGACTGTATTTGGTGGGCACAGTGGTTGCACATGATGGGCACAGTGGCTGTATTTGGTGGGCTCGCTAAAATTTCTGGTGCTGAGACTTACTGTATGCCAGAAAAACATCCAAGCCAATTTTCAGAAGCCAGAAACTATCATACATACTTCATGTGAAACTATTCTATTAAAAAAAATGGAAGGGTTAATTAGACTTTGACTTTGGAACTGGCAGCTAGGAAAAATGCTTATAAAGCCACTGATTTGCGATTACTGAAAGAGCAATCTCATGAATAGCATTCATTGCAATAGGTCACCACCTGAAAGTCACATACAAATTGTCTGTTTTTTCAAATACTTTAAAGGCCCATTCAGACATGCATTGCATTATGGCAGCCCCATAGGCGTGCCCACGGGGTGTACCGGGTGTGCCCAGGCACACCCTAATCATTGTGCTCTCATTGGTTGTGACTGGTGTCAGTAGTTGTGACTACTACTGCTCATGTCACCACTGCCTGGCCTGGGTTGGTCCTGCAAGAAAAAGCATCTTTTTGTCTTTTTGCAGCACAGCCGGCACTGCAGGGACTAGGGAGTCCCCGGGACCACAGGCGCGGCGGAGTGATCCGGCCGCATTTCCTGATGGGTCCTATATAGTTCCGGCGGCGCAGGTACTGCAGGCAGCGGCGGAGTGATATGCATCTGCACTCTGCCCCCCTCCGGCCTCCTCTCTCTCCCTTCCCTCGGAAGAAGCAGCGGACTCAGCGGAGCCTCAGCCTGGACTCGGATAGCGGCAGGCGGCTGGCTCAGTCAGGTAAGCAGTGCCAGTGAGACAGCACTGAGCAGGGAAGGGCAGTCACACGATGGACGAAAAATAAAAACAAAAACAAAAAGGCAACTCGATATGAACCCTGTCCCTGCCAGCAAAAAAGTAAGTGTGAATATATATATATATATACACTTACTTTTTTGCTGACAAGCCAGGCAGGGTTCATATTGATTTAAATTGTATATGTGATGTACATAATGTACATAACATTTTTATATATATATATATAATTTTTTTTTATATACATCACATATACAATTCAAATCAATATGAACCCTGCCTGGCTTGTCAGCAAAAAAGTAAGTGTGTATGTATATATATATATATATATATATATATATATATATATATACACACTTTTTTGCTGACAAGCCAGGCAGGGTTCATATTGATTTGATTGTATATGTAACTCACAAAAAAAAAAAAAATATATATATATATATATATATATATATATATATATATATATATATATATATATATAATTTTTTTTTTTTTTTTTTTTTTTTTTTTTTTTTTTCCATACATACATTAAGTCGATTTTTACATGTAATTTTTTTAAAATTGTTCTCACGTGTTACAATAATGCTTCGATAATGTTATTTTAAAAAATAACAATTAAAAAAAATGACATTTAAAAATCAACTTAACCACAACCTTTGAAAGATTTTCCCTCTTCAGGACCAGGCCATTTTTTGCTATTTAAGGCCCATTTCACACAAACGGACCGTTAAGGTCCGCTTGTCAGTTTTGACATGAACGGGCGCTCCATGCTAGCCTATGGAGCAACGGATGTCAGCGGTGACATGTCCGCTGACATCCAACCCCGTCCGATCCGCTAAAATCAGACGGATGCCTCTACGTTCGGATCCGTCGCTATCGGATCGGGTGAGATCTGATGAAAACGGACATGCTGTCTGTTTTCGTCCAATCTCTCCATAGGCAGCAGCGGCGGTCGACAAGCCCCTCCCCGCTCAGTGAGCAGAGAGGGACCTGTCATGCAAATAGAGCTGTGTGTGTGTGTGTATATATATATATATATATATATATATATATATATATATATATATATATATATATATATATATATATATATATATGTGTGTTTGAGCTTTGGTTTGAGGTGCACACCCTAATGCAATAGGCTGCGCACGCCTATGGGCAGCCCATTCATTTCAAAGGTCTACCAATGCACCAGAGCAGAATGAAAGATGTACCTGTGCCTTTCTTTCCAACTCAGCACACCACAATGTGTGGTAGTGAATACTGTAGTGTGTTGTGGAGATTTATTTTCAAAATGAATGGCAGCAGCACATCAACAGGCATAGGGTGTGTTACCGCAATACAATGGTGTGAATTTAGCATAACTTAAGGTTTTTTTTATATATATAATTTTTTTTTTGCTGTCCACTAGTACTTTGCTTCCTTTCATTAAAGCTTTGCATCCACCACCCTGAATAACAGGAGGTGAGACACAACTGCTCTGTACACATAAATGAAGAAGTTACTGTAGCAGTGCAGTCTTTTCTCTGTGCTCATAAATCTGCCAGGGGTTTGACACGGTGAGATTATTGTACATCCTGCTCATGTACATTGCACAGCGTGTCAGTGAAGACACAGTAGTAAGTCCCAGAATCTGATACTCTTGCATTGGTGATTGTCAGAGGAAATTCCCTGTTTGTCTTGTCATTGCTATAAAGTAATCGTCCTTTGTATTCTTCTTCTAGATCTTCTTTCTTAGTGTACTCTCGAAGTAGCATGTTCATTGTCTGTCCTGGCTTATGTACATACCAGAACATGGTGCTACTGGTCTGACTGTAGGTGCAGCTCATGGTGGCCTCCGTCCCTTCATCAGTAACTACAGAGGCTGACTGGTTCACTGTCTGTCCTGAAGCAGAATCTGAAAGATACAAATATCACCAATGATATTTAACAAAACATAGTTCAGGAAAAATGCCCTTTAAGAGCTTTTCAAAGTATGTAATAGTTTAAAATAAGCGCACATAAAATGAGTGTAAATTGTAACATGTATGTGTAATGTTAAGATTCTATTTAAAAGTACAGAGGCAGAGATGTATTAGAGGGTTCCACAAGACTTACACATCAGTAATGAAGATAGAAGAAGCGAACAGAGGATGTGTGTGCCGTGCATGGTTGTAGTTGTGATCTGTCAGTGAACGTGAAGAGAATAAATAAAGACAGTGACATGCAGGAAATGGGGAGGGGACAAAGCAAGGCTTTCCTGAAGTCGTTTAAAACAAGGCTATACAAAACTGATGTATCATTAAGCCCACGAACAAACATACACAGAAGAAGTGAAGTAATCGTTTGGTAATGCTGAAAGATGGCTAGTTATATGCTTGCAGTGTACAGGGACATTTTCAGGCAATTTCAACCAGTTTACAAAAACAAACAGAATTGAACTGATCAAAGCAACAAGCCACCAGCATTTTTTTACAGTATTTGAAGCTAAACTCCAGGCGCAACAACTTTAAAGGCTAAGTTCCCCTTTTTTTTTCCTTCTAAACTCCAGCTCCCCTATGTACAATATAATATTAATGTACTTATTTAGCAAAAATAAAACAGCATTACATTTATTCTACACCTGCTTACCTCACTCTGTTCAAAGCTGTTTAAAAAAACTGCTTGATTACTTCTGTCTTACTTCCTGGACAGACTTTAGGTCTTGACCAGCTGAGGGTAGATGATGCAAGGTGTGAGATCAGTTGGTCAACTCCTTCCTGTGTCATGACCTAAAGTCTCTCCAGGAAATAAGAGAAGTAATCAAGCAGTTTTTTTTAAACAGCTATGAAGAGAGGGAGGTAAGTGTGTGTAGAATAAATAGAAAGCTGTTTTATTTGTGCAAAATAAGTACACTAATGCTATATTGGTTCATAGGGGGGGGCTGGAATTTAGAAAAAAAAGGTGAACAAAGGTGAACTTAGCCTTTAACCACTTCATGCAAATCGCCGTAACCATACGTCGGTATTCTGACGCTAAATGCCGATTGTTATGGCAGCAGCTAGCTGCCATAACCCCAGTATTTTGCGCAACGGAGTGCAGTTTTCTTTAAGATAAAGGTGGTCTCAGCGCCGGATTTGCCACAAGATCACTTTAATCAGGGGGTAGGAGAGGGGCCCCCCTCCCGCAGCCCTCCGGTCGTCTCCGTCGCTTACCGGAGCCGTCCTTACCCCTCTGAATCTGGATGATGAGTGGGGGAAGATGGCCCCCACTCAGCTTTATAGCATTAGATGGCCTAAAGGGGAATTTTTTTTTTTTTGCAAAAAAAAAAAAAAATACTTTTTTTATTGCATTTTAGTGTAAATGTGAGATCTGAGGTCTTTTTGACCCCATATCTCACATTTCAGAGGTCCTGTGATGCTTTATTTCTATTAATATATATATACAGTCATATATATATATATATATATATATATATATATATATATATATATATATATATATGGTCGGAGCCCTATGTCCGATATGGACATAGATAACACTTATAGTAAAGATAAGACTTACCATCGGAAATAGACCTGGAAGTGTGGACTTACCATATGAAATGGACCTGAAAGTGTGCCTTGGTCTAATGGCCGGTATGCCAAAATAAGGGGGCATACCCTGGTTTAAGAAATGATTATTCTGAAAGAGAAATGAATGAAATGAATAGTTGAGAAATGCTGTGAAATGGGGATGGGAGGGTGGGTATCGCGCACAGGAAACCGACAAGCACCACAGGTGAGCGGGCTGCTTAAATACCCCCCGGGCTCCTCCCATAAATTCAGGCCACCATACTGGCCTTCCTACTTATGGTCGGAGCCCTATGTCCGATATGGACATAGATAACACTTATAGTAAAGATAAGACTTACCATCGGAAATAGACCTGGAAGTGTGGACTTACCATATGAAATGGACCTGAAAGTGTGCCTTGGTCTAATGGCCGGTATGCCAAAATAAGGGGGCAAAAACATTCAGGTAGGGGTATGATATATTATTGGTTTTCAGGTATTCATTGAGCCAATTTGGAGAATGCCTGTGCCATCTCTACTTGAGGATTGGGTATATACCGGGCGAAGCAGGCTGACTTCCATCTGCCTAGTTTTTTGATGATGTGGTCTGGAACCCCCTGGTGGGTTGCTGCGGAGGCTGCTCCGATGCGGAAGGAGTGTCCGGAGTACTGACTGGGGTTAAGGTGAAGATTGCGGAGTAGTATCCTTATGCGTTTTACAAACTGACATGCGTTTAAGGGTTTAACTGGGAATGGAAGAAGAGGACTGGTGTCCGATTGTTCAGGCAGGAGTGAGAGGAGACGTTTAAGTACGGTGACTGGACACCAGCTGTTATTGGTTCTGTAGAGGTGAATGTCCACTCCAGAGCCTGTTTGCTGGGTTTTAGAAACCTCGAGGTGAAGGATGAAATGGTCTTGCAAGTGCCGTCTGCATAAAAACTTGGTCTGTGGGGTGGTTATAGGTGAATTCGCCAGGTCGCAAGAACCCGTAGTAAGCCAACTATATGGCTGCTTGTAGGCCGTGCTGGGCAGCAGACCGAATGGCGAAGTAGCCAGAATAGTCGACATATCCCTGAAGATGGGCCCCGTAATGGGTAAGCGCTTAGTACTGATCACTGGTTGTTGTTTCTGGATGCCCCTTAGGATGGCTCGTATAGCGTGTGATGAGAACAGTGAAGATTTTGTGGGGTCTTCCAGGGTCACGAAATGTCGTATGCCGGCTAGGTATAGCCGAATGGTATTGTAAGATAAGCCAGCTGAGTGTGGCAGTATGAAATAAAGGCCAGTACCTGTTTGACATCTATTGGTCCTTTACGGCAGGATGTGAGAAATTTATTGAACGCCTTCCAAGCTGTCTGGTAGGCTTTGAGTGTGTTATGAGAGAGTGAGGGATTGATGAGCTGCGTTGCTCCTTGTAATGTTGAACTAGTCCAGGGTCTGTTGTGACCAGGCAGGGATAGGGGCCGGGAACCTGTTTGAAAAAGGAGGTGTAGTTAAAACGTGACAGTGCGTCAGCAGCTAAATTGTATCTGCCTGGAATAATGCACAGTGTATGTTAAACTGATGCTGTAAGGACAGTTGTACCAATCTGCGCAGGAAGGACATGACTGCTAGGGAATTAGACCTGCCTTTGTTGATAATGTCTGCCGTGGCATGATTGTCGGTGGTGAAGATTACTGTTTGCCCTGTCCAATGGTGACCCCAGAGTTGTGCAGCTGCCACTATGGGATAGAGTTCGAAGAGGGAAGATGTTTGAATAAAGCCGGGTATCAACAGTATCTGTTGAGGCCAGGGTCCTGAAAACCAATGATGGCCAAAAATTGCCGCGAAACCTGTGGTGGCTGCAGCGTCTGTCACCCCTGGGGTGACAGGGCTGAAACCATGGGTATAATTAGGGATATACCATTCCGGGAGGACAGGAATTCGTCCCTCATAGATAGGTCCGCTATTGCTGCGGAGTCTAGATTTAAGATCTGATCGGGGTCTTGTGTTTCTGGCAGGAATCTCAGCAGGCATGACTCGAAGGTGCGGCCTTGTGGAATAATTTGCATGGCGAAATTCAGCATTCCCAGGAGAGATTGCAACTACTTCTTGGTACACCCTTGGTGTGGGTGAATTTGTGAAGGACCGCCTTAATGCGGGTTAGTTTGTCGAGGGGGAGACTGGCTTGCATAGCGCAGGTGTCTAAGTTGATCCCGAGAAAGGTGATGTTATGTGCTGGGCCTTCTACTTTGTGCTCGGCGATGGAAGATTGAGTTTTCCGAATATCGCTCTGAGTTAGTCGAGGTCTCCTGGGGGCTTGCTGGGAGGTTCTATTAGTAGGAAGTCGTCCAGGTAATGGATGACTTTTTGTCACTGAGCCTTGTGTAACCGTATCCAAGCAAGAGACTGAGCGAATGTGTCGAAGAGCCAAGGGCTACTCTTCGAACCGAACGTCAGTTTTGTGGCCAAATAATATGCCTCCTTCCATTTGATGCCATGCCAGCACCAAAGGGATGGGTGGATAGGCAGGAGCTTAAAGGCATCCGAGATGTCGGCTTGGAAAGCCAGGCACCTGTACCTGTTTTGATGACTGCTTGTATCGGCATGTCTACGGAGGAATATTTTAGGGAGAATTCTTCGGAGGGAATCAAGGAATTGAGACTGGGGATGTGGGAAGAATGCGGCGCAGACAGGTCGTACACCAAACGTAATGTATTTGTGAATTTGCCCTTGACAAGCCCCAATAGGGCTGACTCTCCAAGTGCTGAAAGGGGGCTGAGTGAAAGGCCTATAACGTACTCTCGGTCTAGTTCTGTTTGTAAGAGCCGATCTATGGTTTGTTCGTCGATGGCTGCTGAACGAAGATTCCCACATTCGTACGTACTGTGGGGTAGTGAAATGAGGCCTGTGTGAAAGCCTACTGTGAAGCCCTGAATAAGGTAGGTGGCCAGAGAGGGGGTGGATGTGAGGTGAGGTAGAGTCTTAGCCATAAGACGTTGATCCTGCTTAGTCATGCCCTCTTCTGTTGTTTGACTTCGCACAAGTTCCTTGGGTGCGCTCTTTGGCATAAGGTGCAGATGTGGAGTAGGCGACACTGACTGATGTTGCAGGACCCGCAATTGTAATTATTGCAGATGGCTGCCCTCCCACGGTTCGGAGTGGGCGTCGAATTTGTCCACCTGAGGCGTTTGTTCAGGGGCCGACTAACCCTGAAGTGCACCGGAGGTAGAGGGAAATTTCGAAAGGACGTTTGATAGTCGCATTGGCGCACCAGGTGGCAGTGTGGATGGAGGTCTGGCAAATCGCACCTAGGGGTGAGCGTAAGACGGCAAAATGGCGGCAGAAGAGCTCTGTGTCCATGAGACTCCAATTTGTTGTTGTTTGGAACTGTGTGAGTCTGGCTGCAGCCTTTGCGGAAAAGGAACGGTGGTAATCGTAAAAGGAAATCCTCCATACTTGTAGCCCAAGTCTACTACCGTATGGAGGTACAATCCAGCTCTTCTCTTCTGCTGGGGGCGGCGGAGCATGGGACGTCTCTCAGCATGCCGAAGGGCAAGGTGAATTCTGGGACAGATAACTTGCGGTTCAGTCTGGGGTCTTTGGTTTTAAGGACCACCGATAGCCGCGGTCGGTCGAGCCTCCAGGAGTGCCACCCTGGTTTGTATGTCTGAGACCGAGGTAGACAGGGACGACACCATCGTGTGAAGTTGTGCGATGGCCGAAGATATTGACTGAAGGGATGCCTGTTGGGTACTGGGTCCTGCTGCTGGTGGGGGAAAAAGGAGCTTGAACAGCTCGCCTTTCCTCGCTGCGGCGGGGAAGGGCACACCTCTGCGTCTTAGCTCCGCCGTCAGTTTGGGGATAGTCCATCCCCTGAGGGACTGCGGATAGTCCATCCCCTGAGGGACTGCACGCTGCCGCTCTCTGAGACCGGGGAAGGTGACAGAGGGGCCGTGAAGTCTTCGCTGCCGGCCTGTGACATGATTGATCTGATGAGAATATCCTGTCTTTGAGCTCGTATTTTTTGGTTGACTGTAACCTATTGGGGGGTGACATGAATTTCAAGTTTTTCCTTTGATTCTCTAAGTCGTACTTACCCAACTTATTTCTTGCCATTTTTTTTTTTTTTTTTTTGGTGATAATTCGTGAAGGGTTTGCTGACTTCCTTGAAGCAATGACTTGTATGGTACTTGCAATCTTGTGACAATGAAATGATTTTGAAATGTTTGCCTTGATAATGAAATGAGTGAACTCCATGACAGAGGTCCGGCTCGGTCGTGTCGTGATTGAGCCGACCGAAAACCGGGCTCTGGAGCATGTACTGAAATGAGGCAATTGAAAAAACAGTGGTGCACACCGGGACGAATCGGTGCATGATTGATGCATCTGGATTCGAATCGGAGCGCAGTGTGAACGAAATGAGAGAAATGTATTTTACCTTAACCGAGGCTCGCATTGGTTGTGCCGCATTTTTGCGACTAGCAACTAACCAAGTTCTGGTATAGGTATGGATACGGCCGAATCAACTGCAGCATTCCGTGACGAATCGGTGCATGTCGGATGCGACTGTTTTCGAAACGGTGATGCGCTGTGGGAGTGAAATGGTAGCAATTCCCATGACAGAGATGCGGATCAGTCGCCCGATATCTGCGACTAGCTGTGATCCGGACTCTGGAGCATGTTTCTGAAATGAGGCCGAGCCCTGGGGCAGGCCGTAACGAATCGGTGCATGGAGGATGCGACTGGATTCGAAGCGGAGCGCGGTAAGTGCAGGTGTAACATATTGTTTTGCCATGACAGAGGCGCGAATCGGTCGTGCTGCTGTAGCGACTGACTACGAATCGGACTCTGGAGCATGTACTGAAATGTGGCAAATACCTGGGGCACGCCGAGACGAATCGGTGCATTTCCATGCGACTAAATTCGTATCGGAGTGTGCTACGTGGCAATGAAATGATAACCATGACAGAGGTACGAATCGGTGAGTCGATATATATATATATATATATATATATATATATATATTTTTTTTTTTTTTTTTTTATCGACTGCTTATGACGTGACTCTGGAGCATGTACTGAAATGAGGCCGTAACTACTGGGGCACACCGGAGCGAATCGGTGCATCTTTTAGGTGCGACTGGATTCGAATCGGAGCGCGGTATGTGACTGAAATGAGAAATGATTTTGAAATGGTTTGAAATGATAGAAATGTATCTAGAAATGTTCAGAAATGAGAAATGATTGGTATCAAACTGACGTGGTTCGATAAGATTGTGAACTGCGAATCGCTATGGCTGTCTGCTGACTCATGTTTTTAGCAGTTTAGACATGCCTGAAATGAAGCGACGCACGCGTCGCGGTGGTTTCCTTAAATAACACAAAATGGTTACATAACGATAGTGCGAGTGATATACATTGCGGTAACGTACGTAAAAGTTGCGGGAGCTTCGTAAGTTTGATATCACGGTTTAGTGACATGATATCTAACAATGCGTAAAAAACAAAAGTCCGACGGGACCCTACCTGCGACAGCCAAGCCAGACGCGTGGTACGAACGATACGAATCGGTAAACACTGACACTCGAGCACGAAAATAGCAATGCGGGAACTTCGCGAGACAACAACTTGCGGACGTTGGTATTCGAATAGTCGGCCTAGTGACGTAACGTATCGCGCACAAGGAAACCGACAAGCACCACAGGTGAGCGGGCTGCTTAAATACCCCCCGGGCTCCTCCCATAAATTCAGGCCACCATACTGGCCTTCCTACATATATATATATATATATATATATATATATATATATATATATATATAATATATATATATATATATATATATTCTGCATCCAGTGTAGCCTTTTTCTACAGTGCATTCCGTGGTGTACTGTTTCTACTACACTTCTGGTGGTGTACACAATACAGTGTAGCCGTAGTGCAGTTGCTACTGCACTTCTGGTGGTATACACAGTACACAATACAGTGCAGCCGTAGTGCAGTTGCTACTACTTTTCTGGTGGTGTACACAGTACACAATACAGTGCAGCCGTAGTGCAGTTGCTACTACTTTTCTGGTAGTGTACACAGTACACAATACAGTGCAGCTGTAGTGCAGTTGCTACTACTTTTTCTGGTGGTGTACACAGTACACAATACAGTGCAGCCGTAGTGTAGTTGCTACTACACTCCTGGTGGTGTACACAGTACACAACACAGTGCAGCCGTAGTGCAGTTGCTACTACACTTCTGGTGGTGTACACAGTACACATTACAGTGTAGCCATAGTGAAGTTGCTATTACCTTTCTGGTGGTGAACACAGTACACAATACAGTGCAGCCATAGTGCAGTTGGCACTACACTTCTGGTGGTGTACACAGTACACAATACAGTGAAACTGCAGTGCAGTTACTACTACTTTTCTGGTGGTGTACACAGTACACAATACAGTGCAGTCATAGTGCAGTTGCTACTACTTTTTCTGGTGGTGTACACAGTACACAATACAGTGCAGCTGTAGTACAGTTGCTACTACACTTCTGGTGGTGTACACAATACAGTGCAGCCATAGAACAGTTGCTACTACTTTTCTGGTGATGTACACAGTACACAATACTGTGCAGCTGTAGTACAGTTGCTACTACACTTCTGGTGGTGTACACAGTACACAATACAGTGCAGCCATAGTACAGTTGCTACTACACTTCTGGTGGTGTACACAGTATCTAATACAGTGTCCACAGTCACTCCTTCTGTAGCCCCACCATCATGCACGGAGGAGTCCCCCAAACTATTCAACCACAGAGTCGGGTACATGCTGCTGGAGGATGGGCAGCGATTTGAATGCTACAATGTTGGGTCCCAGGTTGAGGAGAAGGGAGTAACGTGAGCCTAGAGAGAGGGGGTGCCCAAGAAGGACAAGAAACTGGCAGTCATGTTCCCCCAGCTGCAGCACACTGCCAAGTTTGCTCCAGTGACGAAGAAGGAGGGGGATGATGAGGTCACTGACTCTACTCGGCTGCCTGATAGAAGAGAGAAGGAGGAGGCACAACTCCAACGAGACAGGATGTCCTCTAGGGGTCAGCCACCCCACACGCCCTACCCCACACAGCAATCCTGTGAAACCAATCAGAAAAACAATCCAATTATTAAGAGAGGGAGGGCGGGAGAAGTTAGCACCACGCTGTCCAGGCTCCAACTGTCTTTTGGGCCTAGTACCACCCCCTATATTCCTCAGCAGGCTACTCCCTGCCCCACCCTGCCCCACCATTGCTGCCTCCAATCAAAACAGGACCCTACACTTAGCACATCATTGACCTGTTTAACCCACTGCTTTCCAGCATCCTATCCTGCCAACCCAGTCGTGTCTGGCCTTCCGCCGGTGGCGGCCTGTGCATTGTAGGTGCACGGGCGCCGCCCCCTCCCGTCCATGTGTGCCCGGCCCCTTTCAGGAACGCTGTACGCGTGGATTCCTTTGGCTGGGCGGGAGGGGGGTGGTACTGTTTGAAGCACCTGATTAGAGCCAGAGGCTCTAATAGGCTTCAAAATAGGGTGGGCTCGGGGCACAAAGATGCGCCCTGATCCCACTCAATTGTGTGATGATAGCAAATTCATTTTCGCTATTTTCACTCTCAGCTTCCTCCCTGCCAATCAGGAGGCAGGGTGTCAGACCTGTTTCCTGATTGGCCAAAACACCAGGCCTCCCTATTGGATGACTGGCGCTTAGGAAGAGGAGCGGAGGAGACACGCGCTGGACTGGAGGAAGGATACCTCCGCTGCTCCTCTGGTGCACTTGGAGAGGAGCTGCTGCCTGGTGGTAAGTGCCTGACCACAGGGGGTCTGTCAGAGCCATGAGCCACGTGCGTGGGGAGTTGGGGGTGCTGCCAGAGCCGCGAGCCCCATGATGGGGTTCTGTTAGAGCCGCGAGCTCCAAGGGGGTGCTGCTGTCAGAGCCCAGAGCCGGGGGGGCAAGTGTGCTGTCAGAGCCACGAGTCCCACGAGTGCGGGGGTCGGTGGGCACAGTGGCTGCACAGTGGCTGTATTTGGTGGGCACAGTGGCTGCATCATATGCGCAGTGGCTGCATATGATGGGCACAGTGACTGTATTTGGTGGGTACAGTGGCTGCACATGATGGGCACAGTGACTGTATTTGGTGGGGACAGTGGTTGCACATGATGGGCACAGTGGCTGTATTTGGTGGGCATAGTGGCTGCATATTCTGGTCACAGTGGCTGCATATGATGGGCACAGTGACTGTATTTGGTGGGCACAGTGGCTGCACAAGATGGGCACAGTGGCTGTATTTGGTGGCCACAGTGGCTGCATATGCTGGGCACAGTGGCTGCATATGATGGGCACCGGGGCTGCACTTGATGGCAAAGTGGCTGTATTTGATGGGCACAGTGGCTGTATTTGATGGGCACAGTGGTTGTATTTGATGGGCACAGTGTTTGTAATTGATGGGCACAGTGGCAGTATTTGATGGGCACAGTGGCTGCACTTGATGGGCACAGTGGATGCATATGATGGGCACAGTGGCTGTATTTGATGGGTACAGTGGCTGTATTTGATGGGCACAGTGGCTGCATATGATGTGACAGTGGCTGCATTTGATGGCACAGTGGCTGCATTTGCTGGGCACAGCGGCTGCAATTGATGGCACAGTGGATGCATTTGATGGGCAAAGTGGCTGAATTTGATAGGCACAGTGAGGCTGCAATTGATTTGCGCCCCCCCCCCCCCCCCCCCCCCAAAAAAAAAAAATTTTTGAGCACCAGCCGCCACTACCTTCTGCCTATGTTGTGCCTCCAGCTCCAGGCCTTATTCTTTATGGTAAGCCAGCATTTCATATACAGTTCCAACCCTGGAACTCAGGCGAGGTATCATATAGTTACATAGTTACATAGTAGGTGAGGTTGAAAAAAGACACAAGTCCATCAAGTCCAACCTATGTGTGTGATTATGTGTCAGTATTACATTACATATCCCTGTATATTGCGGTCATTCAGGTGATTATCTAATAGTTTCTTGAAGCTATCAATGCTCCCCGCTGAGACCACCACCTGTGGAAGGGAATTCCACATCCTTGCCGCTCTTACAGTAAAGAACCCTCTACGTAGTTTAAGGTTAAACCTCTTTTCTTCTAATTGTAATGAGTGGCCACGAGTCTTATTAAACTCTCTTCTGCGAAAAAGTTTTATCCCTATTGTGGGGTCACCAGTACAGTATTTGTAAATTGAAATCATATCCCCTCTCAAGCGTCTCTTCTCCAGAGAGAATAAGTTCAGTGCTCGCAACCTTTCCTCATAACTAAGATCCTCCAGACCCTTTATTAGCTTTGTTGCCCTTCTTTGTACTCGCTCCATTTCCAGTACGTCCCTCCTGAGGACTGGTGCCCAGAACTGGACAGCATACTCCAGGTGCGGCCGGACCAGAGCCTTGTAGAGTGGGAGAATTATCGTTTTATCTCTGCAGTTGATCCCCCTTTTAATGCATGCCAATATTCTGTTTGCTTTATTAGCAGCAGCTTGGCATTGCATGCCATTGCTGAGCCTATCATCCACTAGGACCCCCAAGTCCTTTTCCATCCTAGATTCCCCCAGAGGTTCTCCCCCCATTGTATAGATTGCATTCATATTTTTGACACCCAAATGCATTATTTTACATTTTTCTACATTGAACCTCATTTGCCATGTAGTCGCCCACCCCAGTAATTTGTTCAGGTCTTTTTGCAAGATTTCCACATCCTGCGGAGAAGTTATTGCCCTGCTTAGCTTAGTATCGTCAAATACAGAGATGGAACTGTTTATCCCATCCTCCAGGTCGTTTATGAACAAATTAAATAGGATTGGTCCCAGCACAGAACCCTGGGGGACCCCACTACCCACCCCTGACCATTCTGAGTACTCCCCATTTATCACCACCCTCTGAACACGCCCTTGTAGCCAGTTTTCAATCCATGTACTCACCCTATGGTCCATGCCAACGCACCTTATTTTGTACAGTAAACGTTTATGGGGAACTGTGTCAAATGCTTTTGCAAAATCCAGATACACCACGTCTACGGGCCTTCCTTTATCTAGATGGCAACTCACCTCCTCATAGAAGGTTAATAGATTGGTTTGGCAAGAACGATTCTTCATGAATCCATGCTGATTACTGCTAATGATATCATTCTTATTACTAAAATCTTGTATATAGTCCCTTATCATCCCCTCCAAGAGTTTACATACTATTGATGTTAGGCTAACTGGTCTGTAATTCCCAGGGATGTTTTTTGGGCCCTTTTTAAATATTGGTGCTACGTTGGCTTTTCTCCAATCAGCTGGTACCATTCCAGTCAATAGACTGTCTGTAAAAATTAGGAACAACGGTCTGGCAATTACCTGACTGAGTTCCCTAAGTACCCTCGGATGCAAGCCATCTGGTCCCGGTGATTTATTAATGTTAAGTTTCTCAAGTCTAATTTTAATTCCGTCCTCTGTTAACCATGTAGGTGCTTCCTGTGTTGTGTCATGAGGATAAACACTGCAGTTTTGGTTACTGAAGCCCCCTGATTCACTCGTGAAGACTGAGGAGAAGAATAAATTCAATACCTCTGCCATCTCCCCATCCTTTGTAACCAGATGTCCTTCCTCATTCTTTATGGGGCCAATATGGTATCCTTTATGCTATACATGACTTTAGCTACTTTGCTAACCTACAAGGTTTGTGGCACATGTGTTATCATGCATCTAAGGATGGCATTTGATAATAAAATCCATTTGTAACATCCAATTTGCAGTATGCACGTTATAGTGGGATATATCCACTATTTATGAATCTTCAATGACGTCTTCATTTTATTTCTGAATTCTGATAATATCAGTATACACGCACCTGGTTGTTAACTTGACTCCTTGGTAGAGCTAATGTCATCATCACCATACACTGGAATATTGGACGATCGATCTGATTTAACTATTTGAATATTGGGTGATGTCAAGTACAGGGAACTATGTGTACATTTGAAGGCTCTGCAGGGAGTCAGTGTTTAGTGGATTTTAAATGTGTACATTTTTGTATTTTGTTATATTGTATTATATTTGTATGCTTTTGTGATAAAATGTTATAGAAGTGATATAGTTGTTTAACATTATTGCTGAACATTTATAAATCCTATTCAGGAATACCTTATTTAAAAGGGCTTACGTTCTACTGAGAGTTATGAGTGAGCTTAGAAGTGAATATTGTGTAATTATTATATTATACCATAATATTATAATGCGTGCTACAATTTCTGGTGCTGAGACTTACTGTATGCCACAAAAACATCCAAGCCAATTTTCAGAAGCCAGAAAATATCATACATCCTTCATGTGAAACTATTCTATTAAAAAAAATGGAAGGGTTAATTAGATTTTGACTTTGGAACTGGCAGCTAGGAAAAATGCTTATAAAGCCACTGATTTGCGATTACTGAAAGAGCAATCTCATGAACAGCATTCATTGCAATAGGTCACCAACTGAAAGTTACATACAAATTGTCTGTTTTTTCAAATACTTTAAAGGCCCATTCAGACATGCATTGCATTATGGCAGCCCATTCATTGCAAAGGTCTACCAATACACCAGAGCAGATAGAAAAATGTACCTGTGCCTTTCTTTCCAACTCAGCACACCACAATGTGTGGTAGTGAATACTGTAGTGTGTTGTGGAGATTTATTTTCAAAATGAATGGCAGCAGCACATCAACAGGCATAAGGTGTGTTACCGCAAAACAATGGTGTGAATTTAGCATAACTTAAGTTTTTTTTATATATATAATTTTTTTTTTTGCTGTCCACTAGTACTTTCCTTCCTTTAATTAAAGCTTTGCATACACCACCCTGAATAACAGGAGGTGAGACACAACTGCTATGCACATATATAAATGAAGAAGATACTGTAGCACTGCAGTCTTTTCTCTGTGCTCATAAATCTGCCAGGGATTTGACATGGAGAGATTATTGTACATCCTGCTCATGTACATCGCACAGCGTGTCAGTGAAGACACAGTAGTAAGTCCCAGAATCAGATACTCTTGCATTGGTGATTGTCAAAGGAAATTCCCTGTTTGTCTTGTCATTGCTATAAAGTAATCGTCCTTTATATTCTTCTTCTAGATCTTCTTTCTTAGTGTACTCCTGAAGTAGCATGTTCATTGTCTGTCCTGGCTTATGTACATACCACCACATAGTGTTACTGGTCTGACTGTAGGTGCAGCTCATGGTGGCCTCCGTCCCTTCATCAGTAACTACAGAGGCTGACTGGTTCACTGTCTGTCCTGAAGCAGAATCTGAAAGATACAAATATCACCAATGATATTTAACAAAACATAGTTCAGGAAAAATGCCCTTTAAGAGCTTTTCAAAATATGTAATAGTTTAAAATAAGCGCACATAAAATGAGTGTAAATTGTAACATGTATGTGTAATGTTAAGATTCTATTTAAAAGTACAGAGGCAGAGATGTATTAGAGGGTCCCACAAGACTTACACATCAGTAATGAAGATAGAAGAAGAGAACAGAGGATGTGTGTGCCGTGCATGGTTGTAGTTGTGATCTGTCAGTGAACGTGAAGAGAATAAATAAAGACAGTGACATGCAGGAAATGGGGAGGGGACAAAGCAAGGCTTTCCTGGAGTCATTTAAAACAAGGCTATACAAAACTGATGTATCACTAAGCCTACGAACAACATAGCTCCCAACTGTCCCTGATTTTGAAGGACTGTCCCTGATTTGGAGCAATGTCCCTCTGTCCCTCTGTCCCTCTTTCCCCCTCATTTGTCCCTCATTTTGGTGTGATCCATATAGTTGTATATAAAATGCACTTTTTATCTTTCAAAAAGTATTTCCTAGTGCTAAACCTTTCATCCAAATTCTAAATGGCTGCATTTGTAAATTTGAAAAGACAATAAAGGAATAGTAGTGGTAAAAAAAAAGCCCTTGTGGATTTAATTAACTTTTTTTTTGGATTCATTCTCCTTTAAGGGGGTGTGACGGGGCGTGTCTTATGCCTACATACATTTGATAATAGGTGTCCCTCATTCCCATCTCAAAATGTTGGGAGTTATGCTAACAAACATACACAGAAGAAGTGAAGTAATCGTTTGGTAATGCTGAAAGTTGGCTAGTTATATGCTTGCAGTGTACAGGGACATTTTCAGGCAATTTCAACCAGTTTACAAAATCAAACAGAATTGAACTGATCAAAGCAACAAGCCGCCAGCATTTTTTACAGCATTTGAAGCTAGACACCAGGTGCAACAACTATAAAGGCTAAGTTCGCCTTTTTTTTTCTAAACTCCAGCTCCCCTATGTACAATATAGCATTAATGTACTTATTTTCCAAAAATAAAACAGCATTCCATTTATTCTACAAGTGCTTACCTCACTCTCTTCAAAGCTGTTTAAAAAAACTGCTTGATTACTTCTGCCTTACTTCCTGGACAGACTTTAGGTCATGACACAGGAAGGAGTTTACCAGCTGAGAGTAGATGATACAAGGTGTGTGCTAATGAGATCAGCTGGTCAACTCCTTCCTAACGGGAACCATGAATCAGACTGAGACAGAAGTATAGTTAAATCATACTTGTTTAATAATAATAATAATAAGGTAAGCAGAGTAAGCGTAGTCAAAACAAGCCAGAGTTCAGTAACCGGATCGGGTAGTCAGCCAAGCAAATGTCAGAGAGCCAGAGATAGTTGTAGTAGTACAGCAAGCAGGATCAGGAGCCAGAAGGAACGTCAGCCGAGCAAGTCTTAAACAGGAACGCAGGAGAAAGTCTCTGTGATGTTGACAAAGGAGAAGGCAGAGATCAAGTGAGCTGGACAACTTTATGTAATCAGGACTGACGAGCAGAATCAACAACAGCTGGGTAACTGTGGAGAGAAATGGGAGCTGGCAATTAGCCGACAGCTGAGCGGCCAGCTCAGAGAAGGAAGGGCTGAGCCCAGCCCTGACACTTCCCGTGTCATGATCTAAAGTCTGTCCAGTAAGACAGAAGTAATTGAGCAGTTTTTGTAAACAGCTATGAAGAGAGTGAGGTAAGCATGTGTAGAATACAGTAAATAGAAAGCTGTTTTATTTTTGCAAAATAAGTACACTAATGCTATATTGGTTTACAGGGGGGCTGGAATTTAGAAAAAAAAAAAAGGTGAACTTAGCCTTTAACCACTTCATGCAAATTGCCGTAACTGTACGTCGGTATTCTGACGCTAAATACCGTTGTTATGGCAGCAGCTAGCTGCCATAACCCCAGTATTTTCAGCAACGGAGTGCGGTTTTCTTTAAGATAAAGGTGGTCTCAGCGGCAGCTTCTCCACAAGATCACTTGTATCACTTGTATTTTATTGCATTTTAGTATAAATGTGAGATCTGAGGTCTTTTTGACCCCAGATCTCACCTTTCAGAGGTCCTGTAATGCTTTATTTCTATTAAAAGAATGTTTACATTCCTTGTAATAGGAATAAAAGTGACCCTTTTTTTTTACAGGACAGTGTAAAAATAAAAAATAAAAAGTAAAATAAATAAGGAAAAAAAATGTAAAGTGCCCCGTCCCGCCAAGCTCACACACAGAAGCGAAAGTATACGTAAGTCGTGCCCGCATATGAAAACGGTGTTCAAACCACCCATGTTAGGTATCGCCACGATCGTTAGAATGAGAGCAATAATTCTAGCACTAGACCTCCTCTGTAATTTTTAAACATCACCAATGGAGAATTTTAAGTGCCAAAGTTTGTCGCCATTCCACGTGCGGGCGCAATTTTGAAGCGTGACATGTTGGGTATCAATTTACTTGGCGTAACATTATCTTTGACAATATAGAAAAAAATTGGGCTAACTTTACTGTTGTCTTATTTTTTTATTTAAAAAAGTGTATTTTTTCCCAAAAAATTGTGCTTGTAAGACCGCTGTGCAAAAACAGTGTGACATAAAGTATTGCAATGACCGCCATTTTATTCTAGGGTGTCTGAAAAAAAAAAAAAAAAAAAAAAAAAATATATATATATATATATATATATATATATATATATATATATATATATATAAATGTTTGGGAGTTCTAGCAAAATAAAATGATTTTAACTTGTAAGCAACAAGTCTCAAAAAAGATGCTTTGGGCTGAAGTGGTTAAATATATTAGCCAAAAAGGATATAAATCCACTTTGTGTGCGCCTTTGCAACTCAGATATTACCTTTTACAAATAGCAGTGACTTTATTACTGCGTTGTGCATAGTCTGCGCAGAGAACAAAGGCATGGGAGGGTACCAGTAGACCCCACCCACTACAGGCTGCCTGCAGAAAACAACAGTTGGTGGAGTTATTAGTGGCCAAACTGTATTTAATTGGTTGAAGGATATTGATATTTGCACTTTTGATGATTATGTCATCTTCTAACTGAAGCCGCAGAAGGAGTCCCACCCCTGTTAATTTAAGCAGGCCTTTCACAGATTTGTGCTTTAGTGCCTACAATCCTCCCCTCTCCACAAGTTTAAAACACAGATTTTTTTTGTTTACTTTTACATTTTTCTACTTACATTTTTTTTACACCCCAGTCACACCAATTGTGACATTGAAATTGTGCTACTTCACTAAAGGCGTTGTAAAGGTTTGTGTTTTTTCACCTTAATGCATTCTATGCATTAAGGTGAAAAAACACCTGGCAGTCACCGGCCCCCTAGCCCCCCCCGTTTTACTTACCTGAACCCCTTCATTTAGTCGTCTGGGACGCGCTGTCTCTGTCTCCACGGGCTCCCGACTCTTGATTGGATAGATTGATAGCAGCACAGCCATTGGCTCCCGCTGCTGTCAATCAAATCCAATGACACGAGCGCCGGGGGCCGAGTCCTGCATTTGGCGGCTATGGACGCCGAATGCTGGACTCAGGAGCGCGCCTGCGAGGTAACCCCCCTCGGGAAAGCGCTTCTCCGAGGGGGTTATTAGATGTGGAGAGGAGCCTCGAGAGCCGCCGGGAGACCTCAGAAGAGCAGGTTCGGGGCCACTCTGAAAAACGAGTTGTAGTGGAGGTAAGTATGATATGTTTGTTATTTTAAAAAAAAAATACCCTTACAATCATTTTAAAGTAGCACGATTTCAAAATAGCATTTTAGTGCTTCAGATGGGACTTGAAAGAGATCTGTGTGACTTCATGCACAGATGTCTATGCAAATCGCACCTGAACTTGCAAAGAAGTGCAGGAATTACTTTCAAAATCACACCGATCTGACCGCTTCCAATGCAGGATGCAACTTGTCATGCGATTTGAAACTGTCAAATCGCATGACAAGTTGCACCAGTGAGACCGAGGGCTTCATCTCTGAGCAATGGTTTTGCACAGGGAAACCCTGATCTTCCTCCTCTGGGGTCTCCCACATGCAGTCTTGGCTTCTCCTCTTCTCTGATTGCCCCCATATTAAGCCGCTTGCTATAGGGGCACTTGTCCGGGCTCAGTCCCTAGTTGCACCGTCAATTGACACACATAGTGTGGCTCAGCTCTGCTCCCTGCTCTCTGCTCATGGGATTTTATTGATAACAACAGGAACCAATGGCTTCCACTGCTGCCGAGCCTCCTGGAAGAAGAGTGTAAAGATGGGCACAGCGCTGAATCGAGATTGCACTCAGGTAAGTATTTAAGGGGGGCTGGGGGGAACTGACATTGAAAGTTTTTTTTATCTTACTGCAGAGAATGCATTTAGGTAAAAAAAAAAACCTTTTACCACTTTAACGATTTGCAGTCTGGGCCTTTTCTGGCACTTTTTGATGTAACAATCCTTTTTTTTTTTTGGTATAAAATTAGTTAAACCCCCCAAACATTATATCTTTTTTTAAAGCAGTGGGCCTAGAGAATTTATTGGGGGGCTTTTCTATTTTTTATCTCGCACTGTATTTGCGCAGCAGTTTTTCAAACGCAATTTTTTGGGAAAAAATACACTTTTTGTTATTTTAATTAAAAAATACACGATACATAACCCAATTTATTTTTGTAAAATATAAAAGATGAAGTTATGCCGAGTAAATAAAATACCAAACATTTCACGTTTTAAAATTGCGCACGCCCGTGCAATGGCAACAAATGATGTAAATGTTAGTATCCATAGGCTACGCCTTAAAAGCCTTTACAGGTTACTACTTTAGATTTACAGAGGAGGTCTGGTGCTAGAATTACTGCCCATGATCTGATGTTCGCGGTGATACCTTACATGTGTGGGATGATCGCTGTTTGCATGCTGGACCAAAGTGGGCGTTCGCCTTTGCATGCAAGCATGGGAGGATGGGGGCATTCTTTTTTTTTAAAGTTTTTAATTTACATTGTTGCTTTATTTATTTATTTTTTGATCACTTTTATTGCTGTCACAAGGAATGTAAACATCCTTGTGACAGCAATAGGCAGGTCCTCTTTATAAAGAGATCTGGGGTCTATAAGACCCCATATCCCTCTTCTACACTTAAAAGCATTCAAAACATCAAGATTGGTGTCTTTGAATGCTTTTTGATTTTTAAAAAATGGTGCCAATGGTTTCTGAGTAAATCGGAAGTGATGTCATGTCATTGCTTCTGGGTCACTATTACAAACACATGATCAAAGCTAGTCCTGGCTTTGCTTGGCTGTCCGGCGGTCCTGCGGGCTGGTTGCTCAGGCCTCCCGGGGGGGGGGGAGAGCCCGAGAGAGGCGTGGAGGGTGGAGGGCGGGGGGACGTCTCCTCCTGCTGCTTGTAATAGCAGTCGAGCGGCTAATTAGCTGCTCCAATTGCTTTTAAAAGAGAGCTGACCGCTGACTCTAAAAAAACTGTACAGGTGCATCACTGGACGGGAAGTGGTTAAAGGTTAACTCCATCTTTAGCAACATGTAACATGTTGCTAAGAACCCCTCCCCACATCACACCCTCTTAGCCCACCCTCCTGTGACAGCGTGCTGGGGTTCCTCTACTCTGAAGCTGCTGCTTTTAAAATTGGTATGGCTTTGCAGGGCTCCAGCTAAATAATTCATCCGCAGAGATCTGTAAATGAAAAAAACTAAAGGTCAAGTCTGCCACCGCGTTACCAGGAGCGTGACATTGCACTTGTGATCCTCTGGGTGCAATGCTTGGCAGGCTCCTATGAAAAAAATAGTAAATGCACATTATTTTTTTTGCAAACATAAGTGCATTTATTATTTTTTTTTCCTTTAAAGCCTGCTTGTTTAGGAAGGTATTGCTGCCATCTTGTGGCAATAATCTACAACTATGAATAAAATTTATTTGACATTATACAAAATCATTTTCTTAGTTCTTACTGCATGCATTTATATTTAATTGAAAATATATCTAAGATGCTGCCAGGATTACAGGAAAGAAAAACAAAGATTTTGTAATTGGCCTTTTTACTCTTTTACTGCTCAGAGAGAATGTCAGCCTTGTGCTTATGAATGTTGGTGTTACACGTGTTGGTGCAATGTGATGGCATACATTCTGAATTGTACCCCAGTGCACCAGTGCTGCCAAGCAACTACAGCTTGTTGTGGTGCTCTGCACTGCCTAAATGTTACATACACGATTTCTGGTCCATTGTGCTACATTGGGCAGTTTATTCTGATGAACTGGCTGCTCTAACACAATGCATGTTACCGCACGATGCAACATAGATGACCAGGCTGGTGTGAATCAGCCCTTAAGGTTTAGGTGTTTAGGATTTCTTGGTTGACTTGGCGATCTAAAGCATCAATATTTTGTAAGTTACTGACCTAGAAAAAAAGTATGCGGGAGTTTTTACTTCTCTTGTCAGATGTCTTATTTGGATCAGTTACTTATCTGGATCAGTAGTTCTAGGATCTGCATGATTGCTGAGCATTTTGCTTTTTTAAAAGGACAACACTTGTTATCCTTTCCTATGCAAGTGTAGCACACCCCCTAACGAGCCTCTGGCGAACTTGGTTCCTTTCCACCAGTAAGGGGTGCACACAGCCGGGCACACAGCATTTTCTCAACTCTCTCTTTTTGGCTAGAATGAACAGTCTAGAGGTGTCCTTTTATGGTTTTATTGGAAAAATTAACTTGGATAGGGTGAAGGGACCATGGGATACCCCAATACTGATGAACTGCACACTTTGCGGACTCTTTTCTATCTTGCTTAGCTGTACAAAAATGTCTCACAGAATCTCTAATGCTGAAAGGTGACTAGGACTTTTCCCAAAAGACTAAAAGCTGCACACAATCACTAACTTCCAGCACCAGGGTCATCTACTCACACAGTCACAGGATCATCGGTTGCCTCCTTCCGGTATACAACGGCACTCTCCAGTGAGGGAGATACGGACTAACGCCACCAAAAGAGAGCTGGACACGTTTCCCCTAACTTCCTCCTAATACTCTTCAGTGGGCTTCTCAATCCTGCCCCAGATGCAAAACCCCTGCACACGGTTCTCCTCCAGCAGGACTGGACCCAGGAACTCTCCCTGCTGCCTCAGGCCTCAGACTATTCATGGGCTCTCCAAACATCTTGTGGGCACACCTCCTCAGGGATTGGCTGGATTCTCATAACTATTCAGGCTGCTTACTCTGTTCTTCCTCCCACTATAATTCTATAATCCTCTAGAATACAGAGGGAGCCAATCAGAGCAGCAGCCTTTGGGGCCCCGAGCACACCTGAAAATCAACCCCTGCTCCACTGTCTACAGAGAAACTAATTACATTTACCTAACAACTTGCACTCTAGGAGGGTGGTACACAAGCCTTGGCTCTTCCCCATCCCCTACATGATAGCATTTGGGCCTGCCATTTGGTTTTTAGGCCTAGAGCACTAAATTATGGAAAGTAGAATAGAGTGTTAGAGCTGTACTGTACTGAGGGAATCTGGGATCTGGAAGCTTACATTGCTGGTCTCTTTCTGAAAACTCTAGCTGCCTGGCTGTCTCCCCTTTCAATACTTGAGTTACTCATGTCCCTCAGGTCTGTAGATAAGGGGGTATATGGAGGACCAAAACGTCATGCTTTGATAGTGACAGGCCTGCAAGGGACTATATTTTTTGACTAGGTCCTCTAAACAGCAGTGACTGTGTACAGGCAATTGTCAAAATATTCAGGCAGCAAACATGCAATCACGACAATATGTGTGTAGGCAGGTGATAGTGTAGTGGCTGGTAATTATCTAAGTTTTCTGTAAGCACATTCTTTTGCGGGCAATTAATAAACTTTTAATTTAATTTAAATTAATAAACTTTTAAAAGAGTACACTATGTTCTTGTATTTATGTTTTATTGGGAGTGTATAATTACACTGGAGAGCGGAGGATGTGGCCATCCCGCACGGACTGAGGAAGATTAAGGAGATGTTCTCTGAGGAGTTACTGCATTGGGGATTATAAAGAAAAGTGTGTGTCTTAATAAATTAAGGTGGGTAGGTTTTTTCCCTGGTGGTGGATGTGCACAGAAGTGTGAAGAAGTAGTGAAGACACTTGGGTGCTTTTTCTTATCACTTTTATGAACACTGGGCTATTTAGTTTTCATTATTGGAACTTTTTGGTTATTTGTTTTTTTTATTCTTTTTTATATATGATTATATATTCACTATTTGGATTGTGGTTATTGATATATTGAGGGTATATCATTGGGATTTGGAGGCTGATACCTTACACTATTGAGTCACATTTTAATATGAATTGGTGGGGTGGAATCACTATTGAGTGTTTTAGCTGGCAGCACGTTTGATTTTATTATTATTTTGTTTTATAAATTTTTACATAGATTGCGGTGTCTGTTATTAGGATTATTTGATTCGGATTCAGTGGCGGCTGGTGCTCAAAAATTTTGGGGGAGCGTAAACAAACTGAAAAATTCTGAAAAAAACCTCATCAATTGCAGCCTCACTGAACCATCAATCGCAGCCACTGTACACTCAAACGCAGCCACTGTGCCCATCAATTGCCACCACTGTGCCCATCAAACGCAGCCACTGTGCCATATCAAACGCAGCCATTGTGCCATATCAAACGCAGCCACTGTGCCATATCAAATGCTCCCACTGTGCCATAGCAAATGCTCCCACTGTGCCCCATCAAATGCTCCCACTGTACCATATGAAATGCTGCCAGTCTTGGTGGGACAGCTCCTCGATGCTCCTCGATAGCCTCTCCTGTCCTCTCTTCCCGTCCTCTGCTATGATTAGGTGTCCAATCACAGCGCCTGTCGTTTCAGCCAATCAGGTGACGGGTAACAGATCTGAGCACCTGACTGGCGGAGAGGCAGTTTAGTGTTAGGAAAGGGAATATTCATTCGCTTTTCTAACACAGCTGAGCGCTCGCAGGTGGGCGCTCGCAGGTCACCTTTTTTGATGACTATTAGAGCCTATGGCTCTAATCAGGTGCTTCAAAAACACCCCCGCTGCTGTAATTCAGGCGCTCGGCGTCCGAAAAGGGGCCGGGCGCCTGAATAGGAGGTGGCAGCAGTGGCCATAGATAGATTCATGCAATGCATGAATCTATCTACTGGTGCTAGAGGGGGTGGCAGGAGAGAGGGTGCAGCACCCGTGCGCCCCTTATGGACACACCGCCGCTGTTAGGATTTCTAAATTACTTCCTACTTCTGTGGTCACTTGAGGAAAGCCCAACATAGGACCTTTGTGTCATTTGTCTCACTGCACACAGAGCCCTCTTGAGGTTTGGGTGACTATCTTGGATTCAGATGTGTTATAAATAGACCCAGCTGGGTCATTTAGGTGGAGCCCACAGTGTGAAAAGTTTCAGACCGGGACAAAAACCCATCTTGAGGGAGAGGCAGACCTAGCATTAGGGACAAGTTAAGGATGCTGACAAACACCTCTGTGATCGTCCCTCCTCTCTCCTCTGACATGTATCATCTTGCCTAGAATATCGTTTTTACATGTAAGTGGATATTTTTAACTTGTTAATTGGAATAAAACCTGTTTACTTAGAGGCGCTCCTCTCCTCTTGTTTTTTTTTTTTCTATATGCCAGACAAGGTCTGAGACATTTTTTAAATAAAAATATATTTTAAACTGAACAAATATTTGCTTAGATTTACTGCTTGGCTTTCTTTTAGCTGACCATGACTGAAATTTGGGGAGTCCTGAAAATGGCATGATTGTGTAAAATTAGAAAGCACTGTTGGGTGTTATTTACTAAAGGAAAACACACTTTGCACTACAAGTGCACTTGAGACTGCACTGAAACTGCACTTGTAGTGCAAAGTGGATTTGCCTTTAGTAAATAACCCCCATTGCTACTGAAAACACCAACTTTACTACAAAAGATGCTTTTGAGCATTGAAAGAAGAAGCCACACATTGTTTATTTCTCAATCTTTTTAATCAAAGCACAATCACATGTGCATTTATAAAAGGTTTTTAAAACAAACCAACATGTTTGTTGTATAACAATTTTTTAGGTCACATTAAAAAGTAGAAATTGCCTTTTATTAGGGTAAAACAGGCATGTTTAAAAGCAAAAAGAAATACACAACTCTGGAACTTACAAAGTTCAACTTTTCAAGAAAGTGAAGGCAATATCAGACACGAGTATTTATAAACTGCATTTGATATTACGTTCAGCAGATGAGGTGAAGTCACCCCTGGAAAAGCCAAATTTTGAAGATGCACACAAATTGCCTAATGTCAACATGTGCAAGCTGCCATCATGGGGGATTAATGGATGTGTTTTGTGGGTGCAACCCCTTCCTCTCAGTTACTTTATTATTGAGGAAGACATTGGTCTCCCGTGATGGCAGATAGCACATGTTGACACACTGTGTGCATCTTCAAAATTTTGCTTTTCTATAATATGTCACAAAATTTTCTAAAAATTGCCAGAAAAGCAAAAACACAAAGCACAAATGACTTAGGGATTTCTAGGGGTTTTAAATTCTCCCTAAAACATCAATGATGTTCTTCATTTTGGTTTGAACATCATTGATGTTTTGCTTGATGTTTTCCAAGTCCCTATTACACCCCATTATCTCCCTGATGAGGATCTGGGCACTTTCACTGATGAAATGACCTTCTTCCACAACATCACGATCACTTAAAAATATATAAAAAAAAAAAACACCACGTATTATAAATATGCAGGCATACATCTCTTACCTGAGCCTGTGGTTGCAGACACTCACCTGTTGTGGTGACAATTTCCACCACGTCTCCCTCCTCCTCCTCTGCTTGGGTTTGGGTGCTTTCCACTTCTTCATGAGGTAGGGGGTCTGTTGTCTCCTCTGATGAGTGGAGTCCTCCGAGTCTTTTCGCCCTTATGTTAAAAAAAAAAGGTATACTTAGCACACAGATATTTGATGGCAGGAATAGGAATATGAAACATTGCTTGGAAGTTGGGTACAATTGTCTCTTTTGGCAGAGTTGCAAGATGAAGAAATATTTTTGTCCTTTGTCAAGCTTGAATACTTTCCTGTTATTACAAGCTTCACAGATGGAGTCACCCCTATAGTATACACTGGAGTACCTGTGTGGGCCCCCTAATGAAAAGGGTCTGGTGTCCCACACTAGTGTTCCTGTGTCCAGATGTGTAAACAGCTGCTGAGTGTCCTCTCCTTACACAGAATCTAGTTTACATTTCATTCTAGTTACAAACCCATCTTGACAACAAACTTATTTTAAGAGAAGTAGGCCAGAAAAATGTATTGAAATGCATCCGGACAAAACATGGTGTTTTATTGGGCGAACGAACAATGTTTCCTACGAACGAATAATGTGTCCATGAACATGAAAGTTGCCATTTTAAACTGTACAACAATAAAGAAAAGCACATGGAGCAGCACGAACGTTCTAAAAATAACGAATAGGAACACAGCACAACTACTTACTTTTTTGCAGCACTCTCCTGATCCTTCTATACTGATCGTGTTCCCTGATTTTGAGGTTTGACCACTGTTTCCTCAGTTGATCCTTGGATCGCCGTACCCCAAAATTACGGTGCACACTCTTCACAACTTTCGCCATGATCTTGACCTTTCTGACATTGGGGTTTGGGTAAGGTCCATACTTCCCACCATAGTCGGCCCTCTTCAGTATGTCGACCATCTCCACCATCTCAACAAAGGCCATATTTGAGGCCTTAAATCTTCTAATCCGGGATCGTGACGTTTCTGGCTCTGGGCTTTTCTCCTCGTCCTCCTCGTTGCTGTAATTAGCACGCACCTGCTCTGTCTCCACCATGTGCTCTTCCCCACTGCGCCGAATGACAAGGGGCGGGGAATAGACTAGAAAGAACGTCAGGGGCGGGCAGAGTTTCACGCATGCGCAGTGTATATAAAGCGTAACACGCGTGCGTCATACGTATAATCTGTGAGTGAAGGAAGGACTATAGGAAGCGCCGATCGTGATAACGAAGGTAACATTTAAACTTGGGCCTATACTGCTTAGAGATTGAGGCCTATATTGGGACAAGATTAGGAAACTTTAGCCTGACATTAGGGTTTGTCTTGTGTTGTGTCTTGCAGATAAAATGGATGGCTTCAATGACCACAACTTCCTCCCCCTGTTCATAGACAAGTACAGGAAGCTGCCCTGTCTGTGGCAGGTGAAACACCCGCAATATAATCATAAACAAAAGAGGCAAGCAGCGCTGGAGAAACTGCTGAAGTTGGTGAAGCCGGTGGTCCCCACAGCAACCATCCCCTATTTAAAAGCCAAAATTGGTGGCCTGAGGAGCACATATCTTAGGGAGCGCAAGAAGGTCCAGGATTCCCAGAGATCAGGAGCTGCAGCAGATGACGTTTATGTACCCAGGCTGTGGTACTATGAGAGACTGCGATTTCTGTCAGACCAGACTGAAGTCAGGGAATCCCTCTCAACCCTTCCCTCCACTCTTCCTTCCACCCTATCTTCCACCCCAGCTGAGGCTTCCGATGTCCAACCTGGGACTTCCAGCCAGGAAGAAGGGGAGGAGCCCAGCTTGAGACAGGTATAGCATTCTTCTACAGATTTCTGGTCAACAAATAAATGATGTTTACTAGATGTTATTATTAATCACTAATTGGTGATTTAATAAAGTGTTTTACATATCAATAGACAGTAGTGGGCAAAAATATTCGGGACAAGAATGAAAAATGCTGGGCTCAGAATGATAATATTTTATATTTCTTTACATTCAATTTGCAACAATCATGAGATGAAAATTGTGTGTGATTGATGAAGAAAAAACTAAAACTATGTCCCTTTTTCATACACAGGAAGACCTCAGCCAGGAGGAGGCTGTGGAATGTGGCACACAGGAGGAGGCTGTGGAATGTGGCAGCCAGGAGGAGGCGGGGGTTAGTGGCACCCAGGAGGAGACAGGGGTAAGTGGCAGCCAGGAGAAGGCCGGGCTCAGTAGGAGCCTCACAGAATCGCATGTCCGTCCCCTCCGCCTTCCAAACAAAAGACCCAGGAAGGGCAGTAATGTGGAGGATTCAGCACTCAGGCTGATTCAGGAGGCTTTTGCGTCCCTCAGAGCCACCCCCACTCGTGAAGAGGCCTTTGCCTGCATGGCTGCCACAAAACTGCAGGACATGCAGGAGGGCCATTGCCTCATGTGTGAGGACATCCTTTATAAAACATTAACTAAGGGGATGAGGGGCGAAATCACACCCAATACTAACCTGTGTGAGTTGCATCATCCTCCTCCTGCCACAACTCCACCAACACAGACACAGCGTGGAAGGAAGAGTGGAAAGAAGACAAGAAAGTGAAGGCCTGGGTTCAGTCTGGTCTGACAAAAGATGCAGGCTCTTGTATGACCACAGCCTGAGGACAACACATGTCATCTGCTGCTGTTCATGATCTCTTGGACTTCTGGACCAAATTGGACTCCCTTATATATGGACTCCTCAGGTCACCAATTTTGTAGTAAAAAAGTTGATGTGTGCCCTGGGGGCCAAAGGCTTCGCCAATTTCTGCTGTTTCTCCAGCGTTGTCTCCCTCTTTCTTCGGTTATGACCCCTTAATACATTTTTGGTTTGTTTTATTATACTTGCCTATGTGTGTTTTCCTTCAAAAAGGACAGTTTGTTTGTGAGGAGGCAGGTACATTTCAAAAATACAATGTGAAATTAACAAGAGACACCAACACCAAGCAATCTCCTTGAGATTAAATAATACAAGATAATAATGGTGTTGTGGTAACTTGACACCCAAAACACACCCAAAACAATTCTGGAGTTTAAATAAATAAATAAATAAATAAATAACACAAGATCAGGATTTAAAAAAATGTTAAAAAAATTAATCTAAAAACATCAAAAAATATTTTTTTTTCGGTAGATGTGACAAGTAAAAATATTATATTCATGAAATCCCGAGAAATAATAAAGAAAGAAGTTTGTGAGAAGTTTGTGTGAATATGAGCAGCAAAACAACTTAATTCTTCTAGCATTATAAAGAAGAAGAGAGTGTGCTGCATTAAACAATTTAAATGATGCAGCGTGACGAAAGTGCTATATCCATTATGAACGCTAATTTTACCGAGCAGTTCTGTCTCGGAATTTATTCTGAGCATGCGTGGCACTTTGTGCGTCGGAATTGTCCACACACAGTCTAAATTGACGCAAACGGATTTTGTTGTCGGAAAATTTTATAGCCTGCTCTCAAACTTTGTATGTCGGAAATTCCGATGGAAAAAGTCCAATGGAGCCCACACACGGTCGGAATTTCCGACAACAAGCTCTGATCCGGCCGTGTGTATAGGGCATAAGTTTCACGTTCCTACAAAAATACAATAACTGCAAGGTGTGGAGTGCCGCCGCGGTGGGCTCTAACATATTACTACATATAAACAATGAGAAAACTAAAACATAAGACAAACATTTAGATACAAATGCGTGCAAGATATTTCATTGTTTCCATGCTACTTAAAAAAAAACAAAAAAACAAAAAAATGAAAATAAAAACCAGATGGAATGTTGCCTTCACTCTTTTTAAACAACAAAAAAATACAATAAGAAAAACACAAGAGCAGCTCCAAACCTTGCATGGGCCAGCCACACAAAGTTGAGAAACAGGCAGGAGAATTTTAACCAGAGAAGCATGTACTACACATCCAACCCACTCATCATTATAGATTTCTGAAGCCACAGCTGAGCTACTTCCAAGGTACTTTTATTCTGGAGTCTTGTTTTGACCTCTAGACATCAAGAGTAACTTCCAAAGGAATACACCTTGCTGTACCCTCTGACCATATATACCAATCTTTAAGGGGTCTCATGTCCGGAGCCCCAAATCCAAACCTCATGTGCTGTGCAGCTGTCTGACTGGTGGGGAGCCTGATTTTTTTTCTCCTAAGCATGGACGGCAGCATTACCCATGAAGACTCAAATCACTTATGACGTGTCCCTGCGTCCAGGGCACCCTTGCACTAACTTTCGGAGCAGTACTGCTGAGTGCCTTTTTTTACAGTACTGGCACCCGGCTTGTCTGACTATTTTACACGGCCTTCCGGTATGCTAGAATCTACTCCTCACATACACATGCTATACAACCGGTTATCGGCAGCCCCTATAAATGTGTTCGCCAGACAACTACAAAGCACAATTAAATCCTCCACTATTCAAAATTAAAAGGTGGCTTCTTTCTATCTGTATCTAGATGTTACAGCAATAATGGGGATGGCTCCTACTGTCTAGACACAGAACGTTGACTGTCTCTACCCAAAACTGACTTACGGTATAAAACTCCGCAAAACGACTGGAATTAAATGCAAAAACCAAAGAGACTCCATCTCCCCCAAGCTCTGTTCAAAGGAGAAGCATATCTAGCCAGTTCCCCTGCAACAGACATACTCAACTTAGGGTTTAAGATGTAATGTCCTTTATAGTTCCTTGCTCAGTCAGTCTCAAAACGTCTCCAAAGTTATCCAGCTTTTGGCAGCCATGTGTTGCTCCATCGTCCTTCCAAACACAACTCCCTTTGTGTCCACATGCTTGTTTTAAAAGCTGAAAACTCCTCCCCCCAACTCCCTGTTGCATATATCACATCCCGCAGAGAACTTCCTGTCCTCTGCTCCCCTCCAAAAACCTATCCAACTGGTTTATTTACATATCAATGGAGGGAGGGGGCCTCAGCTTGTAACAAGACATGGCCTAAAAATCTAACTTTATATTATTCTTAAAGTCACTGTTCTCTTGACATTATAGCATAATATAGGAAACTTCAACATCTCTTAAAACCTTTTGTCCAGGAAAGGGCGAAATAAACCCCCCATATAGTAAATGGGAGGGAAAAATTCCCTTTTGACCCCGTATCTTCTGGGTAGTCAGACTATTTTCACTTGAGACTGAAATATTGCACAAGAAACAATGCAACTACAGGTAAAAACTGAAATTCCTGCAAAAAGATGACTTAATTGCACAAAATGCTGAAATTCTGCGCAGAAGCAAAATAATTTCACCCAGAACCAAAATTCTGCAGAAACAAAATTGGAGTTTGTAACAATTGAATTTCAGTCTACGACAAAATGGCGGATGAAATTCAGTCCACTGCAAAATGGTCGGAAGAAATTTGTTCCACAGCAAAATGGCCGATTAAATTTGGTCTACGACAAAATGGCAGATAAAAATCAGGCTACGACAAAATGGCCAATGATTTTTGGTCTATGTCAAAATGGATGATGAATTTCGGCCTATGACAAAATGGCAGATGAATTTCGGCCTACGATAATTGAAATGCAGTCTATGAAAAAATGGCGGCATTAACAATTGAAATGCAGTCTATGACAAAATGGGGGCATTAACAATTGAAATGCAGCCTACGACAAAATGGCGACATTGACAATAGAAATGCAGTCGATGATCCCGGCAAAACCAGCACAAACCGAGATTTCTTCACTAGAAAACCGAATTTCTCCCCACAAAAACTGACTACACAATTGAGACACTAAATGAACACTTAAATGTATTAGGGCCTATAGAGGACTGAAATATAGGTTATTTAACTAACCAATATATCAACAAAAATGCCAAAGTTATATAAAACACAAAATAACACGACTTAAACATATACTCCTGTTCCTGAATACAAACAATACTTAGTTCTGAAAGTTGGAGGTCAGCAGATACACAGGACAATCAGCAATACATGGTTGCACCTCCCCCCAAAGCTACATGGTCAATTGCATATGCGGCAGCCATTTTAAAACACATGCTCACTCATGCACACAGCATACAGTTACTTATACCAAACACTCAAGTGTGGTTGTCTTACCATGGGCTGGCCTTTTTACTGGTCTGGTTATAGATCCCTTTCCCCCTAGAGGTCCACTGGATTAGGAAGTTCTGTTGGCTCCTGTCTGGCCCGACATCTGTTATGGAAAGTTTTAAGCTTTGCCTATAAGCAAATAATTCTGTTGCTCTAATAAACACAATCATAGATCTCTTTTATAATGCTGGAAAAGCGCGCTTGTATCTACAAGTAACACAGACAGACGCTGGTATCACGTTGAGCATAGAAAAGTCCTCCTGAATAGGACATGCTGTCTTTATTTATAGTGTAAAACAGGGATAACAAAAGAGGGTGGTGGCTTCACAATCAGCCAATTAGACACTTGTGTACCTTCAAAAAAACAAGACACATTTATATATTCAAATAGATATGCAATAGTGATGTATGCAGTCGGCTGTGTGCAGAGCCATGTAGGCAGTTTCCTGCATAAACACAATTGTGAACACTACAAACATGGCTCTGATCATATTGGTGTGCATATTCCCACCGCTACTATTGGTGCGAACCATACTCTACCATGGCTCAGCGAGCCATAATTTTGTATGGTTATACTATTGTTTCCATGTATGCTGGGCTGCTTGCCGGGAGCGTAGATGTAGTCGCCATGAGGTGGCCAGTCTCTTGGTGAGTCATAAGCGAACATCCCTTAAAGGGCGAACAGATCTCTCGCGTCCAACGGTCCTTCTCTGGTGTCTGTATGTGCGGATATGCCCGCATGAGCGTATTGCAGCAAAACTGACACTGGGAGGACATCTGACAATAAACATTATTAAAAATTTCCACAACAGTTTACAAAATGTAATTTTTATTTCTGTCATCAGTCAGCATCCCTGGTCACTGCCACACCAGTCATATGACACTATACTACACTGGTGACAATATGTAACAAAATTGTGAAAAAAAAATTATATTTATTTTCTTCATTTTCCAAAAAATTGCAACTTCAAATAACTCACCATGCCTCTTACTACATGCCTCAGACTGTCTACTTTCCAAAAAGGGGTCATTGTGAGGGTATTTATACTGTCCTGGCATTTTAAGAATCTCAAGAAATGAGACAGGCCATCAGTACATCAGGATTGGTCAATTTTCAAATATGTATACCATAGTTTGTGCTATAACTTTCACACAAATCAATTAATATACACTTTTTGGGATTTTTTGTTTTACCAAGTATATATAGCAGAATACATTAAGGCCTAAATTTATGAAGAAATTACATTTTATTGGATATGTTTTGTAAGAGAAAGTAAAAATGTTTTTAATTTATATAGCAAAAAATAAAAACCTTGTGGTGATCAAATACCACCAAAATCAAGCACTATTTGTATAAAAGAAAATTAGATAAATTTCATTCAATTGCCAGTTAAAGTAGCACAGTGCTAAATAGTAAATAATGGCCTGGTCATGAAGGTGGTAAAACTTTACGGAGGTCAAGTGGTAAAGTGGAACTCAAGTCTAGAATAACAAAAAACTGTAAGCAGGCACGCCCTTTATTGCAGAAGGTACATACAATAAAATAAACCTACCTGCCTGATCACAGACTTCTGCAGAATGTACACTGAGCTGCGCATGCACAGTTCAGTTTACATTCCAGCCCAGTTCTTGTGTTCCGGGATGATTGCACTCCTGCACATGCATGGGAGTGACACCCCCCCCCCCCCGCAATGACTGAAAAAGATGGCCAAAAAACAACATCCGGAAGAAGTCAGGGAGTAGATGCCGGCACCAGCAAGGGGTCTTGTGGTAAGTATTGCCTGATTTAGTCACAATCATCATGGCCCTCTGTTAAGAATATAATTCATATAAAACAAATGAGTGATCAAGTGAAATTCACATAAGTCCACTTTCTGAGTTTTTTTTCTCATGACCCTAACATTATGCAGAATACTGGACTTCATTTATTAGAGTCTGAGCCCACTCACAGTATATACTGCACACGTATGACACAGTTCTTGCACTCACAAAATATTAATTAAAGCCAAGTACCAGGAATTCAGTCAATCTGTAAAATGTGCAGGCATACTATTTGGCAAAGCTAAATTCCAGGAATTCAGCTCCATTGTAAAAAATGAAGGTACACTATGAGATAAGTTAAGCGAGCTGCATGACACCTCCTGGGCTTATCTCTATTATTTATATCTGAAAGATTTATAGCACTCACAGATCACAGCTATCTCTGTAGTTCTGGGATAGCGATGCTGATCTTTCTGAGCTATGCATCCTGAATAGTAGACTCGCTGCAGCTGCTTTGCCTGCCCCTCCTGTCGATTCACAGAAGCTTCTGTATTATGTGAACACAGGGGAGGCATAGCTGCTTTGTGTGCCTTTCTCCTCTCTCACAGTCCTGAGTGTCTCAAGTGTAATTCCCGGCAGAGCAATAGACCTATCAGATATAAATAATAAATACAGTATAAGCCCAGAAGATGTTGTGAAGCTCTTTAGTGCGGCAATCCGTTCCCCATAGGTTTTTAAGTATTTTTTAGTTTTTAAGTGGATGCAGTAACATAGGATGATCTCAAGCAATACCATATGACATGTTTTTGTCATGCTGGTCTCAGTCATACACCCCTGAAGAAGAGTAACACTCGAAACGTGTCGGGTACTCCCCGTATGTGTGTTCCATATGCAACGGAGTCAATGATTGTTAAACCTTATGTATTGTATTGCACACCTACTGTGTCACACATCCTGTAATTTTCTTTTGTATTTTCTATTTTACTTTGTAGATATGTATACATCTACATCCTTTTGTTAATAAACCTTACATTCATGATCATCACAGAGTTGCTTTTTCCCTTTATAGTCCCATAAGAGGAACAAATTTCCCTATGTATAGACTATTAGGGATGTGGGTTAATCCTACTCTCTAGACCAGTGGTTCTAAACCTGGGGGTCAGGACCCCCTCGGGGGTCGAATGACAATTTGCCAGGGGTCACCAAATCCAGGGCTGTTCCTGAAGCCCGCACCACTCTCCCAGCCTTTTTGTGGCCTCCCAGCAGGGCTGTCCCTGGAGCCTGTAGAAGCCCAGCTGGGCTGTTCCTGGAGCCTGTGGAAGCCCAGCTGGGCTGTTCCTGGAGCCTGCGGCCACCCAGCCTTATTCCAGCCACTCATTCAGTTCACGGCATGGGTGGGGGGCAGAGACTAGAGGTCAGCTGACTGGTGAGGAATGTGAAGTGGGAGGGGCTAGGCTGGAGGAGATCATATCTCCTGATTTTGGCATAGGTGTCACTGCTGCGAGACGCCACAGAGCTGGAGACACAGTTAGTAACACTACCTGTGATTATAGTTGCCATTAAAAGTCCCCACTACAGTTCTCAGATCAGCAGATGACCTTGAGCAAGAGCACCTAAGTTGGCTGATCAGAACTCCCCACCAGCACTGCCATTCATCCCACCCCCCACCAAGGAGTAAGAGAAGGAATAAAATAAGAGAATACATGGAAGAGAGAGGAAAAGAGGGGGAGGAACTAAGAAAAAGATGGCTAGAGAGAGGGATGGAAAAAAAACAAGAAATTAGGATAGAGAGGGATAAAAGGGGAGAACAAAGAGAGAGTGGTAAATCCTAAAATGTACCATAAGGGGTTTTAATACTGTACAAGTGGAAGGGACTCAGGGAGCGCTAAATGTCTGTGGGTTAGGGGTGCAAATTACTTGTCTTGCATTGGGTGCTGACAACCCACACTACGAAAATAATTTTACTGTTAGGGGTCCCTACAATTTGGGAAATTTTATCAAGGGGTCACGGCACTAGAAGGTTGAGAACCACTGCTCTAGACCAACCTGGCACCACCCCTCCATTATGAAGCTCCTTAGTGTGTCTTCACTTTTTACAAAGTGGCTAAATTCCTAGAATTCAGCTTTAGGTCCAATGAGTCGCATTCCACCTTTGGACTTATCTCTTTTATCTACATCTGACAGTTCTATGCAACTCCAGGATTATAGCTATCACTACACTCTTGAGGCTCTGACAGGAGAGAAGCTGTTTTCACAGGATAGCCCTAATGCTAGAGATCCAACCCTAATTGAGAGTTTTCAACACGCTGGTGGTGAAGAGAGCACGTATGATGCAAAATCTAATAATATATTTTGAAAAGACATATGATTACTATAATACAGAAGGTTGTAAAGAGCACTGCGTGGACATTTTGATTGAAAGGACCACTTTGCATATATATTTTGTGCACATATTGTTTGCTTATATTTTGGGATGAAGTGTTTTGTCTGTACATTTTAAAGATCACATTTGCAGATTCTAACGCTGCACTGTTTGTTATTTTATATGTATGGTTTATGTGGGGTAAATCACATTGGTGTTAGCTGCTGGAAGAAGATACACTCGTTTGTTTATTTAATGTATTTATTTGTCTAAGTTTATTTGGATTAAATAGGGAATTTGTACCTACACAACCTCAAAATACAAAGTGAAGTTGATATAGGATGTTTGCATATACAGTATAAAATAATGAAGCACATGTGCTTGATACTATTTGTATTGTTTTGTTTTGTCTTTGTTCAAATTTATTTTATTTTATTTCATTTTTGTTTTGTTTTGCTTTGCTTTGCTTGGTTTTCTTACTTTTGCTTTAAAGTTATAATATTTGATTTCATTTTTGTTTTCTTCATGTGATCCTATCTTTATGATGGGTTCACGTGATCCTCATCTATGCCCCTATGCCATTTTATATTTTCCATATTATGTTTGTTACTTTTATGATGAGTGCGGTATCAAATTTCTCCACTGTATCACCATGTTGGGTGGTGTTCGTTATGTAATGGGGTTGCAGCAGCTTCATGCCCTTTCTTGGCCCACGGGATGCTTGGGAACTCGTCCCAGCATCATTTCCGGACCCAGGGTGCTGGATCATGTGGGTGGCACCTGGGTTCAGTTACTCATCCCGGCATCATTTCTGGGTCTGGGTTGGGCAGATTTTGTGGGTGACGTCAGGTCCAGCACCACCAGATGTGGCATCATTTGCGGTGGGGGAATGGCCTGCCATTATTACGTGCAGTTTGCTTAGTATGTGGGAGTGGTGGTGGGAGGCAATAGGTGCCACCCTGACTACCTTTAATAATTTGCATGGTGGTGGGTGTTATATGTTGGGGCACTATTTTGGAGCTTGGTAGTTTACTTCTCATGCTCATCATCTCGGTTAATGGTATGTAATGGGGTTTTTTCTTCACAGTTGGAGTCAGTGGGGTAGTTAGTTGTATGTTGTAAGCTTGCAATTTATGGTGTGGATTTTATGTGAGACTCTTTGTACCTATCCTATAGACCTCTTTCATACTGGATGCGTTTTTCAGGCGCTTTAGCATTTAAAATAGCATCTGTAAAGCGCCTCAAAAAAATGCCTCATCTGCAATCCCAGTGTGAAAGCCCGAGTGCTTTCACACTGGGGCGCTGCACTGGCAGGACGTCAAAAAAAGTCCTGCAAGCAGCTTCCTCGAGGCACATTAGAAGCGGTGTACACACCACTCCTAAAGCGCCCCTGCCCATTGAAATTAATGGGCAGCGCCGCCAAAGCGCCCGCAAAGCGCCTGCAAAGCACCCGCAAAACGCCTCAGCAGCAGGGTTTTGTGGGCGCTTTTATCCCTTTATTCAGCCGCTAGCGGGGGTTAAAAGCTCCCCGCTAGCGGTCGAAAAGCGACGGTAAAGCACCGCTAAAACTAGCGGCGCTTTACCGCCGACGCCCCCGCGCTTTCAGTGTGAAAGGACTCATAGGTATGGTCCTCATCTGATGTTGAAGGGGTGCTTTTAAGCTAGCCGGGGGGGGGGTTGAGGGGGCAGGTGCTGACAATTGTAATCTTTGATTATTAATTTAGTTTATTTATGGGGTTGTGGCAATAGGAAAAAACAGAACCCCCATAGGAAATTGGGACTTTGAAAGACAACCAGTACACCACAATCATATGTTGAAATATATATTCATTTATTATAACATGTTAAAAGGATGCCAAAAGTGAAAAAGAACAAAAAGACATGAACAATAAAATATACGGCTTAATGTACAAATATCATGTTCATTGATGCACAATCTGCACTTCTGCTCTCTCCATTCAGGTCAACAAGCTTTCTTCAGGGGTATTTTAAAGGAGATGCATCTGTTCAACAAATTCTATTAATAAAGAAACAACATTGTAATAGTATTATAAGCAAGGTGCATATCCAGAGCCTCATTATTGCCTGGTTTGTTGTGGTACCTACCACCTCAGATGGTTAAGGTATTAAATAGTAATGTAGGTATTAAAAAGAAAGAGATGTTGCCTCTGCCTGGATGGAGGAACTGATAAGCGGTCACCTCCCCCGGGCCCCCAGAGAGCCCACACGGAGGTCCCCACAAAAGGAGTAATAAAGGACATTGTTCACCTGAAACGCATTGGAAGGAATGGGGATAGCAGAACTCCAGATTGTGCATCAATGAACATGATGTTTGTGCATTAAACTGTGTATTTTATTGTTTATGTCTTTTTGTCCCTTTTCACTTTTGGAATCTTTTTACCATGGTATAATAAATTAATATATTTTTTAACATATGATTGTGGTGTAATGGTTGCCCTTCAAAGTCCCAATTTCCTATGGGGTTCTCATAGCTGCCAACTGTCCCGGATTTCCCGGGACATTCCCGGGACTTGGACTTCATTCCCGGATTTGTGGTGTCCCGGGAAATGTCCCGAAAAATCCGGTTCCCGTTTTGAATCCGCCGCCGCCGCTAGAGGTCGGCGGCCGGCGGAGACATTGTCTCCGCCGGCCGCCATTTTGTTGAAGTTCAGGAAGACGGCTGGGGGGGGCTAGACGAAGCTTCTGCGTCGCCGCCCACCCCCTGCCCCGCTCCGCCTCGGCCCGCCCCGCTCCGCCTCGCCCCGCTCCGCCTCGGCCGCCCCGCTCCGCCTCGCCCCGCTCCGCCTCGGCCCGCCTACCCCCCGCCGCGCTGCCAGTCTGATATGGAAAGGGGCGGGGGTTCTAGGTGGGGGGGAGCGCGCGCACAGCTGTGGGACACCTGAGGTGAGTGGGGGGGGCACTGGGGACACCTGATGTGAGTGGGGGGGGGCACTGGGGACACCTGATGTGAGGTGGGGGCACTGGGGACACCTGATGTGAGTGGGGGGGGGCACTGGGGACACCTGATGTGAGTGGGGGGGCACTGGGGACTCCTGATGTGAGTGGGGGGGCACCTGATGTGAGGGGGGGGCACTGGGGACACCTGATGTGAGGGGGGGGCACTGGGGACACCTGATGTGAGGGGGGGGGCACTGGGGACACCTGATGTGAGGGGGGGGCACTGGGGACACCTGATGTGAGGGGGGGGCACTGGGGACACCTGATGTGAGGGGGGGGCACTGGGGACTCCTAATGTGAGGGGGAGCTCCACCGGGGACACCTGATGTGAGGGGGGCTCCGCCGGGGACTCCTGATGTGAGGGGGAGCTCCGCCAGGGACTCCTGATGTGAGGGGGAGCTCCGCCGGGGACTCCTGATGTGAGGGGGAGCTCCGCCGGGGACTCCTGATGTGAGGGGGAGCTCCGCCGGGGACTCCTGATGTGAGGGGGGCTCCGCCGGGGACTCCTGATGTGAGGGGGGGCTCCGCCGGGGACTCCTGGTGTGAGGGGGAGCTCCGCCGGGGACTCCTGGTGTGAGGGGGGGCTCCGCCGGGGACTCCTGATGTGAGGGGGGGCTCCGCCGGGGACTCCTGATGTGAGGGGGGGCTCCGCCGGGGACTCCTGATGTGAGGGGGGGCTCCGCCGGGGACACCTGATGTGAGGGGGAGCTCCGCCGGGGACTCCTGATGTGAGGGGGAGCTCCGCCGGGGACTCCTGATGTGAGGGGGGGCTCCGCCGGGGACTCCTGATGTGAGGGGGAGCTCCGCCGGGGACTCCTGATGTGAGGGGGGGCTCCGCCGGGGACACCTGATGTGAGGGGGAGCTCCGCCGGGGACTCCTGATGTGAGGGGGAGCTCCGCCGGGGACTCCTGATGTGAGGGGGGGCTCCGCCGGGGACACCTGATGTGAGGGGGAGCTCCGCCGGGGACTCCTGATGTGAGGGGGAGCTCCGCCGGGGACTCCTGATGTGAGGGGGGGCTCCGCCGGGGACTCCTGATGTGAGGGGGAGCTCCGCCGGGGACTCCTGATGTGAGGGGGGGCTCCGCCGGGGACTCCTGATGTGAGGGGGGCTCCGCCGGGGACTCTTGGTGTGAGGGGGGGCTCCGCTGGGGACATCTGATGCAAGGACGGACTCTGCTCGGACATCTGAAGCAAGGACGGACGGCTGGTGGCAGGCGACGTGGCTGGTGACACGCTCAGGGATCCCACTGATTCTGCATTATGGTGAGTTGAATGATTTCATTTTATATTACAATGTAATAATAGAAATAATGCGCTTCAATCATCGTGACACCATAACAACCATGGTGCCGGATTGATTGAAGTGCTAACACCAGGTGTTTGGAGTATCTTTATCTGCTGATTGTTAAACTTTCTAGAATACACATATTTCTATTGTGTAGGATCTAGGGCTGCTGTCCCGTCATTTCCCTCTCTCTCCCCCTCTCTCCCCCTCTCCATCCCTCATTCATTTCAGACTCTAACCACACCCTCTAGAGACACGCCCATTTAAGCCACGCCCACAATTTCACGTAAACCACGCCCATTTTTCGCCGCAGCGCGCTTCGCGCGCCGCACTTGTCTATTTTTACTAGGCCACGCCTGCTGACGAATGCCCCGCCCCCTAATTATTGGACAGCTCCGCCTACAGCCACAAAAGTGTCCCACATTTTTTTTTTACAATGTTGGCAACTATGGGTTCTGCTTTTTTCTATGTACAACCGGAATGTTGGCAACTGGCACCTGGTCTTGCAATAATGGAAACAGTTTTATACATTTAGGGTAGAAAATACCTAACCCCCTGTATGCCTTCCGCTATTGCAAAACCATACAAATCAAGAGAATATCTCAGATTGTTTATAGAATATAAGAATTGCATGTATCAACATTGTTTTGAAGTACAATAGGCAGAGTAAGGTCAGGGCTTCATTATGTTCAGAGGAAAGGAATTTGAGAATCTCATGACCAAATAACATGGTAAAAAGGGAAGCTTAAGAGTCAAAAATGGTCTCTATGTTCTCCCAGCTTAAAAAACTGGTTAAGATAAAGGTCACCTTATTCTGGCATATAGAAAGTTTCAAACAGTATATCAGAGAGGAGATAAATTCCTTTGGTTTGCGAATACAAATATTCCCTGTATTTAAAAACACTCATGACATTTTTTTTTAAAAAGATGGGAAAACAATCTACAACAATTGTACAAAGGCAATAATGAAACTCCTAATAGAAGAATATCGTAAACTTATTGCCACACTAGATAAGGGAATCAATATAGTTTATACAAAACATGAACCATTCAAAGAGTCCCCCAGATTTAGAGATCAAGAAGAAACCATTAAGTCTCACCTAGACCAATTGGTCAAGGAGATCCTAACTACTAAAGAACGGAAGTTCTGGAGGGACAAAACCGAAATTGACCTTTTGACTCTTATGTCGTAGGCATGGACCCTGAAAAAGTGAACGAATCATGAAACGCGTTGGTCCTGCTGCCTTCTATGGATAATCATATGAATTGAAAATCATTGTGTTACATGGTTTTATGTGCATGGTTATATTTTATCGATGAAAGGGATCTTGTTTTCTTATCTCTTTTTGTACAGTAAACTGTGATTTTTTTTTTCTGTAGGGCACAGTAAAATCCCATTTCTCCTCCATCCTACTTTGATTTAGATTAATGTGTCCAAGGTGGGTATTTATAGAAAGATGGCGCCTACAGAAGTTATATAATTGGTTATAGCAATTATAATTTGGTCCAAAATGTGTACTTGACAGTATAATTTATTTATTATAGACCAATTGAATTGATATTGAAATTTTTAGATATACTGTATGCACCAATTAAACAGAAATCGGGTTTAGGAGACCAGTGGTAGGTTTTCCTTATTTGAGGATTACCTGCTTTCTTTTTAGTCATATAGAGGTACAAAGATTTGGGACCAGTCAATATTGTATTTATTTTTAGATCACTGTGGAATTGAGATTGAAGAAACTGGCGTGCACCTTACACCAATATAACTGAAATACAGCTTCCTAGAATACAGGAACCACATTTTCATGTACAGCTTGTATAACAGTGTAAATTTGCTGTACCTTCAAAATAACTCAACACACAGCCATTAATGTCTAAACCACTGGCAACCTAAGTGAAAATGTCCAAATTGGGCCCAATTAGCCATTCCCCCCCCCCCCCCGGTGTCATGTGACTTGTTAGTGTTACAAGATATTAAGTGTAAATGGTGTTATTGCTCTCACTCTCTTATACTGGTCACTGGAAGTTCAACATGGCCCCTCATGGCAAAGAATTCTCTGAGGATCTAAAAAAAGAATTGTTGTTCTACATAAAGATGGCCTAGGCTATAAGAAGATTGCCAAGACCCTGAAACTGAGCTGCAGCACGGTGGCCAAGACCATACAGCGGTTTAACCGGACAGGTTCCACTCATCTTGCCATGGTCGACCAAAGAAGTCTCACCTAGACCAATTGGTCAAGGAGATCCTAACTACAGTTCATTGAGGGAACCAGAAGTTGTCTTTGGGAAATAGACGTATGAGTGCTGCCAGCATTGCTGCAGAGGCTTAAGGGGTGGAGGGGTCAGCCTGTCAGTGCTCAGACCATATGCCACACACTGCATCAGATTGGTCTGCATGACTGTCGTCCCAGAAGGAAGCCTCTTCTAAATATAATGCACAAGAAAGCCCGCAAACAGTTTGCTGAAGACAAGCCACTGTAAATGCACGCTACTGTAAATATTACTTGCACTACAGTAAAAAAAATGAACCCCTTACAGTAGTGATGATCTGTTTTTCTTTGTACTATAAAGGGCTAATTTTAGTTTTTTTTAACCCCATTATGTTACTAAATGTCTTGGACCTGGTTCACATCTATGTGTTTGGTGCTTTTTTGTAGAAACGCACTACAGTTCATTTACATGGTTTCCTGTGGGACATGTTCACATCTATGCTTTTTTCAGCCGCTGCGTATTTGGAAAGGGTCAGGGACTTTTTTTTAATGCAAAACTGTGCTTTTTTTGGTTCAATATACTTCAATGGAAAAGCTGCAGAAAAGCATGTAATTATTGCAGCAGTTTTTGTTTTTTAATCTTCCCAACAACAAATTGGCCAAGAATAAATGCAAAAACGCAAATCGCAGCACAATCACGTGCGCAAAAGTCAAAACGCACAGCAAAAAGCACTGCAGAAACAGATCAAAAGCAAACTGCATAGGTGTGTACCGAGCCTTATGCTGGCCACATAGATCAATTTTCAGACAAAATATTCAGACAAGAAATCTTTGTACATTCGCTGAATGAAAGAATGTTGTTTGAAATTTTCACTTGTTTTTAACATTCTGTTTTTAAAATGAATGTAATTTCTGAACGAAAACCACATACACTGTCTGATAATTCTTTTCACCAAGAAGTTTGCTATTATTTCAAAATGTTCCCGTCACTGTGGTTGAAAATGAACGTCGTTTTGACCCCACTAACGATTAGAAAATCCAACGAACGTTCTTAAAATAACATTTTTTTTTTTGAAGGAAGACATTGTTTGTTAAATAAAAAAATTTGATCTTGGAGTCTGATATTTACCAGATTCACATTTTAATAGTATATACAGTATATATCCTCTAATAGTATATACAGTATATATCTCCTTTAATAGTATATACAGTATATATCTCTTCTGTCTGTTATTCTCAGCGTGGATTAGATATTTTGCTCCCTAACCATATAATGTTGGTTATTTATATTTACCATTGCATAGAGATATATAGGAATAAATTGCCTTTTTTTTTAAAACTTTACATATTAACTAAATTATACACCACACTTTTTTTATAAGATTATTAACCGATTAATCGATTAATCGAAATAATCAGCCAACTAATCGATTATTAAAATAATCGTTAGTTGCAGCCCTAGGTGGGAGAGTCATGGTCTGGGTCTGCATAAGTGCTGCCGGCACTGGGGAGCTACAGTTCATTGAGGGAACCATGAATGCCAACATGTACTGTGACATACTGAAGCAGAACATGATCCCCTCCCTTTGGAGACTGGGCCGTAGGGCAGTATTCCAACATGATAACGACCCCAAACACACCTCCGAGATGACCACTGCCTTGCTAAAGAAACTGAGGGTAAAGGTGATGGACTGGCCAGACCTAATCCCTATTGAGCATCTGTGGGGCAACCTCAAACAGAAGGTCTCTAACATCCACCAGCTCTGTGATGCCGTCATGGAGCAGTGGAAGAGGACTCCAGTGACAACCTGTGAAGCTCTGGTGAACTTCATGCCGAAGAGGGTTAAGGCAGTGCTGGAAAATAATGGTGGCCACACAAAATATTGACATTTTGGGCCCAATTTGGACATTTCCACTTAGTGGTATACTCACTTTTGTTGCCAGCGGTTTAGACATTAATGGCTGTGTGTTGAGTTATTTTGAGGGGACAGCAAATTTACACTGTTACACAAGCTGTACAATCACTACTTTACATTGTAGCAAAGTGTCATTTCTTCAGCGTTGTCACATGAAAAGATATAAAAAAAATATTTACAAAAATGTGAGGGGTATACTCACTTTTGTGAGATACTGTATATTTGATATATATCAGGGTATGTATAGATCTGGTCCTCATTGAAGTCACAACAATAGACAAATACAATAGGGTTGAGTTTGAAAACTAGAGAGTCCAAAATCTGGTGCAGCTCTGCAAAGAAATAAATCAATTTCCAGTTTTTGTTTTTATTCTTTTTGTGTCAAAGCTTAATGAAACAAGCTGAAGTTAGAAGCTGATTGCTACCGTGCACAGCTGCCCAGATTTTGCTCTCTCCAGTTTCAATAAATCAATCCCATTGTGCTGGAGGAAAAAGGAAAAATTAAGTAAACCCTTGCAGTTAATAGCTGGTTGAACCTAATTTGGAAGCAATGACTTCAAGCAAGCTCCTTTGGTAGCTCTGGATCAGACTTGCACAACGTTTAGGAGGAATTTTTTACCATTCCTCTTTTACAAAACTGCTTCAACTCAGACACATTGATAGGATGTCTGGTATGAATGTCTATCTTGAGGTCATTCCACAGCACCTCTATGGGGTTAGGGTCTGGGCCCTGCCTGGGCCACTCCAAAAGGTGCATTTTCTTATTTTGAAGCCAGTCTGTGGTGGATTCACTTTGATGCTCATACAGTGCAGCCGTAGTGCAGTTGCTACTACTTTTCTGGTGGTGTACACAGTACACAATACAGTGCACCCGTAGTGCAGTTTCTACTACTTTTCTGGTGGTGTGTACAGTATACAATACAGTGCAGCCATAGTGCAGTTGCTACTACTTTTCTGGTGGTGTACACAGTACACAATACAGTGCAGCTGTAGTGCAGTTGCTACTACTTTTCTGGTGGTGTACACAGTACACAATACAGTGTAGCCGTAGTGCAGTTGCTATTACTTTTCTGGTGGTGACACAGTACACAATACAGTGCAGCCATAGTGAAGTTGCTACTACACTTCTGGTGGTGTACACAGTACACAATACAGTGAAACCGCAGTGCAGTTACTACTACTTTTCTGGTGGTGTACACAGTACACAATACAGTGCAGCCGTAGTGCAGTTGCTACTACTGTTCTGGTGGTGTACACAGTACACAATACAATGCAGCTGTAGTACAGTTGCTACTACACTTCTGGTGGTGTACACAATACAGTGCAGCCGTAGAACAGTTGCTACTACTTTTCTGGTGATGCACACAGTACACAATACTGTGCAGCCGTAGTACAGTTGCTACTACACTTCTGGTGGTGTACACAGTACACAATACAGTGCAGCCATAGTACAGTTGCTACTACACTTCTGGTGGTGTACACAGTATCTAATAGTGTGGTGTTGCAAAACAAAATATACATTATGTCCAGAAGGCCACCAAGGAGAGGCAGATGCTCACAGGCCACTAAAAGAGGGCAAGCAGGCTCTGTGTCTACAGTCAACAGTGCTGGTCGTGGACATGGTGCATCCTCTGCAGGTGGCCATGGGGCACGCATGTCCTTTTTTTCTGCTGCTGGCCGTGTTATTGAGCCAGAACATGCAGAAGAATTGGTGGAGTGGATAACAAAGCCGTGCTCATCCTCCTCATCCTCTGTCACCCAGGCTCAGAGTAGTTTGCCTTCCAATGCAGCTGCCAAAGCGGCCTATTCCACCGGCTCCTTGTCCACAGTTAGTCCTTCTATAGCCCAACCATCATGCACGGAGGAGTCCCCCAAACTATTCGACCAGAGAGTCGGGTACATGCTGCTGGAGGATGGGCAGCGATTTGAATGCTACAATGTTGGGTCCCAGGTTGAGGAAGGGAGTAACCTGAGCCTAGAGAGAGGGGGTGCACAAGAAGGACAAGAAACTGGCAGTCATGTTCCCCCAGCTGCAGCACAATGCCAAGTTTGCTCCAGTGATGAAGGAGGGGATGATGAGGTCACTGACTCTACTTGGGTGCCTGATAGAAGAGAGAAGGAGGAGGCACAACTCCAATGAGACAGGATGTCCTCTAGGGGCAGCCACCCCACACACCATACCCCACACAGCAACCCTGTGAAACCAATCAGAAAAACAATCCAATTATTAAGGGAGGGAGGGCGGGAGAAGTTAGCAACTGTCTTTTGGGCCTAGTACTGCCCCCTATATTCCTCAGCAGGCTACTCCCTGCCCCACCCTGCCCCACCATTGCTGTCTCCAATCAAAACAGGACCCTACACTTAGCACATCATTAACCTGTTTAACCCACTGCTTTCCAGCATCCTATCCTGCCAACCCAGTCGTGTCTGGCCTTCCGCCGGTGGCGGCCTGTGCATTGTAGGCGCACGGGCACCGCCCCCCCTTCCATGTGCCCGGCCCCTTTGAGGAACGCTGGACGCATTGATTCCTTTGGCAGGGCGGGAGGGGGTGGTACTTTTTGAAGCACCTGATTAGAGCCAGAGGCTCTAATAGGCTTCAAAATAGGGTGGGCTCGGGGCACAGAGATGCGCCCTGATCCCACTCAATTGTGTGATGATAGCAAATTCATTTTCGCTATTTTCACTCTCAGCTTCCTCCCTGCCAATCAGGAGACAGGCTGTCAGACCTGTTTCCTGATTGGCCAAAACGCCAGGCCTCCCTTTTGGATGACTGGCGCTTAGGAAGAGGAGCGGAGGAGACACGCGCTGGACTGGAGGAAGGACACCTCCGCCGCTCCTCTGGTGCACTTGGAGAGGAGCTGCTGCCTGGTGGTAAGTACCTGACCACAGGGGGTCTGTCAGAGCCATGAGCCACGTGCTGGGGGAGTTGGGGGTGCTGCCAGAGCCGCAAGCCCCATGATGGGGTTCTGTTAGAGCCACGAGCTCCAAGGGGGGGTGCTGCTGTCAGAGCCCAGAGCCGGGGGGGGCAAGTGTGCTGTCAGAGCCGCGAGTCCCACGAGTGCGGGGGTCAGTGGGCACAGTGGCTGCATCGTGGCTGTATTTGGTGGGCACGGTGGCTGCATCATATGCGCAGTGGCTGCATATGATGGGCACAGTGACTGTATTTGGTGGGTACAGTGGCTGCACATGATGGGCACAGTGGCTGTATTTGGTGGGCACAGTGGCTGCACATGATGGGCACAGTGACTGTATTTGGTGGGCACAGTGGTTGCACATGATTGGCACAGTGGCTGTATTTGGTGGGCTGGCTACAATTTCTGGTGCTGAGACTTACTGTATGCCACAAAAACATCCAAGCCAATTTTTAGAAGCCAGAAACTATCATACATCCTTCATGTGAAACTATTCTATTAAAAAAAAAGGAAGGGTTAATTAGACTTTGACTTTGGAACTGGCAGCTAGGAAAAATGCTTATAAAGCCACTGATTTGCGATTACTGAAAGAGCAATCTCATGAACAGCATTCATTGCAATAGGTCACCAACTGAAAGTCACATACAAATTGTCTGTTTTTTCAAATACTTTAAAGGCCCATTCAGACATGCATTGCATTATGGCAGCCCATTCATTTCAAAGGTCTACCAATGCACCAGAGCAGAATGAAAGATGTACCTGTGCCTTTCTTTTCAACTCAGCACACCACAATGTGTGGTAGTGAATACTGTAGTGTGATGTGGAGATTTATTTTCAAAATGAATGGCAGCAGCACATCAGCAGGCATAAGGTGTGTTACCGCAATACAATGGTGTGAATTTAGCATAACTTGTTTTTTTTTTTATATATAATTTTTTTTTTTTTGCTGTCCACTAGTACTTTGCTTCCTTTCATTAAAACTTTGCATACACCACCCTGAATAACAGGAGGGGAGACACAACTGCTCTGTACATATATAAATGAAGAAGATACTGTAGCACTGCAATCTTTTCTCTGTGCTCATAAATCTGCCAGGGGTTTGACACTGTGAGATTATTGTACATCCTGCTCATGTACATCGCACAGTGTGTCACTGAAGACACAGTAGTAAGTCCCAGAATCTGATACTCTTGCATTGGTGATTGTCAAAGGAAATTCCCTGTTTGTCTTGTCATTGCTATAAAGTAATCGTCCTTTATATTCTTCTTCTAGATCTTCTTGCTTAGTGTACTCCCGAAGTAGCATGTTCATTGTCTGTCCTGGCTTATGTACATACCAGAACATGGTGCTACTGGTCTGACTGTAGGTGCAGCTCATGGTGGCCTCCGTCCCTTCATCGGTAACTACAGAGGCTGACTGGTTCACTGTCTGTCCTGAAGCAGAATCTGAAAGATACAAATATCACCAATAATATTTAACAAAACATAGTTCAGGAAAAATGCCCTTTAAGAGCTTTTCAAAGTATGTAATAGTTTAAAATAAGGGCATATAAAATGAGTGTAAATTGTAACATGTATGTGTAATGTTAAGATTCTATTTAAAAGTACAGAGGCAGAGATGTATTAGAGGGTTCCACAAGACTTACACATCAGTAATGAAGATAGAAGAAGAGAACAGAGGATGTGTGTGCCGTGCATGGTTGTAGTTGTGATCTGTCAGTGAACGTGAAGAGAATAAATAAAGACAGTGACATGCAGGAAATGGGGAGGGGACAAAGCAAGGCTTTCCTGGAGTCGTTTAAAACAAGGCTATACAAAACTGATGTATCACTAAGCCCACGAACAAACATACACAGAAGAAGTGACGTAATCGTTTGGTAATGCTGAAAGTTGGTTAGTTATATGCTTGCAGTGTACAGGGACATTTTCAGGCAATTTCAACCAGTTTACAAAAACAAACAGAATTGAACTGATCAAAGCAACAAGCCACCAGCATTTTTTTTACAGTATTTGAAGCTAAACTCCAGGCGCAACAACTTTAAACATACCTCCCAACTTTTGAACTTCAGAATGAGGGACACTTGAGGAAGGAAGTAACCTTGCATAGCGCGCTGCGGCAAATGTGGGTGTGGTCAAACTTTTGACAGTGGGAGGAGCTTAATGGGCATCATTAAACAAAACTTGGGCTTCCTTGTATCTATAAAATATTCTTTTATTATTGTTCCACAAGCAAGAGTCTCATGGATACATACATACCCCAGCACATTCATTTAAAAAAAGGATAAAAGAATGCAGTGTTTGGAGTGCATTACGTACAAAGTGCAGGGTTGTAGGATGAGCTATATACAGAGTGCAGGGTTCTGGCATGAGCTATATACAGAGTGCAGGGTTGTAGGATGAGCTATGTACAGAGTGCAGGGTTCTGGCATGAGCTATGTACAGAGTGCAGGGTTCTGGCATGAGCTGTGTACAGAGTGCAGGGTTCTGGCATGAGCTGTGTACAGAGTGCAGGGTTCTGGCATGAGCTGTGTACAGAGTGCAGGGTTCTGGCATGAGCTGCGTACAGAGTGCAGGGTTCTGGGATGAGCTGCATTCAGAGTGCAGGGTTCTGGGGTGAGCTGCATTCAGAGTGCAGGGTTCTGGAGTGAGCTGCATGCAGAGTGCAGGGTTCTGGGTTGAGCTATGTACAGAGGTCAGGGTTCTGGGTTGAGCTATGTACAGAGTGCAGGGTTCTGGGATGAGCAATGTGCAGAGTGCAGGGTTCTGGAATGAGCAATGTGCAGAGTGCAGGGTTCTGGAATGAGCAATGTGCAGAGTGCAGGGTTCTGGAATGAGCTATGTGCAGATTGCAGGGTTCTGGAATGAGCTATGTGCAGAGTGCAGGGTTCTGGCATGAGCTGTGTACAGAGTGCAGGGTTCTGGCATGAGCTGTGTACAGAGTGCAGGGTTCTGGCATGAGCTGTGTACAGAGTGCTGGGTTCTGGGGTGAGCTGCATTCAGAGTGCAGGGTTCTGGAGTGAGCTGCATGCAGAGTGCAGGGTTCTGGGTTGAGCTATGTACAGAGTGCAGGGTTCTGGGATGAGCTATGTACAGAGAGCAGGGTTCTGGGGTGAGCTATGTACAGATTGCAGGGTTCTGAGATGAGCTATGTACAGAGTGCAGGGTTCTGGGATGAGCTATGTACAGAGTGCAGGGTTCTGGGATGAGCTGTGTACAGAGTGCAGGGTTCTGGCATGAGCTGTGTACAGAGTGCAGGGTTCTGGCATGAGCTGTGTACAGAGTGCAGGGTTCTGGCATGAGCTGCGTACAGAGTGCAGGGTTCTGGGGTGAGCTGCATTCAGAGTGCAGGGTTCTGGGGTGAGCTGCATTCAGAGTGCAGGGTTCTGGGGTGAGCTGCATTCAGAGTGCAGGGTTCTGGAGTGAGCTGCATGCAGAGTGCAGGGTTCTGGGTTGAGCTATGTACAGAGTGCAGGGTTCTGGGTTGAGCTATGTACAGAGTGCAGGGTTCTGGGATGAGCTATGTATAGAGTGCAGGGTTCTGGGATGAACTATCTAAAGAGTGCAGGGTTCTGGAATGAGCTATGTAAACAGTGCAGGGTTCTGGAATGAGCTATGTGCAGAGTGCAGGGTTCTGGAATGAGCAATGTGCAGAGTGCAGGGTACTGGAATGAGCAATGTGCAGAGTGCAGGGTTCTGGAATGAGCTATGTGCAGAGTGCAGGGTTCTGGAATGAGCTGTGTACAGAGTGCAGGGTTCTGGAATGAGCTATGTGCAGAGTGCAGGGTTCTGGAATGAGCTATGTGCAGAGTGCAGGGTTCTGGAATGAGCTATGTGCAGAGTGCAGGGTTCTGGAATGAGCTGTGTACAGAGTGCAGGGTTCTGGCATGAGCTGCGTACAGAGTGCAGGGTTCTGGCATGAGCTGCGTACAGAGTGCAGGGTTCTGGCATGAGCTGCGTACAGAGTGCAGGGTTCTGGGGTGAGCTGCATTCAGAGTGCAGGGTTCTGGAGTGAGCTGCATGCAGAGTGCAGGGTTCTGGGTTGAGCTATGTACAGAGTGCAGGGTTCTGGGATGAGCTATGTACAGAGAGCAGGGTTCTGGGGTGAGCTATGTACAGAGTGCAGGGTTCTGAGATGAGCTATGTACAGAGTGCAGGGTTCTGGGATGAGCTATGTACAGAGTGCAGGGTTCTGGAATGAGCTATGTAAACAGTGCAGGGTTCTGGAATGAGCTATGTGCAGAGTGCAGGGTTCTGGGATGCGCTATGTGCAGAGTGCAGGGTTCTGGAATGAGCTATGTGCTGAGTGCAGGGTTCTGGGGTGAGCTATGTACAGAGTGCAGGGTTCTGAGATGAGCTATGCACAGAGTGCAGGGTTCTGGGATGAGCATATATACAGGGTGCATGGTTCTGAGATGAGCTATATACAGGGTCCAGGGATCTGAGATGAGCTATATACAGGGTTCTGGGATGAGCTATATACAGGGTGTAGGGTTCTGGGATGAGATATATACAGGGTGCAGGGTTCTTGGATGAGCTATATACAGGGTGCAGGGTGCTGGGATGAGCTATATACAGGGTGCAGGGTTCTGGGATGAGCAATATACAGGGTGCGGGGTTCTGAGACGAGCTATATACAGGGCGCAGGGTACTGGATGAGCTATATACAGGGTGCAGCAGAGGCGTAATTAGAACCTTCAGGGGCCCTGGTGCAAGAAACCATGAAGGGCCCCCCGACCTCCAGCCTGGGCCATTCCCTTCGAGCCCAGAGCCCTTCCCACTGATCCCATCACCCTTCATGGTCCCACAGCAGATTGGGCCCGGCCATGGTGGCAGAAGGCCAGGGCCTAGTTGCAAGTGCAACCTTTGCTGGTAGTTCCGCCAGTGGTGTCAGTGTGGACTGTGAATGGTGTCAGTCAGTAGGGCAGTGGACATGGTCAGTAGAGCAGTGGAAGTGGTCAGTATGGCAGAGAAAGTGGTCAGTATGGCAGAGAAAGTGGTCAGTAAGGTAGTGGACATGGTCAGTAGGGCAGTGGACATGGTCAGTAGGGCAGTGGACATGGTCAGTAGGGCAGTGGACGTGGTCAGTAGAGCAGTGGACGTGGTCAGTAGGGCAGTAGACATAATCAGTAGGGCAGTGGACAGGATCAGTAGTTTTTTTTTATTGTTGTTATTTTATTTTTGTTATTATTTTTTTACCATTATATTTTATCCATTTTATTTTTTAGAGTTTTTTTTAGAGTTTTTGATGGGAGTTGGTGGCAGTGGAGGGCAGTATGATGGGGTGGAGGGCAGTATGATGGGAGGGGGTGTCAGTGGAGGGCAGTATGATGGGGTGGAGGGCAGTATGATGGGAGGGGGTGTCAGTGGAGGGCAGTATGATGGGAGGGGTGGCAGTGGAAGGCAGTATGTTGGGGGCGGAGGCAGTGGAAGGCATTATGATGGGAGGGGAGGCAGCAGAGGGCAGTATGATGGGGTGGAGGGCAGTATGATGGGAGAGGAGGTAGTGGAGGGCAGTATGATGGGAGGAGGTGGTAGTGGAGGGCAGTATCATGGGAGGGGGGGTTAGTGCAGGGCAGTATGATGGGAGGGATGGTAGTGGAGGGCAATATAATGGGAGGGGGTTTAGTGGAGGGCAGTATTATGGGAGGGGTGGTAGTGGAAGGCAGTATGATGGGAGGGAGAGCAGTATGATGGGAAGGGTGGTAGTGGAGGGCAGTATAATGGGAGGGGGGGTTAGTGGAGGGCAGTATAATAGGAGGGGTGGCAGTGGAGGGCAGTATAATTGGAGGGGGGCAGTATGATGGGTGGGGGTGGCAGTGAAAGGCAGTATAATGGGGGGGTTAGTGGAGGGCAGTATAATAGGAAGGGTGGCAGTGGAGGGCAGTATAATAGGAGGGGGGGCAGTATGATGGGATTGGGGCAGTATGATGGGAGGGGTGGTAGTAGAGGGCAGTATATTGGGGGGTAGTGGAGGGCAGTAAAATGGGAGGGGGGCAGTATAATGGGGGGGTAGTGGAGGGCAGTATGGGGGGACTGTACAGCATGACTGGAGAGGGGCAGTGTATGGGAGGGAGCAGAGTGACCATGAGTGTACTCAGAGTCAGGGCAGTGCAGGGAGCATTTCTCCTACCTTTATTCCAGCGCAGGAAAAGCCTTCGGGGAAGACCCGGAGTCGGGGGTGGAGTCAGGGGTGGAGCCGGGGGCGGAGCTTAGGCGCGGAGAGGAATCCTCCTTTGGCTAAATGCTGGGGCTCCACTCTCCTCCTTGTCGTGACGTCACTGGTTGTTAGACGCCAGGCGGGCCATGCCTAGCAACCAGTTGTTTTGGCAGTGAGCCAGGCAACGTCTGGGGGTGAAATGAAGCGGTCTCGGCCAAAACTAGTACAGCGGGCAGTGAGGTAAGCGGCAGCGGTAATGCGGTGGCAATTTTTAGGGGGGCATCAGATCGGCCAGTGGGGCAATTCCGGGACATTGTATTGTCCCGGAATGAAGGTGCCCGGGACGCGGGACAGACCTCCCACAGCGGGACTTTCACGAGCAATCCGGGACGGTTGGGAGGTATGCTTTAAAGGCTAAGTTCCCCTTTTTTTTTTTCCTTCTAAACTCCAGCTCCCCTATGTACAATATGGCATTAATGTACTTATTTAGCAAAAATAAAACAGCATTACATTTATTCTACACCTGCTTACCTCACTCTGTTCAAAGCTGTTTTAAAAAACTGCTTGATTACTTCTGTCTTACTTCCTGGACAGACTTTAGGTCTTAACACAGGAAGGAGTTGACCAGCTGAGGGTAGATAATGCAAGGTGTGAGATCAGTTGGTCAACTCCTTCCTGTGTCATGACCTAAAGTCTGTCCAGGAAATAAGAGAAGTAATCAAGCAGTTTTTTTTTAAACAGCTATGAAGAGAGGGAGGTAAGTGTGTGTAGAATAAATAGAAAGCTGTTTTATTTGTGCAAAATAAGTACACTAATGCTATATTGGTTCATAGGGGGGGGCTGGAATTTAGAAAAAAAATGTGAACAAAGGTGAACTTAGCCTTTAACCACTTCATGCAAATCGCCGTAACCATACGTCGGTATTCTGACGCTAAATGCCGATTGTTATGGCAGCAGCTAGCTGCCATAACCCCAGTATTTTGGCAACGGAGTGCAGTTTTCTTTAAGATAAAGGTAGTCTCAGCGCCGGATTTGCCACAGATCACTTTAATCAGGGGGTGGGAGAGGGGGCCCCCCTCCCGCAGCGCTCCGGTCGTCTCCGTCGCTTACCGGAGCCGTCCTTACCCCTCTGAATCTGGATGATGAGTGGGGGAACATGGCCCCCACTCAGCTCTATAGCATTAGATGGCCTAAAGGGGAATTTTTTTTTTTTGCAAAAAAAAAAAAAGACTTTTTTTATTGCATTTTAGTGTAAATGTGAGATCTGAGGTCTTTTTGACCCCAGATCTCACATTTCAGAGGTCCTGTCATGCTTTATTTCTATTAATATATATATATATAGTCTTATATATATATATTCTGCATCCAGTGTAGCCTATATCTACAGTGCATTCCGTGGTGTACTGTTTCTACTACACTTTTGGTGGTGTACACAATACAGTGTAGCCGTAGTGCAGTTGCTACTGCACTTCTGGTGGTATACACAGTACACAATACAGTGCAGCCGTAGTGCAGTTGCTACTACTTTTCTGGTGGTGTACACAGTACACAATACAGTGCAGCCGTAGTGCAGTTGCTACTACTTTTCTGGTAGTGTACACAGTATACAATACAGTGCAGCCATAGTGCAGTTGCTACTACTTTTCTGGTGGTGTACACAGTACACAATACAGTGCAGCTGTAGTGCAGTTGCTACTACTTTTCTGGTGGTGTACACAGTACACAATACAGTGCAGCCGTAGTGCAGTTGCTACTACACTCCTGGTGGTGTACACAGTACACAATACAGTGCAGCCGTAGTGCAGTTGCTACTACACTTCTGGTGGTGTACACAGTACACAATACAGTGTAGCCATAGTGAAGTTGCTATTACCTTTCTGGTGGTGACACAGTACACAATACAGTGCAGCCATAGTGCAGTTGGCACTACACTTCTGGTGGTGTACACAGTACACAATACAGTGAAATCCGCAGTGCAGTTACTACTACTTTTCTGGTGGTGTACACAGTACACAATACAGTGCAGCCGTAGTGCAGTTGCTACTACTTTTCTGGTGGTGTACACAGTACACAATACAGTGCAGCTGTAGAACAGTTGCTACTACTTTTCTGGTGATGTACACAGTACACAATACTGTGCAGCTGTAGTACAGTTGCTACTACACTTCTGGTGGTGTACACAGTACACAATACAGTGCAGCCATAGTACAGTTGCTACTACACTTCTGGTGGTGTACACAGTATCTAATACAGTGTCCACAGTCACTCCTTCTGTAGCCCCACCATCATGCACGGAGGAGTCCCCCAAACTATTCAACCACAGAGTCGGGTACATGCTGCTGGAGGATGGGCAGCGATTTGAATGCTACAATGTTGGGTCCCAGGTTGAGGAAGGGAGTAACGTGAGCCTAGAGAGAGGGGGTGCCCAAGAAGGACAAGAAACTGGCAGTCATGTTCCCCCAGCTGCAACACACTGCCAAGTTTGCTCCAGTGAAGAAGAAGGAGGGGATGATGAGGTCACTGACTCTACTTGCGTGCCTGATAGAAGAGAGAAGGAGGAGGCACAACTCCAATGAGACAGGATGTCCTCTAGGGGGCAGCCACCCCACACACCATACCCCACACAGCAACCCTGTGAAACCAATCAGAAAAACAATCCAATTATTAAGGGAGGGAGGGCGGGAGAAGTTAGCACCACGCTGTCCAGGCTCCAACTGTCTTTTGGGCCTAGTACCACCCCCTATATTCCTCAGCAGGCTACTCCCTGCCCCACCCTGCCCCACCATTGCTGCCTCCAATCAAAACAGGACCCTACACTTAGCACATCATTAACCTGTTTAACCCACTGCTTTCCAGCATCCTATCCTGCCAACCCAGTCGTGTCTGGCCTTCCGCCGGTGGCTGCCTGTGCATTGTAGGTGCACGGGCGCCGCCCCCCCATCCATGTGCCCGACCCCTTTCAGGAACGCTGTACACATGGATTCCTTTGGCAGGGCGGGAGGGGGTGGTACTTTTTGAAGCACCTGATTAGAGCCAGAGGCTCTAATAGGCTTCAAAATAGGGTGGGCTCGGGGTACAGAGATGCGCCCTGATCTCACTCAATTGTGTGATGATAGCAAATTCATTTTCACTATTTTCAGTCTCAGCTTCCTCCCTGCCAATCAGGAGGCAGGGTGTCAGACCTGTTTCCTGATTGGCCAAAACGCCAGGCCTCCCTATTGGATGACTGGCGCTTAGGAAGAGGAGCGGAGGAGACACGCGCTGGACTGGAGGAAGGATACCTCCGCCGCTCCTCTGGTGCACTTGGAGAGGAGCTGCTGCCTGGAGGTAAGTGCCTGACCACAGGGGGTCTGTCAGAGCCATGAGCCACGCGCGTGGGAAGTTGGGGGTGCTGCCAGAGCCGCGAGCCCCATGATGGGGTTCTGTTAGAGCCGCGAGCTCAAAGGGGGGGTGCTGCTGTCAGAGCCCAGAGCCGGGGGGGGGCAAGTGTGCTGTCAGAGTCCCACGAGTGCGGGGGTCGGTGGGCACAGTGGCTGCACAGTGGCTGTATTTGGTGGGCACAGTGGCTGCATCATATGCGCAGTGGCTGCATATGATGGGCACAGTGACTGTATTTTGGTGGGTACAGTGGCTGCACATGATGGGCACAGTGGCTGTATTTGGTGGGCACAGTGGCTGCACATGATAGGCACAGTGACTGTATTTGGTGGGCACAGTGGTTACACATGATGGGCACAGTGGCTGTATTTGGTGGGCATAGTGGCTGCATAGTCTGGTCACAGTGGCTGCATATGATGGGCACAGTGACTGTATTTGGTGGACACAGTGGCTGCACAAGATGGGCACAGTGGCTGTATTTGGTGGCCACAGTGGCTGCATATGCTGGGCACAGTGGCTGCATATGATGGGCACAGGGGCTGCACTTGATGGCAAAGTGGCTGTATTTTATGGGCACAGTGGCTGTATTTGATGGGCACAGTGGTTGTATTTGATGGGCATAGTGTTTGTAATTGATGGGCACAGTGGCTGTATTTGATGGGCACAGTGGCTGCACTTGATAGGCACAGTGGATGCATATGATGGGCACAGTGGCTGTATTTGATGGGTACATTGGCTGTATTTGATGGGCACAGTGGCTGCATATGATGTGACAGTGGCTGTATTTGATGGCACAGTGGCTGCATTTGCTGGGCACAGTGGCTGCAATTGATGGCACAGTGAATGCATTTGATGGGCAAAGTGGCTGAATTTGATAGGCACAGTGAGGCTGCAATTGATTTGCGAACCCCCCCCCCCAAAAAAAAAAAAAAAAACTATTTTGAGCACCAGCCGCCACTACCTTCTGTCTATGTTGTGCCTCCAGCTCCAGGCCTTATTCTTTATGGTAAGCCAGCATTTCATATACAGTTCCAACCCTGGAACTCAGGCAAGGTATCCTTTATGCTATACATGACTTTAGCTACTTTGCTAACCTACAAGGTTTGTGGCACATGTGTTATCATGCATCTAAGGATGGCCTTTGATAATAAAATCCATTTGTAACATCCAATTTGCAGTATGCACGTTATAGTGGGATATATCCACTATTTATGAATCTTCAATGACGTCTTCATTTTATTTCTGAATTCTGATAATATCAGTATACACGCACCTGGTTGTTAACTTGGCTCCTTGGTAGAGCTAATGTCATCATCACCATACACTGGAATATTGGATGATCAATCTGATTTAACTATTTGAATATTGGGTGATGTCAAGTACAGGGAACTATGTGTACATTTGAAGGCTCTGCAGGGAGTCAGTGTTTAGTGGGTTTTAAATGTGTACATTTTTGTATTTTGTTATATTGTATTATATTTGTATGCTTTTGTGATAAAATGTTATAAACGTGATATAGTTGTTTAACATTATTGCTGAACATTTATAAATCCTATTGAGGAATACCTTAATTAAAAGGGCTTACGTTCTACTGTTTAAGAGTTATGAGTGAGCTTAAAAGTGAATATTGTGTAATTATTATATTATAACATAATACTATAATGCGTGCTAAAATTTCTGGTGCTGAGACTTACTGTATGCCACAAAAACATCCAAGCCAATTTTCAGAAGCCAGAAACTATCATACATCCTTCATGTGAAACTATTCTATTAAAAAAAAAGGAAGGGTTAATTAGACTTTGACTTTGGAACTGGCAGCTAGGAAAAATGCTTATAAAGACACTGATTTGTGATTACTGAAAGAGCAATCTCATGAACAGCATTCATTGCAATAGGTCACCAACTGAAAGTCGCATACAAATTGTCTGTTTTTTCAAATACTTTAAAGGTCCATTCAGACATGCATTGCATTATGGCAGCCCATTCATTTAGGTCTACCAATACACCAGAGCAGATAGAAAAATGTACCTGTGCCTTTCTTTCCAACTCAGCACACCACAATGTGTGGTAGTGAATACTGTAGTGTGTTGTGGAGATTTATTTTCACAATGAATGGCAGCAGCACATCAACAGGCATAAGGTGTGTTACCGCAATACAATGGTGTCAATTTAGCATAACTTAAGTTTTTTTTTTATATATAATTTTTTTTTTTTGCTGTCCACTAGTACTTTGCTTCCTTTCATTAAAGCTTTGCATACACCACCCTGAATAACAGGAGGGGAGACACAACTGCTCTGTACATATATAAATGAAGAAGATACTGTAGCAGTGCAGTCTTTTCTCTGTGCTCATAAATCTGCCAGGGGTTTGGCACTGTGAGATTATTGTACATCCTGCTCATGTACATCGCACAGCGTGTCAGTGAAGACACAGTAGTAAGTCCCAGAATCAGATACTCTTGCATTGGTGATTGTCAGAGGAAATTCCCTGTTTGTCTTGTCATTGCTATAAAGTAATCGTCCTTTGTATTCTTCTTCTAGATCTTCTTTCTTAGTGTACTCTCGAAGTAGCATGTTCATTGTCTGTCCTGGCTTATGTACATACCACCACATAGTGTTACTGGTCTGACTGTAGGTGCAGCTCATGGTGGCCTCCGTCCCTTCATCAGTAACTACAGAGGCTGACTGGTTCACTGTCTGTCCTGAAGCAGAATCTGAAAGATACAAATATCACCAATAATATTTAACAAAACATAGTTCAGGAAAAATGCCCTTTAAGAGCTTTTCAAAGTATGTAATAGTTTAAAATAAGCACACATAAAATTTGTGTAAATTGTAACATGTATGTGTAATGTTAACATTCTATTTAAAAGTACAGAGGCAGAGATGTATTAGAGGGTTCCACAAGACTTACACATCAGTAATGAAGATAGAAGAAGAGAACAGAGGATGTGTGTGCCGTGCATGGTTGTAGTTGTGATCTGTCAGTGAACGTGAAGAGAATAAATAAAGACAGTGACATGCAGGAAATGGGGAGGGGACAAAGCAAGGTTTTCCTGGAGTCGTTTAAAACAAGGCTATACAAAACTGATGTATCACTAAGCCTACGAACAAACATACATAGAAGAAGTGAAGTAATCGTTTGGTAATGCTGAAAGTTGGTTAGTTATATGCTTGCAGTGTACAGGGACATTTTCAGGCAATTTCAACCAGTTTACAAAAACAAACAGAATTGAACTGATCAAAGCAACAAGCCACCAGCATTTTTTTTACAGTATTTGAAGCTAAACTCCAGGCGCAACAACTTTAAAGTCTAAAGTTTTTTTCCTTCTAAACTCCACCTCCCCTATGTACAATATAGTATTAATGTACTTATTTAGCAAAAATAAAACAGCATTACATTTATTCTACACCTGCTTACCTCACTCTGTTCAAAGCTGTGTTAAAAAACTGCTTGATTACTTCTGTCTTACTTCCTGAACAGACTTTAGGTCTTAACACAGGAAGGAGTTGACCAGCTGAGGGTAGATGATGCAAGGTGTGAGATCAGTTGGTCAACTCCTTCCTGTGTCATGACCTAAAGTCTGTCCAGGAAATAAGAGAAGTAATCAAGCAGTTTTTTTTTAAACAGCTATGAAGAGAGGGAGGTAAGTGTGTGTAGAATAAATAGAAAGCTGTTTTATTTGTGCAAAATAAGTACACTAATGCTATATTGGTTCATAGGGGGGGCTGGAATTTAGAAAAAAAATGTGAACAAAGGTGAACTTAGCCTTTAACCACTTCATGCAAATCGCCGTAACCATACGTCGGTATTCTGACGCTAAATGCCGATTGTTATGGCAGCAGCTAGCTGCCATAACCCCAGTATTTTGGCAACGCAGTGCAGTTTTCTTTAAGATAAAGGTAGTCTCAGCGCAGGATTTGCCACAGATCACTTTAATCAGGGGGTGGGAGAGGGGGCCCCCCTCCCGCAGCGCTCCGGTCGTCTCCGTCGCTTACCGGAGCCGTCCTTACCCCTCTGAATCTGGATGATGAGTGGGGGAACATGGCCCCCACTCAGCTCTATAGCATTAGATGGCCTAAAGGAGAATTTTTTTTTTTTTTGCAAAAAAGACTTTTTTTATTGCATTTTAGTGTAAATGTGAGATCTGAGGTCTTTTTGACCCCAGATCTCACATTTCAGAGGTCCTGTCATGCTTTATTTCTATTAAAAGGATGTTTACATTCCTTGTAATAGGAATAAAAGTGACCCTTTTTTTTTACAGGACAGTGTAAAAATAAAAAATAAAAAGTAAAATAAATAAGGAAAAAAAATTTAAAGTGCCCCGTCCCGCCGAGCTTACACGCAGAAGAGAAAGCATACGTAAGTCGTGCTCGCATATGAAAACAGTGTTCAAACCACACATGTGAGGTATTGCCGCGATCGTTAGAATGAGAGCAACAACTCTAGCACTAGGCCGCCTCTGTAACTCAAAACGGGTAATCTGTAGAAATTTTTAAACATGGCAGATGGAGATTTTTAAGCGCCAAAGTTTATCGCCATTTCACGAGCGGGCGCAATTTTGAAGCGTGACATGTTGGGTATCAATTTACTCGGCGTAACATTATCTTTCACAATATAGAAATAATTGGGCTAACTTTACTGTTGTCTTATTTTTTTATTAAAAAAGTGTATTTTTTCCAAAAAAATTGCACTTTAAGAATTTTGCGCAAATACGGTGTGACATAAAGTATTGCAAAGACCGCCATTTTATTACCTATGATGTCTGAAAAAATATATATATAATGTTTGGGGGTTCTAAGTAATTTTCTAGCAAAAAAAAATAAGATTTTAAACCACAAGTCTCAAAAAGATGGTTGGGGCTGAAGTGCTTAAATATATTAGCCAAAGAGGATATAAATCCACTTTGTGTGCGCTAAATGCCTTTGCAACTCAGATATTACCTTTTACAAATAGCAGTGACATGATCACTGTGCTATGCATAGTCTGCGCAGAGAACAAAGGCATGAGAGGGTCCCAGTAGGCCCCACCCACTACAGGCTGCCTGTAGAAAACGACAGGAGGGGGCGTTGACAAGACCGGTCTCCCTGCACATGGAGAGAGAGCAGCAGTGGCCGGTCTTTTTTTACAGGAAGCTCCTGCAAGTTTCACACTGGATTACTGAACAGATCTGGAAGAAATACACAAAGCACACAGATTCAAGTACAAATGCACAGGACTCTTGTGTTTAACCACTTGCCGACCCCTGCACACCGATATACATCAGCACAATGGCAGCGGTGGGCAATTGAGCCTACCTGTACGTCCGCATTAATTGCTAGTGGGCACGCGCGCGCCTCGTACAACGTGTCCGTGCCCGGGGGGTAAAATCTTCCGGGGCTGAATCAGTTAAGCAATTTTTGCTTAACTTTGAGCTTAGCTTTAAAAGTATGTAAGCCCTAAAGCTGGCTATACAAGGAGTGAATTTCCCACCAAACATCTTTCGGAAAAGCAAAAAAGCCAGGCGGAATATTGTAAGGCGAACAGCTCCTGCATCCAATCAGATACCTTCCTTCATCTGTGTAGTTTAGTGTAATTGGAGTAACCTATTTGGTTTTTTTTTTTCTGTTCAACCTGCAGGCTGTTTTATACCACCATCTTAATGAGTGACTTTGAAAAACAAAGGATTTTTAAGGTTACAGTTAATCTCCAGCATTTACAATTTGACATGGGTGAGCAGGAACCCAGCCATAGAGCTGACACAATATGGGCCATATTGGCTGAGAAGTACTGCAAGTGATGTTTTACCTCACACTGTATAAGGAGAATGCACACTGTATAAGGAGAACCCCACGTCATTTTTTTTTAAATTTTGGCCGGGGTTCCCCTTAATATCTATACCAGACCTGAAGGGCCTGGTATAGAATTTAGGGGGACTCCCACGTCATTTTTTTTTTTTAATTTTGGTTCGGGGTTCCCCTGTGGGGAATTCCCATGCCGTTTTTATCAATGAACTTCTATGTGTATTGTCGGCAATGCAATAGCCGCGAGTAGTTTTAAATGGGTTTTTTCCTTCGAAATGTCATTTTGCTGTCAGACTGTTCTAAACACGGGAAACATGCGCCCCTTTACAGGCATACTATAGACACCCCCCAGGTATGAAATTTAAAGGGATATTACACTTTTATTGTTTGACTTTAAGCATTATTAAAATCACTGCTCCTGAAAAAACGTCCGTTTTTAAAACTTTTTTTTGCATTGATCCATGTCCCCTGGGGCAGGACCCGGGTCCCCAAACACTTTTTATGACAATAACTTGCATATAAGCCTTTAAAATTAGCACTTTTGATTTCTCCCATAGACTTTTAAAGGGTGTTCTGCGGCATTCGAATTTGCCGCGAACACCCCAAATTGTTCGCTGTTCGGCGAACTCGAAGCTCATCCCTATTTGTGGCACATGTGTTATCATGCATCTAAGGATGGCTTTTGATAATAAAAACGCAATTTGTAACATCCAATTTGTAGTATCCACTCTATAGTGGGATATGTCCACTATTTATAAATCTTCAATGACGTCTTCATTTTATTTCTGTGGATAATATTAGTATACAAGCACCTGGCTGTTAACTTGGCTCCTTGGTAGAGCTAATGTCATCATCACCATACACTGGAATATCTGATGATCGACCTGATTTAACTATTTAAATATTGGGTGATGTCAAGTACAGGGAACTATGTGTACATTTGAAGGCTCTGCAGGGAGTCCGTGTTTAGTGGGTTTTAAATGTGTACATTCTTGTATTTAGTTATATTGTATTATACTTGTATGCTTTTGTGATAAAATGTTATAAAAGTGATATAGTTGTTATTGCTGAACATTTATAAATCCTATTGAGGAATACCTTATTTAAAGGGGCTTGCGTTCTACTGTTTAAGGTTTTAGATTTATGACTGAGCTTTAGGAGTGAATATTATGTTATAATTATATTGTAACATTATATTATAATGCATGCTAAAATTTCTGGTGCTGAGACTTACTGTATGCCACAAAACATCCAAGCCAATTTTCAGAAGCCAGAAACTATCATACATCCTTCATGTGAAACTATTCTATTAAAAAAAAGGAAGGGTTAATTGGACTTTGACTTTGGAACTGGCAGCTAGGAAAAATGCTTATAAAGCCACTGATTTGCCATTACTGAAAGAGCAATCTCATGAACAGCATTCATTGCAATAGGTCACCAACTGAAAGTCACATACAAATTGTCTGTTTTTTCAAATACTTTAAAGGCCCATTCAGACATGCATTGCATTATGGCAGCCCATTCATTTCAAAGGTCTACCAATACACCAGAGCAGATAGAAAAATGTACCTGTGCCTTTCTTTCCAACTCAGCACACCACAATGTGTGGTAGTAAATATTGTAGTGTGTTGTACAGATGTATTGGGATACCATTCAAAATGAATGGCAGCCGCACATCAACAAGCATAACTTACGTTTTTTTTTTATTTTTTATACATTTTTTTTTTTGCTGTCCACTAGTACTTTGTTTTCTTCCATTCATTAAAGCTTTGCATACACCACCCTGAATAACAGGAGGTGAAACACAACTGCTCTGTACAAATATATAAATGAAGAAGATACTGTAGCACTGCAGTCTTTTCTCTGTGTTCAAAAATCTGCCAGGGGTTTGACACTGTGAGATTATTGTACATCCTGCTCATGTACATTGCACAGCGTGTCAGTGAAGACACAGTAGTAAGTCCCAGAATCAGATACTCTTGCATTGGTGATTGTCAAAGGAAATTCCCTGTTTGTCTTGTCATTGCTATAAAGTAATCGTCCTTTGTATTCTTCTTCTAGATCTTCTTGCTTAGTGTACTCTCGAAGTAGCATGTTCATTGTCTGTCCTGGCTTATGTACATACCAGAACATAATGTTACTGGTCTGACTGTAGGTGCAGCTCATGGTGGCCTCCGTCCCTTCATCAGTAACTACAGAGGCTGACTGGTTCACTGTCTGTCCTGAAGCAGAATCTGAAAGATACAAATATCACCAATGATATTTAACAAAACATAGTTCAGGAAAAATGCCCTTTAAGAGCTTTTCAAAGTATGTAATAGTTTAAAATAAGCGCACATAAAATTAGTGTAAATTGTAACATGTATGTGTAATGTTAAGATTCTATTTAAAAGTACAGAGGCAGAGATGTATTAGAGGGTCCCACAAGACTTACACATCAGTAATGAAGATAGAAGAAGAGAACAGAGGATGTGTGTGCCGTGCATGGTTGTAGTTGTGATCTGTCAGTGAACGTGAAGAGAATAAATAAAGACAGTGACATGCAGGAAATGGGGAGGGGACAAAGCAAGGCTTTCCTGGAGTCATTTAAAACAAGGCTATACAAAACTGATGTATCACTAAGCCCACTAACAACATAGCTCCCAACTGTCCCTGATTTTGATGGACTGTCCCTGATTTGGAGCAATGTCCCTCTGTTCCTCTTTCCCCCTCATTTGTCCCTCATTTTGGTCTGATCCATATAGTTGTACATAAAATGCACTTTTTATCTTTCAAAAAGTATTTCCCAGTGCTAAACCTTTCATCCAAATTCTAAATGGCTGCATTTGTAAATTTGAAAAAGCCAATATAAAGGAATAGTAGTGGTAAAAAAAAGCCCTTGTGGATTTAGTTACCTTTTTTTTGGATTCATTCTCCTTTAAGGTGGTGTGACAGGGGGCGTGTCTTATGCCTACATACATTTGATAATAGGTGTCCCTCATTCCCATCTCAAAATGTTGAGAGTTATGCTAACAAACATACACAGAAGAAGTGAAGTAATCGTTTGGTAATGCTGAAAGTTGGCTAGTTATATGCTTGCAGTGTACAGGGACATTTTCAGGCAATTTCAACCAGTTTACAAAATCAAACAGAATTGAACTGATCAAAGCAACAAGCCGCCAGCATTTTTTTACAGCATTTGAAGCTAGACACCAGGTGCAACAACTATAAAGGCTAAGTTCACCTTTTTTTTTTTCTAAACTCCAGCTCCCCTATGTACAATATAGCATTAATGTACTTATCTTGCAAAAGTAAAACAGCATTCCATTTATTCTACAACTGCTTACCTCACTCTCTTCAAAGCTGTTTAAAAAAAACTGCTTGATTACTTCTGCCTTACTTCCTGGACAGACTTTAGGTCATGACACAGGAAGGAGTTTACCAGCTGAGAGTAGATGATGGAAGGTGTGTGCTAATGAGATCAGCTAGTCAACTCCTTCCTATCAGGAACCATGAATCAGACTGAGACAGAAGTATAGTTAAATCACACTTGTTTAATAATAATAATAAGGTAAACAGAGTAAGCGTAGTCAAAACAAGCCAGAGTTCAGTAACCAGATCGGGTAGTCAGCCAAGCAAATGTCAGAGAGCCAGAGATAATTGTAGTAGTACAGCAAGCAGGATCAGGAGCCAGAAGGAACCTCAGCCGAGCAAGTCTTAAACAGGAACGCAGGAGAAAGTCTCTGTGATGTTGACAAAGGAGAAGGCAGAGATCAAGTAAGCTGCACGACTTTAAGTAGGCAGGACTGACGAGCAGAATCAACAACAGCTGGGTAACTGTGGAGAGAAATGGGAGCTGGCAATTAGCCGACAGCTGAGTGGCCAGCTCAGAGAAGGAAAGGCTGAGCCCAGCCCTGACACTTCCCGTGTCATGATCTAAAGTCTGTCCAGTAAGACAGAAGTAATTGAGCAGTTTTTGTAAACAGCTATGAAGAGAGTGAGGTAAGCGTGTATAGAATACAGTAAATAGAAAGTTGTTTTATTTTTGCAAAATAAGTACACTAATGCTATATTGGTTTACAGGGGGGCTGGAATTTAAAAAAAAAAAGGTAAACAAAAGGTGAACTTAGCCTTTAACCACTTCATGCAAATTGCCGTAACTGTACGTCGGTATTCTGACGCTAAATACCATTGTTATGGCAACAGCTAGCTGCCATAACCCCAGTATTTTCAGCAACGGAGTGCGGTTTTCTTTAAGATAAAGGTGGTCTCAGTGGCAGCTTCTCTGCAAGATCACTTGTATCACTTGTATTTTATTGCATTTTAGTATAAATGTGAGATCTGAGGTCTTTTTGACCCCAGATCTCACCTTTCAGGATTTTTTTACAGGTTTTTATATTGTTTTCGTTTGGGCATTGTATATGCCTTTTTTATGCAGTGTGCCTGCTATTGTATTTACCTTTCTGGAATAAACGGAACGTGATTATCTACACTATGGGAGTTCCTTTTTCTTTTTACATGACATACCCTTGCTGAACTGTTCGCTGAGTTTACCATCCTGTCACCTATTGTTCCTGAGTGCTTTTGGCCATCACCCATAAGCCACCATGAAGAGAGGTCTGAGGAGCCATGGACCGTATTCAGGCAGGACATCTATGGTGATCTACTAAGCCTGTTTTGACCCCCCTGAATAAGGGCGGTCGCAGGCTTTCTGGTAAGCCTCCATTTTTCTCTTTTGGTGGTGGGCGTCACTCGCAAGTGGACTACTGGATTTTGAAATTCACATTCTTCACTCTACAGTTTTTTTTGGAATCTTCTTCTCCTCGAACTTTATTATTATTATATCAGAACATTTTCTGCTATGAACACTTATATTGTTCTCACTAATTGTTTTTTTATATTGATGGTTAATTATTTTGAATATTTTGATTGCTCACAGTATTAGCACATTGCTTCTCACAATTTTTGCAATAATATTCTTTATTTTTATTTGTTGGTATAATTATTAATTTGTGTCCAGCGCTGCACTGTTTATTGTCTATACTTATTGTAATATATATATATATATATATATATATATATATATATATATATATATATATATATATGTGTGTAATAAAGCATTCAGAAACAAATGGGGAACGAATTCCCAAGCCGATGTTACGATTATAAATGTAAAATGGTGAGTTGTGGGTCAGATTGTAGGTCTGGGTAGGTATTTTCTTAATAGCTCGACATGTTGCGCGTCTGGAAAACGCTTCTTCAGGAGCTAAGGAAGTTTCTGCTGGATGTACATAAAATGCATCAATAAATATAATGTATATAAAATATAAACACAAAACATACTTCAAGGTAGAATACAAAACATTAAATAGAGTGCAGCATATGCTCCAACCGAGTATGACGGCCGCATGGAAACCCCATAAAGGAAATGGTCATCCGGGGGCAGAACGGTAAAGCCAGGTAACTGGGGAACCTAGTATATCCCAATATATAAGTTAAAATATAGGTTCGTGAAGCCTAGTATAAAGTAGATAATTTATTCCTCCGAATAGCAACCAGGGGAGGGAGGGGGAGGGGGAGGGGGGGGGGAAGAGGGGAAGGGGACCAAATTGTCCCAAAGGGGAGGTTCCAAGGGTAAATGTTAATAGTATACAGGAAAAACAATAAAGTTTATATCGTGATTATTGAGTTAAGAATGGTAGGTATAGGGAGGGAAGATATAATACATTAGCAGATGCGAAAAGGGTTGAAAAAACAATAACCAAAAAATACACACAGCTTACCATATGGTGGTCAAATATGGTGAGAAACATATAAGTATGGTATCTCAGCTGGTAAGCTGCATAGCCACTTATTTGTGTTAAAAAACAGCAGTATGTACAAGATGCTGTAGAGGCACCGTATATAGCCAAGTATCCCAAATTGGAAATGGGCATATGTAGATTATTAGTAGAAAACCTCGTAGGTAACAATAAATTAATGACTTGAGGGGACTAATATCTATAAAGTAAAAAACAAACAAAAAGAAACAATGTAAAACCTTTTAGTATCCAAAGTCCCTCAATGAGGATCAAAGTCAGAAGGGTGGCAGGCGTTGGTAGTAATGGCTTACCTCAAGTTTGCTTTAGAAGGGCTATGGAGTAGGGTGCAACTCACAATGATCAGACAGCATCTGCTGACAGTGAGGCAGAGCTGTGTGTATTAAATAGACCACCAGAAATGCGCCGGGCACAGGTGGGCGTGGCGCATATCGGTCCGACCGCTGGCTACTGCGCATGTGCCGAGTAACGTCGCTAAAGTAGCGGCGCTCGGCCAATGCGGCAGCAGCAGAGGCGGGGACTTGAGGGAGCCAGAGGGTGCCCCGTGTCCCCGTCAATCGCCGCACATCTATAATCATAACATCGGCTTGTTAATTCATTCCCCATTTGTTTCTGAATGCTTTATTACATATATATATTACAATAAGTGGTGTCTTGGTTGTACGCAGGGCAGGAAATATTAATTACATGCCAATATTTTCTCTCTATGGATTGTATTATTTACATTAATTGTTTCTATCTGTGTAGATCATAATCAAATAAAACCATTTTTATCCCTTATAGTCAGTATATCCGTGTGCCTTGAAAGTCCATTTTTCTAGTTGTTATAGCTTTTAAAAAATGGTCACTATTACAAACACATGATCAAAGCCAGTCCTGGCTTTGCTTGGCTGTCCGGCAGTCCTGTGAGCTGGTTGCTCAGGCCTCCCGGTGGGGAAGGAGAGCCCGAGAGAGGCGCGGAGGGTAGAGGGCGGGGGGACGCCCCCCCCCCCCCCCCGCTGCTTGTAATATCAGTCGAACGGCTAATTAGCTGCTCCAATTGCTTTTAAGAGAGCTGACCGCTGGCTCTAAAAAAACTGTACGGGTGGATCGCTGGACGGGAAGTGGTTAAAGGCTAACTCCATCTTTAGCAGCATGTAACATGTTGCTAAGAACCCCTCCCCATATCACACCCTCTTAGCCCACCCTCCTGTGACAGGGTACTGGGGTTCCTCTACTCTGAAGTTGCTGCTGTCACTTTTAAAATTGGTATGGCTTTGCAGGGCTCCAGCTGAATAATTCATCCACAGAGATCTGTAAATGAAAAAACTAAAGGTCAAGTCTGCCACCGCGGCAGATGGACTTGTAATTGTCAATGGAACATGAGTGTGGTAATGAGTGCAGTTGTAGTCCATTGATACTTCCCCCAATGTTTTAACTTAAAGCCTGTACAGAGGAATGCGCAGAGAGCTAGAAGAAGAGTTTCCAGGAGCGTGACATTGCACTCGTGATCCTCTGGGTGCAATGCTTGGCAGGCTCCTATGAAAAAAATAGTAAATGCACATTATTTTTTTTGCAAATATAAGTGCATTTATTATATTTTTTTCTTTAAAGCCTGCTTGTTTAGGAAGGTATTGCTGCCATCTTGTGGCAATAATCTACAACGATGAATAAAATTTATTTGACATTATACAAAATCATTCTCTTAGTTCTTACTGCATGCATTCATATTTAAGTGAAAATATATCTAAGATGCTGCCAGGATTACAGGAAAGAAAACCAAAGATTTTGTAATTGGCCTTTTTACTCTTTTGCTGCTCGGAGAGAATGAGAGCCTCTTGAGCCCTTCGGGAGAGAGAGCCCTGACTGATGGGGGCATGACCAGGGAGGAGTTGCAGGAAAGTTGTTATAACTCAGGATTGGTACAAAAGGGGAAAAGGGTTGGGCCTGAGCTCAGGAGTTTGGCACCCCAGGGGATTATGGTCCTTTTCGGACGGAAGCATGGAAGAGCTGCCCACCCTCCCGCCCTAATTTTGATGGTATGTCACAGCGTGTCGCGGTTTTGGTAACCTTGCCAGCAAATATGGCACCCCTTTGATGCCCGGATGGTAATTGGGAGATTGACGGCCGGTCCGGCACTGATGGTAAGGACAGGCCCCTCCTTCATCTCCCTTTTACATTGGTAGTTGAGTGCTCACAGTACAACTGTGACTGGCACGGTCCAAAAGGTTAATGTTAAGGTTAATGTTAATGTTGTTTTAAATAAAGCTGTGGCCTTGCCCTTTCCAACGTTATTGGTTGTATGTGTGGTTCTTATTGGTTGAGAAGAAAGGGTAAGGTATGACAAGTGATGGTTGGGACCTGGGCTTATTGCACCTCAGCAGTCATGTCAGCCTTGTGCTTATGAATGTTGGTGTTACACGTGTTGGTGCAATGTGATGGCATACATTCTGAATTGTACCCCAGTGCACCAGTGCTGCCAAGCAACTACAGCTTGTTGTGGTGCTCTGCACTTTAATGTTACATACACTATTTCTGGTCCATTGTGGTACATTGGGCTGTTTATTCTGATGAACTGGCTGCTCTAACACAATGCATGTTAGCGCACAATGCAACACAGATGACCAGGCTGGTGTGAATCAGCCCTTAAGGTTTAGGTGTTTAGGATTTCTTGGTTGACTTGACGATCTAAAGCATCAATATTTTGTAAGTTACTGACCTAGAAAAAAAGTATGCGGGAGTTTTGACTTCTCTTGTCAGATGTCTTATTTGGATCAGTTACTTATATGGATCAGTAGTTCTAGGATCCGCATGATTGCTGAGCATTTTGCTTTTTTGAAAGGACAACACTTGTTATCCTTTCCTATGCAAGTGTAGCACACCCCCTAACGAGCCTCTGGCGAACTTGGTTCCTTTCCACCAGTAAGGGGTGCACACAGCCGGGCACACAGCATTTTCTCAACTCTCTCTCTTTGGCTAGAATGAACAGTCTAGAGGTGTCCTTTTATGGTTTTATTGAAAAAATTTACTTGGATAGGGTGAAGGGAGCATGGGATACCCCAATACTGATGAACTGCACACTTTGTGCACTCTTTTCTATCTTGCTGAGCTTTACAAAAATGTCTCACAGAATCTCTAATGCTGAAAGGTGACTAGGACTTTTCCCAAAAGACTAAAAGCTGCACACAATCACTAACTTCCAGCACCAGGGTCATCTACTCACACAGTCACAGGATCATCGGTTGCCTCCTTCCGGTATACAACGGGCACTCTCCAGTGAGGGAGATACAGACTAACGCCACGAAAAGAGAGCTGGACACCTTTACCCTAACTTCCTCCTAATACTCTTCAGTGGGCTTCTCCAAACTCAAACAAACTTCAAGACTAGGCTTTGTGAATAGGCACCCCGGGTATGGCTCTAACTTGTACCTCAATGTCTTCTAGATGGTACCTCCAGCAATCCTGCCCCAGATGCAAAACCCCTGCACACGGTTCTCCTCTAGCAGGACTGGACCCAGGAACTCTCCCTGCTGCCTCAGGCCTCAGACTATTCATGGGCTCTCCAAACATCTTGTGGCACACCTCCTCAGGGATTGGCTGGTGTGACAGACCTAGCCGGGACAGAGGCTGTTGGAGAGGACTGAATGCAAGCCTGTTGCCTTTTGATTATGGGCCCTGGATTTTCAATGGAACAATACTCTTTGTGAGGTGAATGAGAAATCCAGTCTGAACTGTACTAATCGGACTCCGTCGTGTATATATGTATATATTATATGTTGTTTGATTCTGTTGGGGACTCCTTGCTGCGCATTTGTGTCCCTGAAGAGGGAGGGGGGATTCCTCCAGCAGCCCCCTGCTGATAAGACTGATTCATTCTCTGTGTCTGTCATCTGGTCTGGGAAAATTTTTTGTTAGCTCATGTTATGTTAATTAGGTTACAGTTGTATTGTTAGAGGAGGTTCCAACGGCATATAAAGTCTTGTAACTTTGATTCTAAATAAACAGTTCATGGTAGCAACAAGCAAGTGTCGCCTTGTTTTGTGCTCAGAGAGGTTGGAATATCTGATATCTGTATACAGACTGGGAGGAAGTGGTATATGACGGAAGCACTCAAGCGGAGTGTGGGACGTTCTGTGACAGCTGGATTCTCAGAACTGTTCAGGCTGCTTACTCTGTTCTTCCTCCCACTATAATTCTAGAATCCCCTAGAATACAGGGGGAAACATTCAAAAGCAGCAGCCTTTGGGACCCCGAGCAGATCTGAAAATCAACCCCTGCTCCACTGTCTACAGAGAAGCTAATTACATTTACCTAACAACCTGCATTACTCTAGAAGGGTGCTACACAAGCCTTGGCTCTTCCCCCTCCCCTACATGATAGCATTTGGTTTTTAGGCCTAGAGCACTAAATTATGGAAAGTAGAATAGAGTGTTAGAGCTGTACTGTACTGAGGGAATCTGGGATCTGGAGGCTTACATTGCTGGTCTCTTTCTGAAAACTCTAGCTGCCTGGCTGTCTCCCCTTTCAATATTTGAATTACTCATGTCCCTCAGGTCTGTAGATAAGGGCGTATATGGAGGACCAAGACGTCATGGTTTGATAGTGACAGGCCTGCAAGGGACTATCTTTTTTGACTAGGTCCTCTAAACAGCAGTGACTGTGTACAGGCAATCATCAAAATATTCAGGCAGTAAACATGCAATCATGATAATATGTGTGTAGGCAGGTCTTAGTGTAGTGGCTGGTAATTATCTAAGCAGTGGCATTGCTAAATTTGTGACTCATAGTGTAGCGCAACACCCTCCAAATCCAAATTAAATACCCTTAATATATCAAAACCGTGAATATATTGTATAATTATATACAAAAAATAATCAAAAAACAAACAACCAAAAAGTTCCAATAATAAAAATGAAATGTTCCATTGTTCATAATAGTGATAAGAAAAAGTGTCTTCACTACTTCTTTACGCTTCTGTGCACATCCATCACCAGGTGAAAAACCTGCTCAACCTAATTAAATAAGACACACACTTTTCTCTATAATCCCCAATGCAGTAGTTCCTCAGAGAACACCTCCTTAAGCCTCCTCAGTCTGTTTAGGATGGCCGCATCCTCTGCTCTCCAGTTAAATCATACACTCTCCATATGCGATTCATTTAAAACATAAATACATAGGGTACTCTGTTTTAAAAGTTTATCAATCCCCCGCAAAAGAATACACACACAGATAACAAGGTAACAAACCACTAAAGGCTACTGTCATCAGCAGGCTCACCATCTCACTGCAGCAAGAGAGTCACGTGATGTCGCAGGCTTCGCTCCTCCCTCCTAGACAAGTTGCGCCCCGTGATTGGGCTTCCTTAGTAGGTGAGGAGCTGATCCACACAAGTGCTTAAATAGTACTCTCCCATATTGCCATAGTAACATGTAAACATTTGCTTCTGCGAAATATAAAATTAGACCCCCTGCACGCCAGTCCCAGGAACACAGCAATTACAACAAATTAGAGCTGGGGACATCCAAAAACCAAGATCATAAATATTGCATCAACATTGTTATCTGTAAGCACATTCTTTTGCGGGCAATTAATAAACTTTTAATTTAATTTAAATTAATAAACTTTTAAAAGAGTACACTATGTTCTTGTATTTATGTTTTATTGGGAGTGTATGATTAGACTGGAGAGCGGAGGATGTGGCCATCCCGCACGGACTGAGGAAGATTAAGGAGATGTTCTCTGAGGAGTTACTGCATTGGGGATTATAGAGAAAAGTGTGTGTCTTAATAAATTAAGGTGAGTAGGTTTTTACCCTGGTGGTGGATGTGCACAGAAGTGTGAAGAAGTAGTGAAGACACTTGGGTGCTTTTTCTTATCACTTTTATGAACACTGGACTATTTCATTTTACATTATTGGAACATTTTGGTTATTTGTTTTTTTATTCTTTTTTATATATGATTATATGGATTGTGGTTTTTGATATACTGAGGGTATATCATTGGGATTTGGAGGCTGTTGCCCTACACTATTGAGTCACATTTTAATATGAATTGGTGGGGTGGAATCACTATTGAGTGTTTTAGCTGGCAGCACATTAGATTTTATTATTATTTTGCTTTATACATTTTTTACATAGAGATTGCGGTGTCTGTTATTAGGATTATTTGATTCAGATTCAGTGGCGGCTGGTGCTCAAAAATTTTCTGAAAAATTCTGAAAAAAACCCCATCAATTGCAGCCTCACTGAACCATCAATCGCAGCCACTGTACAATCCAATGTAGCCACTGTGCCCATCAATCGCCGCCAATGTACCTTCAAACACAACCACTGTGCCCATCAATTGCTGCCACTGTACCATTAAACGCAGCCACTGTGCCCTTCAATTGCCGCCCTTGTACCCATCAAACACAGCCACTGTGCCATCAAACGCAGCCACTGTGCCCATCAATTGCCACCACTGTGCCATCAAACGCATCCACTGTGCCCATCAAACGCAGTCACTGTGCCCATCAAATGCAGTCACTGTGCCCATCAAACACAGCCACTGTGCCCATCCTCTCCTGTCCTCTCTTCCCATCCTCTGCTATGATTAGGTGTCCAATCACAGCGCCTGTCGTTTTAGCCATTTAGGTGATGGGTAACAGATCCGAGCACCTGATTGGCGGAGAGGCGGTTTAGTGTTAGGAAATCGAATATTCATTCGCTTTTCTAACACAGCTGAGCGCTCGCAGGTGGGCGTTCGCCGGTCACCTTTTTTGATGCCTGTAAAAGGGGCGGGCGCCTGAATAGGGGGTGGCAGCAGTGGCCATAGATAAATTCATGCAATGCATGAATCTATCTACTGGTGCTAGAGGGGGTGGCAGGAGAGAGGGTGCAGCGCCCGTGCACCCTTATGGACACACCGCCGCTGTTAGGATTGCTAAAGCCCAGCATAGGACCTTTGTGTCATTTGTCTCACTGCACACAGAGCCCTCTTGAGGTTTGGGTGACTATCTTGGATTCAGATGTGTTATAAATAGACCCAGATGGGTCATTTAGGTGGAGCCCACAGTGTGAAAAGTTTCAGACAGGGACAAAGACCCATCTTGAGGGAGAGGCAGACTTAGCATTAGGGACAAGATAAGGATGCTGACAAACACCTCTGAAGATAAAGGCTAGTCACCATAAGCCTGTACAGTTTTCTTATCTGGTGCAACTCCATGCACTGTTCTGGCTAGGACAACACTCTTTCAGGGAAGCCAACTCTGGGGAGCCTCATGGATACATGCCTAACCACTGCTGCTCTAGAGCAATTTTTCCCATGTTTTGCACACTTGTAAAAATCTGCAGTTGTGGCCATAAAATTACTTAAAACCCCCAAAACATTATATATTTTCCGAAAGCAGAGGCTTTGTCGACTAAAATGTAGTAGTTGTAGTGTTTTATGTAACAAAACTCCACAAAATCGGACAGCTGCACTCTCAAAAACATATCCACCTTCATTAGTACAATGATATTCTCAAATACAGCACCTCCACATTGTGTGGACAGAGGAAAAGGTCAACTCATGGATCATGAGTAAACACTGAGATGGCATGAAACATGTTGATCTTTAATTCTGCCCACACCATGTTTAGGTGCTGTATTTAACGATGTCATTGAACCAATTGTTTCCCATACTCCTCATCTCCATACCTCCTCAAGATGTTACGTGAAAAGCCTTCTAACATATTCACTAAGGTTCTAATGACTAAAATGCTTTCTATGTCAACCATGAGAAATAAAATATATATTTTAGCTTATCCACCATAACTTCCATTGAGATGCATCCTGATATATTGTACAGGCAGGAAATACACTTGTAGCTCTGTGTCTCTCTTAGCACACAGATACACAGCACTGTCTTCAAATTTGATATCTCTTATGAGGAGTACGTTGGACTTTTTGTCATCACTAAAGGACAGTTTAAACCTCTTGTCTGTTGTCTCGTGATCCTTAAAGTCTCCAATTAGATAGATTGGACGATGACCAACAGATAACCTATACCAATGGATATAGTCAGCTCCCACGAGGGCATCATGTTCACAGGTGATATATAAGTCATTTCCTTCTGAAGTCTGTAATAAGGGCTCCTGTATTATTTTGGAGGTGCAGAAAGAGCCTGAAAAATAATACATTAATAATAAAAAAAATACAGGGTGAATATAAATTATAATATAGAAAGTATCAAACAATGAATGTATCTGTTATAATGAATTACCATGTATAGCTCTTCTACTTACACAGATATAAGATCAGTATGGAGCAGATAAAAAGCATCTTCTGTGTTGTGACTTGTTTTCAATGTATTAAGAATGTACTGTATGTATCTACAGGTGTATGTTGCAGACATGTGTGACAACATTCAATCGTTTCCTCTTTATTTTATATGATGTAACCACACCCACTAAAAGAAAAAAAATATTTTTAGTAAAAAAATACTTTTTTGTGGGTAGCCATTTATATCTACACTAGTGCTATTGGAAGTTAAACCATAGCACCACCTAGTGATATATGTGTGTTTATGTGTATATATATATATTCATATACACATTTTATACATATTTATCCCTTTCATGACTAAGCCTATTTTTGACATTTGTTGCGCACAGTTAAAATCCGTATTTTTTGCTAGAAAATTACTTAGAACCCCCAAACATTATATATATATATTTTTAGCAGAGAATCTAGAGAATAAAATGATCGTTGCAAAATGTTATGTCACACTGTATTTGCGCAATGGTCTTTCAAACACAATTTTTGGGGTAAAAAACACACTTTCATGAATTAAAAAAATAAACAGTTAAGTTAACCCAATTTTTTTGTATAATGTGAAAGATGTGGTTATGCTGAGTAAATAGATACCTAACATGTCATTCTTTGAAATTGCGCACACTCGTGGAATGGCGACAAACTACGGTACCTAAAAATCTCCATAGGCGGCGCTTTTAAAAAAAAAAACGGTTACCAGGTTAGAATTACAGGGGAAATCCAGTGCTAGATTTATTGCTCTCACTGGTTAAGCCCTCACGTAGCCTGGCAGCCAGATGCCCCCTCTGACTCTGATGATCGTGGCGATACCTCACATGTGTGATTAGTACACTGCTTACATATGCGGGTGCAACTTACGCGTGCGTTTTCTTTACTGTGCAAGCTCACAGGGATGGGGGCGCTTTAAACTTTTTTTTTTCTTATTAAGTACAAATCTCTACAACTAGATCAAAAATTTAATATTTGTCTCTATACCATCCACAAACATGTAAACTTTTGCTTCTGCAAAGCATAAAATCCGACCCGCTGCACACCAGTCCCAGGAACACAACAATTACAATAAATTAGAGCTGGGGACACCCAAAAACCAAGATCATAAATATTGCATCAACATTGTTATCTGTAAGCGCATTCTTTTTTTGTGGGAAATTAATAAACTTTTAATTTATGTTAAATTAATAAACTTTTAAAAGAGTACACTATGATCGTGTATTTATGTTTTATTGGGAGTGTATGATTACACTGGAGAGCGGAGGATGTGGCCATCCCGCACGGACGGAGGAAGATTAAGGAGATGTTCTCTGAGGAGTTACTGCATTGGGGATTATAGAGAAAAGTGTGTGTCTTAGTAAATTAAGGTGAGTAGATTTTTTCCCTGGTGGTGGATGTGCACAGAAGTGTGAAGAACATCATCATCTACATCATTATCATATCATACATTACATCATCTATTAATGTAAGTGACTCTGATTTAGAAAATTCATAGTACTTAATATATAGCCTCCAAAATGTTCCAAACGCCGCTAACGCCAGACCCTTTCATTGCATTACTTAATCTAAAACCAGACCATCTAACAATCTCCCAATTAAAAAAAAAACAAACAATGGCAAAAGCATGGAAATTACCAAAACTGTCATTGGCTGAAACCAAGAACTGAATGAATTCTGCAATGTCTCATGCTAAAATGTCTGCTATTGAAGGCAACCAAATTCCAAAATTCAAGAAAATATGGGATCCATGGACAAAGACTCATTTACCCCCAAATTTCAATGATTCAGGGTCCTTCAGCCATGATAATTGATTATTTAACTGATTACTTAACAAAACCGTGTAACCACATTTTTATTCATACATGGAATAAATACGCAGAACCATGCTCTGGTACCTGGACTGACCTTGTGAACTTACTCTTTATGTATTCTTTCTTCTCCCTCCTTTTCTCTTACTTCTCTTTTTTTAATCTCATTTTATGTTAAGGTACAATATTTGTTCATCCATATCTGCACTATATTAATACATACTAGACCGATATATGTACTAAGTTTTTTAAGATATCTTTTGCTAGATATTTATGACAAAGTCAGAGGCAGATGGAGTGTCCTAAAGAACGATTTTAGGGACTTAGGAGCTAAATTGAGGAAAAGGACCTCCAAGGTAGTATTCTCAGGAATATTACCGGTGCATCGAGCCACACCAGAAAGGAAGAGGGAGATTAGGGAAGTAAACAAGTGGCTGAAGAGCTGGTGTAGTAAGGAGGGGTTTGGGTTCCTGGAGGACTGGGCCGACTTCTCAGTCGGTAACCGGTACTATAGAAGGGACGGACTGCACCTAAATGAGGAGGGTGCAGATCTGCTGGGAATGAAGATGGCCAAAAAGTTAGAGGGGTTTTTAAACTAGGCGATGGGGGGGAGGGTCCTGAGGCAGAGATAGCCAGCGCGGAAGATATTCCAGAGGGTAGTATTGGGGGGCATTAGTGGCAGGTTAACCAAAGCACAAAAACACAAGGTGAGTATAGTAGCAAGTCCTAGTTGCAATCTCGAAACACCCAATACGAGGACAATATGCGACCGGTCTAAACTATGTGGCATGTTCACCAATGCCAGGAGCATGGCAGACAAGATGGGTGAACTAGAGATACTGTTGTACGAGGAGGATTTGGATTTTGTGGGAATTTCAGAGACCTGGTTCAACAGCTCTCATGATTGGCTGGCAAACATTCAAGGGTATACCCTTTACCGCAAGGATAGGGAGGGTAAAAAAGGGGGAGGGGTATGCCTATATATCAAGAATAATGTACAAGTGAATGTGAGAGATGACATCACTAAGGGAGCTAGGGAGGAGGTGGAATCCTTATGGCTAGAGCTCCAAAGGGATGAAGCTAAGGGGAAAATAATATTGGGAGTATGCTATAGGCCCCCTAACCTGAGGGAGGAAGTGGAGACGGATCTCATATTACAAATTGGATTAGCAGCAAGGATGGGAAGTGTTATCATAATGGGGGATTTTAATTATCCAGACATAGACTGGGCGGAGGGAACCGCGCATTCATTTAAGGCTCGCCAGTTCCTTAATGTCTTGCAGGACAATTTTATGGGTCAGATGGTAGACGCACCAACTAGAAATAAAACATTACTGGATCTACTGATTGCCAACAATACAGACCTGATCACGGATGTGGAAATACGGGGCAATTTAGGTAACAGCGATCACAGGTCAATTAGTTTCAGTATAAATCACACAAATAGGAAACATAAAGGGAATACAAAGACACTGAATTTCAAAAGAGCCAACTTCCCTAAACTACAAACCTTGCTAAAAGGCATAAACTGGGATAAAATATTAGGAACAAAGAATACGGAGGAGAGATGGGTTTGCTTTAAGAGCATATTAAATAAGGGCATTAGCCAATGTATACCATTGGGTAATAAATTTAAAAGAGCGAACAAAAGTCCTGGATGGCTTAACTCCAATGTAAAAATGCATATAAAAGCAAAGCAGAAGGCCTTCAAAAAATACAAGGTTGAGGGATCATCCTCAGCATTCAGACTTTATAAAGAATGCAACAGGAAATGTAAGGGTGCAATTAGGACGGCTAAGCTAGAACATGAAAGACACATAGCGGAGGAGAGCAAAAAAAATCCCAAGAAATTCTTTAAGTATGTAAACAGTAAAAAAGGGAGGACAGACCATATTGGCCCCATAAAGAATGAGGAAGGACATCTGGTTACAAAGGATGGGGAGATGGCAAAGGTATTGAATTTATTCTTCTCCTCAGTCTTCACGAGTGAATCAGGGGACTTCAGTAACCAAAACTGCAGTGTTTATCCTCATGACACAACACAGGAAGCACCGCCATGGTTAACAGAGGACGGAATTAAAATTAGACTTGAGAAACTTAACATTAATAAATCACCGGGACCAGATGGCTTGCATCCAAGGGTACTTAGGGAACTCAGTCAAGTGATTGCCAGACCGTTGTTCCTAATTTTTACAGATAGTCTACTGACTGGAATGGTACCAGCTGATTGGAGAAAAGCCAATGTAGCACCAATATTTAAAAAGGGCCCAAAATACATCCCTGGGAATTACAGACCAGTTAGCCTAACATCAATAGTATGTAAACTCTTGGAGGGGATGATAAGGGACTATATACAAGATTTTAGTAATAAGAACGGTATCATTAGCAGTAATCAGCATGGATTCATGAAGAATCGTTCTTGCCAAACCAATCTATTAACCTTCTATGAGGAGGTGAGTTGCCATCTAGATAAAGGAAGGCCCGTAGACGTGGTGTATCTGGATTTTGCAAAAGCATTTGACACAGTTCCCCATAAACGTTTACTGTACAAGATAAGGTCCATTGGCATGGACCATAGGATGAGTACATGGATTGAAAACTGGCTACAAGGGCGTGTTCAGAGGGTGGTGATAAATGGGGAGTACTCGGAATGGTCAGGGGTGGGTAGTGGGGTTCCCCAGGGTTCTGTGCTGGGACCAATCCTATTTAATTTGTTCATAAACGATCTAGAGGATGGGATAAACAGTTCAATCTCTGTATTTGCAGACGATACTAAGCTAAGCAGGGCAATAATTTCTCCGCGGGACGTGGAAACCTTGCAAAAAGACCTGAACAAATTAATGGGGTGGGCGACTACATGGCAAATGAGGTTCAATGTAGAAAAATGTAAAATAATGCATTTGGGTGGCAAAAATATGAATGCAATCTATACACTGGGGGGAGAACCTCTGGGGGAATCTAGGATGGAAAAGGACCTGGGGGTCCTAGTAGATGATCGGCTCAGCAATGGCATGCAATGCCAAGCTGCTGCTAACAAAGCAAACAGAATATTGGCATGCATTAAAAGGGGGATCAACTCCAGAGATAAAACGATAATTCTCCCGCTCTACAAGACTCTGGTCCGGCCGCACCTAGAGTATGCGGTCCAGTTCTGGGCACCAGTCCTCAGGAAGGATGTACTGGAAATGGAGCGCGTACAAAGAAGGGCAACAAAGCTAATAAAGGGTCTGGAGGATCTTAGTTATGAGGAAAGGTTGCAAGCACTGAACTTATTCTCTCTGGAGAAGAGACGCTTGAGAGGGGATATGATTTCAATTTACAAATACCGGACTGGTGACCCCACAATAGGGTTAAAACTTTTTCGCAGAAGAGAGTTTAACAAGACTCGTGGCCACTCATTAAAATTAGAAGAAAAGAGGTTTAACCTTAAACTACGTAGAGGGTTCTTTACTGTAAGAGCGGCAAGGATGTGGAATTCCCTTCCACAGGCGGTGGTCTCAGCGGGGAGCATTGATAGCTTCAAGAAACTATTAGATAAGCACCTGAATGACCGCAACATACAGGGATATACAATGTAATACTGACACATAATCACACACATAGGTTGGACTTGATGGACTTGTGTCTTTTTTTCAACCTCACCTACTATGTAATTTATAGTTACAACTTTCATACTTATCAGATAAAGTAACATAGAGCAGTTAATTAATTGATTAAATGCATGTGATGAAGTTTAATGCAAACAATAACATACTATGTTACCTATATATATAATTTGTTTTATTGTTTAACAAAGAGCTTATGTTTATACATCCTTGTACATGTAACCAATGAACTTTCATTTTATTGTGCAATCAATAAACCTTTTTGACAAGGAAAATTCATAGTAAAACATATCTTTTAAATATACACATAACCCCAGTTATCCCTGGCAGGTGGGTGGGTTGTTTTTGCTTTTTTAGGTAGTATATAAAAAGAATGGGTGTAAGTGGGAGTTGAAACAAATTCACAAAAATTCTGATACCGCCTTAGAAATAATGGCCTGGTGCAGGATACATTTTTTTCTTTAAGCCAAATAGCAGGTTCCCAGATAGTAGCTCGTACACTGGACAATCTGAAAGCTGATGAGTGATCTCTTCTTCATAATATAAAGTATCCATAATCACAATTTACCCACCTTCATCATCTGGCTTCACCTTGATCCCCAATCTGTTAGATATCAATTGTAAAGCTTTCCACTTAGCTGTCAGATTGTTCAGAATGTGGTCTCTTATGCCGCGTACACACGATCGGACTTTACGGCATACTTGGTCCGGAGGAACAATCCAACCGTGTGTAGGCTCCGGCGGACTTTTTTTCCCCAAAAGTCCGCTGTACTTAGATTTGAAGCATGTTTCAAATCCTAGTCCGCCGGACTCGCCGGACTCAGTTCCTGACGGAAAGTCTGTCCGTCTGTATGCTGGTCCGACAGACAGGGTATTGCATCTCGCGCTCGCTGCAATAGGAAAAAAAAATTTTCCTATTGCGGTGAGCGCGGGGCTTGCCAGGCCCTTAGGTCTGGTATGGATTTTAAGGGGAACCCTTACGCCAAACAAACGCTGTGGGGTCCCCCCTAAAATCCATACCAGACCCCGATCCAAGCACGCAGCCTGGCCGGTCAGGAAAGGGGGTGGGGACGAGTGAGCACCCCCCCCCTCCTGAACCGTACCAGGCTGCATGCCCTCAACATGGGTGGGTGATGTTGACCACGCCCCCTAAAACATCACAGTCCCAGCATGCCCAGGGACTGTGACGGCATAAGGGGGCGGGGTCTCTGCCTATATAAGTCACAGCGGAGCACTTAGAGAGCAGTCCAGCCGGAGAGACCGTCGTGTCAACATCTGGAGAAGAGAAGAGGGAAGAAGCCAAGAAGACAAGAAGACAAGAAGCCAGAAGTCTGAGCCTCCACTGGCAAAAGAGTGGCATGAAGACAGCGGAGGAGTCGGCAGAACAACTGGAACACCGGGAGAAGAGGCCAGAGAGAGTGGAGAAGAACCAACCGGATGCCGGGAGAAGAGGAACCGGAGGAACCCCCAAAGTCGGAAGAAGACCCTGGAAGCCGGAAGAAGACCCCCCCGGAGCTGTCTAATAAATTATTTTAAAAAACCTGTGTAGTGTTTTATTATTGACACTTTTTCCCTAGGTAAATGGGTAGGGGTACCATGTAGGGTGGGGGGCCAGGATCTGGGGGCCCTCTTATTAAAGGGGGCTCCCAGATTCCGATAAGCCCCTTGCCCGCAGACCCCGACAACCAATGGCCAGGGTTGTCAGAAAAAGGTCCTTGTCCTCATCAACATGGGGACAAGGTGCTTTGGGGTGGGGGGCCCCACATGGCGCCCCCCTCCCCAAAGCACCCCCCCATGTTGAGGGCATACTGCCTGGTACGGTTCAGGAGGGGGGGCACTCGCTCGTCCCCACCCCCTTTCCTGACCGGCCAGGCTGCGTGCTCGGATCGGGGTCTGGTATGGACTTTAGGGGGGACCCCATGCCGTTTTTTCGGTGTAGGGGGTTCCCCTTAAAATCCATACCAGACCTAAGGGCCTGGTATGCCCCGCGACGGGGCTCGCAAGGTGTCAATCTCGCCGCTAAAAGCGGCGAGATTCACTTCCTTTTCTAGTCCCGTCGTACCCGAATCACACTCAAAATGAACGGACTTGTCCGTGTGTGGGCAAGTCCGTTCATTCTGAAAGTCCGCCGTAACTCCGGCGAAAGTCCATCGGAAAGACGGGCGGACTTAGCCTGCTGGAAAGTCCGGTCGTGTGTAGGCAAGTCCGTCCGTTCAGAAAGTCCGGCAGGAAGAATGTTGGACCAAGTATGCCATAAAGTCCGATCGTGTGTATGCGGCATTAGGCCCTGTTCACGCCATACATACTGTGACAGGACGTGATGCTGTCACTGCGAAATTGGTGATTTAAAGTGAGTGTGAACATTGGTTCAGTACATGCCTACAGAGTGTAGCTGTGGAGTGAAGAAAATTGCTTTTGCAGCTTTCTCCAGGTTTTGGTATACCTGGATGGGGCTCTGTAGTTGGGAGATTCCATAGTGTCTTGGGTGGGATGGAATCTCCAACCCTGTGTCCAGGTTTTGTAGATGTACTGCCCTGGGGTTTAGTCAGGGATTCTCCTCACAAATTTACTTGCCAGGAGTAGTTACCCTGGTCAATTTTAAGAGATCCCTTGATTTCTCTCTAAGTTTGGGCGTGTTGTATTTGTCTCTTCTACCACTAGGTGGCCTGGCACTTGGTGGTACTAGATACGAAAAGGGTAACTCAAGGTCAGGTTATGGGTATGTGGGGTATCTCAGCCAATGAGAAGGGTTTTTCTTGGATCCTTTGGCTTGCTGGGAGAGCCTACATATTCGGGTGGAGTCAGGTGATCTGTGTTCTGTGCCACCTAGACGGCTGTGTCATACGCCTGGGCTGCTAGGCCGGAGATTTGAGGGGGCATCTGGCTGCCAGGCTACATCAGGGCTTATCCAGAAGTAAGAGGGCAATATAGGGTTGTGACTGCGGCTTGCAGTTCAACCAGAAGTGATGGTTCTGATGGCCAAAGAACCTGTCGTGTTCGGAGGTAGAAGGAAAGCTGTCGCCACTAAGGGACCAGCCACCTTTACCAGGTACCACAGTGAGTAACTGAAGCAAGTACTGGAGCAGAATTCTCACTGAACGGGCACGGTGGTGAATCTGGAAACTTCTGGTGGTGATCAAGTCAGGGACGCAACCAGCGGAGGTGACGCTTGCAGAGCAGCCTTGTGAGTCAAGCCAGGGACCGAGCCGGTAAGCAGAGGTTAAGCTTGAGAAGTATCTGGACATTTGGGGTAATAAGGGATATCGCTGCCCTAAAAGTGTGCTCCTTAGAAGACGCACGCAAGGGGAACTGGGTCTGCCGGACCTATGGAGATACTACCAAGCGGCCCACTTATTACAATTTTCGGTCATATATTCCCAGGGTAGTAGGCCTGATTGGGTAGACATGGAGAGGCAAGCTATCCCATTACACACTATTGACTACCTTGCTTGGACCCCCCATAAACGCAGACCCCCTATAATGGCCCCTACTTTATCACATTCCATGGTCCTATGTGACTCCTTATACAAATCTCCCAATCTTATATCTGAGATTCACACCCTAGTGCACATATTTAATAACCCCGACTTTCCCCCGGGTCAAGATATCAGGACGTTTCAGTGGTGGACAAACAGGGGATTATTCAGTATTGGTCACTTCCTCTCCCACATGGGTTCACTTACGGCAGGCCATTGCCGTAAAAACCTGGATATGTCACCCTCCAAAAGATTTCATTTACATCAAATCCGACACTTTATCCTATCATTATGGACCACAAAACCCGAACCTCTACATATAACAACATACAAACAATGGCGCTCTGGGGTCATAGATCAGAGGGGAGGAATTTCTAAGATTTACGCCTCACTTACGGAGAATACCGAAAAACCATCATGTGTACTAGGATCGAAACAAAATCTTCAGGTCTCTTGGAACGAAAACACATGGTTCTTCAAATTCCAGAAAGCCTTTAAGGGCATTTCCAATGTCGCCCTTATAGATGCAAACGTTAAAATAATTATGCGTTGGTATAACATACAAATGTTGCAAATGTCTCACTGCCTTAAGAATCATGTAAGTAGGTTGTTACCACTGAAATATGGCAAAGAACCGGGGGTTTGAGGCCCCATTGTTACTTGTTTCGAGTACATTCATTGAACTAAATAGTAATAATGCGAGTTTCACAAAGAGACGTTTGTCATTACAGTGAATGCTAAGAGAGAAACCTCGATCCTGTCCGATCTCGGGTACTATTGGCAATTGTTATGGAGGTGCTAAAGCTGTCTCTCTTGAGGGTTACGAATGTGCACTTGTGGAGTTAAAGGGCGCTCTGCTTAAGTTACTCCAGTTTTTTTCTTTGTGTCAAGTTCTTGCAAATGGGAAATACCTCTCAGTGATAAATATCTGGGGCTACGGCCATAAAATTAATCTGAACAGCGTAATCCTCCATAGGCCAAACAAGAAAGATGACAAATATTATGTTGTCACTGTAAATGCCAAAGGAGAAGATGTAATACTGCCAGATCCCAGGTATTATTGGTGAAGTCTCATCAAAGTGATACCATTACCTTGTGGATTACAAATATGGGTTGTGTGATGTCAAGGACGCTATGCTGACAGCTACCTTGCACACCCATTTAAAGTGTTGTTAATGGGGAATATCCCAGAAAGCTGTATTGCCAGGACTGTGCTGGACTGAATGCTGCCGGCAGTTACAGGAAATGATCATCTGAGTCACGTTGGCTAAAATTAAAGTTGTTGGGTTGTCCCACCCTGAAGAGCGACCTGTGGACTTCAGCAGATTGTCGGTTGCAAACGACGAAGAAAAATCAAGTTAGACTTACCGGTAACTTGTTTTCCATGAGTCTTTCAGGACAGCACCTTGAGAGAGCGTGGCTCCACCCACTTGACAGGAAACACACCTCCACCAAACTTTAAAAGGAGGCTCCTTCCCACTTATCATCAGTAGTAGTAGAGAACCTCCGGCCCAAGCTGGAACACATAATCAGAATATGGTTAGTCACAGCATAGTAATTTAATACAATAAGGGCGGGTTGCTGCTGTCCTGAAAGACTCATGGAAAACAAGTTACCGGTAAGTCTAACTTGATTTTTCCCTTATCGTCTTTCAGGACAGCACCTTGAGAGGATAACAGAGACTTACCCACTTAGGGAGGGACCACAGCCTGCAGGACCTTTCTGCCAAAAGCCTGTTCACTGGCTGACAGAAGATCCAGTCTGTAATGACGGACAAACGTAAGGTAACTTGACCACGTAGCCGCCCTACAAATCTGATCTGGGGTGGCACCAGCCATTTCTGCCCATGTAGAGGCCTGAGCCCTGGTAGAATGTGCTTTAATTCCCAGCGGGGGAGATAGCCCCGACTGAGCGTAGGCTGCTAGAATAGCTGATTTAAGCCATCTAGCTATGGACCCCTTAGAAGCTTGTTGGCTCTTCTTTTTACCTGAAAAAAGTATAAATAGAGAATCCGAGGATCTAAAGTTACTTGTTACCTCCAGATACTGTAATAAAGTCCTTCTTACATCCAAATTGTGGAATTTGCCTTCTTTTTCCCCCGAAGGGTTAGAGCAAAAGGTTGGCAGGATGATTTCCTGCGACCTATTGTGTGCTGACGCTACCTTTGGCAAAAAACCTGGATCGGTTTTAAGTATAATCCTATCTGTGTAGATGGTTAAAAAGGGTCTCTTAACAGATAGGGCGTGCAGCTCACCAATTCTCCTTGCTGACGTTATTGCAACTAAGAACAAGGTCTTAAGAGTAAGATTCCTTAGAGAGATTCCTTGTAGTGGTTCAAAAGGTTCCTTTGTAAGGGCTTGCAGGACCACTGATAGATCCCAATTGGGAAAGTGCTTAGCCGGAGCTGGTCTAGATCTGGTAAGTGCCTTGAAAAATCTTATAACCAAGGGCTCAGAAGAGATTGGTCTTTCTAGAAATACTCCCAAAGCAGCTACTTGAACTTTAAGGGTGCTGACTGACAATCCCTTGTCTGCCCCTTCTTGAAGAAATTCCAAAATTGACACTAAATTTTTAACTTTTCTCTTAGTCAAATGACAAAAAGAGTTGAAGACCTTCCAATATTTAGCATAGATTTTTCTGGTCACTATTTTCCTACTGGAAAGTAAGGTAGTTACCAAGGGTTGTGACAGACCTTTGTTTCTTAACAACTGCTCCTCAGAAACCAGGCCGTGAGGCTTAGACTGGCCACTCCCGGATGCTGTATTGGACCCTGTAGGAGCAGGTCCTGCCGGAGAGGCAGCCGCCAAAATGGTTTGACTGCCATCTGTAGAATGGTGGAAAACCATGCCCTTTTTGGCCAAAATGGAGTAATTAGGATTACTTCCACCTTCTCCCTCTGTATCTTCCTTAACACCAACGGGATAAGTTGGAAAGGAGGAAATGCGTAACCCAGATGGAAGTTCCAGGGCTGGATTAACGCATCTGTCCCCTGGGCCTTGTCGTTTCTGTGAATAGAGAAAAATACTGGGAGTTGTGTATTTTCCTGTGATGCAAATAGGTCTATTTGCGGTTGACCCCAGGCCCTGGTAATCATTGCAAAGATTTCCGGATTCAGGCTCCATTCTGATTCCTGAATCCGCCTTCTGCTTAGATAATCTGCCACTACATTTAAGGTGCCTTTGAGGTGGACTGCTGATAAGGACCGAACATGCTTTTCTGCCCAAACCAGGATCTTTGAAGCTAGCAACTGAAGTGTTTTGCTTCTTGTACCCCCCTGTTTGTTTAGGTAGGCTATGGTAGTGGCGTTGTCTGAGAGGACCCGGACATGAGAACCTTGAAGGATGGGAGAGAAGGCATCTAAAGCTAAGGCGACTGCTTTTAGTTCCCTCCAATTTGAGGACCTCCTTGCCTCTGTCCGAGACCACATTCCTTGCGCGAAGTCTTGGTCTAAGTGAGCTCCCCAACCCCATACACTGGCATCTGTTGTTACCACTTTTTCTATTGGAAATGACCAGAGCAGGCCTTCTGACAGATTCTCCTGTCTTCTCCACCACCAAAGTGATCTCTTGACTTTGGTGGGTATCTTTACCTTTGCTTCCAGAGATTCTGACCTGTGATTCCATATTCTCAGGAGAAAGCTCTGGAGAGGCCTGAAATGTAACCTTGCCCATTGAATGGCTGGTATGGTTGCTGTTAGGGTTCCTAGGGATGACATCACTTGTCGGACTGATAATTGCTGGCTTGCCTGCAAGGACGCTACCACCTTCAGGACTTTCCCCTTCTTCTCTTCTGGGAGAAAAATCTTTTGTTCCCTTGAACAAATCTGATACCCCAGGAATAGTATTTTCTGGGCTGGAACGAAATTTGACTTCTGCAGATTTATGATCCAACCCAGGGTTTCTAGATGACCTCGGGTCCTTCCGAGGTTGTCTAGCAGTCTTTCCCTGGAGGGGGCAAAAAGGAGTAGGTCGTCCAAGTACGGAATTACCGCAATCCCCTGCATGCGAAGAGGAGCAAGCGCTTCTGCCATTATTTTTGTGAAAATTCGTGGGGCAGAAGACAGGCCAAAGGGGAGGGCCCTGAATTGCAAGTGCAGAACCTCCTTTCCCAAATTTATCGCCAATCTTAGGAATTTTTGGGACTGCGGGGCTATAGGGATATGCAGATAGGCATCTCGAAGGTCTATTGATGCCATAAAGCATTCCCTCGTCAATAGATTCTTGACCGTGAAGATGGAGTCCATACGAAACCTTTTGTATTGGACTGATCTGTTCAGCGGTTTCAGGTTTAGGATTAACCGAAAATCTCCGGATGGTTTCTTTATCAGGAATATACGGGAATAAAATCCCTGATAAAGCTCCCCCTGAGGGACGTAAGTCATAACCCCCTGATCTATCAGATCCTTTAATAGGCTCTTCATTGCCAGGGATTTTGTTACATCTCTTGGAAGATTTGTCACCAAGTACCTTTCTAGGGGGAGATCTGAAAATTCTATATTGTAACCCTGGGCTAGCATATTCAGGATGTACTGGTTTTCTGTTATGCTTGCCCAATAGGGGAGAAAGTCTTGTAGTCTTCCCCCTACTTGTAACCGACTGTCATTGCGTCTTGCTGGTTGACGCAGGAGGATGGAAAAGGACATTTCCTCTGCCCTTACCCCTCTGCCCTGACCAGCTTTTCTTTTTCTCTTGAGACTTGTTCTGTTCCTGAGCCCTTTGAGGACGAAAAAACCGTTTGACTGGTTGTTTCTTCTTTTTGACAGGAAAAGATTTCTTTTTATCTGCAGTCCTGTCCAGAACTGAATCCAAATCAGGGCCGAACAGTAAGTCTCCTAGAAAAGGGACCCCGCATAATTTGTTTTTAGATGCTGTGTCCCCTTGCCAAGTCTTTAGCCATAAAGCCCGTCTAACTGAATTAGCAAGGGCTGCCGCCTTAGCTGTCATCCTGATAGACTCTGCTGAGGCATCAGAGACATAGGCTACGGCTGCTGAGAGGGTAGAAAAGGAGTCAAGGATTTCTTGTTTAGGGGAATCTGCTATTATATGAGCTTTAAGCTGATTTACCCAATACTCCAAGTTCCTGGAGATGCAAGTAGTTGCCATTGCTGGCTTAAGGTTGCCCATAATGGATTGCCAAGTCCGCTTGAGCTGTTGATCCATTTTTTTATCCATGGGGTCTTTTAAGATCCCCATGTCCTCAAATGCTAGATCAGTAGATCTTGACACCTGAGAAAAGGCTGCATCAAGTTTTGGAACCTTATTCCAAAGAGCTGCTGGGTCTTCATCAAAAGGGAACCTTCTCTTATGAGCCCTAGAGAAAAATGGTTTCCTATCAGGGTCAGCCCATTCTTTTCTGATTGTTTCAGAAATCACTGCATGGACTGGAAAGGTACGGGACTTAGACTCACTAAGCCCTGCATACATCTTGTCATGTAAAGACATCTCCTTATGCTCTTCCTCAAGGCCTAGAGTAGCATAAATAGCCTTTAAAAGGCCATCCACCTGATCCAAAGACAATTTATACTTGGAAGACATATTCTCCAGCTCATCACTATCCTCATTCGATTCATTAGAATGGGATGGGGAAAGCCCTTCCCGGTTCAGAGGACCCATTTCCGCCTCTACTGCCGGGACTAACAGTGAGCCTTGAGAGGACTGTGAGGTAGTGGGCTGACTTGCAGATGGATAGGTGAGTGAGGATCTGAAGGATTGAATGGTAGCATCCAATTCCTTTTTGGCAGATGCGATTAGATCACTGCATGCGGAAGTGGTTTCTTCCCTCACCAAGGAGTCAATACATGCTTGACATAAAGCCTTTTTCCAGCCCTCATTTAACTTAATTTTGCATGAAGGGCATCTCTTTCTAATCCCAGGGTCAGAGCTCTTGGCCTGCCATGATAAGGGAAAAAAAAAAAAGAGAGAGAAAAAAGACAAACCATCTTTTAGAGTCAGCCTGATTACTCAAGGTTGCTCACCACAGGTGCACAGTGAGAAAAGCTATCAGACTCATGTGCCCTGACAGGCCCCTCCGCCACCAGGGGGAAAAAATACCCTCAAACTTCACTAACATTTAGAGAGAAGAGGGCTAGAGAGAGACCCCACAGTAAAGCTGAGCAGAAACTACAGTCTGCTCCTTACCTGGGCCTTGCTGGTGCCTGTGCCTGTTCCACTCGCTGCGGTTCCTGAATCCATGCTGAGGCAGCAGCGTGATGCTTGTGGCGAAAACGCCGGTTCCGGACTCCAATAGCACCTGTGCGCCGGACCGGAACCGGCAATAAATAGGCACCAGACCTATTCCTCCCTCCTCCCCCTGCGCTTCCGGCAGAAATGACGCCTGGCGCCTGCTCCATGGATGCCGCCCCACTTCCGGATACCTCACATCCGGCGGATGCAGTCCTCTGACTGCCTTTCCCAAGATGGCGGCGGCATCAGGGAAAAAACATGTGCAGGCAAGAAAAAAACAAACAGAAATGCCTGACATGCCCGACGCCTCCGCCTGGGAGCAGCAATACCCGGAGCAGTCCTGGCTCTCCCCGAGCACTGACGAGGGAGAAGGAGCCCATCCACCCGGCACCCGTAAGCCTGTGGAAAATGGGAGGAATCGGCTCTCCTGAGGTAGGTAAAAATAGTGGAGTAGGGAGCCTGTTCTCTCAGGACAGAACCCTGAGAGCTCCAAACTCCCACATGTGTTCCCGCCGGAGGAAACACATAAACTGATGATAAGTGGGAAGGAGCCTCCTTTTAAAGTTTGGTGGAGGTGTGTTTCCTGTCAAGTGGGTGGAGCCACGCTCTCTCAAGGTGCTGTCCTGAAAGACGATAAGGGAAAGTCTCTTTGTTTTTGGCTGCCATGTGGGCAGACTGAAGAAATTTCTGCAAGGGGACCTGTGTCCCGAAGTGTGGTCCCTTGCATCCTGGCCTGACTGTCTGTTGCTTGAGATGCAGTCATGCCCTTTGTGCCCAGAGTTGCCTTTGAAGAAAAGGAACTGCTGGGAATGTAGTCCATTGGAGTAGAGTCAATGGGCTGTAACGTGTAATGGACATTGAGTGTGTAGATAGTTAGAATAGGCTGTGATAAAGAAATTATTGCCTATTTTCTTCAAATAATAGACTCGTGCATATATCAGGACTGTTACTGGTTTGACCACTACTGAAGTTCTATTCTCATTAAGAAAGGGGGTGGCATTCTCAGTGAGAATGGGGCCTGCTTTCATTCTGTAACTAATGTAGACGTGCATAGGATGTTTTACACTTTCATTCTGTCCTCGGCTGAGAATCAAGCCGAATCACAGTGTACATATTGCATTTCTTATAGGATAGGATACCCTTGCACTGTTTTGATTTCTCTCTTTCATGTGTTGCTGCTTTGGTGCGTCTTCCTTGGCCAAGGAGAGACAGGGATCTAGCCTTTGTATATTTGCTATTTCTGTATATATATATATTAGATAGATAGTTAGGAAGCAATACTATTGCTGTACTTGCCTTTAAAGGGTTTGTAAACCCTCGTTTTTTGTTTTTTTTAAAATAACAAACATATCATACTTATCTTCACTGTGCAGTTCATTTTGCACAGAGTGGCCCTAATCCTCCTCTCCTGGGGTCCCCCAGCAGCGCTCGCAGCTCCTCCCCGTATTAGTAAAACCCCTAGGAGAAGCGCTCTCCCAGGGGGTTATCGTGCAGGCGTGCTCCCGAGTCTAGCATTTGCATCCATAGACACTGAACGCCGAACTCAGCCTCGCCCCTGGCACCCGCGTCATTGGATTTGATTGATAGTAGTGGGAGCCAATGGCTGCGATGCTATCACTCTATCCAATCATTTTAAAAACCTCTATGGGCAGCCCATCATTACCGGGTGTCTTAAAGGTGGGAAAAGAGCTGGTTGCCTCCTGAAGTTCAGCCAGTGTAAGTGGGGCATCCAATCTTACTAGATGAGCATCAGAAAGTTTAGGTAGGGTGATAGACTGTAAATAGCCCAAGAGGGCCTCCTGAGTATAAGAAGCTTTCGGTGCATAAAGATCAGAGTAAAATCTAACTAGTTCTGACATGGCAGTCAACGGAGAATTAGCCAAGCCCCCATTTGGGTACTATAAGGTTCCTACCACTGGAGCTGCGTGACGAACATTCACAATTTTGGCAAGCAGACAACCAGTCTGTTCCCCCTCTTCGCAGAATGTAACTTTAGGAAAAAAAACAATTTTTCTCAGCTTTGGAATTGATAAACTGTGTCGAAGCATCCTGGGCAGACAGCCAGGCTACCCTGGACTTGTTTGTAGATTGTGAGATATATACCCTCTCAAGTTACTGGACATACTAAGCAGGGAGTCCTTCGTGGTTTTTAGAGTTAGTTTTGATGGCATTTATGGTAGATATGAAAACTCCATGCAAATGACACTTAAAAGAATACCACTTAAGCAAAGTGTCATCATATAGGACAATGTCCTCAAACAATCTAACTATACTTTGGTCAATATTATTCTTGGTGGTTAATCATTTCAGCCAAAAAAGCGTTTAATTGCCAAGAGGCTTTAGGTAAATCAATCTGTGGTTTAGCTGCAATCCAGCAAATCAGCGGCGAATGGTCTGTGATCCCTCTCGGTGCATATTGTATCTGAAACACCAGACCAACCACAGGGGCTGACCCCAGGCAGAGATTTGTACGGGATAGTGACCTGTTAGTTTTAGAGTAGCATGAAAATTGGACAATAGCAGGGTATTTTAGTCTCCCTATATCCAAACCAACTAATTTCCTCCAAAAATTGAGACAAGGAAGTACCCCTAAATAGAGGTCCCAGGGATGGGGAACGGTGCATCTTTGGCATCTTTGGGGTGGTTGGTCTTACCCACTTTATGTCCTTCTGTTTATCTGTGCCTTGTGGTATTCTCTGAGGCAGAGCTGCAGCCACACCATGTTGGGACTCAGAGGCCATTCCTTCTTCCTTACTTTTGCAGGTCATCATGCTGGGAGAGTAGTCTGGAAAGTTACCGCTGGATTCCTCTTGGTGAGCTAAGTCGAATGTTGCAAGTTGTGCATGGATTAATGGCCAGAGTGAGGATCATTGAACCAATCAAGATCAGGAGCTCTGTGATACCAATCCGCTCACATGCCTAGTGCGGCCACACCCCCCTATTGTAATACATTTTTGATGTGTTTAGATGCATTCCTGTGTGTTTTTGATGCGTTTTGACGCATTACAGTATAGTTCTCTGCAGAAAAAATGCAGCATGTTCTTTTTTTCTGCACTGGAACTAAATGCACTGGTGTGAGCTAGGCCATTGGAATCCATAGAATCTACTGTACATGCGTTTTTGATGCAGAAAAAAACCAAAAAACATGCTGGACTGTATCTGGTGTGAACTGGCTCTAACAGAATTTCATTTTGAAAATTATTTTTCTAATCATGAGTGGAGTCAAACTGACGTTCGTTTCGGCCATAGTGATGAGATAACAGTGTTTTTCATTCAGGAAATTAAATCATTCCAATATCAATTGCTAGAAGTAAGCAAAATTTTGAAGTACTTGAATGACATTCATCAATTTTAGTACAAATGTTTGAAAACAATATGTGTATATCCAGCCAATTCCTTCTGACTCACCAATTCCTATTGAATGAAAGATGCTATCAGAATAAACAAACACTTATTTAGAATCTGCACAAATTGTCCTTTATATTCCTCATTTTCTGAGAATAAAGTTATCCTCCTGGAATACATTGAGTGTGATAATATTCTGTCGATCCCAGGACCAGAGATCAGGTGGTACATGCCGAACGGATTGGCTGTGATGATACCTTGATTCCCCGTGGTCTTAATCATGACTTTGATTTGTTTCTCTTTCTGTGAACATGATTTGTTTATCTTACAATGAACGTAGTATTTTGTATTCTCTTTTAGATTCTTTACATCTATCAAAGAAAATCAGGATTTGTGAATGTATAACTACACCTATTGTTTATGACTGGTATGATGTTACCAATTGAAAGTGTATGTTCGATTGAATTCGTCCAGTCAATTATGGTGTTTTGGAAACTATTTTGGTGTCTGTACTATATAGAGTGACTTGTAAATAATAGGAAAGAGAAGTCCAAGCACCGCACACCAACACAACCCGAGAGTCAGTATAGTTAGAGCACCCTCATCCCGAGTCAGCATGAGTCACCAGATTGGGACACAGGAGCCTGGAGCGGTGCCTCTTAGTTCCTTGATGCCAGTTTGTAATTAAATGTGCTTAGCTTAAAAAAGAAAGGGCGTGGCCCTTATTGAGCAATAGGTGTTCTCCGTGCTGCAAATGCTTACTTTTTGATACACAGTATCTCACAAAAGTGAGTACACCCCTCACATATTTGTAAATATTTTATTCTATCTTTTCATGTGACAACACTGAAGAAATGACATTTTGCTACAATGTAAAGTAGTGAGTGTACAGCTTGTATAACAGTGTAAATTTGCTGCCCCCTCAAAATAACTCAACACACAGCCATTAATATCTAAACCACTGGCAACAAAAGTGAGTACACCCCTAAGTGAAAATGTTCAAATTGGGCCCAATTAGCCATTTTTCCTCCCCAGTGTCATGAGACTCGTTAGTGTTACAAGGTTTCAGGTGTGAAAGGGGAGCAGGTGTGTTAAATTTGGTGTTATCGCTCTCACTCTCTCATACTGGTCACTGGAAGTTCAACATGGCACCTCATGGCAAAGAACTCTCTGAGGATCTGAAAAAAAGAATTGTTGCTCTACATAAAGATGGCCTAGGCTATAAGAAGATTGCCAAGACCCTGAAACTGAGCTGCAGCACGGTGGCCAAGACCATACAGCGGTTTAATGGGACAGCTTCCACTCAGAACAGGCCTCGCCATGTTTGACCAAAGAGGTTGAGTGCACGTGCTCAGCGTCATATCCAGAGGTTGTCCTCGGGAAATAGATGTATGAGTGCTGCCAGCATTGCTGCAGAGACTGAAGGGGCGGGCGGTCAGCCTGTCAGTGCTCAGACCATATGCCGCACACTACATCAAATTGGTCTGCATGGCTGTTGTCCCAGAAGGAAGCCTCTTCTAAAGATAATGCACAAGAAAGCCCAGAAAACAGTTTGCTGAAGACAAGCAGACTAAAGACATGGATTACTGGATCCATGTCCTGTGGTCTGATGAGACCAAGACAAACTTATTTGGTTCAGATGGTGTCAAGCGTGTGTGGCGGCAACTGGGTGAGGAGTACAAAGACAAGTGTGTCTTGCCTACAGTCAATCATGGTGGTAGGAGTGTCATGGTCTGGGGCTGCATGAGTGCTGCCGACACTTGGGGAGCTACAGTTCATTGAGGGAACCATGAATGACAACATGCACTGTGACATACTACAGCAGAGCATGATCCCCTCCCTTCAGAGACTGGACTGCAGGGCAGTATTCCAACATGATACTGACCCCACACACCTCCAAGACGACCGCTGCCTTGCTAAAGAAGCTGAGGGTAAAGGTGATGGACTGGCCAAGCATGTCTCCAGACCTAAACCCTATTGAGCATCTGTGAGGTATCCTCAAATGGAAGGTGGAGGAATGCAAGGTCTCTAACATCCACCAGCTCCGTGATATTGTTGTGGAGGACTGGAAGAGGACTCCAGTGGCAACCTATGAAGCTCTGGTGAACTCCATGCCCAAGGGGCTTAATGCAGTGCTGGAAAATAATGGTGGACACACAAAATATTGACACTTTGGGCCCAATTTGGACATTTTCACTTGGGGGTGTACTCACTTTTCTTGGCAGTGGTTTAACATTAATGGCTGTGTGTTGAGTTATTTTGAGGGGACAGCAAATTTACACTGTTTTACAAGCTTGCCTTGAAAAAGTATTCATATCCCTTGACATTTTCCACATTTTGTCATGTTACAACCAAAAACTTAAATGCATTCTATTGGGATTTTATGTGTGAGACCAACACAGAGTGATACATAATTGTGGAGTGGAAGGAAAATGTCAGACTTTTACTTACCAGACTGATGAGTCCGCTTGGGCAGGGGGTAGACTCCCTTACTTATCCGACTCACAGCCCCTGGTAGAGCAGACAGGAGGCACGAGAGTGCGGAATGGTATGAGAGCCTGCTGAAGAGATCCAGGTACAGGATGAGAGATGATCTTCAGACAACAGGTCAGTAGTCCGTAACACTGGTAACAGGTGCTGAGCAGGAGCAAGACAGGCAGATCGGGACACAAGCAGGGTTCGGCAAAAGACTGGCAGAAAGGTACAATAGGAGCAGGCAGAAGCGGAGTCAAACAGGCCAAGGTCTGGTACAGGCAGCAAACAGGAGAATCCAAGGGCAATCCGGGTGGTCAGGAGATCAGGTAAACAGGAAGACAAGACAGGAAACAGGAACTATGGCACAGGAAGCTGATGATCAGGCAGCACTGAACAGAGTGCCTGACGAACCTAAATAGGCCGGCTTGCTCACAGGCACGCCCCCAGGCGGCCAATCCCATGACCAGCAAGGTGAGCTCTCTGACAGTGCCCCCTCCCTAAGGGCAGCCTCCGGGTGCCCAGCCGGGCCAACTTGGAGGCATGAACATTTCTGAAAGTCTGTAAAAGTTCCGGGGCATGTAAATTGTTTTCTGGTTCCCAGGAATTGTCCTCCGGACCATACCCCTTCCATTTAATAAGATACTGAATTCCATTCCTCCTTTTCCTACAGTCAAGGATTACCTCTACCTCGAATTCCTCTTCGTTGTCAATTATGACAGGTTTGGGTGGGCCGACAGTGCGACCAGCAAAAGGATTAGAGGTAGCAGGTTTCAGCAGCGTCACATGGAAGACCGGGTGTACTTTTAGAGAGTCTGGCAAATCAAGTTCATAGGTCACATCATTTATTTTCCTCTTCACTGGGAACGGACCCATAAACTTAGGGCCTAATTTCCTAGAGGGACAAGACATTTTCAGGTTAGTTGTGGACAACCACACTTGGTTGCCGGGCTCCAAGATCAATTCTCCACGCCTCTTCTTATCAAACATTTTTTTATTGTAATCCTGGGATTTGGCCATAGTCTCTTGTGGTATCTTATTGTTGGTGGAAAAGAAATTCATAGTCTCTGAGATGGCCGGAACGGAGCATTCAGGTACTGAGATTGGTAGAAAAGATGGATGGAACCCGTAATTAGCGTAAAATGGTGTTTGATTGATGGCAGAGTGCAAGGAGTTGTTATAGGAGAATTCTGCAACGGGTAATAAGGAAACCCAGTCATCCTGAGAGAAGGCAGAGAAGCACCTGAGGTATTGCTCCAAGGTCTGGTTGGTTCTCTCAGTTTGCCCGTTCGTCTGGGGATGATAGGCGGATGAAAAGGCCAATTCAATTTCGAGGGAACCACAGAGGGCCTTCCAGAACCTTGAAGTGAATTGAACACCCCGATCGAACACAATGCTTGCTGGGACTACATGTAACCTAACCACTTCTTTGACAAAAATCTTTGCCGTATCCATAGCTGAAGGTGTACCCTTTATGGGGAGGAAATGTGCCATCTTCGACAGCCTGTCTACCACAACAAAAATAGTAGAGAAACCCTCGGAGGGGGGCAATTCCACGATGAAGTCTATTGATATCATCTTCCATGGCCTCTCTGAAACAGGTAAGGATTTTAATAATCCCCAGGCCTTTGTCCTGGTGTTCTTACTCCGAGCACAAGTGTTGCATGAATACACAACATTTTTACAGTCACAGGCTAATTGAGGCCACCAGAAGGTGCGCTGTACCAGCTCAGTGGTTTTCAGGACACCGAAATGTCCGGCCAACTTATGATCATGACATAGTTCCATCACAGTCACCCTTAGCTTCTCGGGAACCACGATCTTGTCTCTTCGCCAAAACAGGCCCTCTCTCCAATCGGTTTCAGGGTACGGAAGCATTCCCACCGAGGCCTGTCTTATCTGTGAAACAAGGTCCCCTTGGAGGAGCAGGAAGTTCCCCGAAGGAAGAATCGTATCAGGAGATATGGTCTTCTCTGAATTCGTAAAACATGCGGGAAAGAGCATCTGACTTTATATTCTTGGAACCGGGCCTGTAAGTTATGTGAAACTGGAATGGTGAGAAAAAAAGTGCCCATCTGGCCTGAAGAGGTCTTAATCTTTTGGCTGTTCTCAGGTATTCCAGTTTCTTGTGGTCGGTGTAGACCAGAATAGGATGTGCAGCACCCTCCAATAGGTAACGCCATTCCTACAGAGCCGCCTTGATGGCCAGAAGTTCTCGATCCCCCATATCATAATTTCTTTCTGAAATTGAAAGTTTGCGTGAAAAGAACGCTACTGGATAGAGGAGGGCCTTGTCGCCCTGTCGTTGAGAGAGCACCGCTCCCACTGCGATCTCCGAAGCGTCGACCTCCAAGACAAATGGTAGGTCAGGGTTAGGGTGTTTCAAAATGGTGGCTGAAGTAAATAGCTTTTTGAGTCTTTCGAAAGCCAACTTGGCTTTGTCAGTCCAAGAGAATCGGGTTCCCTGTTTGGTCAATTCGGTGATTGGAGCGATGATTGCAGAAAAACCTTTAATAAACTTCCGGTAAAAATTGGCAAAGCCAATAAAGCATTGTACCCCTTTTTTATCTATCGGAGCGGGTCAATCCAGAATAGCAGACACCTTTTGGGGGTCCATCCTGATACCCTCCAGTGAGATGACTAGGCCCAAGAACTGAATACATTGACGTTCAAACTCGCATTTCTCGAGTTTTGCATAGAGGCCGTGTTGCCTAAGCCGGGTTAGGACATTGCAGACATGTCTACGGTGATCGGTTAGTGAAGAGGAGAAGATCAAGATGTCGTCAAGGTATACTATTACATACAGATCCAGGTAATCACGGAAAATATTGTTGATGAAATGTTGGAAGGTTGCGGGAGCGTTGCATAATCCAAATGGCATGACAAGGTACTCGAAGTGCCCAAATCGAGTACGGAAGGCCGTCTTCCATTCGTCCCCTTTTCTGATACGGATCAAGTTATAAGCTCCGCGGAGATCTAGTTTCGTGAATATGACTGCGGTTCCTAATCTTTGAAAAAGTTCAGGTACTAAAGGCAAGGGATAACGATTCTTAATGGTGATCTTATTCAACTCCCGGTAATCGATGCAGGGACGTAACGAGTGGTCCTTCTTCTCGACAAAGAAGATGCCGGCACCGGCTGGGGAGGTAGAAGGACGAATGAACCCTTTTTCCAAGTTTTCATCTATGTAAGTCTTTAATGTGTCTAACTCCTGCTCAGTTAACGGGAAGATTCTCCCAAATGGAACTTCAGTACCAGGTAACAGTTCTATCGGACAGTCATACGGCCTATGAGGGGGCAAGGTTTCTTATCCTTTTTTACTAAATACATCCAGGAAGTCCAGATAAGCTTCAGGGACGGACTGACGTAGTTCAGCATCTGAGTCCAAGCACAGGAGTTGGGAGGTCATGTCAGAAGATTGCTGTAAACAATGCTGTTGGCAATACTCAGAGAGAAATTTGACTTCTCCTGTGGCCCAGTTAATACTGGGATTGTGGGCCTGCAGCCAGGGCATCCCTAGGATAATAGGGAAGAGAGGAGAAGAGATGGCATCCAGACGCAGAAGCTCCTGATGGTGGGTACCCATGGTGGCCAGCAAGGGGACAGTCTCTTGAGTGACCGGGCCTGAACTAAGGATGGATCCATCCGCTAGATGGACAGCAAGCCCCTGAGCCTTAGGTTGAAGTGGAATACGATGGTTGGCAGCAAAGGTCAAATCGATAAAACAGCTGCATGCGCCGGAATCAATAATTACTGACACTGGAATACTCCCTCCTGGAAGCTGCAGAGTGAAGGAAAGAGCTAGATGAGAACCAAGTTTAGGTAACACAGATGCACACATTGAAGAGGCAGAACGACACTTACGCATCTTGTTGGGGCAGGCTCTCACATAGTGCCCGGATTCACCGCAGTATAGGCACAGGTTGTGGGTTCGTCTGCGCATCTTTTCCTCTGGAGTAAGCGTAGGCCGGAGCAGACCGAGTTGCATGGGTTCAGGGGGTTCTGGAGTCGAGACAGATGAAGCCGGAGGAAACTGACTGACCGGACTGGGAACCTTGGGTAACATCCAGGTGGGACGAAGGTGGCTGGTAGACCTTTCTGACCGACGCTCTCTTAGGCAACGGTCAATCTGGATAGAGAGATCGATGAGGTCTTTCAGAGACTGAGGTACCCCCACTTGAGCCAACTCGTCCTTGAGTGGGTCAGATAGCCCCATTCTGAACTGATGACGCAGGGCAGCGTCGTTCCAGTCCGTATCGGCGCTCCAACGTCTGAAGTCAACTGCATAATCTTCGGCCGCTCTGCGACCCTGTTGCAGAGAGTGCAGTGCAGCTTCAGCAGTCGCTGTCAGTTGGGGATCTTCATATAATTGGGACATGGCCCTGAAGAAATCGTCTAGGCTATCTAGGGAGATAGATTTTTGCTCCAGAAGGTGGTGAGCCCAGGTTTGTGGCTCACCTGTCAGCAGGGAAATAACAAAGCCTACTTTGGGCGCTTCCAGTGAAAACGTGCGGGGTTGCAGAGCAAAGTAGAGTTCGCAGGAATTGCGGAAGGCACGATACTTGCTGCGTTCACCGGCAAATTTCTCGGGAGTGGGTACTCTGGGCTCTGGAGGAAGCATTACTACAGAGGGTGCAGATTGGAATCCAGCAGAAGATGCCCCCTGGGGGTTGGAAGAGGAAGATAAGGCCTGGACTTGTTCCTCCAATCTTGAGTAACCTTCCTGAAGGCTTTTCACGGCCTGGGTATGTCCTGCCAGGTGTCTACATAGTTCATCCATGGGGGAGGCCCCCTGCCCGGACTCAGTCATGGCTGCCTGATACTGTCAGACTTTTACTTACCAGACTGATGAGTCCCCTTGGGCAGAGGGTAGACTCCCTTACTTATCCGACTCACGGCCCCTGGTAGAGCAGACAGGAGGCACGAGAGTGCAGAATGGTATGAGAGCCTGCTGAAGAGATCCAGGTACAGGATGAGAGATGATCTTCAGACAACAGGTCAGTAGTCCGTAACACTGGTAACAGGTGCTGAGCAGGAGCAAGACAGTCAGATCGGGACACATGCAGGGTTCGGCAACAGACTGGCAGCAAGGTACAATAGGAGCAGGCAGAAGCGGAGTCAAACAGGCCAAGGTCAGGTACAGGCAGCAAACAGGAGAATCCAAGGGCAATCCGGGTGGTCAGGAGATCAGGTAAACAGGAAGACAAGACAGGAAACAGGAACTATGGCACAGGAAGCTGATGATCAGGCAGCACTGAACAGAGTGCCTGACAAACCTAAATAGGCTGGCTTGCTCACAGGCACGCCCCCAGGCGGCCAATCCCATGACCAGCAAGGTGAGCTCTCTGACAGAAAATGATAAATGGTTTTCAAATTTTTTTACAAATAAATATCTGAAAAGTGTGATGTGCATTTGTATTTAGCCTCCATAAGTCAATACTTTGTCGAACTACCTTTTGCTGCAATTACAGCTGCAAGTCTTTTTGGGGATGTCTCTACCAGCTTTGCACATCTAGACAGTGACATTTTGGCACATTCTTCTTTGCAAAATAGCTCAAGTTCGGTCAGATTGGATGGAGAGCATCTGTGAACAGCAATTTTGAAGTCTTGCCACAGATTCTCAATTGGATTCAGGTGTGGACTTTGACTGGACCATTCTAACACATGAATATGCTTTGATCTAAACCATTCCATTGTAGCTCTGGTTGTATGTTTAGGGTCGTTGTCTTGCTGGAAGGTGAACCTCCGCCCCAGTCTCAAGTATTTTTTCTTTTGATTTTTAAAAGGTTTTTATTGAAAAATGAGAAACATTGTAACAAAAGTTCACCAACGCAGGGGTGTTATAAAATATAAAATATAAAACAGGAAAATAACTGTTATCAAGAGGGTCTACAGATATAAACACCAAATGGTCAATTTTGCCACAGGTGTGGTAAAGAATACAGAGGGGAATATACCTGTATCAGTGATGTGTAATACACTGCCTTCTGTATTACTTAACTGCCAGTCATCTCAATACCCCGGCACCCCATATGGAATCAAACTGTGCCATGGGCAGCGAGACCACCTGGCCTCCGATTGCTGAATAATTCAGTGTATACTCACAAAAAGAAGCAAGTAAATCATTAATAAACTGCCAGGTCAATTACCCTATGGTATATTTGACAAGTGACAAAAAGACATCTAGACATCTAGACCTGAGCTGTAGGATGGGAACTTTCAATCAAGAGCATTTGTGAGAAGGAGAAGGATTTTTGTCACGATCATAGCCCAACATCCCGCTAGCAGATGCTGTTAGGAGTGATGGGAACAGGGATAGAAAAGAGTAGGTAGAAGTAGAGAAATTGAAACAGAGTGAGGGGGAAGGAGTAAGTAGGAGGGTGTGGGGGTGAGGGTGCTGGCTTCAAGGAGAGCTAGGGGACGTAGGTAGGCTGACTTCCGGAGGGCTGTCAGGAAGTAGGAACGACCTTGGGGTTAAAGAGAAGCTCCAATATGTTGGGCCCAGGGTTCCGAAACGCGTTTTAAAATTCTCAAGTTTGTCAAGGATGGTATTAGAAGTTCTTTCCTGATACATGATCCAGGAAATTTTTTGTTTGGTTAAATGAAAGGAAACCGTTGAGGACTTCCAAGCCTGAGCTATTGTTAGCTTAGCTCCTAGGAGGATGTAGTGAATCAGAGTTTGGGTGTATTTTGGAAGTTTGGGGATCTTTTGGTTTAGAAGGGCTATTGTCGGGTCTTGGGTGACCGCTGTTCCAGTGATTTTGCGGATTAGGTTAAATAGTTTGTTCCAGTAGCCTCTGATTCTGGGGCATTGCCACATAATATGGAGGAGAGATCCCAAGTAAATGCATCCTCTGAAACATAGGGGTGATGATTGTGGATAAAATTTTGTCAGGCGTGTTGGAACCAAGTACCAATGGGACATAACCTTGAGGTCTGCTTCAATCAAGGAGATGTTACGGATCCCCTTGAATGCGCAAGTGAAGTGAGAGTGCCAAGTGTCCAAATCCCACTCGATCTCAAGGTCATGTTCCCAGCTCTGCATGTAAGACGCTTTCCCCGACGGTTCAGCTAAAGTTGAGTAGATCAGGGAAATTCCCCCCCTCATATCCATGGCTGTGAAGCACCATTGTTCATACGGGGTAATCGCTAGGGGGGTGTATCTTGGGAAGGGATTGAGTGTAGAAAGTGGGCTATTTGGTGAAAGCGAAATTTTTCTGAGGAAGGCATTTCTAGTTTCGTAGTGCAGTAACTTAGTTTAAGGAGACCATTGGAGTTAAAGTAGTGCCCAATTCGATAGAAACCTTTATGAAGCCACCACTTAAATGCCTTGATATCCATCCCTGGAGGGAATAGGGGTTTGTGAAAAATATGGGCTAAGGGATGCCACCTAGACGTAATGGTGTTCAATTTATGTAGGGAGTCATATAAGGCTACCGAGTGGGATAGGGTAGGAGATAGAAGATAGATAGGGGGCCTAGATCTAGGGGGGAGCCTTATTAGGAAAACAATAGTAAAATGTGGGATAGCTTGTTTTTCCATTACTATCCAGCCAGGTTTTGGGCCCCTGGAGTATATGGCTGATATTTGGGTCAGTTGTGCCGCCTGGTGATACCACCAGAGGTTAGGCAGTCCTGAACCCCCCTTCCTTCTGGGTCTAAAAAGGGTCTTTTTAGGAAGTCGATTATTTGTTTTGCCCCATGTAAATCGGATTATTGATGACTGTAGATTATTGATATGGAGTTTGGAGACCGGTATGGGGAGAGAGCGGAAGAGGTAGAGAATCCTTGGGAGGAGGGTCATTTTAATAGCATTAATCCTTCCTAACCAGGAAAATTTGTACAAGGACCATTGGTCGAGATCAGTCTTGAGTTTCTTGAACAAGGGCGGGTAGTTGTATTTGTACAGTTGATCTATAGTGGCCGTTAGGTGGACACCTAGGTATGGGATGGAGGTGGTACTCCAAGAGAAGGGAAATTATTCCTCAGTCTGTCTACTAGGGATGGGGGGGTTGAAACGTTGAGGGCAACAGATTTGGACATATTGACTCGCAATCCTGAGACCTGTCCAAATTTTTTGAGCAGCTGCAAGACATTATGGGTTGATGTGAGAGGGGAGGTGATGAAAAGGAGGACATCATCCGCAAAAAGTGCCCATTTGTGTATTGCTGGGCCACATTTGACTCCATGGATATCTAGGTGACCTCTAATAGAAATAGCTAGAGTTTCTATTGCAATGGCGAAAGAGGAGGGGGGATCAAGGGGCAGCCCTGTCGTGTTTCTTTTGTAACAGGGAAAGGGTCTGAGAGGTGTCCTTGGAGTCTAACCTGTGCTTTGGGCAGGGAATAAAGGGCCTCTAATAAGTTGAGAAAATTTGATCCAAATCCCCATCTTTCCAGAGTGCTGAATAGGTAAGGCCAGGTGACTGTGTCAAATGCCTTTTGAAGGTCTATGGACAAGAGAAAGCCCTCTTGTTGGGGACTGCCATCCCTTGAGGTCGTTGTTAATTAACTAGATTGGTCTATATTTGCTTACTTGGCTCGGGTCCTTGCCAGGTTTGGGGAAGACAGAAATGTATGCTAAATTAGCAGCTGAGTCTAATGGTGATTCCCTGCTAAGGGAGTTGAAAAACAGATAAGGAGATATGACATCGACATAGGTCTTATAGTACTGTGGAGAATCCATCTGGACCTGGGGCTGAACCCTTTTTCAGCTTTTTGATGACCTCTCTTACTTCGCTTTCAGAAATGGGGGTGTCCATTACCGAGCGATGTGGATCGGAGATTTTTGGGGAGTGGGATGTTTTCTAAAAAGGTATTGAGTGTATGTGTACTGCTGGGGTTTGTTCCTGCTGGGGTTTGTTCCTGAATAGAGATTTGAATAGAATGAGTAGAATGCTTCTAGGATCTGTTTGGGGTTTTGGGTCAGAGCACCAGATAGCGACTTAATTTTGGGAAGGGAGTGAACCCTATGCTTAGGTGAAAACTTTGCCGCCAGTTGGGGGCCAAATTTATCTGAGTGGAGATAAAATCTGCCGCTCACCCATCTTAGGTGTTTTTCCGCGCTTGAGGTAAGGGCCGTATTTAGGGCAATTCTAGCTGCATCCAGTTTAGCTAGAGATGCGGCTGTAGGTTTGTTTTTGTGTGTCTAACTCAGGGACTGAAAGTCCTTCTCTAATTTAATTACCTCTATTTCATTTTTCTCGCTTCAGGGGTGAGGCCAACTGGATAAATTTACCCCTCATGACCGTTTGGTGCAATGCACTGGGTTGGTGAGGAGAGTCTCATTAAGGCACCACTGGGGGGGGGGGGGGGGGGGGCACCTGGTTAAAAAATCCAGTGATTTTAAGGGTGACTAAGGAGTGATCTGACCAAGGGACTGCACATATAGAGGCCTGGGATGCTAAGTGGATTTCTGAGGAGTGTAAAATGATATGATCTATGTGTGCATATGTCCTAGGAGGTGCAGAGAAATGTGTATAATCCTTTGCGGAGGGATTCAATTCTTTCCAAGTATCTATCATACCTAGGGAGTGAAAAAGCCGGGCTATGCGGAGGCTCTGTTTGGGGGGTCTTTTCAGATGGGTTTTGCCTTGTGCCGATTTACCTAGGAGGTGATCAAAGGCGATGTTTAAATCGCTACCCATATCACTTTGCCTTCAAAGTGGCGGGATAGGGAGGCTAGCATGGAAGAGAAAAAGGATGATTGGCTTTTGTTTGGGGCATAATAAGAAACAAAGGTGAATAGGGCGCCATTAATATGGCCTTTGACCAGGAGTTACCGTCAATCCCTGTCCCTAATGGTTTGGGAGTAAGTGAATGGGGTGCATTTGGATATGAGGACGGCCACCCTTCTTTTTTTATCATCTGCATTGGCAAGAAAAAAGGTTGGATAGTTATGGTGCAGAAAGGTGGGGTTGAAGCTTTTAGGGAAGTGGGGTTCCTGGAGTAGGAGGATATCTAAGCCCCTAGAATAATAATTATGGAAGGCCTTACGTCTTTTAATCAGGGAATTTAAGCCTTGTGTGTTATGGGAGGCTATCTTGAGGATCGCTTGTTTTGGGGTAGGGTTAGCCATGGATATGAGGGGGTGAGTGCGAGTACATGTATATGGTTAAAATAAATGGGTATGTGGCGCTACCTCATCTAAAAATAATAATAATAATGACAGATAAGATACTGTACTAAAGGTGATCCAGAATCAAACAGGAAAAGAGACTAAAAAATCTTCAAAGTATCCTAAGGATAAATATATGCACAATACTGATAAAAAATGGGACCTCACTATACAAAGTGCATCAGTGCATAGAATAAACAATAAAATTATGGAGAAATCAAATCAATAGTGATATCATAAATGTATGTGCAAAACCATAAATATTGTGGCCTCATAGGTAAAAGTGCATAGTGCATAGAAGCCAAAATAAAAAATCACAGGTAGGCTTCATTCAATAAAATAATAATAATAAATATAGAAAAAAGTGAGCAATAAGTGAACTCCTAATAGTGATACCATATACTGGATATATAATCAGAATTCCAAGAGGAAAACACTAGGTGTTAATCTGGAAGAAATTAACCCCAAAAGTGATAGGAAAGTGCAAGTGCAAAACATCAGTGTAGATGGAAGTATAAATGTGCAAAAAATAATGATAATAAATAAATCAAGATAAATAAAGTAAATACAAAAACAAACAAATGTCCAAGCAAAGCACGAAGTATAATGCAATAAATTGATTACGTGCAATTCCCGGTATCAATGTGGTGCAGATCTTCCACAAACAATAATGAAAGTGCAAGTGACAGTCTTTTAAAACAGATGAATGAAAGTGCAAGTGCAGTGGATGGAATTCTACAGCAGCCTGGATGCATGTGGTATTCTGATTAGTGCTTGCTGCAGAGTCATCAACAGCCTGTTCAATGGCATCCATGTGGGCTCCCAGGCTCTGTAGGTCTGCTTTAATGGAGGATGTGATCTGCATAGCATTTTGTGCCAGACCCACAGCCGGCATTTCAGAGAAGCTGCTTAAGAGCTGAGCCATTTCATGAGGGTAATTGTGTAGCATAGGTGAGGCCTGCAGGGAATCAGCCAGGCTGTTAGGAGTGTTCATCAGGAGTGTATGGGTAATGCCTGCCATTGATCTGCCTAGAAGTGACTCAGTGGAGGCAGGGGACACAATAAGTTTGTGTACGTTACTCACTGGGGTGGAAGCAGGCAAGGGAGGAGGCGGTGGGTCTGCTATGTTGTCCTGGTCTCCTGTGTCACTGCATAGAGTAGCTGCGGCCGCCATCTTGGGAGGCTCAGGTGTAGCCAGGCCGAAGTGAATCTGACAGTGAACTTCTTTCTTTAGGTGGACCCCCGACATGGGGGCGGGTGCTCTGTGCTGTCCGGAGATGGGGGGTCTCACTGAGTGGTCCCGCTAGTTGTAGCTGATGTAGGGGCTGCCGAAAGACTGGAGCAGTGCGGAGCTCCCAGCCAGGGCTGCCATCAGGGGGGTACAGGCAGTACTCCTGTAAGGGGCCCGAGCGTCCCAAGGGGCCCGCCTGCCCAGGCCCCCCCTTCCCCCCTCCGGGGCCCGCTACAGAGAGGGAGAAGGGAGCATACACATTCTGTTGCTGATATGATAACATCCAGCACAGCCAGGGATGGGCGAACAAGCCAGTTGGATGTCCACTGTGCAGCCAGGATGAGAGACTTCACCTGTCAGATCAGAGCTGTGATGTCGGGTATGGGCGTGACTACTAGCCATATCCGCCCCCTTTGTCAAGCAACCAGTGTATAGAGGAAGAGGCATTCGTATATTGTTGGCTGGGGAAAAGGTACCAAGGCAGGGTTTTTTCAGCTTTCAGTTTCTGCAGTAGTTGAAAGTGGGTGTTGAGCAGCTCTCCCACGGCTCCTTCAACAACCTCCCTGCTCTGAAGAACAATCCTTATCTCCTATCTGGTCGGGGAGTTCAGAAGCTGAAAAGGAGTGTACAGAAAAGTTCTTTTACAAAGGTAATCATGTGGAGGATGGTGGAGCATTAGGGGATCGGAAGATGAGGGCAGAGGAGAGGTGTGTGTATTGCAGAGGTTGTAAAAGCGGAGGAGAGATGCAGTATTGGGATGTACATGGATGAATGGACTCTGTACCTAGTGTTCTCTTGAACCTTGTACATAACATACACCAGAACCCACCTTCCTGTACACAACACACGCCAGAACCCTCCTTCCTGTTCATAACGCATGCCAGAACCCTCCTTCCTGTACATAACGCACGCAAGAACCCACATTCCTGTACAGAACGCATGCCAGAACCCACCTTCCTGTACATAATGCACACCAGAACCCTCCTTCCTGTACATAAAGCATGCCAAAACCCTCCTTCCTGTACATAAAGCATGCCAAAACCCTCCTTCCTGTACATAACGCACGCCAAAACCCACCTTCCTGTACATAACGCATGCCAAAACCCACCTTCTTGTACATAACGCATGCCAGGACCCACCTTCCTGTACATAACACACAAGAACCCACCTTCCTGTATATAACGCACCCCAGAATCCACCTTCCTGTACATAACGCATGCCAGAACCCATCTTCCTGTACATAACGCACGCCAGAACCCACCTTCCTGTACATAACGCATGCCAGAACCCACCTTCCTGTACAAAAGGCACGCCAGAACCCACCTTCCTGTACATAACGCATGCCAGAACCCACCTTCCTAAATATAACGCACGCCAGAACCCACCTTCCTGTACATAATGCACTCCAGAACCCACCTCCCTGTACATTGCGCACTCCAGAATCCATCTTCCTGTACATAACGCACTCCAGACCCCATCTTACTGTACACAACGCATGCCAGAACCCACCTTCCTGTACATAATGCACGCCAGAACCCACCTTCCTGTACATAACGCATGCCAGAAACCTGCTTCCTGTAATAACGCATGCCAAAACCCACCTTCCTGTACATAACGCACTCCAGAATCCTGCACTTTCTATCTAGCATTCTTCTGAACCCTGCACCCTGTGCATAATGCACTCCAGAACCCTGCACTCTGTACCTAGCACTCGCCTGAACCCTACACTCTGTACCTCACACTCTCCTGAACCCTGTACTCTGTACGTAACACTTTCCTGAACCCTGCACTCTGTACGTAACGCATTGTTGAACCCTGCACCCTGTACGTAATGCATTCCTGAACCCTGCACTCTGTACGTAATGCATTCCTGAACCATGCACTTTGTACGTAACACATGAACGGACTCTGTACCTGGTGTTCTCTTGAACCCTGTACGTAACATACACCAGAATCCACCTTCCTGTACATAACGCACTACAGAACCCACCTTCCTGTACATAACGCACTCCAGAACCTACCTTCCTGTACATAACGCACGCCAGAACCTACCTTCCTGTACATAACGCACGCCAGAACCCACCTTCCTGTACACAACGCATGCCAGAACCCACCCTCCTATACATAATGCACTCCAGAATCCTGTACTCTCTGTCTAGCACTCTCCTGAACCCTGCACCCTGTGCATAATGCACTCCAGAACCCTGAGCTCTGTAACCAGGGCCGCCATCAGGTGGGTACAGGCAGTGCTCCTGTAAGGGACCCAAGCATCCCAGGGGGCCCGCCTGGGCGGGCCCCCCTCCGGGATGACTCTAGGTGGAGATGAGAGTTACATTGTGGATAGCCCCTCTTCACTATGTAACTCTCATCCCCACCCAGAGTCATCCTCATCCATTTTCTCAATGTAACTCAATCATCTTCATCCCCACCAAGGTGCATCTTGCCATAGACAGACATGAATGGAAATATGGAGTCTGACTATCTCATCTCATTATAGGCAAAACTATGACAGGTCCTCTTTGTATTTCATGATACATTATAGGCAGGGCTTTGTAATGCACCTGAGCCTATAGGAGGGCTCGAACACACCCCCTTTACCAATCTCTAGGTGGGGTTCCAACATTACCCCCTGTAATACATGCTAAACTATAGGCAGGACTAATGGGCCCCATGCCATCCAATAGGCAGGGCTCTGACAGGTCCCCTTTGTAATGCATGCTTCCCTATAGTCAAGACTCAGATACACATCCTCTATAGTTCATGCCCCCCGCCCCCTCCCCACTGTAATGCATATTACACTATAGGCAGTACTGTGATGGGACCCTTTTGTAATGCATGCTAGGCTATAGGCAGGACTCTGACAGGTCCACTTTGCAATGCATGCTACACTATAGGCAAGAATTGAGGGGGTCTCTTTGTAATGCATGCTACACTATAGGCAAGACTTTGACTGGGGTCCCTTTGTAATATATGCTACACTGTAGACAAGACTTTGAGGGGGTCCCTTTGTAATATATGCTTCACTATGGGCAAGACTTTGAGGGGGTCCTTTTGCAATGCATGTTACACTATAGGCAAGACTTTGAGGGGGTTCCTTATATATGCTAAGCATCATATATCCCTCTCCACAATTTATCCACATCCACGTCCAGCATCATCCATCCATCCCTCCAGTCTTCACAATGTATCCACATCTACGCCCAGCATAATCCATCCATCCCTCCAGTATCCACAACCAGGCCCAGCATCATCCATCCATCCCTCCAGTATCCACATCCACGCCCAGCATCACCCATCCATTCATCCATCCCTCTAGTATCCATATGTGGATACTGGAGGGATGGATGGATGATGCACAGCATCATCCATCCATCCATCCATCCCTCCAGTATCCACATCCACGGCCAGCATCATCCATCTATCCATCCCTCCCTCCAGTCTCCACAATGTATCCACATCCACGCCCAGCACCATCCATCTATCCATTCCCCCAGTCTCCCTAATGTGGGCGGATTCTGTGAGACGGCCAGTGGGCAGAATGTTGGTGATCAGGCCTCGGGGGGCCCAGGCCTAAAGCTGTGTAAGGGGCCCCAAAATTTCTGATGGCTGCTCTGCTCCCGGCTAGCGTGGTGTTCTGGAAGTCACGCGCATGCGCACTGCAGTCTCAAGTCTTTTGCGGACTCTAATAGGTTTACTTCAAAGATTGCACTGTATTTGGCTCCATCCACCTTTCCATCAACTCTGATCAGCTTCCCTTTCCCTGCTGAAGAAAAGCATCCCTGCAACATGATGCTGCCGCCACCATGTTTCACCGTGGGGATGGAGTGTTCAGGGTGATGTGCAGTGTTAGTTTACCACCACACACAGTGTTTTGCTTTTGGGCCAAAAAGTTAAATTTTTGTCTCATCTGACCAGAGCACCTACTTCCACATGTTTGCTGTGTCCTTCACATGGCTTCTCACAAACTGCAAATGGGACTCCTTATGGCTTTCTTTCAACAATTTCTTCTTGCCACTCTTCCATAAAGGGCAGATTTGTGGAGTGCACGACTAATAGTTATCCTGTGGACAGATTCTCCCACCTGAGCTGTGAATCTCTGCAGCTCCTCCAGAGTTACCATGGGCCTCTTGGCTGCTTCTCTGATTAATGCTCTCCTTGCCCTGCCTATCAGTTTAGGTGGACGGCCATGTCTTGGTAGGTTTACAGTTGTGCCATACTCTTTCCATGTTCGGATGATGGATTGAACAGTGCTCCGTGAGATGTTCAAAGCTTGGGATATTTTTTATAACCTAACCCTGCTTTAAACGTCTTCACTTTATCCCTGACCTGTCTGGTGTGTTTCTTGTCCTTCATCATGTTGTTTGTTCACTAAGGTTCTCTACACATTACATTACACACAGGTGGACTCTATTTACTAATTAGGTGACTTATCTGAAGGCAATTGGTTCCACTAGATTTTAGTTAGGGGTATCAGAGTAAAGGGGGCTGAATACAAATGCACGCCACACTTTTCAGATATTTATTTGTAAAAAAATTTGAAAAGCATTTATCATTTTTCTTCCAGTTTACAAATAAGTGCCACTTTGTGTTGGCCTATCACATAAACTCTCAATACAATAAATTTACTTTTTTTGTTTGTAACATGACAAAATGTGGAAAATATATATATATATATATATGTATTCATAACATACAAAAATGTATTTCTATAGTATATATTTTATTCAAGTATAAATTAAAATAACAATATAAATAAATATGTACTATATATTTACATAAATTGAGGGTACCGATGGTGTTCATGCCTATAATATATAGTATATTCCGCATGGGAAATACACAGAAAATACAGCTCCGAAATGGAACCACTTTATTACCAGGCTGGGAGGACATACATGTACGTCCTCCGAGAACATGCCTCCCACACGCCTCTGGGACACACATTGGACGCACTCTGTGATCGCTGTGTCCAATCACAGCGGTCCTTTATCATGTGATCAGCTGTGTCCATTCCAATCATAGCTAACCACATGTAAACAAACTTGGCGGTTATCAGCATTTCCCTCCTCACGTGCTGTCGCTGTGTGAGGAAAGGAGAGCTGATTAGCAGCAAGGCTGACAGGGTACTTTTACACTGGTAATCAGGGCATTAATCATCAGTGCTCTGATTATCTGCGCAGCCCCATCAGTGTAGTTTATCAGTGCCCAACTTATCAGCGCAGCCTCATCAGTGCAGCCTCATCAGTGCAGCCTTACCAATGCACATCAATGCAGCCTCACCAGGCTTTCCGAAAAGACTGGACAAATTTTTGATATACAAATATAGTATGTGTTATGTGCAATTGTTCCTTGCACTAGTTTTGGAGCACTTTTTGTAAATAGTAAAATATTAACGTGTAAACAAAGTAATATTTTGGATTAAATACAAAGGGGCTGTCATGCTACAGTACCTGTATAATGTCAATCTTAAGATTGCTGCTATATTGGAGACCTTTCTAAAAATGTATTGCACTTATTTATTAGTCGGAGGTGAAGCCGGCAATCCTGCTCCGGATGGCGATGCATGTAGATGATGAAATGTGTAGGGTCTTCCGGTGATGTCACTTCCACTATTTGTAATGCAGGCAGAACGCAAACTGGCATTCTTTACCTTCAGTTTCTATCTGCTTTTAGTTCTCATTTTACATGTAAATATAACAACAACTCTCTTGATTATTGCAACACGGGCAAGGATTATGTACCCTTAAAGGGACAGACGCAAGACCTTAAAGGAGAGGGAACCAGAGGCTGACATTTAACACTTTCACTGCCAAGTCCTTACGACTTAGGGACCTACAGAAGTGCCTGCAGGTGGCCAAGTCAGTATGGAGTACGGACCTCCTTTCTCCCTCTCCTATAAGCTTATAGTCACTTCAATGACCATAAGCTTATATCAGAATTGTTCAGCAGACTCTGCTGAACAATTTTATGACTCTGATTAGCGAATTACAACCCACTGATCACAGTTATTAACCCCTAATGTGACCGCCCCCCCCCCCCCCCCACCCATGCCGCCGCTTCCCTGTCCCCTGCCACTCCACCCCCCCGCCGCTCCCTTTCATCTTAAACTGCCCCCACTCTCCTCTTCACCCCCCCCTTCTCCCCCCCCAGCACTGACCCCCCTTCCACCCTATCTGACCCCCGCAGCCACCATCATTAGCCGGCATCCCTCCTCTGTTGCTCCCATAGGCTTTAGGTGCTGTCCCCCCGCCAGTCAAATCATACTGCCGCCCGCACCCCCAATCCATCCCTGCTCCGAGCGGCATCTCTCCTTCTCTTCCTGCCGCCTGAAGCTTCTTCCTGCACAGATATCTGTCAGGCTGGAGATCGCAGTGGGAGGGGGGGGGGGGGGCGGTGCGGGTTGGGGTGAAGTTGGGGCTTAGTAAGCATGTGTTTACCAATCCCCCTGTACAATGGATATAGGCAGCAATCGCTCCTATATCTACTGACAGCTGATCATTGTAACCGCAATACAATGTATCAGACTGTAATTTCATGAATGAATGAAATCTCTGTAAAGTGTTACAGAGAAAGGGACTATCTTCAGTCCCTTTCTCTGTCTCAAAAATAGAGATATGGGGGTCTGTTTAGACCTCTGATATCTCACCAAAGACCCCCCCCCCATAAAAAAAATAATAATAATAATAATAATAATAATAATAAAGGTTAAACATGACTGTAAAAAAAAATGTAAAAAGTAAAAAATTAAAAAAAAAAAAAAAAAACACAAACATTGTAAGACTCCCAGGTCCACTCACACTCACCCCTCCATGGTGACACCCCCTGCACTCACCCCTTCATGGTGACGGTCACCCCCACCGCACTCACGCCTCCACGGTGACGCCTCCCCCCCCCCACACTCACATGGCTTTCTCAGCTTCTCCTCCTGGCCAATCCTATCCATCCTGATTGACCAGGAGGAGAAGCCGGAAGAGAATAGCGAATAATAATTTGCTATTGTCACAAGTGGGTGGGTTCAGGGTGCAATGCTCTGCGCCCCAAGCCCAACCCTTTTCAAGCCTTAGGCTCTAATCATGCGGCTTGTAAAAAAAAAACTCATGCAAACATATGAGTCTGGCGCCCTGCAGGGGGGGGGCGGCACCCCAGCATCTCTAATGGACCAGTCGCTCCATGTAGTTCTGCATGCATGTCCCTGAGCTCACACAGTCTGCGTTTGGGGTCATGTACCCACACCCCACATGGATGTCAGATTGGGAATAGCAGCTATGCCTGTGCAACCGTTGCATCCCAATTGACATAAATGGGACTGCCTGCACAGGGATGCATGGAACACCTGTGCATCGCTGTGCGAGTAAACATTGCCCCCCATGGGCATATACTTTAGTATGCCACGTGTGAACGATGCTTTAGTAGCAATTTAGCAGGAATTTTGTAAGTTATGTTGTGTTTATGTGTACTATTGATGATTTTAGTGAATTTTTATCGAAAATATTGTTTGCAAATATCTTGCTGCCTTAAAAATCAGTAGCACCTTCTTTTTATTCTACTGGCCATGTGCTTTCAGAAAATATATGGTTGGGGGGGGGGGGTCTTTTACAAATTCTGAAAGCTGTAAGCGAAAAGGAAAACCTCCAGATTTTCTAAAACGTTTGCGTACCTCCAATTTTCACTATTTCCCAAAAAGGCGCAATTTAAAATTTACAAATATTTGTTATTTATTAACACCATACAGGTTAAGCTTTTATATTTAGTCGTTATTTAGCAGGAATTTTGTAAAATTAGCTGTGTTTTTATCTGCTAATAATGGTTAATGCCCCCATACACACGGTCGGACATTGATCAGACATTCCGACAACAACATCCTAGGATTTTTTCCGACGGATGTTGGCTCAAACTTGTCTTGCATACACACGGTCACGGTGACGTAAAACACATACGTCGGGACTATAAACGGGGCAGTAGCCAATAGCTTTCATCTCTTTATTTATTCTGAGCATGCATGGCACTTTGTGCGTCGGATTTGTGTACACACGATTGGAATTTCCGACAACAGATTTTGTTGTCAGAAAATTTTATAGCCTGCTCTCAAACTTTGTGTGTTGGAAAATCCGATGGAAAATGTGTGATGGAGCCTACACACGGTCGGAATTTCCGACAACAAGGTCCTATCACACATTTTCCGTCAGAAAATCCGACCGTGTGCACAGGGCATTAGTGTATTTTTTGCAAATATATTGGTTTGATAAACATTTGCACAAATACCGCGGGATCTAAAAAATCAATAGCACCTTCTTTTTATTCTAGAGGTCATATGCTTTCAGAAAATATAGTTTTTGGGGGTCTTTCACAAATTCTGAAAGCTGTAAGGGAAAAATGAAACCCTTCAGATTTTTTTTGAAATTTGGATATTTACATTTTTGCGTACGTTCAATTTTCACCAATTTCCAAAAAGGCGCAATGTAAAAATGTAAGTTTTTTGTTATTTATTAACTTCATACAGGTTAAGATTTTATATTTAGTAGTAATTTTGTAAAATGTACTGTGCTAATAATATTTTTAGTGTATTTTTTTCAAATATATTGGTTTGGTATTTGCGCAAATACCGCGGGGTCTAAAAAAATCAGTAGCACCTTCTTTTTATTCTACTGATCATGTGCTTTCAGAAAATATATGGTTTGGAGGGGGGAGGCGGGGGTGGGGCTTTGACAAACTCTGAAAGCTATAAGTGAAAAATAATAAAGCAAAGGAAAAACTCCAAAAACTGGCCACCTGAGTGTACAAAATGGAGCACAGGGCCTGGCAGCGAATGGGTTAAAGGGACCAAGGACCACCATTTACTATACACATGACACACAGAAGGAAAAGCGCTATCTGACTTCTTTTTAGAGGTTGTTTGCAGTGTGTGTTTTTTCTTTCTTAAAAGCATGGAGGAAAGCAATGCACTGGTTTGGGGCACAACGCATGTTTCCGATGGTTTACACACGTTAGCACTTTTTATTAGTAATGTAACTGCAATACTGTTGTTTTATTGAGTCTATAACAAAATGACTACACTATATGTGGTTCTCTTTCTATTACCCCTTGATGGTTGTAACACGAGGAAACACTGAGCATCCTTAAAGATGATGGTATTGCAAAGACCGTAAAGGAGAGCGATCCAGTGGCTGATGTTTAAAGGGACCGCATGACACACTAACAAAAAGGGGCAATTTTACTTCTTTCATTTAGAAGTCAACAACATCTGGTGAATGCAGTGTGAGTGTACTGTTTTAAAGACACAGAGGAAAAATGCACTTTGAGCAGGCACAATGCATGTCTTATCATTTGGACTATTGGTTTATGCACATTAGCACTTGATTCATGAATAATATATGGACTTATGTTAATACGGTAGCACTGGCATAGATAGTGCTTGTTGTACAGAGTTAAACTTTGGAGGAGGACTCTATGGCTGCTCAGTTTTTAATAACTGCTGATTACACATTACATAAAATAAACTCTTTAAGGAGATGTTGTATTACCTGTTCCTTTAAAATCCCTGCCACACTGTTAGCCCCTTCCACGTGTGGGCCAAATATTTCTCCTCCTCAATAAGTAAAAACCCCCCTTACCCCCACCTCAGCAAAATCTTCCTCATCTTTCCACCCACCCTCAATAAAAATGACCACCCACCCTCTACTACCCTAGCTAAGATCCTCCTCCATCCAGCCAGTTAAATTCTCACTCCTCTCTCCAACACCCACCAGCAAAATTATACCCTCTCCCAGAATAACCCCCTTCCCCTGACCGATACACACAGGTATCTATCTATGTTATTAAAGTATATCTTGCAGTGGCGGAATATAGGTTATGTTTGTTACAGATGAAATACTGGTGATCTGCTGGGGTCCCAGGTATTTCTTTAAACAGCTAATTCTACTAATCCTGACTCTATGGCTGCTCAGTTTTTCAGCTAAAATTCCACCCATCAAAGAATTCCCCATACCTCCTCAAGATGTGAAAGGCCTGCTAACATGTTCGCTGAGGTTCTAATTTCTAAAGTGCATACTACCTTGATCATGAAAACATGTAATATATCTTTACTTATATTTATCCACCATAAATTCCATTGAGATACATTCTGATATATTGTACAGGCAGGAAATACACTTGTAGCTCTGTGTCACTCTGAGCACACAGATACACAGCACTGTCTTCAAATCTGATATCTCTTATGAGGAGTATGTTGGACTTTTTGCCTTCACCAAAGGACAGTTTAAACCTCTTGTCTGTTGTCTCGTGATCCTTAAAGTCCATAATTAGAAAAATTGGCTGATGACCAGCAGATAACCTATACCAATGGATATAGCTAGATCCCACAAGGGCATCATGTTCACAGGTGATATTCACGTCATTTCTTACTGAAGTCTGTAATAAGGGCTCCTGTGTTATCTTAGAGGAGCAGAAAGAGCCTGAACAATAATAAAAAAAAAAAACACAGGATGAATATGAAATACAATCTAGAAAGTATCAAACAATTATATTATCTGTTAGAATGAATTACTATTCTAGCTTTCTACTCACACAGATATAGGAAGAGTATGGAGCAGACAAAAAACATCTTCTCTGTTGTTTGCAATGTATTAGGCATACAGTATACTGTATGTGTCGACAGGTGTATGTTGCAGATGTATGTTGCAGATGTATGTGTGACAACGTTCAATTATTTCCTCTTTATTTTATATGATTTAACCACACCCACTAAAAGAAAAAATATATTTTTAGGATGAAAATACTTTTTTGTGGGTAGCCATTTGTATCTGCACTAGTGCTATTGGAAGTTAAACCATAGCACCACCTATAGGTACAATATATATATATATATATATATATATATATATATATATATATATATATATATATATGTGTGTGTGTGAATATATAGTATACTGTATATACACATTATATACATATTTATATTTCTGAATTATGTAATAGTTATTAATGATGTAATGATGCTTGAAATTGTTGTTGTTACTGTTACAACCATCTGTTTTGGATTTCTATATATGTATATTTTTGTGGGTGGACAGTACCAACACAAGTTGGTCCTTTTTTTATGCACACATCAAACCTGATAAATGACTGATGATTGCCAAAAATTAAAAACAATTAGTGATGGATAGTATCATAGAGAGCATTTATTGCTCAAAAAGATTCAAACCGCAATGCAGCAATGTTACAGGCAACCATGTCCTTTTTCAAGCTAAACATATATATTTACATGCTACTCTATATAGTATAGAGGTCAGAAATAGAATCCAAGATATTTGAATGAACAAATCAAATCCAGCATATACTTTATCATAAACAATGGGTGTAGCTATATATTCACAAAACCAGATGTCTTGATAGATGTGAAGAATTTCAGATGAAAATACAAAATATTAAACAGTTGTAAGGAGAAACAAATCAAGTTCACAGAAAGAGAAACAAATCAAATAATTATTAGGATCATAGGGAAACAAAGTATCTAACTGATGTATCCAATAAACCTCCCTATGTTTTAAAAAGGCAATATAATTCCCATCTGATCTAGATCTGACAACATGGTCAGTAACCATAAATGAAGATCTGTGTCCTTGTGTCCCATTTATACCAAATGTCTCAGAAATGGAAGTTCTGTCTGTTTCACTTTAATAGATGATCTATGTTAGGATATCCTAGCCCTTGCTTTTTTGGTCGTTTCCCCTACTTACAGAAACGTACATGGACAACTTAATAAATATAATGTGTATGTGCTTTGACAAGCAAGGTGATGCCTAAAATTACAGTGTTTTGTTCAACCAGTATTACAAAAAGTATTATTTTTCATCAAGTTACCACATTCAGACAGACAAACAAAGAAAAGATTATTTTATAATTGGCTAATTGGTCCTAAAAAGCTGAGTGGGGCATCATGGCCAATTTTGACAACATGTACCACCTGATCTCTGATTGTGGTCTTACATCTAAAAGCCTGTATAGGAATACCATGAAACTCCTCTATGTTAGGATATGCCTGAAGATATTCCAATGATGCCTAACACACAGAAGGACTTGCTGTGAAAAACCATGAAATTTGCATACAAAAGGGATCCTTTTAGTATGTTTCCCCTTTCACTCTCCCCAAGACACCAGCACTGAAATTAAGTCTAGCTTGTTCAAGAGTGTTAACTTATATCTAAGAACTTCTTTTCTATTTCTTCATTTCTAAATTCTGCCATTCCATGATCTCTAACATTCTGGTCCACTCTAATAAATTGACTTTTATTATTAGATTTAATAAAAAGCAGGCAGAGGAAAGCTGCCAAAAGATAGAAAATAAATCTGAACATTTGTTTTTGTGTAAAGGTTTGTCACCAATTTTGGACCTTTACATATCATTATGGTATCTAATACATGATACTCTTTCCTTCCTATAAACATTATTAAATTGTATCCATGGATGTATATTGTAATAAATGCACTAAATAGCAACAAAGAACCAATGTTGCCCCACTACATCGCAAACTGGTCATCGACATAGTGCCACCATGCCATAAAAAGCTTGGTGAATGCAGGTGTTCAAGTCCATTCATTAAAGGGGTTGTAAAGGTAAACATTTTTTCACCTTAATGCATTCTATGCATTAAGGTGAAAAAACTACTAACAATACCGCCGTCCCCAGCCCCCCCTGTTTTACTTACCTGATCCCTCGAAATTCGGCTGCTCGTTCACGTCCTCGATTCCGCTGCTCAGCCTGGCCGCTGATTGGCTACAGTGGATGGATTGGAAGCAGCACAGCCATTGGCTCGCGCTGCTGTCAATCACATCCAATGATGCGGCGCGCTGGGGGGCGGGGCCGAGTGATACAGTGAGCGGCTATAGCCGCCGGCTGTATCACGGGAGCGCGCCCGCAATAACTAACCACCATGCGAGGGAGCTCGCATTAAGGTGGTTAATTATTGCGAGGAGCTGAGACAGCCGCCGAGGGACCCCAGAAGAGCAGGTTCGGGGCCACTCTGTGCAGAACGAGCTGCACAGTGAAGGTAAGTATAACATGTTTGTTATTTTTAAAAAATAAAAAAAATACCTTTACAACCCCTTTAATGTGCCTATGGAACCATACCCCTCTTTTGTGCACAGAATTTATCCTTAAAGGAGAAGTAATTATTAAGTACAAGTCTCAACAACCAGATTAAAATTTTAATTTCTATCTCTGTATACCGTCCAAATTTCTAGAGTAATTGTTCATAAGCATTAAAGTGGCAGTAAACTTTCATTGTTTATTTTTACCAACAGGTAAGCTTAAAACAAATCTTACCTGTAGGTAAAATTAATATCTCCTAAACGTGCACTGTTAGAGATATTCTAGCAAGCAGCAGCTGGTGACATCACTTGCGCATGCGCAGGGCCGGTACAAGGGGTGGGCAGAAGGGGCGGATGCCCTGGGCTGGACCATTTACTGGAGGAAGGGGGGCACAGTAGAGGCCACGCTACAGACCGCTTTGATCTGTGGCTGCAGCGCTCCCCTCCCACCTCCTCCTCTTGTTTGACACACAGCGCCGGGAGTGCTGTGTGCCACACAGCTGGGTCTGTGTGTGTGTTCGGCGGCGCTGTAAAAAGGACCCGCCCCCCTAGACTGGCTCATGTGGTAGCAGATTGAACCAGTGTTCCGCCTATCACACAAGCCAGTCTAGGGGGGGGCACAGAGGCTGCGATTATGGTCACAGAGGCTGCGATTATGGTCACAGAGAGGCTGCAATTATGGTCACACTGGCTGCGATTATGGTCACAGAGGCTGCTATTATGGTCACAGAGAGGCTGCAATTATGGTCACAGAGAGGCTGCAATTATGGTCACACTGGCTGCGATTATGGTCACAGAGGCTGCTATTATGGTCACAGAGAGGCTGCAATTATGGTCACACTGGCTGCGATTATGGTCACAGAGGCTGCTATTATGGTCACAGAGAGGCTGCGATTATGGGCACAGAGGCTGCGATTATGGGCACAGAGGCTGCGATTATGGGCACAGAGGCTGCGATTATAGTCACAGAGGCTGCAATCATGGGCACAGAGAGGCTGCGATTATGGTCACACAGGCTGCGATTAAGGTCACAGAGGCTGCGATTATGGTCACAGAGAGGCTGCAATTATGGGCACAGAGGCTGCGATTATGGGCACAGAGAGGCTGCAATTATGGGCACAGAGACTGCGATTATGGTCACAGAGGTTGCGATTATGGTCACAGAGAGAGAGGCTGCGGTTATGGTCACACAGGCTGTGATTATGGTCACAGAGGCTGCGATTATGGTCAGAGGCTGTGATTATGGTCACAGAGAGGCTGCAATTATGGTCACACAGGCTGCAATTATGGTCACACAGGCTGCGATTATGGTCACAGAGGCTGCGATTATGGTCACAGAGAGGCTGCAATTATGGGCACAGAGAGACTGCGATTATGGGCACAGAGAGGCTGCAATTATGGGCACAGAGGCTGTGATTATGGGCACAGAGAGGCTGCGATTATGGGCACAGAGAGGCTGCAATTATGGGCACAGAGGCTGCGATTATGGGCACAGAGGCTGCGATTATGGTCACAGAGAGGCTGCAATTATGGGAACAGAGGCTGTGATTATGGGCACAAAGAGAGAGGCTGAAACTATGGTCACAGAGAGGCTGCGGTTATGGGCACAGAGGCTGCGATTATGGGCACAAAGAGAGAGGCTGCGATTATGGTCACACAGGCTGCGATTATGGTCACAGAGGCTGCGATTATGGTCACAGAGAGGCTGCAATTATGGTCGCACAGGCTGCGATTATGGTCACAGAGGCTGCGATTATGGTCACAAAAAGGCTGCAATTATGGTCACAGAGGCTGCGATTATGGTCACAGAGAGGCTGCAATTATGGTCAATCAGGCTGCAATTATGGTCACAGAGGCTGCGATTATGGTCACAGAGAGGCTGCAATTATGGTCAATCAGGCTGCAATTTTGGGCACAGAGAGGCTGCGATTATGGGCACCGAGAGGCTGCAATTATGGTCACAGAAACTGCGATTATGGTCACAGAGAGGCTGCAATTATGGTAACAGAGGCTGCGATTATGGTCACAGAGGCTACGATTATGGTCACAGAGGCTGCGATTCTGGTCACAGAGAGGCTGCGATTCTGGTCACAGAGGCTGCGATTTTGGTCACAGAGAGGCTGCAATTATGGTCAATCAGGCTGCAATTATGGTCACAGAGGCTGCGATTATGGTCACAGAGAGGCTGCAATTATGGTCAATCAGGCTGCAATTTTGGGCACAGAGAGGCTGCGATTATGGGCACAGAGAGGCTGCAATTATGGTGACAGAAACTGCGATTATGGTCACAGAGAGGCTGCAATTATGGTGACAGAAACTGCGATTATGGTCACAGAGAGGCTGCAATTATGGTGACAGAGGCTGCGATTATGGTCACGGAGGCTACGATTATGGTCACAGAGAGGCTGCAATTATGGTCAAACAGGCTGCGATTCTGGTCACAGAGGCTGCGATTATGGTCACAGAAAGGCTGCGATTATGGGCACAGAGGTTGCGATTATGGGCACGGAGAGGCTGCAATTATGGGCACAGAGGCTGCAATTATGGTCACAGAGGCTGCGATTATGGTCACAGAGGCTGCGATTATGGTCACAGAGAGGATGCGATTATGGTCACACAGGCTGCGATTATGGTCACAGAGAGGCTGCAAGTATGGGCACAGAGAGGCTACGATTATGGGCACAGAGAGGCTGCAATTATGGGCACAGAGGCTGCGATTATGGGCACAGAAAGTCTGCGATTATGGGCACAGAGAGGCTTAAATTATGAGCACAGAGGCTGCGATTAGGGGCACAGAGGCTGTGATTATGGTCACAGAGAGGCTGCAATTATGGGCACAGAGGCTGCGATTATGGGAACAAAGAGAGAGGCTGAAACTATGGGCACAGAGAGGCTGCGATTATGGGCACAGAGGCTGCGATTATGGGCACAGAGGCTGTGATTATGGGCACAAAGAGAGCAGCTGAAACTATGGGCACAGAAAGGCTGCGATTATGGGCACAGAGGCTGCGATTATGGGCACAGTGAGGCTGCAATTATGGGCATAGTGAGGCGGCATTGATGGGCACAGCAGTAGGCTGCAATTATGGTCACAGAGAGGCTGCGATTATGGGCACAGAGGCTGCGATTATAGTCACAGAGAGGCTGCAATTATGGTCACAGAGGCTGCGATTATGGGCACAAAGAGAGAGGCCAAAACTATGGGCACAGAGAGGCTGCAAATATGGGCACAGAGGCTGCGATTATGGGCACAAAGAGAGAGGTTGAAACTATGGGCACAGAAAGGCTGCGATTATGGTCATAGAGGCTGCGAATATGGGCATAGTGAGGCTGCAATTATGGGCATAGTGAGGCGGCATTGATGGGCACAGCAGTAGGCTGCATTTGATGGGCACTGGTGAGACTGCATTGATCTCTTGTATCATGTCTGCAGTCTCTGAGGGGAGTTTGCTTAATTAGCAATGGTATTGGTAATATGCAGCAGGAAGGTGGTTAATGCACTGTCACTGATGCATTAGTATAGATCCCATCGTCTGTAGGCGCTGTAGCTTTTCACAGGGGGGGGGCGTAGTTTCTCATCTTCGCCCTGGGCACCGGATGACCTTGCCCCGGCACTGCGCATGCGCTCTGAAGTAATGGCATCACTTGCCGCTCCTTCAGAGCTGTGTGCGGCGGCCAAGACTCCCGCGCGAGAGTGACATTATTGCAGCTTGGTCAAGACAGGAGGAGCTGGAGGGCTTTGTTTTAACCACTTGCCACCCGCCCTATTACAGAATGACGGCGGCAAAGTGGTTTGATATTCCTGATCGGACGTCATATGACGTGATCAGGAATATCGAGCCGCTGCGCGCACCCGGGGGCGCGCATCGCGGCGATCGTTGTTGCGGGGTGTCAGTCTGACACCCTGCAACACCGATCTAGGTAAAGAGTCTCCGACGGAGGCTCTTTACCACGTGATCAGCCGTGTCCAATCACGGCTGATCACGATGTAAATAGAAAGAGCCGGTGATCGGCTTTTCCTCACTCGCGTCTGACAGACGCGAGTAGAGGAGAGCCAATCGGCTGCTCTCCTGACAGGGGGGGTCTGTGCTGATTGTTTATCAGCACAGCCCCCCTCGGATCCTACCCAGGACCACCAGGGAAGCCGCCCAGGACCACCAGGGAAGCGATCCACACTGGACCACCAGGTATGCCCCTAGACCACCAGGGAAATGCCACTGTGTGCCCAGGCAGCTGCCAATCTGTGCCCAGGCAGCTGCCAGTCAGTGCCCACTTCAATGCCTACCACTGCCAGTGCCACCAGGGATGCCCATCAGTGCCTCATATCAGTGCCGCGTATCAGTGCCCATCAGTGCCCAGCAGTGCCGCCTATCAGTGCCCAGCAGTGCCCAGCAGTGCCGCCTATCAGTGCCGCCTATCAGCGCCACCCTATCAGTGCCCAGCAGTGCCGCCTTGCATTGCCCATCAGTGTCGCCTATCAGTGCCCATCAGTGCCAACCAGTTCCACCCAGTGCCACCCATCAGTGCCCATCAGTGCACAAACCACACATGTGAGGTATTGCCGCGATCGTTAGAATGAGAGCAACAACCCTAGCACTAGACCGCCTCTGTAACTCAAAACGGGTAATCTGTAGAAATTTTTAAACATGGCAGATGGAGATTTTTAAGTGTCAAAGTTTGTCACTATTTCACGAGCGGGCGCAATTTTGAAGCGTGACATGTTGGGTATCAATTTACTCGGCATAACATTATCTTTCACAATATAGAAATAATTGGGCTAACTTTACTGTTGTCTTATTTTTTTATTAAAAAGGTGTATTTTTTCCAAAAAAATTGCACTTTAAGAATGCTGCGCAAATACGGTGTGACATAAAGTATTTCAATGACCGCCATTTTATTACCTATGATGTCTGAAAAAATACATTATATATATAATGTTTGGGGGTTCTAAGTAATTTTCTAGCAAAAAAAAAAATGATTTTAAACAACAAGTCTCAAAAAGATGCTTGGCGCTGAAGTTCTTAAATATATTAGCCAAAGAGGATATAAATCCACTTTGTGTGCGCTAAATGCCTTTCCAACTCAGATATTACCTTTTACAAATAGCAGTGACATGATCACTGCGCTATGTATAGTCTGCGCAGAGAACAAATGCATGAGAGGGTCCCAGTAGGCCCCACCCACTACAGGCTGCCTGCAGAAAACGACAGGAGGGGGCGCTGACAAGACCAGTCTCCCTGCACATGGAGAGAGAGCAGCAGTGGCCGGTCTTTTTTTACAGGAAGCTCCTGCAAGTTTCACACTGGATTACTGAACAGATCTGGAAGAAATACACAAAACACACAGATTCAAGTACAAATGCACAGGACTCTTGTGTTTAACCACTTGCCGACCCCTGCACGCCGATATACATCTGCACAATGGCAGCGGTGGGCAATTGGGCCTACCTGTACGTCCCCATTAATTGGCTGGGCGCGTGCGCCTCGTACAACGTGTCCGTGCCCGGGGGGTAAAATCTTCCGGGGATGAATCAGTTAAGCAATTTTTGCTTTTGCTTAACTTTGAGCTTAGCTTTAAAAGTATGTAAGCCCTAAAGCTGGCTATACAAGGAGTGAATTTCCCACCAAACATCTTTCGGAAAAGCAAAAAAGCCAGGCGGAATATTGTAAGGCGAACAGCTCCTGCATCCAATCAGATACCTTCCTTCATCTGTGTAGTTTAGTGTAATTGGAGTAACCTATTTGTTTTTTTTTCTGTTCAACCTGCAGGCTGTTTTATACCACCATCTTAATGACTGACTTTGAAAAACAAAGGATTTTTAAGGTTACAGTTAATCTCCAGCATTTAAAATTTGACATGGGTGAGCAGGAACCCAGCCATAGAGCTGACACAATATGGGCCATATTGGCTGAGAAGTACTGCAAGTGATGTTTTACCTCACACTGTATAAGGAGAATGCAGTATTTTTTTAAGGTGTATACAATATAACCATAGTGGGTCCTGAGCTCTTTGCAAATTTCTAAAGACCCTTATAACTAGGGTTGCCACCTTTGTTCTGGCAACGTAAGGAACAGAGTGAGACAAAGGGCATAGTAGAGGTGGAGTTATTAGTGGCCAAACTGTATTTAATGGGTTGAAGGACATTGATATTTGCACTTTTGATGATTATGTCATCTTCTAACTGAAGCCGCAGAGGGAGTCCCACTCCTGATCATTTAAGAAGATTGGCACTGACATGTGGCACTGATTGGCACTGACAGAGGAGAAGGAGTTTCACACTGAGCTGATATTGACACTTAGTAAAAATGTGTGTGACACTGTCATGTAATGTAACTTCATGCTGAGAGAGACCAACTGTCAAAATTAAGCGGTGATGTCGGGGGTGGGCGGGACCCGGGGTGGGCGGGACCCGGGGTGGGTGGGACCCAGCAGCTATCAAACACCAGCCAATGATTGGGCTGCTTAAGAAAGGGGGCAGGGCTACATACACGTAGGGGCACACCCATATCCCATCCCATTGACTGGTGTTTGATAGTAAAACACAAAAGAGAGCAGCGTCATCTAAATGCATCATTGTTGAAACATTTTAATATAGGACAGACAATTTTACACTCACAAGATCGTAGAGATCACAGCGCATGTAGGGAGGTATAAGAGGCTCATTGACTCCTGGAGGAAGGCGGTCGGCTCGCAGATGGAGAGACAGCTGATGTTCCCGGCTGCGCTGGTGGCTCCCAGCACTTTCTGGTTCTTAGAATCGGCTCAGGGGCAGCTGGACACGTCACTTCCAGATGGGATAGTTTGATAGCTGCTGGGTTCCCACCCCCGACATCAACGCTCAATTTTGACAGCTGGTTTCTCTCTGCATTCAGTTACATCACATGACAGTGTCGCACACTGAGCGGATTTTATAATCAGCTCAGTGTGAAACTGTCTCACAGGCAGCAGGAGCTGCACATTCATTGGATGCAGCCTTTCACAGCAGTCCCACAGGCAGTTCTTGGGAGACAGTCACCACGGGTGACCGTACAGGTACAACTTGCTGCCGCTCTTAAAATGCCACCTGGAACCATGGGCCCACTGGGTACCATGGTAGGGGCGGCCCTTCCCGTGACTATACAGAATGTGTGTTTTGGCAGTGTATGCTGTGTATGCTCTGGATGAACGCTTACTAAGGTGTTATCATTTATGAGCCTAGTGGCCAGCAATACCATGACTGAGGTATGTGCCGATATTATGGCTGCTTTTCCTTTTCCCCAACCTTTTCCTTGTAACCCCCAATAAACAGATGACACCAATTCTCTTTTTTGGGTTTTAAAGGCCATAGCAGCCATTTTACTAAATATAGAATACAACTGTTATTACCAAAATATAACTTTATTCTTTATTTTACATTAACACCCAATCTTAATACAGTAATTCAAATTATTAAAGTCTAGGATCTTAGAAGGCAAATTGTCTCCCACCAACTGGCTGTATCCACCATTAAAATAGACTTCAAGGTCCTCAGCCGCAGCTACACCAGCTTGAGGACTATTGCCTTTTAGGATACCAGCGATACAGCCAAATGACTCATTAAACCATTACTGGTTTAAATTTACCACTGTAGGGACACCCATACCTGAGATGGGTCCCACCCCTCCTTTTCCAAAATGTTTAGCCGTGATTGTATTCCAAAATTGTAGGACTCCTGCCAACTGCTACAACATTCTAGATAACATAAACAAACCCCATACCATACCCCACACAGCAACCCTGTGAAACCAAAATCCCCATCAAACATAAAGACAAGGAACGAAACTACTGAAGGAAAGAAAAACAATCCAATTATTAAGGGAGGGAGGGCGGGAGAAGTTAGCACCATGCTGTCCAGTCTCCGACTGTCTTTTGGGCCTAGTACCGCCCCCTATATTCCTCAGCAGGCTACTCCAAGCCCCACCATTGCTACCTCCTATTAAAATAGGACCCTACACTTAGCACACCATTAATCTGTTTAACCCACTGCTTTCCAGCATCCTATCCTGTCATGTCTGGCCTTCCGCCTATGTTGCCCCTCTAGCTCCAGGCCTTATTCTTTATGGTAAGCCAGCATTTCATATATAGTTCCAACCCTGGAACTCAGGCGAGGTATCCTTTATGCTATATATGACTTTAGCTACTTTGCTAACTTACAAGGTTTATGGGACATGTGTTATCATGCATCTAAGGATGGCTTTTGATAATTAAAAACGCCATTTGTAACATCCAATTTGCAGTATGCACTTTATAGTGGGATATGTCCACTATTTATGAATCTTCAATGACGTCTTCATTTTATTTCTGTGGATAATATCAGTATACACGCACCTGGTTGTTAACTTGGCTCCTTGGTAGAGCTAATGTCATCATCACCATACACTGGAATATCTGATGATCGACCTGATTTAACTATTTAAATATTGGGTGATGTACAGGGTACAGGGAACTATGTGTACATTTGAAGGCTCTGCAGGGAGTCAGTGTTTCGTGGGTTTTAAATGTGTACATTTTTGTATTTTGTTGTATTGTATTATATTTGTATGCTTTTTTGATAAAATGTTATAAAAGTGATATAGTTGTTATTGCTGAACATTAATAAATCCTATTGAGAAATACCTTATTTAAAGGGGCTTACGTTCTACTGTTTAAGGTTTTAGATTTATGAGTGAGCTTATAAGTGAATATTATGTTATAATTATATTGTAACATTATATTATAATGCATGCTAAAATTTCTGGTGCTGAGACTTACTGTATGCCACAAAAACATCCAAGCCAATTTTCACAAACCAGAAACCATCATACATCCTTCATGTGAAACTATTCTATCAAAAAAAAAGGAAGGGTTAATTGGACTTTGACTTTGGAACTGGCAGCTAGGAAGAATGCTTATAAAGCCACTGATTTGCCATTACTGAAAGAGCAATCTCATGAACAGCATTCATTGCAATAGGTCACCAACTGAAAGTCACATACAAATTGTGTGTTTTTTCAAATACTTGAAAGGCCCATTCAGACATGCATTGCATTATGGCAGCCCATTCATTTCAAAGGTCTACCAATGCACCAGAGCAGAATGAAAGATGTACCTGTGCCTTTCTTTCCAACTCAGCACACCACAATGTGTGGTAGTGAATACTGTAGTGTGTTGTGCAGATGTATTGGGATACCATTCAAAATGAATGGCAGCCGCACATCAACAGGTGTTAGGTGTGTTACTGCAATACAATGGTGCGAATTTAGCATAACTTAAGTTTTTTTTTTTTTATAATTGTTTTTTTTTTTTTGCTGTCCACTAGTACTATGTTTGCTTACATTCATTAAAGCTTTACATACACCCCCCTTAATAACAGGAGGTGAAACACAACTGCTCTGTACATATAAATGAAGAAGATACTGTAGCACTGCAGTCTTTTCTCTGTGTTCATAAATCTGCCAGGGGTTTGACACGGTGAGATTATTGTACATCCTGCTCATGTACATCGCACAGTGTGTCACTGAAGACACAGTAGTAAGTCCCAGAATCAGATACTCTTGCATTGGTGATTGTCAAAGGAAATTCCCTGTTTGTCTTGTCATTGCTATAAAGTAATCGTCCTTTATATTCTTCTTCTAGATCTTCTTGCTTAGTGTACTCTCGAAGTAGCATGTTCATTGTCTGTCCTGGCTTATGTACATACCAAAACATAGTGTTACTGGTCTGACTGTAGGTGCAGCTCATGGTGGCCTCCGTCCCTTCATCAGTAACTACAGAGGCTGACTGGTTCACTGTCTGTCCTGAAGCAGAATCTGAAAGATACAAATATCACCAATGATATTTAACAAAACATAGTTCAGGAAAAATGCCTTTTTAGAGCTTTTCAAAGTATGTAGTAGTTTAAAATAAGCGCACATAAAATGAGTGTAAATTGTAACATGTATGTGTAATGTTAAGATTCTATTTAAAAGTACAGAGGCAGAGATGTATTAGAGGGTTCCACAAGACTTACACATCAGTAATGAAGATAGAAGAAGAGAACAGAGGATGTGTGTGCCGTGCATGGTTGTAGTTGTGATCTGTCAGTGAACGTGAAGAGAATAAATAAAGACAGTGACATGCAGGAAATGGGGAGGGGACAAAGCAAGGCTTTCCTGGAGTCATTTAAAACAAGGCTATACAAAACTGATGTATTACTAAGCCCACTAACAACATAGCTCCCAACTGTCCCTGATTTTGATGGACTGTCCCTGATTTGGAGCAATGTCCCTCTGTTCCTCTTTCCCCCTCATTTGTCCCTCATTTTGGTGTGATCCATATAGTTGTATATAAAATGCACTTTTTATCTTTCAAAAAGTATTTCCTAGTGCTAAACCTTTCATCCAAAATCTAAATGGCTGCATTTGTAAATTTGAAAAGACAATACAGGAATAGTAGTGGTAAAAAAAAGCCCTTGTGGATTTAATTAACTTTTTTTTTGGATTCATTCTCCTTTAAGGGGGCGTGACAGGGGGCGTGTCTTATGCCTACATACATTTGATAATAGGTGTCCCTCATTCCCATCTCAAAATGTTGGGAGTTATGCTAACAAACATACACAGAAAAAGTGAAGTAATCGTTTGGTAATGCTGAAAGTTGGCTAGTTATATGCTTGCAGTGTACAGGGACATTTTCAGGCAATTTCAACCAGTTTACAAAATCAAACAGAATTGAACTGATCAAAGCAACAAGCCGCCAGCATTTTTTTACAGCATTTGAAGCTAGATACCAGGTGCAACAACTATAAAGGCTAAGTTCACCTTTTTTTTTCTAAACTCCAGCTCCCCTATGTACAATATAGCATTAATGTACTTATTTTGCAAAAATAAAACAGCATTCCATTTATTCTACAACTGCTTACCTCACTCTCTTCAAAGCTGTTTAAAAAAACTGCTTGATTACTTCTGCCTTACTTCCTGGACAGACTTTAGGTCATGACACAGGAAGGAGTTTACCAGCTGAGAGTAGATGATACAAGGTGTGTGCTAATGAGATCAGCTGGTCAACTCCTTCCTATCAGGAACCATGAATCAGACTGAGACAGAAGTATAGTTAAACCTTACTTGTTTAATAATAATAATAAGGTAAACAGAGTAAGCGTAGTCAAAACAAGCCAGAGTTCAGTAACCGGATCGGGTAGTCAGCCAAGCAAATGTCAGAGAGCCAGAGATAATTGTAGTAGTACAGCAAGCAGGATCAGGAGCCAGAAGGAACGTCAGCCGAGCAAGTCTTAAACAGGAATGCAGGAGAAAGTCTCTGTGATGTTGACAAAGGAGAAGGCAGAGATCAAGTGAGCTGGACAACTTTATGTAGGCAGGACTGACAAGCAGAATCAACAACAGCTGGGTAACTGTGGAGAGAAATGGGAGCTGGCAATTAGCCAACAGCTGAGCGGCCAGCTCAGAGAAGGAAGGGCTGAGCCCAGCCCTGACACTTCCCGTGTCATGATCTAAAGTCTGTTCAGTAAGACAGAAGTAATTGAGCAGTTTTTGTAAACAGCCATGAAGAGAGTGAGGTAAGCATGTGTAGAATACAGTAAATAGAAAGCTGTTTTATTTTTGCAAAATAAGTACACTAATGCTATATTGGTTTACAGGGGGGCTGGAATTTAGAAAAAAAAAGGTGAACAAAAGGTGAACTTAGCCTTTAACCACTTCATGCAAATTGCCGTAACTGTACGTTGGTATTCTGACGCTAAATACTGTTGTTATGGCAGCAGCTAGCTGCCATAACCCCAGTATTTTCAGCAACGGAGTGCGGTTTTCTTTAAGATAAAGGTGGTCTCAGCGGCAGCTTCTCCACAAGATCACTTGTATCACTTGTATTTTTTGCATTTTAGTATAAATGTGAGATCTGAGGTCTTTTTGACCCCAGATCTCACCTTTCAGAGGTCCTGTAATGCTTTATTTCTATTACAAGGGATGTTTACATTCCTTGTAATTGGAATAAAAGTAACCCATTTTTTTTAAAGGACAGTGTAAAATTAAAAAACAAAAGTTAAATAAATAAGGAAAAAAATGTAAAGTGCCCCGTCCTGCCGAGCTCACACACAGAAGCGAAAGTATACGTAAGTCGTGCCCGCATATGAAAACGGTGTTCAAACCACCCATGTTAGGTATCGCCACGATCGTTAGAATGAGAGCAATAATTCTAGCACTAGACCTCCTCTGTAATTTTTAAACATCGCCAATGGAGAATTTTAAGTGCCAAAGTTTGTCGCCATTCCACGAGCGGGCGCAATTTTGAAGCGTGACATGTTGGGTATCAATTTACTTGGTGTAACATTATCTTTGACAATATAGAAAAAAATTGGGCTAACTTTACTGTTGTCTTATTTTTTTATTTAAATGTATTTTTTCCCAAAAAATTGTGCTTGTAAGACCGCTGTGCAAATACAGTGTGACATAAAGTATTGCAATGACCGCCATTTTATTCTCTAGGGTGCCCTGATGGCAATGGTGAAGCTGCTGCATTGAAGGCAATGGTGAGGCTGCTGCATTGAAGGCAGTGGCAAGGCTGCTGCATTGATGGCAATGGCGAAGCTGTACTGATGGCACTTGTGAGGCTGCAGATGGGCATTGATCAGGCTGCATTGATGGCAATGATGAGGCTGCAGATAGGCACTGACCCTTATTTTGCTTCAAAGTTCCTTATTTAAAATTTAAGTTTTTTTCATGAAATTTCCCTCTTAAAATGAATATGCGTGTTAAACGCCTGTTCGTGTTATACGCCGATAAATACGGTATATATATATATATATATATATATATATATATATATATATATATATATATAAAATGTTTGGGAGTTATAGCAAAATAAAATGATTTTAACTTGTAAACAAGTCTCAAAAAAGATGCTTTGGGCTGAAGTGGTTGAATATATTAGCCAAAAAGGATATAAATCCACTTTGTGTGCGCCTTTGCAACTCAGATATTACCTTTTACAAATAGCAGTGACTTTATTACTCTGTGCATAGTTTGCGCAGAGAACAAATGCATGGGAGGGTACCAGTAGACCCCACCCACTACAGGCTGCCTGCAGAAAACAACAGTTGGTGGAGTTATTAGTGGCCAAACTGTATTTAATTGGTTGAAGGATATTGATATTTGCACTTTTGATGATTATGTCATCTTCTTAGGCCCCTTTCACACTGGGGCGGTGGGGGCGTCGGCGGTAAAACAGCGCTATTTTTAGCGCTGTTTTACCGTCGTTTTTGCGGCTGTATTCGGCCGCTAGCGGTGCGGTTTTAACCCCCGCTGGCGGCTGAAAAAGGGTTAAATCCGCTCGTACAGCGTGGCTATAGCCGCGGTATTACCGTGGTATAGCCGCGCTGTCCCATTGATTTCAATGGGCAGGAGCAGTTTAGGAGCGGTGAATACACCGCTCCTTCACCGCTCCAAAGAAGCGGTTGGCAGGACTTTTTTTACCGTCCTGCCAGCGCACCGCTTCAGTGTGAAAGCCCTCGGGCTTTCACACTGAACAAACAGCGGAGGCTGTTTAGGGGCGGTTTGCAGGCGGTATTTTTAGCGCAATAACGCCTGCAAACCGCCCCAGTGTGAAAGGGGCCTAACTGAAGCCACAGAGGGAGTCCCACCCCTGTTAATTTAAGCAGGCCTTTCACAGATTTGTGCTTTAGTGTCTACAATCCTCCCCTCTCCACAAGTTTAAAACACAGATTTTTTTTGTTTACTTTTACATTTTTCTACTTACATTTTTTTTACACCCCAGTCACACCAATTGTGACATTGAAATTGTGCTACTTCACTAAAGGGGTTGTAAAGGTTTGTGTTTTTTCACCTTAATGCATCTTATGTATTAAGGTGAAAAAACACCTGCCAGTCACCGGCCCCCTAGCCCCCCCCCCCCGTTTTACTTACCTGAACCCCTTCATTCAGTCGTCTGGGACGCGCCGTCTCTCTCTCCACGGGCTCCCGGCTCTTGATTGGATAGATTGATAGCAGCACAGCCATTGGCTCCCGCTGCTGTCAATCAAATCCAATGACACAGGCGCCGGGGGCCGAGTCCTGCATTTGGGGGCTATGGACGCCAAATGCTGGACTCAGGAGTGCGCCTGCAAGGTAACCCCCCTCGGGAAAGCGCTTCTCCGAGGGGGTTATTAGATGTGGAGAGGAGCCGCGAGAGCCGCCGGGAGACCTCAGAAGAGCAGGTTTGGGGCCACTCTGCAAAACGAGTTGCAGAGTGGAGGTAAGTATGATATGTTTGTTATTTAAAAAAAAAAATACCCTTACAATCACTTTAAAGTAGCATGATTTCAAAATAGCATTTTAGTGCTTCAGATGGGACTTGAAAGACATCTGTGTGACTTCATGCACAGATGTCTATGCAAGTCGCACCTGAACTTGCAAAGAAGTGCAGGAACTACTTTCAAAATCACACCGATGTGACCGCTTCCAATGCAGGATGCAACTTGTCATGCGATTTGAAACTGTCAAATCGCATGACAAGTTGCACCAGTGAGACCGAGGGCTTCATCTCTGAGAAATGGTTTTGCACAGGGAAACCCTGATCTTCCTCCTCTGGGGTCTCCCACCTGCAGTCTTGGCTTCTCCTCTTCTCTGATTGCCCCCATATTAAACCGCTTGCTATAGGGGCACTTGTTCGGGCTCAGTCCCTAGTTGCACTGTGTGCGTCAATTGACAATTAAGAATTTAAGGGGGGCTGGGGGGAACTGACATTGAAAGTTTTTTTTATCTTAATGCAGAGAATGCATTCAGGTAAAAAAAAAAAAAAAAAAAAAAAAACCTTTTACCACTTTAACTATTTGCAGTCTGGGCCTTTTCTGGCACTTTTTGATGTAACAATCCTTTTTTTTATATAAAATTAGTTAAACCCCACAAACATTATATTTTTTTTTTAAAGCAGAGGGCCTAGAGAATTAATTGGGGGGCTTTTCTATTTTTTATCTCGCACTGTATTTGCGCAGCAGTTTTTCAAACGCAATTTTTTTGGGAAAAAATACACTTTTTGTTATTTTAATTTAAAAAAACACAATACATAACCCAATTTATTTTTGTAAAATATAAAAGATGAAGTTATGCCGAGTAAATAAAATACCAAACATGTCACGTTTTAAAATTGCGCACGCCCATGCAATGGCAACAAATGATGTAAATGTTAGTATCCATAGGCTACGCCTTAAAAGCCTTTACAGGTTACTACTTTAGATTTACAGAGGAGGTCTGGTGCTAGAATTACTGCCCATGATCTGAAGTTCGCGGTGATACCTTACATGTGTGGGATGATCGCTGTTTGCATGCTGGACCAAAGTGGGCATTGGGAGGACGGGGGCATTTTTTTTTTTTAAGTTTTTAATTTATTTTATTTTTTTATTTTTACATTGTTGCTTTATTTATTTATTTTTTGATCACTTTTATTGCTGTCACAAGGAATGTAAACATCCTTGTAACAGCAATAGGCAGGTCCTCTTTATGGAGAGATCTGGGGTCTTTAAGACCCCATATCCCTCTTCTACACTTAAAAGCATTCAAAACATCAAGATTGGTGTCTTTGAATGCTTTTCGATTTTTAAAAAAATTGTGCCAATGGGTTCCGAGTAAACCGGAAGTGATGTCATGTCATTGCTTCTGGGTCACTATTACAAACACATGATCAAAGCTAGTCCTGGCTTTTCTTGGCTGTCCGGCGGTCCTGCGGGCTGGTTGCTCAGGCCTCCCGTGGGGAGGGAGAGCGCGGAGGGTGGAGGGTGGAGGGTGGGGGGATGTCCCCTCCCGCTGCTTGTAATAGCAGTCGAGCGGCTAATTAGCTGCTCCAATTGCTTTTAAAAGAGAGCTGACCGCTGACTCTAAAAAAACTGTACGGGTGCATCACTGGACGGGAAGTGGTTAAAGGCTAACTCCATCTTTAGCAACATGTAACATGTTGCTAAGAACCCCTCCCCAGATCTTAGCCCACCCTCCTGTGACAGCGTGGGGTTCCTCTACTCTGAAACTGCTGCTTTTAAAATTGGTATGGCTTTGCAGGGCTCCAGCTGAATAATTCATCCACAGAGATCTGTAAATAAAAAAACTAAAGGTCAAGTCTGCCACCGCGTATCCAGGAGTGTGACATTGCACTCGTGATCCTCTGGGTACAATGCTTGGCAGGCTCCTATGGAAAAATAGTAAATGCACATTATTTTTTTTGCAAACATAAGTGCATTTATTATTTTTTTTCCTTTAAAGCCTGCTTGTTTAGGAAGGTATTGCTGCCATCTTGTGGCAATAATCTACAACTATGAATAAAATTTATTTGACATTATACAAAATCATTTTCTTAGTTCTTACTGCATGCATTTATATTTCATTGAAAATATATCTAAGATGCTGCCAGGATTACAGGAAAGAAAAACAACGATTTTGTAATTGGTCTTTTTACTCTTTTGCTGCTCAGAGAGAATGTCAGCCTTGTGCTTATGAATGTTGGTGTTTCATGTGTTGGTGCAATGTGATGGCATACATTCTGAATTGTACCCCAGTGCACCAGTGCTGCCAAGCAACTACAGCTTGTTGTGGTGCTCTGCACTGCCTAAATGTTACATACACGATTTCTGGTCCATTGTGGTACATTGGGCAGTTTATTCTGATGAACTGGCTGCTCTAACACAATGCATGTTACCGCACAGGGCCGATCCTGGGCGGGGTGCACGGGGTGCACCGCACCCCAGCGCTGTAATTTGCCTGCAGAAGAGGGGCGCTGACTGCACTGGTTGCTCACTTCAATTGCTAGAATCGCTGGCCACCAGGCCGGCTTCTAGCTAGCAACCAGTGACATCAGTCAGAGAGGCAGCGGCCGTCCCAGCCTTCAGAGCGCGCCCGGCTGCCCCAGCATTCTTTGCGCGCCGCCCCCGTGGCTAGTAAACAAGCTCCTCCACCTCTGCCATCTTCAGACAGCGTGGCTCAGAGGGAGCGGAGACAGGACACCGGAGCGGGCTCGGAGCGTTTCTCGTGTGGCGTGCCTGGTCTGAAGTACTCCTCCAGGCTCCTGAAGAGAGAGAGCAGAGCTGCTCAGGTGTGACTGCCTGCCTTGCTGTGAGTCACAGTGAGTGACTCCCTGTCCCTGCACTGCACCAGCATCCAGGCCGGTCAAGGAACTTGGAAGTAAGTTATTTGTACCCATTAAAAGCATCCACTGTGCCCATCAAAAGCTGCCACTGTGCCCATCAAAAGCTGTCACTGTGCCCATCAAAAGCTGCCACTGTGCCCATCAAAAGCCCACTGTGCCCATCAAATGCCCGCTGTGCCCATCAACAGCTGCCACTGGGCCCATCAAACGCAGCCCCTGTGCCCATCAAACGCAGCCACGGTGCCCATCAAACCTGCCACTGTGCCCATCAAACGCAGTGCCACTGTGCCGATCAAATGCAGTGCCATTGTGGCCATCAAAAGCTGCCACTGTGCCCATCAAAAGCTGCCACTGTGCCCATCAAACACAGCCACTGTGTCCATCAATCACAGCCACTGTGCCCATCAAACGCTGCCACGGTGCCCATCAAACACAGCCACTGTGCTCATCAAAAGCTGCCACTGTGCCCAAACACAGCCACTGTGCGCATCAAATGCTGCCACTGTGCCCATCAAATGCCGCCACTGTGCCCTTCAAATGCTGCCACTGTACCCATCAAATGCTGCCACTGTGCCCATCAAACGCAGTGCCACTGTGCCCATCAAATGCAGTGCCATTGTGCCCATCAAAAGCTGCCACTGTGCCCATCAAACGCCCACTGTGCCCATCAAAAACTGCCACTGTGCCCATCAAACACAGCCACTGTGCCCATCAAAAGCTGCCACTGTGCCCAAACACAGCCAATGTGCCCATTGAAAGCTGCCACTGTGGCCATCAAACGCTGCCACGGTGCCCATCAAACACAGCCACTGTGCCCATCAAACGCTGCCACTGTGCCCATCAAATGCTGCCACTGTGCCCATCAAATGCAGCCACTGTGCCCATCAAACGCAGCCACTGTGCCTATCAAACACAGCCACTATTTCCATCAAACGCAGCCACTGTGCCCATTAAAAGCAGCTACTATGCCCATCAAACGTAGTCACTGTGCCCATCAAACGCAGCCACTGTGCCTGCCTAAAAGCAGCCACTGTGCCCATCAAACGCAGCCACTGTGCCCATCAAACTCAGCCACTGTGCCCATCAAAAGCTGCCACTGTGCCCATCAAACGCAGTGCCACTGTGCCCATCAAATGCAGTGCCATTGTGCCCATCAAAAGCTGCCACTGTGCCCATCAAACGCCCACTGTGCCCATCAAAAACTGCCACTGTGCCCATCAAACACAGCCACTGTGCCCATCAAAAGCTGCCACTGTGCCCAAACACAGCCAATGTGCCCATTGAAAGCTGCCACTGTGGCCATCAAACGCTGCCACGGTGCCCATCAAACACAGCCACTGTGCCCATCAAACGCTGCCACTGTGCCCATCAAATGCAGCCACTGTGCCCATCAAACGCAGCCACTGTGCCCATCAAACACAGCCACTATTTCCATCAAACGCAGCCACTGTGCCCATTAAAAGCAGCTACTATGCCCATCAAACGTAGTCACTGTGCCCATCAAACGCAGCCACTGTGCCTGCCTAAAAGCAGCCACTGTGCCCATCAAACGCAGCCACTGTGCCCATCAAACTCAGCCACTGTGCCCATCAAAAGCTGCCACTGTGCCCATCAAACACAGCCACTGCGCCCATCAAACGCAACCACTGTGCCATCAAAAGCTGCCACTGTGCCCATCAAAAGCTGCCACTGTGCCCATCAAAAGCTGCCACTGTGTGCATCAAACGCTACCACATTGCCCATCAAATGCTGCCACTGTGCCATACAACAAAGTGGTGGGGCTTACAGATGGAGAGGTGGAGTTCTTGCCATAGAAGCATTAGTAAAGGGGAGGAGTTAGTAAGATAACCACGCCCATGTGGGGGCGCCAGAAATATTTCTGAACCCAGGTGCCTGTGACCCTAGGATCTGCCCTGTTACCGCACGATGCAACACAGATTACCAGGCTGGTGTGAATCAGCCCTTAAGGTTTAGGTGTTTAGGATTTCTTGGTTGACTTGGCGATCTAAAGCATCAATATTTTGTAAGTTACTGACCTAGAAAAAAAGTATGCGGGAGTTTTGACTTCTCTTGTCAGAGGTCTTATTTGGATCAGTTACTTATCTGGATCAGTAGTTATAGGATCCGCATGATTGCTGAGCATTTTGCTTTTTTAAAAGGACAACACTTGTTATCCTTTCCTATGCAAGTGTAGCACACCCCCTAACGAACCTCTGGCGAACTTGGTTCCTTTCCACCAGTAAGGGGTGCACACAGCCGGGCACACAGCATTTCCTCAACTCTCTCTCTTTGGCTAGAATGAACAGTCTAGAGGTGTCCTTTTATGGTTTTATTGAAAAAATTAACTTGGATAGGGTGAAGGGAACATGGGATACCCCAATACTGATGAACTGCACACTTTGCGGACTCTTTTCTATCTTGCTGAGCTGTACAAAAATGTCTCACAGAATCTCTAATGCTGAAAGGTGACTAGGACTTTTCCCAAAAGACTAAAAGCTGCACACAATCACTAACTTCCAGCACCAGGGTCATCTACTCGCACAGTCACAGGATCATCGGTTGCCTCCTTCCGGTATACAACCGGCACTCCAGTGAGGGAGATACAGACTAACGCCACCAAAAGAGAGCTTCCCCTAACTTCCTCCTAATACTCTTCAGTGGGCTTCTCCAAACTCAAACAAACTTCAAGACTAGGCTTTGTGAATAGGCCCCCCAGCTATGGCTCCAACTTGTACCTCAATGTCTTCTAGATAGCACCTCCAGCAATCCTGCCCCAGATGCAAAACCCCTGCCCGGTTCTCCTCCAGCAGGACTGGACCCAGGAACTCTCCCTGCTGCCTCAGGCCTCAGACTATTCATGAGCTCTCCAAATATCTTGTGGGCACACCTCCTCAGGGATTGGCTGGATTCTCATAACTATTCAGGCTGCTTACTCTGTTCTTCCTCCCACTATAATTCTATAATCCTCTAGAATACAGAGGGAGCCAATCAGAGCAGCAGCCTTTGGGGCTCCGAGCAGATCTGAAAATCAACCCCTGCTCCACTGTCTACAGAGAAGCTAATTACATTTACCTAACAACTTGCACTACTCTAGGAGGGTGCTACACAAGCCTTGGCTCTTCCCCCTCTCCTACATGATAGCATTTGGGCCTGGCATTTGGTTTTTAGGCCTAGAGCACTAAATTATGGAAAGTAGAATAGAGTGTTAGAGCTGTACTGTACTGAGGGAATCTGGGATCTGGAAGCTTACATTGCTGGTCTCTTTCTGAAAACTCTAGCTGCCTGGCTGTCTCCCCTTTCAATACTTGAGTTACTCATGTCCCTCAGGTCTGTAGATAAGGGGGTATATGGAGGACCAAAACATCATGCTTTGATAGTGACAGGCCTGCAAGGGACTATATTTTTTGACTAGGTCCTCTAAACAGCAGTGACTGTGTACAGGCAATCGTCAAAATATTCAGGCAGCAAACATGCAATCATACTGTGGTGAATGCAGTGTGAGTGTACTATTTTAAAGACACAGAGGAAAAACGCACTTTGAACAGGCACAATGCATGTCTTATCATTTGGAATATTGGTTTACGCACATGAGCAATTGATTCATGAATAATATATAGATGTATGTTAATACGGTAGCGCTGGTATAGATAGTGCCTTCTTGTACAGAGTTAAACTTTGGAGGAAGAACAACAATTTTTAAAAACTGCTAATTACTTATTACATAAAAGAAACTCTTTAAGTTCCCTTTTAAACCTCTGCCACACTGTTAGCCCCTTCCACATGTGGGCCAAAAAATTATCTTCCTCCCTAAGCAAAAATGACCATCGTCTCCATACTACCCTAACTAAAATCCTCCTCCATCGAGCCAGTAAAATTCTCTCTCCTCTCTCCAGCACACACTCCCAACAGCAAAACTATACCCTCTCCCAGACTAACCCTTTCCCCTGACCCATGCACACACAGATATTTACTTAAGTTAATAAAGAATATCTTGCTGTGGCGGAATATAGGTTATGTTCGTTACAGATGAAATACTGGTGATCTGCTTCTGCTGGGGTCCCAGGTAATTCTTTAAACAGCTAATCCTACTAATCCTGACTCTATGGCTGCTCACTTTTTCAACTAAAATTTCACCCAATAAAGAATTCCCCATACCTCTTCATTCCTCAAGATGTGAAAAGCCTGCTAACATGTTCACTGAGGTTCTAATTTCTAAAGCTCATACTACCTCGATCCATGAAAACTAAAATATATCTTATTTATCCACCATAACTTCCATTGAGTTGCATTCTGATATATTGTACAGGCAGGAAATAGACTTGTAGCTCTGTGTCACTCTGAGCACACAGATACACAGCACTGTCTTCAAATCTGATATCTCTTATGAAGAGTACGTTGGACTTCTTGCCATCACCAAAGGTCAGTTTAAACCTCTTGTCTGTTGTCTCGTGATCCTTAAAGTCTCCAATTAGAAAAATTGGCCGATGACCAGCAGATAACCTATACCAATGGATATATTTATTTCCCACGAGCGCATCATGTTCACAGGTGATATTCACGTCATTTCTTTCTGAAGTCTGTAATAAGGGCTCCTGTGTAATTTTAGAGGTGCAGAAAGAGCCTGAAAACAATAAAAAATATCACAAGATTAAAAAAATTAAGCACTGTAAAATTCAGGGTGTATACTGTATGAATTATAATATAGAAAGTGCCAAACAATTTGTCTATCTGTTGGAATGAACTCTGATTGATGGATTTTCTACTCACATAGATACAAGATGAGTATGGAGCAGATATAAAGCATCTTCTGTATTGTGTAATGCATATAGCATATATGTATCTACAGGTGTATATTACAGATATAAGTGTGACAACGTTTAGTCATTTCCTCTTCATTTTGTATGATGTAACCACACCCACAAAAAGAAAAAAAGATTTTTTGGAAAAAAAAAACACTTTACTGAGTAGCCTATTGCAGCTAAACAATTGCTTTGCTGTTAGAAGTTAAACTATTGCACCACCTAGTGAAATTACATATAAGTGTATAGTTATTGTATATACATATATACTGTATGTAATAAAAAAAGGGGGTTACAGCACAGTAAGCACAAACTTATAGCCAGTAATATAGCAGCTTCAGGCATCCCTGCCCTTTTTTTGTTACTGACCTTCATTATGCAGTAGAAGTGAGATATGAGTACCAAATGGCTTCATATATACAACACCTGAGATACTAAGGAGGTTTTGCCTCCTATTAACCCTAACCTATAGAAAACTTTTGCTTATAAAATGGGGATTCTTAGTTCACATATATTACAATACGTGTTCAAGCTGGCCAACTGCATCCCTGACCGTAATCCCTTTCTGGCCAGTCCCTACTTATCTTGAAGATTCCCAACTCATATTTGCTAAAATAGCTTCTCTTGAGAGTGTGGATAAATAGTGCCATATGGGTCAAACAGACACAGCTAGATATAATATATGTATACACTATATTACCAAAAGTATTGGGACACTTGCCTTTACACACGTGAACTTTAATGGCATCTCAGTCCTAGTCCGTAGGGTTCAATATTGAGTTGGTCCAACCTTTGCAGCTATACCAGCTTCAACTCTTCTGGGAAGGCTGTCCACAAGGTTTTGGAGTATGTCTATGGGAATGTTTGACCATTCTTCCAGAAGCGCATTTGTGAGGTCAGGCACTGATGTGGATGAGAAGGCCTAGCTTGCAGTCTCCTCCGCTCTAATTCATCCCAAAGGTGTTCTTTTGGGTTGAGGTGCAGGCCAGTCAAGTTTATCCACCCCAAACTCGCTCAACCATGTCTTCATGGACCTTGCTTTGTGCACTGGTCCAAATCATTTGGTGGAGGGGGGATTTTTGTGTGGGGTTGTTTCTCAGGGGTTGGGCTTGGCACCTTAGTTCCAGTGAAGGGAACTCTTAAGGCGGTGATAGAACACCTTTGGAATGAATTGGAGCAGAGACTGCGAGCCAGGCCTTCTCATCCAACATCAGTGCCTGACCTCACAAATGCGCTTCTGGAATAATGGTCAAACATTCCCATAGATACACTTCTAAACCTTGTGCACAGCCTTGAACCCTACGGACTAAGCCTGGGGTGCCATTAAAGTTCATGTGTGTGTAAAGGCAGCCGTTGCAATACTTTTGGTAATATAGTGTGTAAATATATATATATATATATATATATATATATATATATATATATATAATCTCTCACAAAAGTGAGTACACCCCTCACATTTTGTAAATATTTTATTATATCTTTTCATGTGACAACACTGAAGAAATTACACTTTCCTACAATGTAAAGTAGTGAGTGCACAGCTTGTATAACAGTGTAAATTTCCTACCCCTCAAAGTAACTCAACACACAGCCATTCATGTCTAAACCACTGGCAATAGAAATGAGTACACCCCTAAGTCAAAATGTCCAAATGGGGCTGAAAGTGTCAATATTTTGTGTGGTCACCATTATTAACCACCACTGCCTTAACCCTCTTGGGCATGGAGTTCACCAGAGCTTCACAGGTTGCCACTGGAGTCCTCTTCCACTCCTCCATGATGACATCACAGAGCTGGTGGATGTTAGAGACCTTGCGCTCCTCCACCTTCCGTTTGAGGATGCCCCACAGATGCTCAATAGGGTTTAGGTCTGGAGACATGCTTGGCCAGTCCATCACCTTTACCCTCAGCTTCTTTAGCAAGGCAGTGGTAGTCTTGGAGGTGTGTTTGTGGTCGTTATCATGTTGAAATACTGCCCTGCGGCCCAGTCTCCAAAGGGAGGGGATCATGCTCTGCTTCAGTATATCACATGTTGACATTCATGGTTCCCTCAATGAACTGTAGCTCCCCAAGTGCCGGCAGCACTCATGCAGCCCCAGACGACACTCCCACCACAATGCTTGACTGTAGCCAAGACACACTTGTCTTTGTACTCCTCACCTGGTTGCCGCCACACACGCTTGACACCAACTGAACCAAATAAGTTTATCTTGGTCTCATCAGACCATAGGACATGGTTCCAGTAATCCATGTCCTTAGTCTGCTTGTCTTCAGCAAAATGTTTGCAAGCTTTCTTGTGCATCAACTTTAGAAGATGCTTCCTTCTGGGCAGGGGCGGACTGATAACTCATGGGGCCCCTGGGTAATAGGAGATTATGGGGCCCCCAGGCAATCAGAGATTATGGGGCCACACAGTATACACACACACACAGTATACAATCACACAATACACACATACATGTACACACAGTATACACAGACAGATGTAAAAAAAACACAGATTTATACATACTGTCCCTGGTTTTACTGAGGCTGGCAACCCTGATGGGGCCCCCTAGTGGCCCAGCACCTTCGGGCAGTGCCCGAGTGGCTCAATGGTCAGTCCGCCCCTGCTTCTGGGACAACAGTCATGCAGACCAATTTGATGCAGTGTGCGGCGTATGGTCTCAGCACTGACAGGCTGACCCCCCCCCCATTGAACCTCTGCAGCAATGCTGGAAGTGCTCATACGTCTATTTCCCAAAGACAAACTCCTGGATATGACGCTGAGCACGAGCACTTAACTTCTTTGGTCGACCATGGTGAGGCCTATTCTGAGTGGAACCTGTCCTGTTAAAGCGCTGTATGGTCTTGGCCACCATGCTGCAGCTCAGTTTCAGAGTCTTGGCAATCTTCTTATAGCCTAGGCCATCTTTATGTAGAGCAACAATTCTTTTTTTCAGATCCTCAGAGAGTTCTTTACCATGAGGTGCCATGTTGAACTTCCAGTGACCAGTGTGAGAGAGTGAGAGCAATAACAACAAATTTAACACACCTGCTCCCCATTCACACATGAGACCTTGTAACACTAACGAGTCACATGACACCGGGGAGGGAAAATGGCTAGTTGGGCCCAATTTGGACATTTTCACTTAGAGGTGTACTCACTTTTGTTGCCAGCATTTTAGACATTAATGGCTGTGTGTTGAGTTATTTTAAGGGGACAGAAAATCTACACTGTTATACAAGCTGTACACTCACTACTTTACATTGTAGCAAAGTGTCATTTCTTCATTGTTGTCACATGAAAAGATATTTAAAAATATTTACAAAATATATATATTACCAAAAGTATTGCAACGGCTGCCTTTACACGCACATGAACTTTAATGGCACCCTAGTCTTAGTCGATACTGTGTGTATGTATGTATGTATGTGTATATATATATATATATATATATATATATATATATATATATACTCCAAAGACATGCTGGTAGGTTAATTGGATCCTGTCTAAATTGTCCCTAGTATGTATGAATGTGAGTTAGGGACCTTAGATTGTAAGCTCCTTGAGGGTAGGGACTGATGTGAATGTACAATGTATATGTAAAGCGCTGCGTAAATTGATGGCACTATATAAGTACCTGAAATAATATATATATATATATATATATATATATATATTGATGATAGTTGTAAAACAGTACTTATGCTTCTCATGCTTACATTGTGCATGTAACTATAACATATAGTACATTCAGTATGATGTGAACGCAGTAAATACAGCTCAGAAATTATTCCAGAAAATATTCTGGTCTCATCATAAAACTGTCCCCTCCCCTCTCTTAACACCTATGGAAACTAACCTGTGTAAGAAGTGTAGCCATGAGCTGGCTATTATGCCTGCAATTTAGAGACATTGTGTAGAGTTATTAATGTGAAGTTGGCTCCCTCTAGTGTTGGCTGGACTCTGTGTAATTTCCGTTTTCTTTTGGCAAAACTTAGAGCAAAGCATTGTGGGCTTTGTAGTTCAGAATGCTGAAGTTTCAATACCAGCAGGACTGATCTGAACTACCAGAATGCTAAGAGGACAGAACAGACTGCTGGGAGAGGATAAAAAAAGGGCTGGTCGCGGCCTGCATCGCTCTCTTGGGACGCCGGTTTGACTCTGCCAGCAGGAGGTCTGTGTGACGATGAGCTGCTGTGATTTGCAGCCTAAACAGCGGGGAGCCGTTCAGCTATACCCAGAGGAACCTCTGTAGACAGCATCGCTTCTCCTCTACAGCGGACCGGAGGTTGTTCCAGGTTATCCAGAGACGCGTGAACTTCAGATCCGAGAAGGCCGTACCATGGCGCGGTGGACGCCATTTCCCAGAGCCAGGATACAGAGAGAGTTCCTGATAGTCTTCTTCATCATCTACATCATTGCCACCTGTATCTGTGTCCAGTGGGGTGAGCTGGCATAGCCCATTTAGTTGCTATAAGACACTACTTTCAGACATCATTTACCCTGTTCAGCTTGGTGGCACTTGTAGTGCCACTGGAAGTCAGTTCTTATACTATAACAAACACTGTAAGCAGACATCTATGCCTTGGTTCACATTATTGCTTCTTGTAGTTTTATTGGACACAACACCACTAGGATCATACAAGAGGAGATTAAAGTAAAATAAGGATACAGTAAATATCTGACAAATTCACTATGCCCTATTATCAAGGATAACCTTACTGTATGCACTGATTACTGTATAAATGACACTGGCAGTTAAGGGGTTAACACTAGTGATGATCAAGGGGTCAAATGTGTTCCCTGGGACGTGTTTCTAACTGTGGGGGGGAGGGGACTGACTGGGAGTAGAGAGAGAGATCGCTGTTCCTAATCACTGGGAACAGACAATCTCTCTGTACTCCCCTGACAGAACGAGGATCTGTTTGTTTACATTGACAGATCCCCCTTTTGGCTCTCTGTGAAACGATCGTGGGTGTCTGGCAGCGCCATGCAGCTACGCGCCTGCTATAGTTGTAAAACAGACTGGCGTACAGCTACGGTGATTTGCGGGAACGAGCCTACCTGCCACAGTATAATAGCAGCAGCTGGTCAGCAAGTGGTTAAAAAAAAATAAGTGTAAAAATGTGGTCCCTTTGGTGGTCTTCTGCCCTCCCTACAATACCCCTGATCAGTCTGGGTGCTTTCTAAATAAGGGTGGGGCCTAGATCCTAGCCTGCAGGTATTTTGCCCTCCCAGTCCCTTTCCCTCCCCCTTGTGCCCCCCCCCCACCCCCGCCTTGTCCCTTTTGTTTTTGTTTGTTTTTTTGTTGTTTTTTTCTTTTCTTTTTTCTTCTCCTTTCTCCTCCTTTCTCTCTCTTTCCTTTGGGGCTTCTGCCCATTCTTTCACCCCTTTCTAATATGTGCTGGTGCCTTTAGACTTCGGTCATTTTCGCAGACACACAGCCTGTGCCAAGGGGTTAATACCTTGAGCTCTTGCTTTATAAACTGGACCGGTTTTGGGTCCATTCACTGATGTGCTATGTAATTATAAAATTACGTAGCACTTTCACCTGATCCCCCTGCGTGGGTAAATTGTTGATCTGCACCTGTGCATTTTTTTTTCAATAAAAATTATTGTACCGGAAAAAAAAAGTAAATTGATGTGCTTGCGTGAATAGCACTTACAAACTATCATATATAATGGTATATATATTTTTTTATACTACTAATGGCGGTGATCAGCGAATTATAATGGGACTGCGATAGCGCGGCAGTCAATCTGACACTAACTTAAGCTGGGGGGAACTGACTAACTGCCACTGACATCACCAGTGGCATTAATACAGTGATAATACTAAACACTGTCACTGTACTAATGACACTGGCTGGAAGGGGGTTAATATCTAGGGTAATCAAGGGGTTAAAAGTGTGCCTAACTGTGTGTAATGTGTGTAAAGTGTGCTGTGTTTTACTAAAGATCTGTTTCTCATCCTTGCTTTTCAGGGATGAGAAACTGACAGATCACTCCCTCTGTACAGAGCTCTGGGTTGTGATTGTACACAGCTGATCAGCAGGTCTCGGCCATGAATCATTGGCCAGGACTCGCTGACAGGCTCCCGCTGTGTACAATCACAGTGGGAGCTGGGCGGGGGGCGCTCATGTGCGAGCCCTAAGCCCAGAAGGCAGCGTTGTATGGGTATGTCGCTTTGCCTACAGCTGCCACTCACCCGGGGTACTGTACATTGTGGACAGACGGTCACCAAGTGGTTAAAGGGGTGCATGATGGCTTCTGGTGTATGAAAGAATTGGGCCAATAAAGCACATATGGGGTATGAAGCAAGGCCACTTTAAAGGGTTAACTTGGCAGAAGTTGTGGAGGAAGAGAACAGTTGCTATGGGTAACCAAAGATTGGTGGACTGTGTACAGCAGCCTGTCGTTAAGCGTGGTACCTGGCATGGTGATGGGTTCTCCAATAGCGAAGTTGTCAGTGTTTTGACTCCCTCCCCAGTGGTTGGTTCCCTGAAAGTATCGGGACTGAACCTGCTTTATGGAGACCCACATCTGGACAAGTGGAGAGGGCATGGGCCCAGCAGTGTCCCTCCCTTCCATTTTGAGTGTTTAGGTTGCTGTTAGTTTGCCCTGCAGTGGGTTATGCTGTTTACATTTGTTTTTTTAAATGTACACTCCTTTCAAGTTCCTTCACAGCACAGCAGTGTGGCATTTTACCCCACATCAATCTGGGGTTGTGGAGTGAATGGGGCACATAGAAAGCTAATCTTTTCTATGTGCCCTTGTGGTGACTGGTGTTGATCCAGTGCTGAAAAGGCCAGTCTCTGCATATTGTGTGCATGGGAGAAAGTTCTTAACCCCTTCATGATGGTAAAACACATTTTAAAGAGTATTTTACCCCAACATTTCATTTTCCTATTATGTGTCTGTTGTACCATGTACTTAAACTATAAAAAGTATCCAGTTCTTTTTGTATTGCTTTCTTCCTGGTGATCCTGTCAGACCCCCTGCTTTCCTATTTCAAGCTGATCACATTAGGCATGAGTGCGCATCCATCCTAGTGTGATCAGTATTTTGGCTGTACACAATGGGAAGATCTGTGTGCTGCTGTTTCTCCACCCCTAGCTTCCTAAGGCCCCTTGTACATGGGGCGGAATCTGCTTTGCTCAGGGGGGCTCTGTCCGCTAATCCCCCACTGAGTGGACAGATGACAGGTCCGTGTCGGCTCCAGTTCTGCAGAGCAGGCACGGACACAGCTTGCTGTTCTCTATAGGTGGTGAGGTGTAAACAGACTGTCCGTTCACACCTGACTGCCCTCTAAATTGAACCACCTAGATGGAGGGGAACAGATCCCCGTTCATTTTTTATGTTTTTTAGTGGATCGGATTGGATTGGAGGTAGGCGAGTATAAACGGATACAAGTCCCCTTAAACCTGCCCGTCCATAGGAATACATGGACCATCCGATCAGGTCTGCCTGAAAAACTGACAGGTGGACCAGATGTGATTGCCCGTGTGAACGGGGCCTAAGCCTCTTTTGCAGCTGAGAACAGAGGGTATGTAATCACAAACATTTTGTCTTTCATTTCTTTTTTAAATTAAATGGGTTGTTTTAAAAGGTATTTGGCATGTGTTAGTAAAACCCAACATATCATCGCAACTACTTATTGTATCCAAATGCATTATATGAATTGGACGTTCATTTGGTGGTAAATGGTAATGGATATCTCCTGAAATGTTGTTTTCCTTATCAAACTGGCTTAAAATAGTTAAAAAAATAAATATAGTAAAAAATAAATAACTAAATAAAATAACTTCTCCTACTGCTTGACACGCATGAGGATGCCACATATAGATGAATTATTTAATGTTTGAACCAATGGTAGAAAAAACATTGCATGTTTTGCTTTTTTATGTTACCATAAGGCTAGGTTTTACTCCTATGCGTTTTGCAGTGTGTTCTCAGATTTGAAGAAATGTCCTACAGTCTATGTAACATTAGTCACTATAAGGTCATATTCACATCTATGCAGTTTCTACCAGTGCATTTTTTGGAAAGGTGCAGGGACTTTTTTCACGCAGCATGGCACGTTTTTAGCTCCATAGACCTCAATGGAATTGCAGCAAAAATGCATGTACATGTGTTTTGGTGCGTTTTCCTGCATGACAACAGACACCTCAACTTAGCAACATTAAGGCTATTTTCAGACTGGGGCGGGTGGGCATCGGTGGTAAAGCGGCACTATTTTTAGTGCCACTTTACCGTTGTTTTAGCAGCACTATTCGGGCCTCTAGCCGGGCGGTTTTAACCCCGCTAGCGGCCGAAAAAGAGTTAAGACTGCCCGCAAAGCACCGCTGCAGTGGTGCTTTGCCAGCAGTTTGGCAGCGCTGCCCCATTGTTTTCAATGGGCAGGGGTGCTTTAGGAGCGGTGTATACACCACTCCTACAGCGCTGCAAAGATGCGGCTTGCAGGACTTTTTTTACCGTCCTGCAAGCGCACTGCTCCAGTGTGAAAGCCCTCGGGCTTTCACACTGGAGAAACAGGAGAGGCTCTTTACAGGCTCTTTACAGGCGCTATGCAGACGATATTTTTAGCGCTGTACCGCCTGTAAAGCGCCTCAGTGTGAAAGTAGCCTTACACATTAAAAAAATGCAAAACGCATCAACTATGCATAATGTGCTGGAATTACGCATCAAATGCAACCTGCATAGGTGTGCACCTAGCCTAATACAACCACAATAATAATAAATATCAGGAGTATGGTTATAAAATGTTAACACAATGGTGTAGGAGACCCCACACACTTTTTGGTTTTGTCCCAGACTGTCACATTTTTAAAATAAGGTCAAAGCTATAATGCACATATTTTACTGACTTTACAATTCCAACAAACTCTGCTTTCTTTTTATTACATCACAACTGCTTTCAAACTTTACAAGAAATCACCTATTATCCATTTATTAAACAGTGCAGTATACATGTCCTCTAGAAAAAAAGTCACACCCTCCTATAATGCTATAATGATTCAGTTTGAATAATTTACACTTTACATATGAATGACCTTACCCGGTCCCAAAAGGACTCTGAAAAAAATGTAGCAACACTTGATTTCCTGACAGCTCCATGTTAGCACAGCTGGGTATAGGGTCCGCCCCCCCATGCCTGCTGGACTCAATTCATATAAATTTGAGCCCACCTACAGCCTCAACATTCTTCTTTTTTACTCCTATGCGCAGGACCTAGGTGTGCTCCTCTACCTGGCTGGTCATCTATCCACGTGTGTGGATTAGGCTGGACGCAGTCCCTGGTGTCTTGGCTAAATGACCCATAATCCAGGGGCAGCTTTTATCAGGGCTAACAGCCTTGTCTTGGGTCCACGGGGTCCATGTAAAGTGGGTAGCGGTGTTGGCAGATTCTCCCCTATGCACACGCACCTGCGCTGTGCCGGGGTTTACAGTCGGATGGCAGAGGTTGGGTGAGCTAAATTTTAAAAATGTTTTGTATCCAAATGAATGCTGCATTGCTGGGTATTGTTGTGCCTTGCTTCCTGCAGCCACTACGCATAGCCTGAGCTCCTCCTCAGGGAGTACTCTGCATAACAGGTGCACAGTAACACTTTGTTCACACATGGCAATAACCTGTTGGTGGCTTCTCATGTTGCTTTACTGTTGTGCCATTATGCCAACCCCCTCAAAAGACCAGCATTTCCAGAGAAGGTAGAGGAGTCACCTGCGGATGACTACTGGAGTCAGCTATGGCCTGTTCAAATACAGAATATCCTTTTATATTATTTTGTGCTCTCTAGTTTTTCACAAAAAAAAAAAAAAGGGCGGGGGGGATGCATGTTTATGATGTCTACAATTCTCCTGGTTTGTGTACTTTGTAGGATATTATTATGATTCTGTTGAAAATTCCTACCTTTTTGTTGCTGTTCTGAACAAAACTTTCATTATGTCCTGATTCCTGGCAGGGCAAGGTTTAGCTCATGAACCACCTGGTGAATTAGGGTTCTAGATGGAAGCTTCTACCTCCCTATAGCAGTGGGTAACCATTTAGGGTTTGTTACTGAGCAAACTATTTTACTGCACTTAATTATTTTTATGGGCTGATTTGTTAAATGGCAAGCAAAACCCTGTGAGAAGTTTATCTATTGGTAATGACCAGTCTCAGAGCAAATAGCCCTCTTCAGGCTCTTCAATAAAGACATGGATGAACACATGGCGGTATGAATCTTGCTTTTATATGGTTATATGTTCCTGCAATGACCAGTCTAATTACCTTCCCAGGCAAATCAGCCTCTTTAGACTCTCCAAAGGGGAAGATATGGAGGAACATGACTGTGTGAATTTTGCTTTGATTAAGCAACCAGAGATGAGGATGATGATACCGAACTGGTTGTCTTATTTATTAAACAGGTGGCCAATACACTCAAAGGAGTATTTCCACTTACACTGTGAAGGGGTTAAATTCTCTGGCAATGAGCAGTCTCATAGCTTTCCCAAGCAAAACATCCCTTTTTAGACTCTAAGAATAATACATGGATGGACATGACAGTATGTATCCCACTGGCTCAAGCAGCCAGGGATTAAGATAACACCTAATAGGATGTCACATTCAATAAAACCATTGTCAATACACTCTAAAGGAGTGGTTTCTGCTCACCCTTTGAAAGGGTTATCTACTCTGGCAATGAGAAGCTGCCTAGTCATAACAGGTGAAACAGCCTATTTTCTGAATTTCCAAATGGACATAACTGCATAATTTCTGCTTTGCAACCATGGATAAGACATCTAACAGATTGTTACATGAGGCTAATACACTTTAAAGAAGTGTTTCCCCTCATCCTGTGAAAAGGCTATCCTTTCTATCAGTGAGCAGTCTCCTAGCCTTCCAGGCAAACCATCTTCTTCGGGCTCTTCCAAAAAGAAGAGACAGATGAGTATGACATTATAAGCCCTGGTGGTTCAAGCAGCCAGGGATAAAGATGTCCACACCTGCCAGGTTGTCACTTTCATTAAATACATTGTAAAGGAGCTGCTTCCATTCACTCTGAAGGGGTCATATATGGTGCCAATGAGTAGTCTCAGAACCTCCTCAGGCAAATTAACCCTTGTCAACCTCTTCCCAAGAAGAGGTGAATGAACATGTGATTCCTACTTTGTTCAGGCAAGCTGTGATTAAGATGATGGTGACCAAGTTGTCACAATTAAGCATATGGTCAAAACACTCTAAAGGAATTGCTGAATTCATCTTCTGCAAGGGCTATCTATTCTGGCAATATCCAGTCTTCTATTCAGGGCCTTCTCAAGCCAATCAAACCTCTTCAACCTCTCCTGAACAGGAAGATGAGGACCTTTGTCCAGATTGGTAAGGTTGGTGAAATGCCTTTAAATAGAAGTGAAGCTTTGGAAGTATTTTAAATACCTCCAGGGGACAGCCTGACAATTCCCTTATGTTGCATGGATCAAGTGCTCGTTCTACATGATTGAAGTATGTTGTCACAGCAGGATGTCAAAGTTATGCCCTTTTGAACTGAAAGATGTCTAGGGGTTGGGATCACCCCTCTGGTCAGTGTGTGTCCCTTGTGGGATTAGCCATATACATGACCTTACCATCAGAAGATGTTGTGGCCTTCAAGCAAACGCTATCACTGCATTTTTCTTGATCGTAGAAGGTCAAGACGAAATTTAATAGTGGTCAGTTTGGCTTCCTGCCTCAAGATAATTGTCTGCAGAGTTAAAGGAGACCAAAAAACTCAAGAGTCAGTTTCCACGCTCACTCTCACTCCAGAGAGGTTAGCTTCTGCATTTCTGGCTGGGAGTCCAGGAAAAACTGGGAAGCTAACTCATAAACCAAGAAGTCATTAAAGAGTTCCATATCAGGATGCTTTCTGGTATTTTGGGATTGTGCCACCCATACATGCCTTAGGGGCACTTTGTGGCTCCTCTGTGGACATAGGTAAGGCTTTGGTGATTGACACATGGTTCCCTTCAGGCAAGCATTTTAGGCCATATTTGGAGATCTTTCATCCTTCACGTCTCAGATTGAGCCATAGAAATCGCCTTACTCCAGCAGCTCAGGTAGGCTCAGTTTAACTCTCACTCCCGTTCAAATCGGGTTTCTGGACCAGTGGCCTAAACTTGTGGTTGAGGAAACAAAATCGTCTGCGATGTCATTCCCTTCTGACGACCTAGTGGCTGGTGGTGCAGTCAGACACCAGCAAAGTAGTAGGGGAGCCCTACTTCAAGAGCAATGGGCTCAGGGCCAATGGGCTGTTTCAAGGGTCCAATATGGTGTCCAACATCCTGGAGTTGAGAGCAGAATTTCAGGCTCTTAGCCTTCAGTCATCTCATCCGGGGTAAGCCCATCCTGGTGAAGTTGGAAAGTGCAGCGACTGTGGCCTACATCTGGAAACAAGGCTCAGTCTCTCTTTTCTGAAGGAGGTTTCTCTAATCTAGAATCTGCCCAAGTCAATCTTCTGCAGCTATCTGTGGCCTATGTGCCTGGTCGGAAGAATCTTCAGGCAAACCATTTGTCCAGGACAAGTCTGGACGACAATGAATGGTCCAGACTACTGCGAGTCTTTTGAGAACTAACAGAGCTTGGTATTTTTCTTCCAGAGGTAGACCCGCTCACATCCCCAGTCAACACCAAGTTGCTGAAGCTCCATTTCAGGGCCCAGAATCCGCAAGCAATCAGTGGAGGTGCTGACCACAGAGTGGATCTCCAAGACCGCTTATGCCTTTCTGCTGCTCCCTCTGATTCTCATCTTCCAGCTGAGGCTGTGGTGGGGGAAGGTGACAGTTCTGGTGATGATCCCAGATTTGCTAAAGGGGTCTTGGCACCCTCTGCTCATCCTTATGAGTGTCAAAGATTGACTCCCTCTGACTGTAAGATCAAATCTTTTCAAGTCCCATTCATCCAGCATCCGACAGGCTCAGGCTGATGGCTTGGGTCTGGAGAGGCAAAGGCTAATGACTTTTGAATGCTCTGAGAAGATTGTGAATACTCTTACCATAACAAAGGACAGCGGTAACTGTGCCTAGAGTAGAATATGGCAAAAAATTCCCAGTATTTCTGATCAAGATTTTACTCTGGACTCTTCAGAAATCTGTTCTGAAATGTCTGCAGGCGTGGCTTGATTTAGGTCTATGAATAGGTATGCTATAGGCACACATTTTGGCTATCTCAGCCTTCATTGGCATACAGTGTGCATCCAACACTTAATTATACTGTTTTTCAAGATGAAATTTGGTTGAAACCTCCAAAATGAGATCTCTCATTGCTGTTGGACGTTATTGCAACAGATGTTTTTAATCACCCTGTGGTACTTCTCACTAAAAATTGCTTTACTGGTGGCAATTACATCAGCCAGAAGAGAGTCAACATTGGTGGCTTTGGGATTTAAAGAACCCATACTCGCGCACTTCCCAGACAGGGTGGTACTCATGCCAATGCTCGACTTTGTGCCTGAACTGACTTTCAGTTCATACCACACAAGAGATTGTCTTCCTACGTGCCTTTTGGGGAGTACTCAAGAAATTAGCCCATCGGATGTGGGCCAAGCTTTAAAATGTTTAATTAAGGCAACTTCTACCATAAGGAAGTCGGAGCATCTGTTTGTCATTCCAGGTGGAACACATAATGATTTTATGGCTTCCAGCAAGATTATTGCCTCTTGGTTGGTAAAGCTCATCTCCTTGGACTACAAGTTGAAAGGGTTGACTGTGCCAGGTGAATCACGGCATTCTTCACTAGAAGGAATACTTTATATTCCCATCGCACACGTTCCTGGATAAGCTCTCAAAGTTTGGGTGCTGCAGCAATAACCAGCTGGACACTGGTTCAAGTCACAAAGTAGATATTTGCCAGCACACCATGGATCAACACAAAGTAGCGTCCAAATGAATTATTTATTGCATAATCACAACACAAGGAGAGTGTCGACCTTGAGAGTGGCAGAAGGCTGAGTGTGTGAAACTATCTGCAGGGCAGCTATGTGGGCAACAAAATATTCATATTCATGGCTTAATGACAGTTGAGTTTGGCAGAGGCATCCTGGCTTCTGTTTTTTTTTTGTCAGAATTGAGGAGTGTGTAGCATTATCCCTCCCCTGCTTTGGCTAGTTAGTTCCTAGCTGTGCTGACATGGAGCCGTCAGGAAATAGAAAATTGAATTCAAATACTTACCGTAATTTTCCTTTCCTGGCGAGCTCCATGGCAGCATAGATCCCACCCAGCTTGGTAGGACTAGTTACAGAACGCTGAGGCTGTAGGTGGGTTCAAAATTATGAGTTAAGTACTGGAGTCATGGGGGTGCTGAGCCTATACCCAGCTGTGCTGCCATGGAGCTCGTCAGGAAAGGAAAATTATGGAAAGTATTTGAATTCAATTTTCCGTTTTCATTGGATAGACTTTACAAATACAAAGGAATATACAGCAGGGTAGATTTGATTTAAATCAAGTTGATTTAAATTGCTAGTAAAAAGGCTCAATTAAAATCATAATTTTTAAAGACCATCTGTCATCTCTGTCACGCAGCGGCTCCTTTTCTGACCCGCTGTTCACTCACCAACAGTCCCATTCACTTTAATGGGACAGCTGGTGATGCACCAGTGACACAACAAGGTGAGGGATGTGGCGGCAGCAGGTGAGTGGATGCCCGCTAACAGGCACTGCCATGAATTTTTTATTTTTTTTGACAGACTGAGCAATAGCATGCAGTGTCAAATTGTGGCTACCAAAGCCAGCAGAATATTAGCATGCATTAAAAAGGGAATTTACTTCAGAGATAAAGACATTATTCTGCCACTTTATAAAACACTGGTTCGGCTGCATCTGGAATATTCCATCCAGTTCTGGTCACCAGTCCTCAGAAAGAATGTGCTGAAGCTGGAGAGAGTCCAGAGAAGGGCAACTAAATTAAATTAATATGGGGACTAGGGATGAGCTTCGTGTTCGAGTCGAACCCATGTTCGACTCGAACATCGGCTGTTCGATCGTTCGCCGAATTGCGAACGATATGGGCCGTTCGCGCCAAATTCGTGTGGCGCGTCACGGCCCATAATTCACTGCGGCATCGCAGTGCATCGCTTGCTGATGATTGGCCAAGCATGCACTATGACCCGCATGCTTGGCCAATCACAGCGCCGCCTTAACAGAGAGCCATAATTGGCCAAAGCCAAGGAGGCTTTGGCCAATTATGGCTCAGGGGATTTAGTACACGCCCCACACTATATAAGGCCGCCTGCACGGCGGCCCTGTGCAGTGTGTTCCGGTGTGCTTAGAGAGAGAGAGAGACAGTGTCATTTCATTTGAGTTAGCTAGATTAGGCAGGACAGTCAGTCAGTTAGCTGCACTTAAAGTGTATTGTGTATATATATGCATCCCAAGTGTTGCATATATATATATATATATATACACTGTATTCAGTTTAGCTAGATCCGTTCCTGTTATCTTCTAGACTATTTACATTTAGTGCAGTGCGTCCTGCTCACAGTGTTCAGCTAGATCCGTTCCTGTTATATTCCTACTGACAGGCAGGCTTGTCTTGTTACAGTATTTTGAAGAAAATTACTGGTGTTCTTTTGATCCTATTAGTACCACAGTCAGGCAGCTAGACTATTTACAGTTAGTGCAGTGCGTCCTGCCCACAGTGTTCTGCTAAACCTACAAGTAAGTGGGGTGCGTCCTGCTCACAGTGTTCAGCTAAACCTACAAGTTAGTGGGGTGCGTCCACCTCACAGTGTTCAGCTAAACCTACAAGCTAGTGGGGTGCATCCTGCTCACAGTGTTCAGCTAGATCCGTTTCTGTTATCTTCTTACTGACAGGCAGGCTTGTCTTGTTACAGTAAATACAGCTACCTGAAGAAAATTGCTGGTGTTCTTTTGATCCTATTAGTACCACAGTCAGGCAGCTAGACTATTTACAGTTAGTGCAGTGCGTCCTGCTCACAGTGTTCTGCTAAACCTACAAGTTAGTGGGGTGCGTCCTGCTCACAGTGTTCAGCTAAACCTACAAGTTAGTGGGGTGCGTCCACCTCACAGTGTTCAGCTAAACCTACAAGCTAGTGGGGTGCGTCCTGCTCACAGTGTTCAGCTAGATCCGTTTCTGTTATCTTCTTACTGACAGGCAGGCTTGTCTTGTTACAGTAAATACAGCTACCTGAAGAAAATTGCTGGTGTTCTTTTGATCCTATTAGTACCACAGTCAGACAGCTAGACTATTTACAGTTAGTGCAGTGCGTCCTGCTCACAGTGTTCTGCTAAACCTACAAGTTAGTGGGGTGCGTCCTGCTCACAGTGTTCAGCTAAACCTACAAGTTAGTGGGGTGCGTCCACCTCACAGTGTTCAGCTAAACCTACAAGCTAGTGGGGTGCGTCCTGCTCACAGTGTTCAGCTAGATCCGTTCCTGTTATCTTCTTACTGACAGGCAGGCTTGTCTTGTTACAGTATTTTAAAGAAAATTGCTGGTGTTCTTTTGATCCTATTAGTACCACAGTCAGGCAGCTAGACTATTTACAGTTAGTGCAGTGCGTCCTGCTCACAGTGTTCTGCTAAACCTACAAGTTAGTGGGGTGCGTCCTGCTCACAGTGTTCAGCTAAACCTACAAGTTAGTGGGGTGCGTCCACCTCACAGTGTTCAGCTAAACCTACAAGCTAGTGGGGTGCGTCCTGCTCACAGTGTTCAGCTAGATCCGTTCCTGTTATCTTCTTACTGACAGGCAGGCTTGTCTTGTTACAGTAAATACAGCTACCTGAAGAAAATTGCTGGTGTTCTTTTGATCCTATTAGTACCACAGTCAGGCAGCTAGACTATTTACAGTTAGTGCAGTGCGTCCTGCTCACAGTGTTCTGCTAAACCTACAAGTTAGTGGGGTGCGTCCTGCTCACAGTGTTCAGCTAAACCTACAAGTTAGTGGGGTGCGTCCACCTCACAGTGTTCAGCTAAACCTACAAGCTAGTGGGGTGCGTCCTGCTCACAGTGTTCAGCTAGATCCGTTCCTGTTATCTTCTTACTGACAGGCAGGCTTGTCTTGTTACAGTATTTTAAAGAAAATTGCTGGTGTTCTTTTGATCCTATTAGTACCACAGTCAGGCAGCTAGACTATTTACAGTTAGTGCAGTGCGTCCTGCTCACAGTGTTCTGCTAAACCTACAAGTTAGTGGGGTGCGTCCTGCTCACAGTGTTCAGCTAAACCTACAAGTTAGTGGGGTGCGTCCACCTCACAGTGTTCAGCTAAACCTACAAGCTAGTGGGGTGCGTCCTGCTCACAGTGTTCAGCTAGATCCGTTCCTGTTATCTTCTTACTGACAGGCAGGCTTGTCTTGTTACAGTATTTTAAAGAAAATTACTGATGTTCTTTTGATCCTATTAGTACCACAGTCAGACAGCTAGACTATTTACAGTTAGTGCAGTGCGTCCTGCTCACAGTGTTCTGCTAAACCTACAAGTTAGTGGGGTGCGTCCTGCTCACAGTGTTCAGCTAAACCTACAAGTTAGTGGGGTGCGTCCACCTCACAGTGTTCAGCTAAACCTACAAGCTAGTGGGGTGCGTCCTGCTCACAGTGTTCAGCTAGATCCGTTTCTGTTATCTTCTTACTGACAGGCAGGCTTGTCTTGTTACAGTAAATACAGCTACCTGAAGAAAATTGCTGGTGTTCTTTTGATCCTATTAGTACCACAGTCAGGCAGCTAGACTATTTACAGTTAGTGCAGTGCGTCCTGCTCACAGTGTTCTGCTAAATATACAAGTTAGTGGGGTGCGTCCACCTCACAGTGTTCAGCTAAAGCTACCTGTAGAAGGTTGGTGGTGTTCTCATACTACAGGCAGGCAGTTGATTTTGCTAGCTGCAGTATCAGTACATATATATATATATATATATATATATATCCCAGCTTAGTGCAGCTACAGGCCATTAGTATGTCTGGAAGGCCAAGAAGGAGAGGCAGACAGTCACAAGCCAATAAGAGAGGGCAAGCAGGCTCTGTGTCTAGTGCTGGTCGTGGAGACGGTGCATCCTCATCAGCACGTGGCCATGGGACACGCTTGGCCTTTTTTTCGGCAGCTGGCCATGCTGAGCCGCAACATGCGGAAGACTTGGTCGAGTGGATGACCAAGCCGTCCTCATCCTCCTCATCCTCTCTCACCCATGCCCAGGGTACTTTGTCTGGCAAAGCAGCGGCCTCTTCCCTCGGCTCAATGTCATCAGTGACTCCTTCCCTAGCCCCACCATGTCCTCCTGAGGAGTCCCTCGAACTGTTTGACCACAGTGTTGGGTACATGCTCCAGGAGGATGCCCAGCATTTGGAAGGCTCTGATGATGATACTGAGCTCGATGAAGGCAGTAACACGAGCACGGACAGAGGGGGTGCCCAAGAAGGACAGCAATCTGGCAGTCATGCTCCCCCTGCTGCAGCATACTGCCAGGTTTGCTCCAGTGATGAGGAGGGAGGGGATGATGAGGTCACTGACTCAACGTGGGTGCCTGATAGGAGAGAGGAGGAGGAGGAGGAGGAGGAGGCGGCACATCACCAACGAGGCAGGATGCCCTCCAGGGGCCAGCCTAAGGGCAGCACATTGACTGCATCACACCCCAAAGCTCCACATGTGCAGGGCGCTGCAGTCTCTGCGCGTTATTCAAAAAGTTCTTTGGTGTGGGCCTTTTTTGAGACGAGTGCATCAGATCGCACCACTGCTATTTGCAACATATGTCTCAAGCGTATCTCGCGTGGCCAAAACATCTCCCGCTTGGGTACCACATGCTTGACCAGACATATGTTGACCTGCCATGCAGTTCGTTGGCAAGCGTATCTAAAAGACCCACACCAAAGAACAAAGAGGACCTCTGCTTGCTCCTCATCAGCTGAGATTTCCAACCCCACTAGACCTTCAGTCCTCTCTGAGACCTGCACTGAGAGGAATGAAGGTGTAGAATTAGGTGTGTCACAGCCACGTACTTGTGGGCAATCTGATTTTGGTACACCGACGTCAGATTGTACCAGGCAAATTTCCCTGCCCCAGCTGCTGCACCGCCGAAAGAAGTTTGCTCCCAGCCATCCACATGCCCAACGGTTGAATGCTAGCTTGGCAAAATTGCTAGCACTTCAACTGCTGCCTTTTCAGTTGGTAGACTCTGCCCCCTTCCGTGAGTTTGTGGAATGTGCGGTTCCTCAGGGCAGGTACCCAAACGCCACTTTTTCTCACGGAAGGCGATTCCGGCTCTCTACCAGCATGTGGAAGGCAATGTCCATGCCTCGCTGGACAGGGCGGTCAGCGGTAAGGTGCATATTACCGCTGACTCATGGTCCAGCAGGCATGGACAGGGACGTTACCTAAGTTTCACGGCGCATTGGGTGACTCTGCTGGCAGCTGGGAAGGATGCAGGACAAGGTGCAGTAGTGTTGGAGGTTGTTCCGCCACCACGCCTCCAAAATGCTAATGATTGTGACACACCTCTCTCCTCCACCCCCTCCTCTTCTTCTTCCTCCATGGCCTCTTCCTCGGAACCAGCGGTGCTCCGTAGTCGTTCAAGGGGCTACGCAAGTACGCAGGCCAAAAGATGCCATGCGGTGCTTGAGCTGGTGTGCTTGGGGGACAGGAGCCACACTGGGGCAGAGGTTCTGTCAGCTCTGCAGGGGCAGGTTCAGAGGTGGTTGACGCCACGCCAACTTAAGGCAGGAATGGTGGTTTGCGACAATGGCACCAACCTCCTCTCTGCCCTCCGACAGGGACAAATGACCCATGTGCCCTGTTTGGCTCACGTCCTTAACTTGGTGGTGCAGCGGTTCTTGGGCAGGTACCCGGGCTTACAGGATGTCCTGAGGCAGGCCAGGAAAGTCTGTGTGCATTTCCGCCGGTCATATAATGCCAGTGCTCGGCTGACAGACCTCCAAAAGGAGTTTAACCTGCCCAAGAACCGCCTAATCTGTGACATGCCCACCAGGTGGAACTCAACGTTGGCCATGCTGCAGCTGCTGCACACGCAGCAGAGGGCCATCAATGAGTACCTGTGCGACTATGGCACCAGGACAGGGTCAGGGGAGCTTGTTTTTTTTTCCCCACGCCAGTGGGCCATGATCAGGGATGCATGCACTGTCCTGTCACCATTTGAGGAGGCCACGAGGATGGTGAGCAGTGACAGTGCATGCATCAGTGACACTGTCCCCCTTGTCCACCTGTTGGAGCACACGCTGCGTGGAATAATGGACAGGGCACTTGAGGCAGAACAGAGGCAGGAAGAGGAGGACTTCCTTAGCTCTCAAGGCCCCCTTTATCCAGACAGTGTTCCTGCGTGCCCGCCGATCACACAGGAAGAGGACGAGGAGGAAGAGGAGGAGGAGGAGGAGGAAGATTGTGTCAGTATGGAGGTGGAGCCTGGCACTCAGCATCAGCAGCAGTCTTTAAGGGATCAGTCCCAAGAAACACATGGACTTGTACGTGGCTGGGAGGAGGTGGCTGCGGACCATGTCGTCCTTAGTGACCCAGAGGACTCCGGACCGAATGCCTCAGCAAACCTACGCTGCATGGCCTCCCTGATCCTGCAAAGCCTGCGTAAGGATCCTCGTATTCGTGGTATCAAGGAGAAGGACCAATACTGGCTGGCAACCCTCCTTGATCCACGTTACAAGGGTAAGGTTGCGGACCTTATCTTGCCATCGCAGAGGGAGCAGAGGATGAAACATCTTCGGGAGGCCTTGCAGAAAGGTCTGTGCAACGCGTTCCCAGAGACTGGGAGGTTACAAACTCCTGTTTCTGGACAACGTGTTGCTGAGGCTTCGGTCAGTCAAAGAAGGAGCGGTGGAGAAGGTGGCCGTCTGACCGATGCGTTCAGACAATTTTTTGGTCCGCAGCCCCAAGGTATGATCGGTTCCAGCAACCATCGCCAGCGTCTGTTTTACATGGTGCAGGAATACCTAGGGGCAAGATCAGACTTGGACACCTTTCCCACCGAAAATCCTCTGGGTTACTGGGTCTTGAGGATGGATCACTGGCCAGAGCTTGCACAGTATGCAATTGAGCTACTGGCTTGTCCTGCATCCAGCGTTCTTTCGGAACGCACATTCAGTGCTGCTGGAGGCGTGGTAACCGATCACAGGGTGCGTCTGTCCACTGACTCGGTCGATCGACTGACCTTCATAAAAATGAATGAGTCTTGGATCACCACCAGCTACCAAGCACCTGATGCTGATGTAACCGAATAATTTTTTTTGAAATCTCAGATCTCTTCAAAGACTGCCTATGCTGATGCTGAGTGACTATCCCTGAGTAATTATCCTTTTCCTCCTCAATCATCACACTGATAGCTTGTAAGAACATTTTTGGTTCTGGGTGCCACCACCAGTGCCTAAGGCACAATTTTTCAGCCCCTGTTTAACAGGGGCGTGTAATTACGATTTTTGATGTAATACTTTGCAGCAGGGCTCGTTCCTGCATTCCAACTAGAGTGTCTGTGAGGGGTTGCAGTGTTGTGGCACCAGCACCAGTGCCTAAGGCCCAATTTTTCAGCCCTTGTTTAACAGGGGCGTGTAATTACAATTTTTGATGCAATACTTTGCAGCAGAGCTCGTTCCTGCATTCCAACTAGAGTGTCTGTGAGGGGTTGCAGTGTTATGGCACCAGCACCAGTGCCTAAGGCCTAATTTTTCAGCTCCTGTTCAACAGGGGCATGTAATTACAATTCTTGATCTAATATTTCACAGCAGAGCCCTGTGAGGGCTTACAGTGTTGTGGGCACAGCAACACCTAAGGCCCAAATTTCTGCTGAGTATATAGGGCAGGACCCTACTTTCAAACAACTAACTTACAGACGACTCCTACTTGCAAACGGAAGGAGACAACAGGAAGTGAGAATAAATCTACCCCTAGGAAGGGAAATTCTCTCCTGTAAGAGTTAATATGGGAAAAACATTTCTCCTTTCCACTGATGCTTTCCAATCCATTGGGACAAAAAGTGAGGTGAAATCTTCTGAAGAGGAGGAAAGACAGCAAAACAAATGTCACAGGGGTGATAACCCTTCCCTATGTTTTCCAAAAAGCTTAAAAAAGATTTTTTGGCTGGAGCTAAACACGTTAAAAATGTACCCGTTCAAAATTACAAAGAGATTCTACTTAACAACAAACCTACAGCCTGTATACTGCTGTTCAGAGTATATAGGGCCTGGTGGCCCCACACCTTTCCTTATTTTAATTTGGGTGCGGGGTTCCCCTTAATATCCATACAAGACCCAAAGGGCCTGGTAATGGACTGGGGGGTACCCATGCCATTTGTCTCACTGATTTTCATCCATATTGCCAGGACCCGACATTACATTAAACCCGCAAGCAGTTTTAAATGAGATTTTTTCCTTTAAAAATGACATTTGGTGCAGGGACTGTTCTAAACACGGGAAACACGCGTCACTTTACAGGCATACTATAGACACCCCTCAGGTACGATATTTAAAGGAATATTTCACTTTTTTTTTTTTACTTTAAGCATCATTAAAATCACTGCTCCCGAAAAAACGGCCGTTTTTAAAAGTTTTTTTTGCATTGATACATGTCCCCTGGGGTAGGACCCGGGTCCCCAAACCCTTTTTAGGACAATACCATGCAAATTAGCCTTTAAAATGAACACTTTTGATTTCGAACGTTCGAGTCCCATAGACGTCAATGGGGTTCTAACGTTCGTGCGAACTTTCGGTCCGTTCGCAGGTTCTGGTGCAAACCGAACCGGGGGGTGTTCGGCTCATCCCTAATGGGGACTGAAGGACCTCAATTACGAGGAACGAATACAGGTGCTAAATTTTATTCTCCTTAGAGAAGAGACACTTGAGAGGAGATGTAATAGCCATATACAAATATCTCAATGATGATCCCAGCGTAAGTATGAAACTTTTCAGTCCCAGGGAGTGTAAGAGGACACGGGGCCACAAGATGAGACTGGAAGAGAAGAGGTTTAACCTTAAGCTGTGTAGGGGGTTTTTCACTGTCAGGGCGGTAAGGATATGAAACTCTCTTCCACAATCGGTGTCGGCAGGCAGTACAGATAAATTTAAAAGACTCTTGGACTTAACTAAGCAAACTAGTTTGTATCAATATAGAGGAGGATAGATAGTCTATCCTCCCCTATATTTATACAAGCTAGTTTACTTAGTTAATTTATTCTCCTATTGCAGATACATCACATGTCTGCTCCTGAAGAGCAGCTTAAAGCCACAAAACGCGTTGAGCTACCAGATGTTGTGTACTTCAGTTACACGCCCATTAAGATATGTGCTCATATATACAATTCTTATTGTGACAGGGATCAGAAAGACCATAGACCGTGCAGATGCTATCTTCCAGTATGTGTATATCCAATCAAGAATGTTGGTGGATCCCTTAATCTTATCATGCAATTAATGTTTATAAATATGTTATTACCAGATATTACTGTTATCAGAAATTGGCACTATGTAAGTGTGCATTTCTATGTATATGAAATTTAATGTATGTAAACATGTATCTATCTATGTATTATTAAATACTTTACTATCCACCATTCTATTCATTTTGTTACCACGAGCTTCATATAAAGTCCCACCCTTTTTGTTGCATTTGTGCTGCTTTTCCTCCTAATGATAGGGATGGAGGCACATGACCATACCCGGCCATGGCTTGATTCAAAGTCCCAATTTTCCCAATTCTCCCCTTTTTATGATTATTAATGCATTCTATGCATTAAGATAAAAAGCCTTCTGTGTGAAGCAGCCCCCAGAAACCCCTAATACTTACCTGAGAACCAGCGATGTCCACAAGTCCCTCAGCCTTCTGGGACTCTCCCTCCTGATTGGCTGAGACACAGCAGCAGCGCCATTGGCTCCCACTGCTGTCAATCAACATAAATTAGCCAATCAGGAGAGAGAGCAGGCAGGGCTGAACAGCAGCTCCGTATCTGAATGGACACAAAGCTGCAGCTGGGCTCGGGTGGACTCGACAGGAGGGAGGGGCCAGAAGCAGCGAAGAGGGACCCGAGAAGAGGAGGATCCGGGCTGCCCTGTGCAAATCCACTGCACAGAGCAGGTTAGTATAACATGTTTGTTATTAAAACAGAAAACGAAACTTTACAATCACTTGAAGCTCTGCTGACTTCAATTATCCAATCGTGCAAGAAAAAGTGCTGTTTTGTATTTTGTTTTTCATTTTCCTTGCATCTGATTGGGTATTCTTTGCAAAGTGAAGTTCCACCACATTCACTAAGCTCTGGGGTAGACTCCCTTGCAGAATGCAACTTCACTTGCAATGTCAACAGTGTTTTTGCCTTAGTAAATCAACTCCTGTGTGACTGTGACGAGAAGGGAATGTCACTTCGAAAACTCTGATCAGATGTAGCATTTACACAGGACTTTAAAGTGAAGATTTACGTAAAAAACGATTCAATGAAGGAAAAATAATTGGTTTCATAATTAAAAGTTAAAATGTTAAAATGTTAAAATTTCAATTCTGTCCACATACATATTTTACTACAAGTATATTTTCATACTGACATATTGTACAGGCAGGAAATACACCTGTAGCTCTGTGTCACTCTTAGCACACAGATACACAGCACTGTCTTTAGGTTCAATATTCCTTATCACAAGAACACTGGACTTTCTTCCTCCACTTTCAAACAGTAAACTGAACTTCTTATCATTAATGTCCTTGTAACCACTGATTACAAATAATGGCCCCTGACCAGGAGACAGCCTGTACCAATGGATGTATTCTGCAGTGGTCAGGGAGGAATGATCACATGTCAGATTGACGTCTATGCCCGCTGCAGTCTCCATGCTGGGTGCTTGTATTAAATCACAGCTGCATGAAGAGCCTAGAGAGAAATAATAAAATACAAGTCAATATTAAAAACTAAGTAAGAGTAATATAAATAACGTATAATATGTACTTACAGAGCAATAAAAGAACTATCACTCTGAAATAAAACATCTTGTATTAACCAGTTAGCTTACAAGAAATCTTATGCATTTCCTGCCTAAACTTCAGATATACCTTCTAAAGTCTGTAAGTCACACCCACTTATAAGAGAAGCTGGCAGAAGATACACCTACAGCACATAAAGCATCTGTGTTACATTGCTATAGCAACATCTGGTGGCTAAACATAAACACTGTCTCAGCCAGAAAAAGAATAGAATAAAAAAAGGAAAGTATGAAATGTATCACTGTAGATCAGTCTTTCTCAAGGTTCCGCCAGAGCAGCCCTTTTCTCTTTTACAAAAGGTTTTATTAATATTAATTTCAACATAACAGCACATCACAATGATGGTCACATCTTGAATAACATACAATGGTACACTGCGAGAAATCAGAATAAAGCAAGTAGATATGTTCAAGTCTTGGAGCTTCCAAGAAGGGAATACATAATAGTTGGGAAAATTGGTAACACCATCTGGAATCTCAGTGATCTGGAACATGCTGCATCTAATGTAGTTATAAATGTCTTCACCGAGTTATGAATGCAGCTTGCTATCCATTTTGCTAATTGTAATTTATCAAAAAATGAACCATAGAACAATGTTAGGAGTATAAGACGTAACCATCCCTCCCAGGCCTAGACCTGGGGGCCTAATGGGCTGATAGGAATAGAAACGAAAAAAGAGAAAGGGAAGAAAGGGGTAGTACAGTAGGAATATGAGAAGGAAGAACAGTATAAATGAGGGGAGTCCACGGGGTGGGGGGGCAGAAAGTCAAATAGAGAGGAGCGTAGCATCAAACCTAGAGGGTTGAACGTAGGTGACTAAAGGCTGCCAAAACCGAAGAAATTTGTCATGGGTGTCTGATAGTATAGCCATCAGTTTTTCGTTTACCATGATATCGTTCATACGATTTTTAACCATCTCAAAGCTGAGTACTGGTGTCTTCCATGCCCTCACTATAGTTAGCTTAGTTACAGTAAAGAGATGCAACGCCAGCTGGTGCTCCGGGCGAAGTAATTCCGTAATTGGTTTATAGAGAAGAGCCTCGTAAGGATCTCTCTTTAGGTTGGTATGAAATTGATTACGAAGAAGAGTATAGACTCTGACCCATAATCTGCATACCTTCAGACATGTCCACCAAATGTGGGCCATAGTACCTTCTTGAGAACATCCACGGAAACAAAGGGGAGTAGTTTGGGATAAAACGTGCCAACTGGGCTGGGGTGTAACACCACACATAGAGTATTTTATAAGCATTTTCTAAAATGATAACATTTTTGGAACATTTGGACAATGCTAAAGTTATGACCTGCAGTCCTCCTGGTCCAACTGCCTCCCCAGCTCCGTCTCCCACTGAAGATGGTAAGAAGTTAGGGGTGGCTTTTTTGAGGAAATTATTGCTGAGTAGATTAATTAAATTAAGCCAGGAGATTGGGGTTGTGATCTACAGAGGCTTTCAAAGGGGGTAAGGGGGAAGGAGTAGGGCGAGACTTTATGAGCTGTTGGAAAAAGTGCCGAAGCTGTAGGTAACTATAATGTTCTCAGAGGGGAATATCATGTCAAGAGCTTAGAGAAGCAAATGGAACTATCCTAGTTGGGGGTTGAACAAAGAGTGGATGTCAACAAAGCCGTTATCGGTCCACCAGGAGAACTGTGGATTATTACACCCAGGTGGAAATAGCGGACAATGGAGGAGGCGAAGTAAGGGAAGATGAGGAGATATTAATCCTGCTGAATATTTAATCGAGTCCCACAAAAATGAAGGGAGTGTGCCAGGCATTGTCCTATCGTATCAGGGCGGTGCGAATGAGGGAGCCAGGGCAAGGAGGCGACCGGGAAAGAATCCACCAACGAGAAAACGGAAAGAAAGGGCGCACCAGCCATGTGCATTGAGAGACTGCCGTGCTCTGCGGAAGAGGGGATGTTCCCCTCGAAACGCGTCAGGCAGCAGTGATTCTTGTGAGCTCCTCCGGCACCTCTGGTGGGCTCTGTTGCTCCTTGACTGCATGCTGTGATTTGAAGACTGTTTTATACATTTGAGATCTTCCACTACTGTTTGTAAGTAGTCCCTTTTTATCATTAGTTTTAATAAATTTTATCTGAAGGATAATGCACATGGCTAGTGCGCCCTTTCTTTCCTTTTTCTCGTTGTCTGCTAGGATCACCCATCCTTGAGGGCAGCAAGGCCTGTGTTTTTACACCGCTTGTTCAGCTATCCACTTGTGCGCAGGAGCATTTTTCTTCGTTAAAAAAATCCACCAAGTCTATGGTGGTCCACATTGGCATTGGAGTTTTCTCGTGGAGGTGGGATAATGGAGCTATATTCGCTGCTATGTAATAGGCTTGTAAGTTGGGGACGGAGAGACCGCCATTGATCTTACGGATGTATAAAACTTGCTTATTAATTCTGGGTCTAGAAGAACCCTGGACAAACTTCAGAATCCTGCGCTGATGTATTCACAAGGTATGGGGAGGGACTGGTAAGACCCAGGAAAAAATAAAGCAATTTTGTAATTTATGTTATGCGAACCGCCGTGATTCTACCAAACCAAGATAGCTGAAGGTGGGTCCAAGAGAACAGCATATCTGATAGGCTTCTAAACAAAGGCGGAAAGTTGGCCTGGTAGAGACCTGCATATGTCGGAGTAAGCCTAATACTCAGGTAAAGCAAAGAAGATAACCACTGAAATGAGAAAGCATTTTTTAGCATTGCCAGTTCCACAGTAGGACATAGCTTTCAACTTAGAAGGGTTGACGGATATATCCAAAAAAGACGCAAAAGTTTCCAAAAGGGAAAGCAGGTTTGGAAGGGCGATTCTACGGTTAGCTAGGGACATCAAAATATTGTCCACAAACAACAATATTTTATGAGGAGTAACCGCTGCGATGTCTGGGTGAGAATGGATCACCTCCGCCAAGGGTTCCAATGCAAAGATGAATAAAAGTGGGGAGAGTGGACACCCTTGCCGAGTACCCCTTCTGAATGCTTGACTTTAGCCTGGAGGGAGTCATATAATGCTAACACCCAGCTCAACAATGGGGTGCCAAATCCAAAGCGGTGGAGCACTGTGATTAAGTAGGGCCAAGACTGCTTTGAAGGCCTTATTCACATCAAGGGATAAGAACATTGTCGCCAAAGATCTTTTGTGAACTATATTTTGGATTTGAAGTAGTTGCCGGATCGCATCTCTCGCCTGTCTCCATGGGACAAACCCCACCTGATCCTTCTTTATCAAGCGTGGTAAAAAAGGAGTTTAAGCGATTGGCCAAAATCTTAATCAAGATTTTCATGTTTATGTTAATCAGTGAAATCTGCCTAAAGTTAGCCCAGGAGGAGTGATCCAGATTTTGTTTAGGAATCATCTTTATGCTGGCAGTCAAAAGGTCTGAAGAGAAGGGTTGACCATCCTTAACCGAATTGTACATGGCCATTAAGTGGGGAGCTAAAACATCTGCCATTTTCCTATAGTAAAGTGCCGTAAAGCCATCTGGGCCAGGCCGTTTACCCACCTTCAGCTCTTTGATACATTGTAGGACTTCAGATACCTGTATATCTGGATCCATTAAGGATGCATTTGATTCAGATAAGGATGGCAATGTCAAGCCATTTAGAAAGGTGTCCAGGCCCTGAGTAGAGGATTGGTTTGGAGCAGAGCAAAGGGTAGTGAGGCGATGACGAAATTCGTCCAAGACCCGCAAGGGATTACCTGTAAGGATGTTGTGGCGAGTGCGTAGGGTGATGGGAGTATATTTTGGAGTAAAGGTGCATAACCTATTGGCCAGCATTGCGATAGGCTTGCTCGCCTTGGCATACCATTTTTGGCAAGCCCACCGTAGCGTGCGTTCTGCTTCATTAGTTAAGCATAGATCCAGATCTGTGCGAGCCTGATCCAATAGTTTGCGATTGTCAGGGGTGGGGGATTGCTTAAAAGTTGCTGACATTGACTCCAGGTGCTGCTCCAAGGTACGCCGGGCCAATAATCGCTCCCTCTTACGCTTCGTCGCCAATTGGATAACATGACCTCTCAGGACCGTCTTGTTTGCCTCCCATAAGGTCACAGGGGATTAAACCGTTCCTGCATTAAGATGAAAGTAATCCATAGAAGCGTGATGAATATCTGCCAAGATTAGGGATGAGCCGAACACCCCCCTGTTCGGTTCGCACCAGAACATGCGAACAGGCAAAAAATTTGTTCGAACACATGAACACCGTTAAAGTCTATGGGACACGAACATGAATAATCAAAAGTGCTAATTTTAAAGGCTTATATGCAAGTTATTGTCATAAAAAGTGTTTGGGGACCTGGGTCCTGCCCCAGGGGACATGGATCAATGCAAAAAAAGTTTTAAAAATGTCTGTTTTTTCGGGAGCAGTGATTTTAATAATGCTTAAAGTGAAACAATAAAAGTGTAATATTCCTTTAAATTTCGTACCTGGGGGGTGTCTATAGTATGCCTGTAAAGGGGCGCATGTTTCCCGTGTTTAGAACAGTCTGACAGCAAAATGACATTTCAAAGGAAAAAAAGTCATTTAAAACTACTATTAAGGGGAACCCCGGCCAAAATGTAAAAAAAAAAAATTACGTGGCGTCCCCCTCAAAATCTATACCAGACCCTTCAGGTCTGGTATGGATTTTAAGGGGAACCCCGCACCAAAATTTAAAAAAAATGGCGTGGGGTCCCCCCAAAATCCATACCAGACCCTTATCCAAGCACGCAACCTGGCAGGCCGCAGGAAAAGAGGGGAGAGCGCCCCCCCTCCTGAACTGTACCAGGCCACATGCCCTCAACATTGGGAGGGTGCTTTGGGGTAGCCCCCCAAAACACCTTGTATAAAGGAATTGTCAAAAACTGTCTCTTGTCATTTTTAACATTTTTGACACTTTTTTTGTGAAATGGTAGGGGTACTTTTGTACCCCCTTACCATTTCACACAGGGGGGAGGGCCGGGATCTGGGGGTCCCCTTGTTAAAGGGGGCTTCCAGATTCCTATAAGCCCCCCCGCCCACAGACCCCCACAACCACCGGGCAAAGGTTGTGGGGATGAGGCCCTTGTCCACATCAACATGGGGACAAGGTGTTTTGGGGGGCTACACCAAAGCACCCTCCCAATGTTGAGGGCATGTGGCCTGGTACGGTTCAGGGGGGGTGCTTTCTTGTCCCCCCCTCTTTTCCTGCGGCCTGCCAGGTTGTGTGCTCGGATAAGGGTCTGGTATAGATTTTTGGGGGGACCCCACGCCATTTTTTAAAAAACTTTTGGCGCGGGGTTCCCCTTAAAATCCATACCAGACCTGAAGGGCCTGGTATGGAATTTAGGGGGACCCCCACGTCATTTTTTTTTTAAATTTTGGTTCGGGGTTCCCCTGTGGGGAATTCCCATGCTGTTTTTTTATCAATTAACTTTTATGTGTATTGTCGGACCGACAATTCATTAATAGCTGCGAGCAGTTTTAAATGACTTTTTTTCCTTTGAAATGTCATTTTGCTGTCAGACTGTGCCCCTTTACAAGCATACTATAGACACCCCCCAGGTACGAAATTTAAAGTAATATTACACTTTTATTGTTTCACTTTAAGCATTATTAAAATCACTGCTCCCGAAAAAACGGCCGTTTTTAAAACTTTTTTTTGCATTGATCCATGTCCCCTGGGGCAGGACCCAGGTCCCCAAACACTTTTTATGACAATACCATGCATATAAGCCTTTAAAATTAGCACTTTTGATTTCTCCCATAGTCTTTTAAAGGGTGTTCCGCTGCATTCGAATTTGCCGCAAACACCCCAAATTGTTCGCTGTTCAGAGAACTGGCGAACAGCCGATGTTCGAGTCGGACATGAGTTCGATTTTAACTCGAAGCTCATCCCTAGCCAAGATCTCTTTAAAAGACAAAAGAGTCATTCATCGCCCAGGGCGAATGCTGAGGTTTGCAAAGAGTGGCATACCACCAAAATAGGGTCATGATCCGACCATGGAGCTGCTAGAATAGAGGTGCGCACTATTAGTGGGAGATGTTTCCACAATACAAACATGTAATTTATCCTGGAGTGAGAATGGTGAGGATAAGAGTAATGAGTATAGTCCCTACCCAGGGGGTGAAATTCTCTCCAGACATCTACCAGGTCATGATTTGCAAAGAATGTAAACTTTTTAGCATCAGGAGAAGAAGCTATGAGTTCCGGAGGATATTTATTAGACTTGTGCACAACGGAAAATTTTGTTTAGTTTCGGTTCGTTGTCATTCGTAAAATACATAATTTCGTTCTGTTATATTCCTTATGTTACGTTAATACGTTTTCGGATAATTTGTTATTTCTGTAGAGTGTCGATATTCGTTATACTGAATCTCGAATCATGTCGATTGCATTCATTATATGCGCTATAATTTCGTTCGTATTCGTTGAAATTTGATATTTATGTACTGTATGTATGTATATTCGTGATAATGATTCGTAGTTTGGAAAGTCGTTTATTGAATCTTTTAACACACACAATGACAATATCTATTCTCCTCTGCTCAAATACAATATAACACCCTTCTCACTCAGTTTTCAGGAATGCACTTTGCCAGTAATACAACTTCCAGCACAAAATTAAGCAGCTGATTGGACTGTAAGATTTACTTTCAGTTGACCTTTTGTTTCATTAGATCTATTTAATGAATTACCGAATCATGAGTAAACATTCGTTATATCCGCTATAATTTCTTTCGTATTCTTTGAAATTCGTTATTTTTTTATGATGCAAAATTCGGCCGAATTTCGATTTGTTACAAAGTGAATTAGTCACTAGTACAAAGTCACATTAGAATCCCCTGCCAAGAGAAGGGTACCCTTCTGGTGGGATTTCAACAAGGAGCAGATATGAGACAGAAAAGGCCCCGGGTTTACGTTAGGAGCATAGTAAATTAGGATAGTAACCCCAGTGTCTTGTATAGTACCCTGTAACAGGAGGTACCTACCATTTGGGTCTGTTATCTGTTTACTCGATATGTGTACTTATGTTAAATAATTTATTTATTCGTTCTAAATGAGTCTCGTATGTACAGAACTAAGTGGGTCTAGATGTCCATTAGTGCACATTATAGATTTTGGTGCATTTTTTAAGTATCCATTTGTTTATATGTTTATATGATTCATGACATTGAATCATGATACTAAGTATAAGTGGTTTTATTTCGATACAATGGTTACCTTTATATGTATACTTCCTATTAATGTACTTATTTTAGATTATCATTATAAAGCCTATACAGTTGGTACATTCATACATAAGCAGAAAGAGGTTAATATGTGAGTCCACCAAGGGAACATACATTTTATAATATTTTTTTTTTTTTTACGCTGATACCTATTGGTATTTCACAATACGTACACACATGTTGATTCATGTATTCATGTAGATTTTCTTCTCTTTCACGTACACATATCCATTGATATTTGTATTCACACTTTTATCAGTGCATACATACACACACAGGGTAGATAATAATTAATTCTATCAGGATAAATATATATATATATTTATCACTTGCACAGGTACTCATGTCTTTTACATGTTCACCCTTTACATTATTTACTATTATTCACATGATTGTCATTTCACTGATATTTCTGCACATGAATTCATTTTGAGCACTTTATTTCTCTTTTTTTCATTCACATTTAGAGGTAAGGATTGTTTATGCTCACAGTACTTGTTGAAGCCCTTGGTGGCTACCGTATATACTCGAGTATAAGTCGAGATTTTCAGCCCTTTTTTTAGGCTGAAAGTGCCCCCCTCGACTTATACTCGAGTCACCGCTGTCTGCCTACATGATCAGTGTGTCATGCAGACAGACGGCGGCCAGCGCGTGATATTACCATTCGGCGGCCATTTCACTGTTCAAAAGCCGCGCCTCCTCCCTGTCTGTGATAGGCAGAAAACTCCATTTCCCAGCAGTCAGTGTACAGCCTATCACGGACATCCTCTCATCCTCGTCCGTGGTATGAGGATGAGAGAATGTCCAAGATAGGCTGACCGCTGACTGTTGGGAAATGGAGTGTTCTGCTTATCACAGATGAAGAGGAGGCTTGGCTTTTGAACAGTAGAATGGCCACCGAATGGTATTATCACACGCTGATCGGTGCAGAGCGGCACATGGAGGCATGCACAGGACACAGGTAGGATGCACACATACACAGGGACACATGCACAGGACATAGGGACACAGGGACACATGCACAGGACACAGGGACACATGCACACAGACACAGGGACACATGCACAGGACACAGGGAGGCATGCAGTTGCAGATGGGCATTGTTGACCCTCTTTTCCACTTACAGTAGCTGCTGCATTTCTCACCCTCGGCTTATACTCGGGTCAATACGTTTTTCCCAGTTTTTTGTGGTAAATTAGGGGCCTCGACTTATACTCTGATAGACCTATACTCGAGTATATACGGTAATTAAATTGGATTCTATTCACATGTGAATTAATGAATTAACCAATTGTTTGGTCACATTGGCTTCAACAAAATGTATTTATTTAATTTTCAGTTCTGTAATTGTTAGCTATGTTTAAGCACCTTTTGTAGTGTGAAACCTGTCACGTCTTCTGTTCTGCTGTGGCATGTACTTTGATTTTGTTTTTTGAATAAAAGGCAATTTTTTCGGAGTGCGGCTGTCCACAACTACTTCTTATCTATTGCTATATGCATTGCCAGCTCCTGTGGCTTCTAAACTGGTGAAGAGGTTTACTATTGTTTGACCTTCCTGGAGCAGTGATATCTTCCCTTCCCTACCTTGATTCCTGGACTTTGCATTTATACACCTGCTGTTATTAAATGGACATTTCTTTATTTTAGAGTTCAGTGAAATATAATGTATTAGGAACTTTGTCACTGCCCCATGTGGTCATTATAGCTTGTTTTGGTTTCCTCAATTACCTAGATTTGTAGCCTCAACCTGGTGATAGACTTGAATTTCACAGAACTTCAGTGCTTTCGAAAACAGGTTTACGCTGTTGAGGATGGCCGCCATGAACATATTAAAGTTTGTGTTACCCTAAAAAAAAATGGATCCTGTTCCCTTTAAAGCATGTTATACAGCACAGCGCGGAGCCCACAATAGGGAATGACACATACACAAGCCGCCGCCTGATTCCTCCTCTCTGTGCATTTACTAAACTGTTGTACTAAATTTGTGTAACATTAAAACATTGGAACTACCGTTATTTTATTTTTTTATGGTGTCTGCTTTCAGAAAATCTATAATTTGTGGGGTTTAACATACTCTTCAGACCTAAAATTGTTTTTTAAACGTGTGCAACAAAAACTTATGCTCCTTGCTGTTTACTTTACCCTAGGCTCCATGCACAGTAGTGTTTTGTTTTTTGTTTTTAACCCCCCTGGCGGTATTCCCGAGTGTGGCTCGGGGTGAGATTTCAGTACCATTAGTGGTAACGGGATTGCACCACATTGCTGGATCCTGGAAGAGGTTACTTACCTTGTCCTTAGGATCCCGCGATGTATTCCCGCTGTGAACGGTGGCCGGATCTTCTGCCCGATGCACTGTGTGCTCTGTGTGCCCTGGCTTCCGTTCCCTGCGAGCGTCGCTACGCAGGGGGGTGGAACCAGCGGCAAATTCAAAATGTAAAAAAAACACAAACACACTGATACATTGTACTCCTATTGGATTACATTACTAAATAAAATAAAATTGACCTTGGTTTGCCCCCCAGTGCTTTGTCCAGTGCCCCTGCCTGCGGTTTTACTGTACTTTCTGTCTGTAAACTACAGAGCGACCATGGCATCAAAAAAGCGCGCCTCTACTTAAAAATCGGCATATGACCTGCTGAAAAACAGCGACACAGAATCGCTTGCAGAAGTGAGTGATAGCGATTCTTGGGGAAGCTCGTCATCAGGCACGGAAAGCGATTTCAGCGATGATCCTGCGACTGTGCCCAGTGATGTGCGGACTTGGTGCTTGATTGACTGCGGTACGGAGCACGCAGCGCCCCCAAGATTCCCGTTTACCCGAGCACCTGGTATTAAAGTGGAGGTTGAAGATGACAGCCCCTTGGGATACCTCCAACTCTTTTTGACTGATGAGGTTATAGAAAGAATAGTTACGGAGACAAATCGGTACCAGGAGCAACAAGCTGCTATACCTCAGAGGTTTTCAAGGAGCAGAAAGTGGGAACCAGTGACCAAAGAGGACATCTGGAAGTTTCTGGGCCTAATTATTCTTCAGAGAGTGGTGGGCAAACCCCTGCAGAAATGGTACTGGACAACCAACAAATTACTAGCCACTCCTTTTTTTGGCACCATCATGTCGGAGTACAAATTTTCTCTCATAATGAAATATCTGCACTTTTAAAATAATTACGAATTTGATGAGACCTCTCATCCAGCTCCAAAACTGAAAAAGATTTGGGATCTGTATCAAATTTTTCAGAAAAATCCAGCAGACCTATGTACCAGACAGAGACGTCAGTATCGACGAAAGTCTAATAACCTACAAAGGAAGACTTAGCTGGATACAGTACATCGCATCTAAGAGAGCACGATTTGGCATAAAATCATTCATGCTCTGTGAAGCCAGCACTGGTTACATATGGAATTCGGTCCTTTACACCAGGAAAGGGTCCAAATTCAACGAAAGATTCAGTAATTATGGAATGGCAACTGCTTCTGTTCTTACTTTGATCGAGCCATTGCTGAATCAGGGGTACTGTGTAACCACAGATCATTTTTACACTTCTCCAGAACTCTATGAGTTCCTTCTACAGCACAAGACGGGTGCATACGGGACTGTTAGAGCTAACCGGCGTGACATGCCGCTAACCTTTGGCAATAAAAAGCTCAAGGCAGGAGAAATAGTTGCCTGGCAGAAAGGCAAAATGATGGCACTGAGATGGCGCGACAAAAAAGATATGTGCCTGATGAGTACCATTCACAACACCTCTACTGTCATTAGACATACAAAAGGTGGAAAAGACGTAATGAAACCTCAAGTCGTAATGGACTACAACCACACCATGGGAGGTGTTGACAGAGCTGACCAGGCCATGACTTTTTATCCTGCTATGAGAAAGCAACAAAAAACATATTACAAAAAAATCTTCAGGCATCTTCTTGAACAGTGCATGTGGAACGCTTTTATTCTTCTAAAAAAAAAGAGTGACAGGCATGTGGTTCATGAGGACTTTATTTGAAAAGTTGCCGAACTTATATTTCTCAAGCACCAAACACCAACCACTGTAAATAGATGTGGACGTTTTGCTGCTGGCGTTGTGAACCCGGAACGCCTGACAGGTCGACACTTTATGGACCACATTCCACCAACGGAAAAGAAGGCAGCACCCACAAGGATGTGTGTGGTTTGCTGCTCTAAACGTGACGACTCTGGAAGGAAAATCAGAAAAGAAACCCGGTTCTACTGTCCTGACTGTGACGTCGGACTTTGTGCTGTACCATGTTTTAAAATTTTCCATACCCGAGACGTTTACTAAAGCAATATGACTACTAATATTGCACTCTTGTTTGTCCAAAAAAAATGTCAGTGTTTTTGATTATATTATTTACTAAAATGTATTGAATAAAAAGTATTATTACTATTATATTATTATTTGTTATTATTTATTATATTATAATTTATGATTTTGTGTTTCAAACTTTATCATACCCAGGATGTCTACTAGACTCTTGTTAGGACAGATTTCAGTGAGTTATTCCTAAGAATTACAGGCCTACAATATAAAACGCCAAATTTCCATGCAAAATAATGGTACCACTTTCAGCACCTAAAATCTGAAATAATCATACCGCCAGGGAGGTTAAGCTCCTAGAAACTGTTATTAGCAATTTTTCTGGTCCTAGAAGCTAAATAGTGTTACCGTATGTGTCCATGCACACTGGTTTAGGCTATTAGCATTTTTTCCACCTTTCAATTATTAAGTCCTGCATATATGTCAATTGAGCACCCGTCTGATGACATTACTCTGTGAGGAAACGACGTAGGGAGGAGTCGGTGATGTGATGCTAATGCATGCTGGGACGCTGTGGCCATCTTTCTGGTGGGGACTGGTGGAATCATATGCAAACACAAGCCAATTTCATAAGCTGAAAATGTGAGTTCATTCCCTTGTTTTTACCTACAATAAAAAGTTGTTTGATATACTGCTCAATGAGGTTTATTTCCTTCTATTCACATGGGATGACATATGTGTGGTGATCATTACTGGAGTGCATACTGAACAAGGAGAGCTGTTACCTGGGGTTGCTGTATCCATTATCTGGTCTGATGTTACAGGAATATGGTGTATGGAGATTGATGGGCTTCCTTTATCATTCATATGTGTATGTGGCCCTTGTAGTGAGGGTCCACTAAGGAGGGTAAGCAGCTGTTTGATTGGGTGTCGGTGATGGTTTCTTCTGCCATTTACCTCCTACTCACCACTGTTTGAATTGAATTGGATATTACTTCCTGGATTTATTTTCTATGTGCTGCACCTTATCCATATATGCTTTTTATTGATTTTTCTTCAATATTGTGCTAGCTGCTGGTGTTTTACTATTAATGTTCGTACTAGAATTTATATAAGCGCAGCAGATATTTATTTATTTTGTGTATAGAAACATATAGTGCTGCTGCTAGTATTTATTTTGAATATTGATATATTCGATTTTAGGGCTACCCATTTGATTAATGTTGATGGCATATTTAGTGCTGATAGTTCACCATTAGATGATTTGGGTGCTATGTTTGATTGAAGAATCTGTTGCATCAGAACTACACACTAATTGGGACATTGCCTTCTTTGAGAGTTATCTCGGAAGGCATGGTCCCTAGGAGACTGAGATGGGAGGTAGCCCCACAAAGTGATATTCTTGATCAGCTTGAATGGTATCAATATTTTAACAAGGCAGGGATTGCATTATTGGTCTTTATGCTTAATAAAGAAAAAAAATAAACTAGTGAAATTGGATGAGGAAATTAGTTCTCTAAAAGAGAAACTCAATCCATGTAAAGGAAGTGAGGACTACATTAAAAGATCAGAAGACTTAAAAAGACATTTGGAGAAAGAGGAAGTGGCGCAAAAAAGGAAAAAAAAAGACAAAATCTTAGATATTTCTGATTATTAAAGCAATAAAGTCTTTAAATGGCAAACCAGGGAGGGAATGGGGAGTGGAATGCCTGTAGTTCAGGAAAGTGTGGGTGTGGGACCCCTAGTTCCATCTCAGGGCCAACCTCCATCCAATCCAGGGTATTCTCATTCAAACAGAACCCCATACAATGATTATCCCGATTCTACTGTTCCCCCATTTAGGGGGTTCCCTGGGGTCGGGTAGAGTAAGAGGGAGGGGGAGACCCCCTTCCTTCTATATGAGCATTCCATTAGTACCTCTAATAGATTTGATCTGCTCCTAAGAGAAGGGAATGCTGACGGTGATAGATATATTACAGAACACCCCTGACTGGAGGATGGGATGGGGTCAGGGTGATGGTTATTTACCAGCAGTATCTCATAATAATGGTAATAACTATTATCAACAAAGTAATTATCAATCTGGGATGGAAAACACTAGTAGGGGGAAGTAATAATCAAAACAATCGTTTTTTTCCCACGGAGGATTTCCAAAAATAAAAAGGTCAATAGATGAAAAAGAGGCACCAGAGGGGGGAGGCGGGTCCGCTAAAAAAAAAAGGTGGTTCTGAAGGACTCCAGCCTCTTTAATTTGAGCTCTGCCTCCATTTCTAATAAAGAGAGATATGTGTTGAATCACGGCCTTAAGTTTGTGCCTTCACGCCCACTTAGCCGAGCCGCAAATGCTCATGCGCCGGAACGCCGTTCCGCCGGGAATGTGTGAAAAACGACCGGACCAGAACGAAGGCTTCTTCTGACAGTGCCCCCCCCAGGGGTGGCCTCTGGACACCCAAGGTTGACATCAGTTCTGGATGCTCTCGGTGAAAAGCCTGGAGAAGCCGTGGAGCATGTAGATTCCTGGCTGGTTCCCAGGAGTTATCCTCAGAAGGATACCCCTTCCATTTGATCAAGTACTGAAGCTGTCTGCCATTTTTTCTACAATTTAGAATTTTTTCTACCTCACACTCGTCTTCTCCGTCGATTAGGACCGGTGGCGGTGGAGGTCTTTCTCTGTCCGAAAAAGGGCTGGGAACAATAGGTTTTAAGAGGGATGCATGGAAGACTGGGTGCACCTTGTAAGCATCGGGTAGAGCCAATTCAAAAGCAACTGGGTTGATTACCCTTTTTATTTTAAAAGGTCCTATAAACTTTGGCCCCAGTTTCCGGGAGGGAATTGGCAGTCTGAGATGGGTAGTTGATAGCCACACTTCTTCGCCTACTTTAAAGGCCGGGTTCTCCTTCCTTCTCTTGTTGTAGTACTTTTGGTAGTCATCCTGAGCTTTTTGCATCGCTGCGTTGATCCTTTGGAAATTTAACTGGATAGAGTTTCCTCGGTCCTGCACTGCAGGGACAGATAATTCAGGGATGGAAACTGGGAGAAAGGAAGGGTGAAATCCAAAATTAGACCAGAAAGCAGAAAGGTGTCTGGTTGGTAGCGGAATGGATGGAGTTGTTATATGCAAATTCCGCATATGGCAGGAGAGAGGACCATTCATCCTGGGAATCGGAACAGAAGCATCGGAGGTATTGTTCCAGGGTTTGGTTTGTCCTCTCCGTCTGGCCGTTACTTTGAGGATGATAAGCAGAGGACAGGCAAATTTTTATTTCCAAGGTCTTGCATAATTCCTTCCAAAATTTTGAAGTGAATTGAACCCCTCTGTCAGAGGTGATGCTCACCGGGGTACCATGAAGCCTGATAATTTCTTTAAAAAACATGCTAGCAGTAGCGGAGGCAGAGAGAGTACCCACCATGGGCAGGAAGTGTGCCATTTTTGAAAGTCGATCAATTACGACAAAGATAGTCGTGAACCCCCCTAATGGAGGCAAATCCACAATAAAGTCCATGGAGATTTCCGCCCATGGGCGTTCAGGGATGGACAAGGGTTTAAGTAGGCCCCACGACTTTGTATTTGAGCCCTTGCTACGCTGGCAAGGAATGCAGGATGAAACATAGTTTTTGCAGTCTTGTCTCCAGCCTGGCCACCAAAAGGAACGTGAGATCAATTCCATGGTCTTTTGTGACCTAAAATGGCCTGCTAGCTTGTGGTCATGAAAGGACTGTAAGGTTAGGAGCCTAGATTCCAGCGGGATGAAGATTTTTCCATGAGACCAAAATAGATCATTGCGTTTCTCCATAGAAGATACGTGGGGTTCAGAGCATTGAGCGGATGTGGATTTGATTGCGGACATTAGGTCCCTTTGGGTAACCAGGAGGAAATTTTGCGGAGACAAGATGGTGCTTGGCTCTGTTACCGGAGAAGTTTCATGGAACATCCTTGAAAGTGCGTCCGCTTTTCCGTTCTTTGAACCTGGTCTATAAGAGATGTGGAAGTTAAATCAGGAAAAGAAGAGAGCCCATCGGGCTTGCCTGGGTCTTAGACGTTTAGCAGTTCGCAGGTATTCCAGGTTCTTGTGGTCAGTAAATATCATGATAGGATTGGACGCCCCTTCAAGCAGATACCTCCACTCCTCCAAGGCAAATTTGATGGCCAATAACTCTCTATCGCCTACATCATAGTTTCTTTCGGGGATGCTTAATTTCCGGGATGCAAAATCCACGGGATGTAGTAGAGCCTTGGGCCCTTGTCTTTGTGAGAGGATGGCACCAGTAGCGGTCTCTGAGGCATCAACTTCCAGAATGAAAGGCAAGGCTGGATCCAGGTGTCGTAAGACTGGTGCAGACGAGAATAGTGCTTTCAATTTTAAGAACGCTTCCTGAGCCTCCAAGGACCATTGAAAACGACTATGCTGGCGTGTAAGTTGAGTGATGGGAGCCACGATAGCTGAAAACCCTACAACGAATCTTCAGTAAAAGTTTGAGAAACCTAAGAACCGTTGTACCCCTTTTCTATCTACAGGACCTGGCCATTCTTGGATTGCTTTGACTTTCTGGGGGTCCATTGCAACGCCGTCAATTGAGATTATGAATCCTAAGAATTGCAGTGTAGTCTTTTCGAATTCACATTTCTCCGCCTTAAGGTATAATTTGTGTTTTCTGAGGATTGAGAGAACCAGTTTGACATGTACCCGATGGCGTTCCATGGTGGCTGAGAAAATTAGAATGTCGCCTAGGTAGACTACTAGGAAGTTGTCAAGATATTCGCGAAAGATATTGTTCACTAAGTGTTGGAACGTGGCCGGGGCATTGCAAAGTCCAAACAGCATTACCAGGTACTCATAGTGTCCAAACCTGGATCTAAAGGTGGTCTTCCATTCATCGCCCGCTCGGATCCAGATAAGATTGTATGCCCCACGCAAGTCTAGTTTGGAAAAGATGCGGGCGGATCTGAAACGTTGGAATAGTTCCGGGATGAGAGGAAGCGGGTACCGATTCTTGATGGTAATTTTATTTAATTCCCTGTAATCAATGCAAGGTCGTAGGGATCCATCTTTTTTCTCTACAAAGAAAATACCAGCTCCGACCGGTGATGAGGAGGAGCGAATGAACCCTTTCTCAAGATTTTCATCAATGTATGTTTTAAGAGCCTTTAATTCTGTTTCGGACAAAGGAAAAATGCGACCACAAGGGATTTCAGCACCCGGGAACAGGTCTATAGGGCAATCGTAAGGCCGATGGGGTGGTAGACAGTCAGCCTGTTGTTTATCAAATACATCTCTGAATTCCAGGTAGCTTTCGGGTACATGTTGAAGACTATCGGACATGGTTGCAATAGTAGAAACAGAGGCTGGGGCCGGAAGAAGGCAATGTCTGGAGCAATATTGGGATGAGAAAGAGACTTCTTTTTTGTTCCAGTTGATCTGTGGGCTTGAAGCCATGGGAGTCCCAAGATAATGGGGAACATCGGAGAAGAGATGATATCAAAGCGCAGGTATTCTTGGTGGCCAGTATCAGTGGTGGTAAGGATGGGTCTGGTTTCCTGCGTGATAGGCCCAGAGCGGGGGAGAGATCCATTGGCTAGGTGGATCCGTAGACTTTGGTTCTTCGTGGTCAAAGGAACATGCAAGCTTGCGGCTAGTGAGGCATCCAAAAAACAGCTACACGCTCCGGAGTCAACTATAGCGGGTAGGTGAACCTCCTTTTCCGGAAGCTGTAAGGAGACAAAAAGAGTAACATAAGGCTGAGAAGAACTGGAAACTTGTTGATTAATAGCAGACCGTAGGTAGGACTTACTGGGTCTCACGGGGCAAGAACGGAGGAAATGTCCAGAACCCCCACAATAAAGGCACAGATTGCCCTGGCGCCTACGTAATCTCTCCTCTGAAGTGAGTGGGGCACGGACTAGACCAAGCTGCATCGGTTCAGCTTCAGGAGCGGTAGGAACTGGTGGAGCTGTGTAGGGTGGATGGATAGGAGTCGGTTTAGGCATCATCCAGGTAGGGCGAGGAGTCTGGAAGCGCTCTGTACGTCGCTCATGCATGCAACGATCCAGTTTAGTGGTGATTTGGATGAGGTCTTCAAGGGAATCAGGGATCTCAATCCTGGTCAGCTCATCCTTCAATGCTTCAGACAGCCCTTGACAGAACTGGTATTTTGAGGGCAGGTTCATTCCAGCCAGTATCAGCTGAAACTCTACGATATAGTCCTCTACTGGTCTTCGTCCTTGGCTTAGGCTATGTAATAAGGCTGCGGCCGTGGCCGTGCGCTGGGGGTCGTCGTAAAGTTGTGCCATACCTTCAAAGAAGGTGTCTACTGAATTCAGTATAGGGTTCCTCTGTTCCATTAGGCTATGAGCCCAAGCTTGCGGTTCATCAGCCAAGAGGGAAATGATGAAGCCAACATCCGACGAAAAGGTCCTGGGTTGCAGAGCCAAATACAGGGAGCAAGCATTTTTAAAAGCCCTGAACTTCCTACGATTGCCGGAGAATCGCTCTGGTGTGGGAACCCTAGGTTCTGGAGCGGCCATGACCATGGTGAGGTTAGTTGGTATCTGAGAAGAAGAACCTCCGCTGGGAGGTACAGAAGCTGCGGCAGGAGCTGGAGATGGTCCGGAAAGCTGCTGAAGGCGGCCATCAATTTGGGCATAGCCGTCTTGCAATTTTTGGACGGCCTCAGTGAGAGCTGAGACCTGCTGACATAGGATCTCCAATGGGGAACGCGCTCTGTCGGCCTCAGACATGGCTGGTTTGTACTGTCACTGATAGTACTCACCGAGGCCGAGATGCCGAGAGTGGTTTCGCCTTTGCGACTAAGCGCAGTCCGCCCCCTGGAGTTGGGACAGGGAGAGAACGGCACGAAGAGGCACAGGCTCCCCAATGGACTGTAGGTGACTTGCTTGTGGGGTCTTGACAGAGAAGAGCCGCTGTGCAGGTACTGGTAGGCAGGTGCAGCCAGAGACAACAGGCAGGAAGTCCAGAGCTAGGCAGAGGATCAAACACCGGGGTGGTGCTATGGCACTGCAGGATCTGCAAGGTAGGATGACAAGATAAGGAGAGTCCAGGTACAAGCAGGAAGTCAGGCTAGGAGACAGGAGACAGTCCAGGTAACAGGCCGAGGGTCAAACACAGGAGATTGGTGGGAATCCGATAAACAGGCCGAGGTCAGGTCCAGGAGAGAGGCAAGAGAAGTCCAAAGGCAAATCTGGGTCACAACGGGTAGTCAAGCAGAGATACAGGATACAGGTTCAGATAATACAGGAAGCTGAGACAAACCAGCAACTTGTTTGATTCTCTGAGAGCCTTTTATAGGCTGCCCAGGGAATCACGTTGGGTGTGCACCAGTGCACGTGTGCGAGCGCCGAGCCGCAAATGCGCATGCGCCGGAACGCCGGAACGCCGGGAATGCGTGAAAAACGACCGGACCGGAATGAAGGCTTCTTCTGACAAGAATAGAGAAGAGCTGCTAGTTCTGAGGGATGTTGTACCTGATGATACCTACAAACATGCTTTCTTCACTACCTTTTCCACTCAGCAATATGCCATCAAAAACATCCTGCAAAGGCATTGGAATGTAAAAAAAATTAGTTGGGAGCGTTTTTCCAGCAGAAAAAAATGCTGAATGCTCCTAAATGCATCTAAATGCTACTAAAATGCTCCAAACAGCTTTTTATTTTATTTTTTTTCCTTCATGTACTGCATAAACTCTAATAAAATACTAATGCTCCTATATGCTCCTAAAAGCTTCTAAAAGCTACTAAAATGCTACTAGAAACTGGCACAAAAATGCTATTTTTCATCCAGCATTTCTTTCTAGCTTTTTTTGAGCTTATAAAAAACACTATTGTGAATGGAGCCTAAACAAATGGCCAGAGGATCCTCTAATATATACTAGACGCTACAGTAATCAGTGCTAAAAAAAATGCACTGTCACTGTATTAATGACACTGGCAGGGAAGGGGTTAACATCAGGGGCGATCAAAGGGCTAAGTGTGTCCCTAGGGGGTGCTTTCTAGCTGTGGGGGCAGTGCTTTGACTGGGGGAAACAGATCTGTGTTTCTGCTTAACAGAAACACAAGATCTCCATTTTCCCCTGTGGCAGAACGACGATCTGCCTTGTTTTCACAGGCAGACTCCAGTTCTGCCTCTCCTCGGAGCGATCAGCGGGTCCCGGTGTCCAATCACATACACAACTTGCTTTGTTAATGTCTAAGCATTCCTACATGAATAACATATAATACCCATAATATTTGTAATATGTGTGTAATAGTTTCTTTGTTGCTTTTTGCTGGGTTAATGTAACATTCCCTAACATTTGATCCTAAAAGGAAAATAGTTATAAGAAAATATGACCATGAGAGATCATATTCTCCAATAGAGAAAACAGCCCAACGCTATGGGCTAAGAACATTCAACCAGCAGGGGAAATATGAAGAATACTTTTCCACTATTTACAGCTTGTGGAGATTCATGTGGAAGCAGCAAAACAAATGGTTGTTTGGCAGAACCTAGTTGTGTGAAGCCATATATTTAGCAGTGGAATTATTACAACTGCTAAATATAACAGCTTACAGCTCCCTCCTAGGAAAAAAACAGCATTTTAGGGGTAACCCCATTAAAAAATAGGCATAGCCCCCCCCCCCCAAATTCCATTCCATGAGGTAAAGAATAAAAATAACAGACTAAAAAAAAAAATGAAGGGACCATGAATGCAATAAGGAGCAAGGAAAGAGCCATGATGTAACAGGTACTCCCATTATGGCATTGATATGGGTTGATTTAATAAGAAGTAAAGACTGTTTGTTTATTTTGCTAAATATTCACTGTGATTAGGTGAACCTGTGTTCATCACTCAACTAATCATGTGCTAGCAAAATTGCAATTTGTCTTTATCCTTTTTCATTGTGACCAAAGGGACATTTTATTTAGTTGTATTGGTCACATGATTGTGCAATGCTGTGGATTACAATAACTGGATATGAAAGGAAAGGTTTTAATACCGTTTTAATTCCCTGCCCCCGTATATCCGATCAGCCCCTAACCTGTCCACCTTTAGGAGATCCTTAAAAACTCACCTATTCAAGGAAGCCTATCCCACACCCACCTAACAACCCCATTAAAACATTCCCTGCATCTATTACTTTTTGTACCACCACCCCCTCCCTTTGGAATGTAAGCTCTACGAGCAGGGCCCTCCTGTCCCTCCTGTATTGAACTGTACTGTAATTGTGCTGTCCCCCCTCTACTGCGTAAACTGTTGCTGCTATATAAATCCTTAATGATAATAATAATAATACCGTGATGATCCCTGAATGTGTTAAAGCATCCAGTACATCAAGAGACAATTTTATAGTCAGTGGAAAAAGTTATGTGCAGCTCTAATAAATGAACAAACAAACCTGTATGGCTACAGTGTAATCTGAAAAGTGAACCAAACACTAAAAAGTGCCTATGTGATTATTGTGGATCATAAACACTGTTAAACATATAATGTCACATGATATCAAACTGAATATATAGAAAAAATATATAAAAATCAAGAAAAAATGTACAGTGCATCCATATGTGAAAAACAAATGTTCTTTGAGGTTTTCAAGGAAGAAAGTAAGATTGAATCCCAATACAAACAGCAGAGATCATATGAGTGAAGGAATCCACCACCAATTATGAAAAGGCTTACCGAAGCGAGTGGACTCAATAAAAGCCTTATTGAGTCCACTACCCCATGAAACAACCAGGCAGGAGGTGTAATCACACCAATGAAGGAGCTTTCACACCGCTAGTGCCAGCCACAATGGTAGGTGATATCTGGTTCCTTGATGTAACTTGGTCCCGTGATGGTTAGATGGACTCGGCAAGTAGCAGATCAAAGGCATACCAAAGGATTACAAAAACTGCCATGATAGGAAACAAGGATTTTTTTTTTCCATAAAATTTTATTGAAGTGAATAAAACGTACAGAAATACATTTTCACAGATGATGTCAAAAGAACATTTAGGAAATAATTGGTAGAAAATTGAATCACATGAAATATTTCAGAACTGAAATTGGCATATATAAGACAAATAATGAAATAAGATATAGGTTTGTCATATCAAGATTATACAGACATGAAAACTGTTGTTCTTCAATGGGGTGAGAGTCATTATGAATTAAATCTAATTTTCTAATATTTGTGTTTAATGATGTGTTGTATACAGATTGCTGTGATCAATAACGTAGTAAAAAAAAAGAGAAATAAATCCAAAACACAAGGGATATGGGTATAGGAGGGGAAAAAGGGGGGGGGGGAGTGAATGAGGGGGGGCTTCCCAGATTATCCTCTCGTTCGACTGGGATTGATGATAGTGATTGTGGTAGCTGGAGAGGTAATATTTCTTTGTGATGTGGATTTGTAGGTCCCATTTCCCTATCAGGATTGTATTAGGGATCTGGTTTGAGGCTGTCAGAGAGATTAGTACTTGTATTGATAGTTTTGGAAAAGTGAGATTATATTCCATTGTTTATAGAGTATGCGTCTGTGGATTTGAAACGTTTCCAACTGTACCATGTTGCTGTGAATTTGGGTAGTGTTTCATGAGAGATGCTAATAAGTTCTTCAATTTTTTCAATGTTGTTTAGTCTGCGGTACCATTTCTCTTTCGTTGAAGCAGATGGAGAACGCCAATGGCATGGGATACATTGTCTAGCTGCGTTTATCATAAACATGTTAAGTTATTTGAGGTATTGTCTTTTGAGGATCTTGGTGTGGTAAAGCAGGGAGGTTGCAGGGGACAAGTCGTTTTTATTAGATGCGATTGAGATGATGGTGTTGTGAATTGTCCTCCAAAAAGTCTGGATGACAGGGCTTGACTACAAAATATGAAGCATGGTACCTTCTTCCGTATCACATTGCCAACACCTATTTGTGGTAGAGCACGAGAATTTATGGAGCAGTGAAGGGGTTCTATACCGTTTTGAGAGGATCTTATATCCGCATTCTTGGGTGGCTACATTGAGGGAGCCCTTGTGGATGTATGTACAGATTGTTTCCCATTCAGAGTCAGTGATTTTGATATCAAGATCCTGCTCCCATGAAGAGAACACCTTGCTGGAGAACGCTGAACTGTCTTTAAAGAGAGCTACATAGAGGGCAGATATGAGATGACTTTGGGGAGTTTTTTTGGAACATAGTTCCTCTAGGGTGGTTAAGTCTCTCGTCCAATGTTGTGCAGTAGTCCTTCTGGTCAGGAAATGTTTCAGTTGTGTGTATGTCCATCTTGGAATGTGATTGGGAGATAATTTAGCATTTAAATCTTCCAGTGTTAAGAAAGTTCCTCCCCTATTGAAAAATTGGTTTGCTCGTAAGTCTTTGTGTGGCCAAATATGGATAAGGAAGATGTCATTTGTTCTGGGGGGGAACTCAGGGTTTCCACGTAGTGGAGTAAAAGGGCTCAGCCACGGATTGGGATTTGTTGCTTTGGTTGCGTTTTGAAATCTTTTCAATGTAGGGCCTATTAACCACTTGAGCCCCGGACCATTATGCTGCCTAAGGACCAGAGGTCTTTTTCCAATTTGGCACTGCGTCGCTTTAACTGCTAATTGCGCGGTCATGCAATGCTGTACCCAAACGAAATTTGCGTCCTTTTCTTCCCACAAATAGAGCTTTCTTTTGATGGTATTTGATCACCTCTGCAGTTTTTATTTTTTGCGCTATAAACGGAAAAAGACCGAAAATTTTGAAAAAAAATGATATTTTCTACTTTTTGTTATAAAAAAAATCCAATAAACTAAATTTTAGTCATACATTTAGGCCAAAATGTATTCGGCCACATGTCTTTGGTAAAAAAAATGTCAATAAGCATATATTTATTGGTTTGCGCAAAAGTTATAGCGTCTACAAACTAGGGTACATTTTCTGTAATTTACACAGCTTTTAGTTTATGACTGCCTATGTCATTTCTTGAGGTGCTAAAATGGCAGGGCAGTACAAAACCCCCCCAAATGACCCCATTTTGGAAAGTAGACACCCAAAGGAAATTGCTGAGAGGCATGTTGAACCCATTGAATATTTATTTTTTTTGTCCCAAGTGATTGAATAATGACAAAAAAAAAAAAAAATATATATATTTACAAAAAGTTGTCACTAAATGATATATTGCTCACACAGGCCATGGGCCTATGTGGAATTGCACCCCAAAATACATTCAGCTGCTTCTCCTGAGTATGGGGATATCACATGTGTGGGACTTTTTGGGAGCCTAGCCGCGTACGGGGCCCCGAAAACCAAGCACCGCCTTCAGGATTTCTAAGGGTGTAAATTTTTGATTTCACTCTTCACTGCCTATCACAGTTTCGGAGGCCATGGAATGCCCAGGTGGCACAAAACCCCCCCAAATGACCCCATTTTGGAAAGTAGACACCCCAAGCTATTTGCTGAGAGGCATATTGAGTCCATGGAATATTTTATATTTTGACACAAGTTGCGGGAAAGTGACACTTTTTTTTTTTTTTTTTTTTGCACAAAGTTGTCACTAAATTATATATTGCTCACACAGGCCATGGGCATATGTGGAATTGCACCCCAAAATACATTTAGCTGCTTCTCCTGAGTATGGGGATACCACATGTGTGGGACTTTTTGGGAGCCTAGCCGCGTACGGGGCCCCGAAAACCAAGCACCGCCTTCAGGATTTCTAAGGGTGAAAATTTTTGATTTCACTCTTCATTGCCTATCAAACTTTTTTTTTTTTCTTTTTTCAATTTTCAAAACTTTGTGACAAAAAGTGAGGTCTGCAAAATACTCACTATACCTCTCAGCAAATAGCTTTGGGTGTCTACTTTCCAAAATGGGGTCATTTGGGGGGGTTTTGTGCCACCTGGGCTTTCCATGGCCTCCGAAACTGTGATAGGCAGTGAAGAGTGAAATCAAAAATTCACGCCCTTAGAAAGCCTGAAGGCGGTGCTTGGTTTTCGGGGTCCCGTACGCGGCTAGGCTCCCAAAAAGTCTCACACATGTGGTATCCCCGTACTCAGGAGAAGCAGCAGAATGTATTTTGGGGTGTAATTTCACATATTCCCATGGCATGTTTGAGCAATATATCATTTAGTGACAACTTTGTGCAAAAAAAAAAAAAAAATTTGTCTCTTTCCCGCAACTTGTGTCGCAATATAAAATATTCCATGGACTCGACATGCCTCTCAGCAAATAGCTTGGGGTGTCTACTTTCCAAAATGGGGTCATTTGGGGGGGTTTTGAACTGTCCTGGCATTTTATGCACAACATTTAGAAGCTTATGTCACACATCACCAACTCTTCTAACCACTTGAAGACAAAGCCCTTTCTGACACTCATTGTTTACATGAAAAAGTTATTTTTTTTTGCAAAAAAATTACTTTGAACCCCCAAACATTATATATTTTTTTAAAGCAAATGCCCTACAGATTAAAATGGTGGGTGTTTCATTTTTTTTTTCACACAGTATTTGCGCAGCGATTTTTCAAACGCATTTTTTGGGGAAAAAACACACTTTTTTAAATTTTAATGCACTAAAACACACTATATTGCCCAAATGTTTGATGAAATAAAAAAGATGATCTTAGGCCGAGTACATGGATACCAAACATGACATGCTTTAAAATTGCGCACAAACGTGCAGTGGCAACAAAATAAATAAATTTTTAAAAGCCTTTAAAAGCCTTTACAGGTTACCACTTTAGATTTACAGAGGAGGTCTACTGCAAAAATTACTGCCCTCGATCTGACCTTCGCGGCGATACCTCACATGCATGGTGCAATTGCTGTTTACGTTTGACGACAGACCGCCGCTTGCGTTCGCCTTAGCGCGAGAGCAGGGGGCGACAGGGGTGCTTTTTTTTTTTTTTCTTTATTATTTTTTTGCTTTTTTATTTTATTTTTAAACTGTTCCTTTCATTTTTTTTTTTTAATCATTTTTATTGTTATCTCGGGGAATGTAAATATCCCCTATGATAGCAATAGGTAGTGACGGGAACTCTTTTTTGAAAAAATTGGGGTCTATTAGACCCTAGATCTCTCCTCTGCCCTCAAAGCATCTGATGACACCAAGATCGGTGTGATAAAATGCTTCCCCAATTTCCCAATGGCGCTATTTACATCCGGCGAAATCTAAGTCATAAAATGCTCGTAGCTTCCGGTTTCTTAGGCCATAGAGATGTTTGGAGCCACTCTGGTCTCTGATCAGCTCTATGGTCAGCTGGCTGAATCACCGGCTGCATTCTCAGGTTCCCTGTTGAGACAGGAGAGCCAGAGAAAAACACGGAAGACGGTGGGGGGGGGGGCATTCCCTCCCACGGCTTGTAAAAGCAGTCTAGAGGCTAATTAGCCACTAGGATTGCTTTTACATGAAAGCCGACCGCTGGCTGAAAAGAATGATACCAAGATGATACCTAAACCTGCAGGCATCATTCTGGTATAACCATTCAAAATCGTGAATGGCGTACCTGAAGACAAAAAAATGGTTAACAATAAAGCACAGTAAACGGTAAAGTATAAAAAATTGCATACCTGAAAAGCAAACATGATAAAACATAATAACAATAAAACATTGCAGAATAGAATACAGTAAAAAAGAGCAGAACAAGAGAGAGAGAATAGAGAGAGAGAGAGAACAATAAAACGACAACTATTTTTTTTTATTTTATATATTTTTTTTTTTTTTTTTACACTTTTTTTTGTAACTAACTTTTATAACTGTAACCGGTTCCAGGTTCGGGTCTCTCAAAATGCGATGGCATCTTGGGAGACCCTGTGAAAGTGTGCCTAGTCTGTGCAATGCTGTACCCTACGCTAATACTCAACTAATGAATGGTAGCGTTCAAAACATTCACCAATGCAAAGACCAGGATTGTCAGGACAGGAGGGACAATAATAGAGGGTGTCACGCCTATATTCGCGCTTGCTGCAGACACGACATCTTTTTTGGGGGTTCGTTGGGTAGGGGTACCCGGGAGGACATAAAGAAAATGCCTCTCATGCAGCCGACTGCATTTGGTTGGGGATGTGAATGGGGGAAGTACGGGTGCTGCAGAAGCGGTGGGTTCCCAATTAGGATTGACGAATGCAGCAGGAAGGGCACTATGGGCACGACGGGCCTGTGTTTGTCTTCTTGGTGGCAGTGGGACACTACTTGTGCTTGCCACCTCACCAGCTTGAACTGCACTTATGGGACTCGCCACGTCACCAAGTGTTACTGCAGTGCTGGTTTGACTACGACCGGGGTGTACTAGGCCGCTGGCGCTTGCCAGTTCAATAAAAAGCTACCAAAAAAACTGTTAGCGATCGCAGGGATCAGGCCTGACTCTGCAAATGCTGCAGTTATGCGTTAAGTGTTTTGTAAGTGACAGTGATCGATCGATACTGCACTTGGGTGGGCTGGGCCGGGCGGAGGGGCAAAACGCAGGTGCTAGCAGGTATCTGGGCTGATCCCGCTAACACTGCGTTTTTGGGAACCCTAAACTGCTGGGGACGCTAGTATAGATCTGATCGGATCAGATATTGATCCGATCAGATACTATACCACTAAGGGAGCTGTACGGTGCGTGCGTGGGTGTTAGCGCTACTGGCGCTAACCTGACGCTGCCTGGGGCTGGTGCTTGCCAGTTCACCAAAATGCTACCAAAAAAACTGTTAGCGATCGCAGGGATCAGGCCTGACTCTGCGAACGCTGCAGTTATGCGTTTAGTGTTTTGTAAGTGACAGTGATCGATCGATACTGCACTTGGGCTGGGCCGGGCGGAGGGGCAAAACGCAGGTGCTAGCAGGTATCTGGGCTGATCCCAACACTGTGTTTTTGGGAACCCTAAACTGCTGGGGACGCTAGTATAGATCTGATCGGATCAGATATTGATCCGATCAGATACTATACCACTAAGGGAGGCGTATGCTGCGTGCGTGGGTGTTAGCGGTACTGGCGCTAATAAACAAACTAACCAGCGTCACCCGTAACCGTTATACGGTGATCAGTGGTGAAAGGGTTAACTAGGGGGCCATCAAGGGGTTAAAACATTTATTCGGTAGTATATGGGGGTCCTTGACGCTATAAAACGCTGACGGCGAACCTAAATATTTAGGTCCCTAACTAGCGTCACCAGCGACACTAATACAGCGATCAGAAAAATGATCGCTTAGCGACACTGGTGACAGGGGGTGATCAAGGGGTTAAAACTTTATTAGGGGCGGTTAGGGGGGTATCCTAGACCTACAGGGGGGTAATACTAACTGTCCCAACACTGTAACTGTCACAAACTGACACCAATGCAGTAATCAGAAAAAAAAAAAAAAAAAAACTGCTGGTGTCAGTTTGTGACAGGGGGGGGGGGGGGGTCGGGGGGCGATCGGGGGGGGGATCGGGGTGTTTAGTGTGCCTGGCATGTTCTACTGTGTTGTGTAGTGTTGGTGCACTCACATACCTGTCTTCTCTCCTCGGGCCGGAACGGAAATTACCGAGCCGAGGAGAGATGACATCATTTCCTTTGCTGCTGTTTAGCATACAGCAGCAAAGGAATGATGTGATTGGCCGGCGGCGATCGCTAGGGGGGGGCCACGAACGGATGGCCTCCCCCTCATCTCCGATCGCCGTGGGACAAAAGACGACCGCCTCGGGCACCGGGGGGGGTCCGATTGGACCCCCCACCCGAGGAAGGCAAATCACGTATATGCCTGTCCGTGCCACCTTGCCGACGTAAATCGGCGTGAGGCGGTCGTCAAGTGGTTAAAGGGTGTTGTTTGTTTTGGGTACGAATGTGTTGTGGGTGTATCCATGGTAGGGATCTTAAAGATTGAGAGGTAGTGGAATACTCTAAAGTGACCCAATCTTTTACATCTTGATGTATGTTCCAATCAACTATCCTGGTTAAATGTATCGCTCAGTAATATCGGCGTAAGTCAGGGAGGGCTATTCCTCCCTTATCTTTTGGGAGGGTAAGACGGTCAAATTTAATTCTTGGTGATTTATTTCTCCAAATAAAGGAGGAGCAGGCTTGTCTAAAGGAGTTAAAGAAAGACGTGGGGATTTGTATTGCAATGGTTTGTAGTAGGTAAAGAAACCGCGGGAGAATTGTCATCTTGAGGAGTGAGGCCCTGCCAAACCAGAACACATTGAGGGCATTTCATCTTTTTAAATCTTCCTTGGTTTCTTTTAAGGCTGGAGCAGAATTATCTTGGAAGAGATTTGAGAGTGATTTTGATATTTTATTTCCTAAATATGTTATTGAATTTTTGGCTCAGTTGAAGGGGAAGTTGGTTTGGCATTGTGAGACTGTTTCTGATGTTAGTGTTATGTTCAAAGCATTAGATTTAGAATAATTTATTTTAAGATTGGAGATTGTTTGGAAAAGCTTTAAGTCTTTTAGAAGGTTTGGTATCGAAATGTGTGAGTCAGTTAAAAAGAGTAGGAGATCATCGGCAAAGGCTGCAAGTTTATACAGTAGGTGTGATTTTTTTTATTGTAATGCCTTTGATGTCGGGGTTAAGTCGTATTTTTTGCGTAAGGGTTCAAGTGTAAGTACAAAAAGTACCAGAGAGAGGGGGCAGCTTTGTCTGATGCCATTGTGGAGTTGAAAGGCATTTGAAAGGTGGCCATTGACCCAGACCCTAGCAGTAGGTGAGGTGTATAAAGCTCTTGAAACAAGGTTTTTTGCCTTGTCTATGTGCTTGAGCTGCGTTGGGCAAGGCTGCCTAGTGTAGCCCAATCCATTTGGTGTGAATAGACCATTTCAACCATTTCGGTGTTGTCAGCTTGTACAATATACTCTTCTTAGCTGCTGAGAAATGATGTGCTGATATATTGTACAGGCAGGAAATTCACTTGAAGCTCTGTGTCACTCTGAGCACACAGATAAATACCAGTGTCTTCGAGTTTCATTTTCCTCACGTTGAATACACTGTACTTTCTTTCTTTATCAAAGATCAGTTTAAACCTGCTCTCTTGTAATATATTGTCCTTAAAGTCTCTGAGTAGAAAGACGGGTCCCTGGCCAGGAATCATCCTGTACCAATTAATATAGTCACCAGAGGGCAGAGAGTTGTGGTCACAAGTGATGTTGAGGTCATCCTCTTCAAGGATCTGCATCATGGGCTTCTGTACTATGTTGGAACTACAGGTAGAACCTGGAAAGAATGAGAAAATCATTGAACACTGCTGAAACAAAGACTAGTTTAGCATTTAGAATATGTGAGGATGAAAGCATCATATCGTTCTTTAGCTATGCAACCCTTTTTCTACTTACACAGAAAGAAGGTGACTATCAACCTGAAAGAAACCATCTTCTATGGAACAGTTTGTTTGTGTTATGTGCATAGATGTGAAAAATGTCTCGTCTGTGTGTGGTGACAGCTTTTAGCCATTGCCTTTTTATTCTAGATGATTAAACCACACCTACCTAAAATACAAAGTGCAAGAAAAATGAACTGAACCATAAAACTATAATTCCATTAAGCACTTAAACCATAGCGCCGCCTAGTGATTTACACACATATATGCAGTATATATTTATGTAAATATAAATACAGTAAGTGTGTATACACACACACACATATATATATATATCTATATATATATCTATATATATATAGATATATATATATAGATATATCTATAGAGATATATAGATATATCTATATATATATATAGATATATATATATATCTCTATAGATATATCTATAGAGATATATATATATATTACAATTATAGGCAGGTGTTAAAAACATTTGTAAATTAAGAAAGCTTTCAGAAATAGAAGTGTTAATAGTTTATTTTTATCAATTAACAAAATAGAAAGTAAATGAACAGAAGAGAAATCAAATAAATATTTGATGTGACCAACCTTTGCCTTCAAAATAGAATTAATTCTTCTACAGTTTGCCAGTTTTAGAGAAATTAGACGGTTAGGTTATTCCAAACATCTTTGAGAACTAGCCACAGATCTTCTCTGCCCTTCGTGAACAAACTGCCTCCTGCTACAGCCAAATAATTCAAATTTTCACTCATCAATCCAGAGCACCTGCTGCCATTTGTCTGCACCCCAGTTTCTATGTTTTTCTGCATAGTTGAGGCGCTTAGCCTTGTTTTCACAGCAGAGGTATGGCTTTTTGGCCACAATTCTTCCATAAAGACCACTTCCAGCCAGACTTTTCCAGACAATGGATGAGTGTACCTGTGTCCCTCTGGTTTTCACCAGCTCTGTGCTGATGGCATTGCTGGACATCTTCCGATGTCGAAAGGAAGTAACAATGATGAGTCTTTCAGCTGCTGCATTAAAGTGTTTGTAACCCTAAAAATAAAAAAATCCTGTTCCCTTATAGCAGGTTAAACAGCACAGTGCTTGTACTGTCCTACAGCTGAAATATACCTGGCTGATCCTGCCTGGTTCTGCCCTTCACCCATAAACTGACCACAGTTTATCATGGCTGCTGAGCCCTCAGGTCAGTTTACGTGCCTCTGTCACCCGCAGCTCTCCTCTCTGTTTACTGAGCCAGTCCCTCTCTTTTAAGCTGCCATCCTGCACTGTATAGTTTTGTGTAAAGTTTGTTAAAATATATGCCTCTAAATACCTTTTTGTCATGTATCTTCAGGCCGGTCATGTGACTCCTGGTCGATCTTCTACTCCGATCCAGGGCTACAGCAAGAGGGGCCGAGCAGGCAGCTCGGTGGTCACGTGACCTCCAGGCTAACATCAAAGGGAGATCTCGGCCCCTCCTGCTGTAGCCCTGGATCGGAGTATTAGAGCAGCCGGGAGTCACGTGACTGGCCTGAAGATACATCACAAAAAGGTATTTAGAGGCATTGATTTTAACAAACAATTACGCAGTGCAGGATGGCAGCTTAAAATAGGGGGGCTGGCAGCAAATCATAATGTTGGGTTACAAACCCTTTTAGTGTTCTTGGCTGACCAGTGCATCTACGGTCATCAACGGTGCTTCTTTGTGCGCCTTCAAAAGAGTTTAATGAATTGAATTGATGCTGATTTGTAGACGAAGGATAGTCACACCAAATATTGATATGATTTCGATGTTTCTTCTGTTCGCTCACTTTGCATTGCATAAACAATTAAAATATATATTTTTGACAGCACTCCTACTTTACAGCATTTCTTCACACCAGCCTATAGCGTTTGCACAGTACTGCATGTGTGTGTGTGTGTATACACATTTGAATTAAAAAAAAAAAATATATATATATATTATAATTATAATTATAATTTTTTATTATGTTTGCAGGGACCCTTGCAAAAGACAAAACTATAGGCCTCCAATCCACTTGAAGACAATTGAGAATATAACTTCAAAATATGCATTGAGTTCCCCCATAGTACACCTAGGGGAGGCTTTTAAGCTCTTTCAGCCTGCCATTTACACCTCTGTTCTCCTATGACAATAGAAGGAGTTGCAGTCCTTTTACTTATTTGGCACACGGTGCCAATCTCCCATCTCTATTGAACTGGAACAGGTGAAAAAATCCAACATTTAGGCAGCTTACTTTTATACACTACGCATCTTGAAAAGTCCACAGCCACTGGTGTGCACTGTAATGGGAGTGTTGGCAATGTGTCCTGAATGACACATCACTGTCAGTAAACTGTTTACTTATTTTTTTCAACTTTATTGAATTGTCAAAAAGTGACATTTAATTTATCTTCATTAACTGCAGCAGGTTCATTGCAGTGTACTGCATTGCACATTATCCCATTATGACTCATAAAATATATATTTATGGCAGGGCAAAAGGGGCAGCTGCCCTGGGCCCCATCATTGTTGTGGGGCCCAAAGCAGCTGCCTCATACTTGCCAACTATCCCAGTTTAATATCCCTTGTCCCGTGCTGTGTCCCGATATCTCAGTATGAAGTTCTGTTACTAATGCTGCCCAGCTCTGCCCTATTGCCATGTACAGATGACTCACCTGCCGACCCTGTGTGTACATGTAAATAACCTGCATTGATATATAAACTGCGGCAGTATTAATATGTAAATACCTGCAGATTGGGTGCATTGATATTTTAATAGAGGCGCCATTCATATGTATATCATGCCCCCCTGATGTCATATTCACCATCATTTCTGCTGAATGCTGCCCACTGGAGAGGTAAAGGGGCATGCTTGAAAGTCCTGTCTACAACTGTGGTCATTAAGCCTAACATCAGCCTGTTCTACAAAGGTAAGCAAATTAGAGGTGGAATCCTTTTTCAAAATAACATGGTGCCACAGCACTGTGAATTTAGGTGCATGTGAATACACATCTCAGCAGATGTGTGAGGGTTTCATTAACAAATAATAGCACTGCTATTGTATACTGCTGTGTATCTGCTAAAGAGCAGCATGTTTCTGTGGTTTCAGGAGAGCGATTTTGCATGCATTCCCAACACACACAAATGTGAATGCAGGCTAAATTTCTCAGTTACATGGGTGATAGAGGTAAATCTTCTCATTACATTGTGGCTGGGCGTAATTCTTTCATTCACACTAGTGGCCAGTGTGAAGGTTGCCCTTACATTGGTGGTCAGTGTAAATCCCTCCTTACATTGGTGATTACTGTGAATGCTCCAATTACATTAGTGGTCAGTGTTAATCCCTATTCCGTTGGTGTCCAGTGTAGAAACTCCTCTTTATAATGGTAATCAGTAATAAAATCAAAACTTGCATTTGTGGTCAGTTTTGAATCTTCCCTTACATTGGTGGTCCATATAAAAGTCCCCTTTAAATTGGTGGGGAGTGTAAATCTCCCCTTACATTAAAGGCCAGTGTAGAAATCCCCCTTTATTTGTTGTTGATGTAAAATCCCCCATTACATTGGTGATCGGTGTACATTTCCCTTTTGGTGGTAAGTGCAGAATTGCTCTTACAATGGTGGTCAGTGTAAATCCCCCCTAAAATTGGTGGTCAGTGTAGAAGTGTCACCTTACATGGAGGTCATTGTATATTCCCCCTTACATAGGTGGTTGGTGTAAATGCTCTTATTACATTGGTGTCAGTGTCCCTCTTTATATTGGGTGGTGTAAAATCTCCCATTACACAGTGGTCAGTGCTAATCCCCCCCTCACATCGGTGGCCAGTCTAAATCCCTCCTCACATTGGTGGTCAGTCTAAATTCCCAATTATATTGATGGTCAGTGTAGAATCCCCCACTATATATTAACCAAAGATTTTCAGCTTTGCTCTACATGATTCAGAATTTTCCACAGTATACTGCCTCCTAACTAATCCCATCAACCCCCCCAGCATTGCCACTGATCACACCCTCTCCCCCAGCAGTGCCACTGACCCCAGGAGTCCTAGGATTCCTAGGAGTTTTCTGTCTATTGATGGGTCCCCTCACCTCCCAGTCAATGGTGTGCAGGCAGTGAGGAGGTGATGTGCTATAACCTTTAGCAACCAATCAGTGAGCAGTAATGATACACACTAACCTCTTGCAACCAATCATTGAGCGGTAAGGATATGCAATAACCACTAGCAACCAATCAGTGAGCAGTAATAATGTGCACTAACCTCTAGCAACCAATTACATAGTGGTAAGAATGTCTAGCAACCAATCAGTGAGAGGTATCGATGTACAGTAATCTCTAGCAACCAATCAACAAGCAGAAGTCATGTGCTGTAACCTCTAGCAAATAATCAGTGAGCCATATAGTGTGCTGTAACCTCTAGCAGCCAGTCAATGAGCATTAATGATGCACTGTAACACCTGGCAACCAATCGCAATTGCTGCCTTATTTGATTCAGTAAACTGATTTTGAGTCTAGCTGTAATTTATTGTATGCCTCAGAGCAGGTGCCGAGTTAAATTGCATGGGGGGGGGCAAGAAAATATTTGCCCAGGGTCCAATCAATATTAAAGACAGCCCTGAGCCTTGGTATATTATAAAGATTTTTTTCTGGATGCAGCAACTATTGTCTGTATAGGTAAATAAAAGTAGGATAGGTAGTAATGAACCATACCTACGTTATTTTTGTATGAGCTGTATTTTCAGCATGGTGTTCAAAGTACCTGAAATACCTTTTGAACTAATCCTATATGAACCTCCAAACTATAAAATGACAATTCTCCATTTTTAGAGTTGGACTTGAAGCTTATTGTTAAGTATTGGCATAATAAAGGTTTGTATGTTTCCAGAGAAAATTGAGTACTGTCCGTGACACCGTGTCTCTGCCACAATTGCACTAATACAGCTACAATCACATCAAGTATGTTTCCAATAAATATACACAATAATACATCTTTATTTTATCAACGCCATTAGAAGCAAAAAAAAATGAAAACACATAACATGCCTTTTGCAGAGCTCTGCATATAGCTAATATATCCCCAGTATATGACATTGTAAAATCAGCCACACTGGTTATGCAATTCATAAACATTTGGACCATGGAATATAATGTCATCAATTATCTCAATCTTCCTAAATCTATCATACTTACTCATTCAGAAGCTCCTTAAATTCAAATGATTACAAAATCAATCCCTTCCGGGAGCAGACAGTACATCCCTTAGCATAGGGTTAACCATCCGTATAACTTATAATAAAGTTTTAATTTATGTCTATTATTTACACATTTTTTTATAGATGTGCTGCCTTTGCAGTATACTGTATTTAAAATGCAGTTGTATCTGTGTATACAGCTTACAATGTTATTTGGTAATTATTTTTTTATTATACTACCACATTTCTGACTACTAGGTCTTTCCTGATGTCCATTTCAGAAAATGACATTTGAACATGTCTGTCAGCACTCTGCGGGATCCCTGGGCCTTATTTTAACTCTCTACAGTGCCTTGAAAAAGTATTCATACCCATTGAAATTTTCCACATTTTGTAATGTTACAACCAAAAACGTAATTTTACTTTATTGGAATTTTATGTGAAAGACCAACACAAGGTGGCCCATAATTGTGAAGCGGAAGGAAAATGATAAATGGTTTTGAACATTTCTTAAAAATAATTATGTGAAATGTGTGGCGTGCATTTGTATTCAGCCTCCTTTACTCTGATACCCCTAACTAAAATCTAGTGGAACCAATTGCCTTCAGAAGTCACCTAATTAGTAAATAGAGTCCACTTGTGTGTAATTTAATCTCAGTATAAATACAGCTGTTCTGTGAAGCTCTCAGAGGTTTATTAGTGAATCTTAGTGAACAAACAGCAATATGAAGGCAAAGGAACACACCAGACAGGTCAGGGATTAAGTTGTGGAGAAGTTAAAAGCAGGGTTAGGTTATAAAAACCCCAAGCTTTATAAAAAATCCCGAGCTTTGAACATCTCACAGAGACTGTTCAATTCATCATCCAAAAATAGAAAGAGTATGGCACAACTGCAAACCTACCAAGACATGGCCATCCACCTAAACTGACAGATCAGGCAAGTAGAGCATTAATCAGAGAAGCAGCCAGGAGACCCATGGTAACTCTGGAGGAGCTGCAGAGATCCACAGCTCAGGTGGGAAAATCTGTCCATGGGACATCTATTAGTCATGCACTCCACAAATCTGGCTTTTATGGAAGAGTGTCAAGAAGAAAGCCATTGTGGGGGACACAGCAAAAATGTTAAAGAAGGTGTTCTGGTCAGATAAGACCAAAATTGAACTCTGTGGCCTAAAAGCAAAACGCTATGTGTGGCAGAAAGCTAACACTGCACAACACCCTGAACAAACCATCCCCACCGTGAAACCGTGATGCTTTTCTTCAGCAGGGACAGGAAAGCTGGTCATAGTTGATGGGAAGATGGATGGAGCCAAATACAAGGCAATCTTAGAAGAAAACCTGGTAGAGTCTGCAAAAGACTTGAGACTGGGGCTGAGGTTCACCTTCCAGCAGGACAATGTCCCTAAACATACAGCCAGAGCTACAATGGAATGTTTTAGATCAAAGCATGATCATGTGTTAGAATGGCCCAGTCAAAGTCCAGACCTAAATCTAATTGAGAATCTGTGGCAAGACTTGAAAATTGCTGTTCACAGACGCTCTCCATCCAATCTGACAGAGCTTGAGCTATTTTGCAAAGAAGAATGGGCAAAAAGTTCACTCTCTAGATGTGCAAAGCTGGTAGAGACATCCCCAAAAATACTTGCAGCTGTAATTGCAGCAAAAGGTTGTTCTGCAAAGTATTGAGTATTGGCTGAATACAAATGCATACCACACTTTTCACATGTTTATTTGTAAACTTTGAAAACAATTTATCATTTTCCTTCTACTTCACAATTATCTGCCACATTGTGTTGGTCTATCACATAAAATCCTCAAAAAATACATTTATGTTTTTGGTTGTAACATGACAACCAAAATGTAAATGTGGAAAATTTCAAGGGGTATGAATACTTTTTCAAGGCAGTGTATGCATCTATTTTGCTTCTCTTTCTTATGTGACCCAGTGGGAATCAGACTTGGTATCTGAGATAAACCTGGCAGACTGGAGTTGTTTAACAATGCCATCCTAGTGGTGGCGTATAAAATGCTCCTAAGGTGCCCATGTTAACCCAACTTCCAATGACCACTGGTTTCGGGGATGTGGTCATCGTGGAGATGTTCTACATACCTGGTGGACATGTCTGCGTCTGGTAGGCTTCTGATCTCGAGTGTTTGGCCTACTACACACCCTGTTTTACCTGATCATCCGAAAGGATGCTATATTTGTCTTATTGCACTGCCCCATTCCGGGCCTACTCGCCAACAAAAATTAGCATCTGTTTATGTCAGTTAAGAGGATGATTGCCAAGGCCTACAACCCATGCAACCACTCTCCAGTAATAATTTACAACAAAAGTGACAGTTGCAGGGAAAGGAAAAACCATATTATAGTGGCCGGGTTGCATAAAATAGTCAATTTTTATTCATACGGTACGTAGTTGTAAATCTTGGACAGGAAACCTGAACAAAGCATATCCCTCTATAGGGGGTATATGTTTCAATCCAGAACACTAATGCCCTGTACACACGATCAGACTTTCCGACGGAAAATGTTTGATCGGAGCTTGTTGTTGGAAATTCCGACCGTGTGTAGGCTCCATCTGACTTTTTCCATCGGAATTTCCAACACACAGTTTGAGAGCTGGATCTAAAATTTTCCGATCGTGTGTACACAATTTCGACGCACAAAGTGCCACGCATGCTTGGAATCAAGCAGAAGAGCTGCACTGGCTATTGAACTTCATTTTTCTCGGCTCGTCGTACGTGTTCGTCGTACCACATTCTTGACGTTGGATTTGGTTGTCGGAATGTCCGATCGTGTGTACAGGGCATCAGTGTTATTTCTGTCTGCTGCCTCTTTCCTCTGCTATAAGCATAAGTCACTTCTGATGAGTTTTCCTGACACCAAGAGAAAAAAAGTTGACAGGGGAGGGCAAAGCCTGTGATTGACAGCCTCATCTTTGTTCCTGTGTGAAGGGGGGTGTGTCCTCGCCCTCCAGTCAGTTCTCAGAGCTCTCCTCACCAATGTAACTTCAGCTCTCCGCCCCCTGTTTTTCAGAGCTGAGAGATCCAATGTAAATTCTTCACTTTGAAAGGACGTACAGGGCAGAAGATTGCAGATAAACTGGTACAACTTATGTAGGAGGATTTGTTTAATGTGTGTATCACCTGAGGCCAGTCACTTTACTGGGCATGTAAGGGTTTACAACCACTTTAAGCCTTTTTTTTTTTTTTCAAAAAAAGAAAGATTGGTGTAACTCCCAGAATTAGCTGGAGTTAGGCTTAGGGTTTTTTTTTTTACATATTTATCACGCTGCGAAGACATTTTTGTGCTCTATCACAATTTATTAAGCAGGTCCATTCTTATTACTATCTCTGTGCTTATCCTTGAAAATACATTGTGAGAAGAAATTAGAAATCCCCTGATTTTTCGGCTGGCCATAGACACAAGTGAGGTGGATGGAGGAATCCTACCCGCTGTGTTATTATGGACTCCTCTACTGTCAGAATACACTGATTAGTGGCTGCAGCCGGCTGATTGAGAAAACATTTCCAACAGTCCAGTTCAACAGAGGTCGGTCATTAAAGTGACTTCTGGTTAGCAGGAATGACCATAGATGGATCAAAATTCATCCCTGCTGTAACCAAGGCTGCTGTTAGAAATCACAGAGACCTGTACAGTGTACCTGACAGAGTCCCCCCCCCCAGAAAAAAATCAAAATTATTTTTTTTCACTAAAAATACACTAAAATCGTTATTAGCACACAAACACAATATAACTTAAAAATGCCTGCTAAATGTAAAAGATAAAACGGTATTGGGTTAATATATAAAGCTCTGTGTAAATGTGGTCTTGGAGCTCATTCCCATGGGTGCTGTGGCCTGCCTGTACAGCATGAATCAGTGGCTTGTTTATGTGTCTGGAGCCACCTGGAGGGGTGTGAAGGCAGCCTATGGTATGTGGGTGTAAGTGTATGGTTCCAAACACAGTCAAAAATGCTGTATCTTGGCCTAGGCCGACAAGGCCCAGGCCTAGGGCGGTACTTTGCAGGGGGACGACACAAAAAGAATCCCGCCGGCTTGTGCTACACTTTTCTTTTAGTACAGCGCCAGTCTTATGGGGCAGACTTGGTCGGGAGGCAAATCGGGCTGGTGCCCACATAAAGCGGCTGCATTGCTGCCAGTATGCGGCCGTCATTCTACAACTGGGGGGGGGGGGGGCGCTGTTTCTAGTTTTGGCTGTCCTATCATCACAGCAGACCTCTCACCTGAGTTCTCAGCTACAGAGAGACAGATGCCATGTCGGAAGGCTGAAACTGTCTGGAGGAGATAGTTAGATGACAGGTGCGGGCCAGTAAAGTAAAGGGAGAGGAGCTCTCCACTGTGTGAGGAGACCCCATGTCAGGAGAGGTGCAGTGGAGACATGTGATGGGAGCCAGGCAAGCTATAAGTACCCAGGCTGGAAGGAAAACCACACCAGTTGTGTGGAAATTGCAGGCCAGTACCTAGCTGCCATGGGGCTTCTAATCTGGATAGTAGGGATGGTGGAAATGCAAGGGAGACTGAGATGGTCAGCTACACTTAGTAGGTTTCCTGCAAAACTTGAGGTGATCACAATCTAATGCCGCGTACACACGAGCGGACTTTCTATCCTACTTGGTCCGGCACACTTTCCGACGGACTTTGTCCGCCAGGTGCGCCGGACTTTAAAACGGACGGACTTGCCCACACACGCCGGGACTTTCCGGCGGGCTAAGTCCGCCCGTCTTTCCGACGGACTTTCGCCGGAGTTCCGGCGGACTTTCAGAATGAACGGACTTGCCCACACACGGACAAGTCCGTTCATTTTGAACGTGACTCAGGTGCGACGGGACTAGAAAAGGATGTCAATCTTGCCGCTTTTATCGGCGAGATTGACACCTTACTAGCCCCGTCGCGGGGCATACCAGGCCCTTAGGTCTGGTATGGATTATAAAGGGGAACCCCGCTACGCCGAAAAAACGGCGTGGGGTCCCCCTAAAATCCATACCAGACCCCGATCCGAGCACGCAGCCTGGCCGGTCAGGAAAGGGGGTGGGGACGAGCGAGCGCCCCCCCCCCCCTCCTGAACCGTACCAGGCCGCATGCCCTCAACATGGGGGTGGGTGCTTTGGGGGAGGGGGGCGCCCTGCGCCCCCCCCCCCAAAGCACCTTGTCCCCATGTTGATGAGGACAAGGGCCTCTTCCCGACAACCCTGGCCGTTGGTTGTCGGGGTCTGCGGGCGGGGGCTTATCGGAATCTGGGAGCCCCCTTTAATAAGGGGGCCCCCAGATCCCGGCCCCCCACCCTATGTAAATGAGTATGGGGTACATGGTACCCCTACCCATTTACCTAGGAAAAAAGTGTAAGTAATAAAACACACTACACAGGTTTTTAAAATATTTTATTAAACAGCTCCGGGGGGGGGGGGATCTTCCTCCGGCTTCGGGGGTCTTCTTCCGGCTTCGGGGGTCCCTCCGCTTCATCTTCTCCCGGCGTCCGGTTGGTTCTTCTCCGCTCTCTTCTCCCGGTGTTCCTGTTCTTCGGCCGGCTCCTCTGCTGTCTTCAATTAGCTCTCTTGCCAGCAGAGGTCCGGACTTCTGGGCTTCTGGGCTTCTGGGCTTCTGGGCTTCTCTTCCCCAGATGTTGACACGACGCTCTCTCCTGCTGGACTGCTCTCCGAGGGCTGCGTTGTGACTTATATAGGTGGAGACCCCGCCCCCTTTTGATGTCACAGTCCCTGGGCATGCTGGGACTGTGACGTTTTAGGGGGCGTGGTCAACATCACCCAGTGACCACGCCCCCTAAAACGTCACAGTCCCAGCATGCCCAGGGACTGTGACATCAAAAGGGGGCGGGGTCTCCGCCTATATAAGTCACAACGCAGCCCTCGGAGAGCAGTCCAGCAGGAGAGAGCGTCGTGTCAACATCTGGAGAAGAGAAGAGAAGAAGCCCAGAAGCCCAGAAGTCCGGACCTCTGCTGGCAAGAGAGCTAATTGAAGACAGCAGAGGAGCCGGCCGAAGAACAGGAACACCGGGAGAAGAGAGCGGAGAAGAACCAACCGGACGCCGGGAGAAGATGAAGCGGAGGGACCCCCGAAGCCGGAAGAAGACCCCCGAAGCCGGAGGAAGATCCCCCCCCCCCCCGGAGCTGTTTAATAAAATATTTTAAAAACCTGTGTAGTGTGTTTTATTACTTACACTTTTTTCCTAGGTAAATGGGTAGGGGTACCATGTACCCCATACTCATTTACATAGGGTGGGGGGCCGGGATCTGGGGGCCCCCTTATTAAAGGGGGCTCCCAGATTCCGATAAGCCCCCGCCCGCAGACCCCGACAACCAACGGCCAGGGTTGTCGGGAAGAGGCCCTTGTCCTCATCAACATGGGGACAAGGTGCTTTGGGGGGGGGGGGGCGCAGGGCGCCCCCCTCCCCCAAAGCACCCACCCCCATGTTGAGGGCATGCGGCCTGGTACGGTTCAGGAGGGGGGGGGGTCGCTCGCTCGTCCCCACCCCCTTTCCTGACCGGCCAGGCTGCGTGCTCGGATCGGGGTCTGGTATGGATTTTAGGGGGGACCCCACGCCGTTTTTTTCGGCGTAGGGGCTTCCCTTTATAATCCATACCAGACCTAAGGGCCTGGTATGCCCCGCGCTCGCCGCAATAGGAAAATGTGTTTTTCCTATTGCAGCGAGCGTGAGATGCAATACCCTGCCCTCGTGTTGTATCTGGTCCGTCGGACCAGCCTACACACGAGCGGGCTTTCCGTCGGACCAGCACACACACGAGCGGACTTTCCGCCCGAAACTGAGTCCGGCGGAAAGATTTAGAACTTTCTTCAAATCTAGGTCCGGCGGGCTTTTGGGAAAAAGTCCGCCGGAAAAGTCCGCCGGTGCCTACACACGGGCGGATTGTCCGGCACACTCTGGTCCGCCGGACCAAGTATGCCGGAAAGTCCGACCGTGTGTACGCGGCATAAGGGTTTTCGAGCTTGCAATGAGGCATATGGCAGTTAAATATTATGAAATCTTCTTCTTATTCATTTGCCTTTGGCAAAGGAGTTGCTATACAGTGGGGACGGAAAGTAGTCAGACTCCCTTAAATTTTTCACTCTTTGTTATAGTTCAGCCATTTGCTAAAATCATTTAAGTTCATTTTTTTCCTCATTAATGTACACACAGCACCCCATATTGACAGAAAAACACAGAATTGTTGACATTTTTGCAGATGTATTAAAAAAGAAAAACTGAAATATCACATGTTCCTAAATATTCAGATCCTTTGCTCAGTATTTAGTAGAAGCACCCTTTTGATCTAATACAGCCATGAGTCTTTTTGGAAAAGATGCAATAAGTTTTTCACACCTGGATTTGGGGATCCTCTGCCATTCATCCTTGCAGATCCTCTCCAGTACTGCCAGGTTGGATGGTAAACGTTAGTGGACAGCCATTTTTAGGTCTATCCAGAGATGCTCAATTGGGTTTAAGTCAGGGCTCTGGCTGGGCCATTCAAGAACAGTCACGGAGTTGTTGTGAAGCCACTCCTTCGTTATTTTAGCTGTGTGCTTAGGGACATTGTCTTGTTGGAAGGTAAACCTTCGGCCCAGCCTGAGGTCCTGAGCACTCTGGAGAAGGTTTTTGTCCAGGATATCCCTGTACTTGGCCCCATTCATCTTTCCCTCAATTGCAACCAGTCGTCCTGTCCCTGCAGCTGAAAAACACCCCCACAGCATGATGCTGCCACCACCATGCTTCAGTTTTGGGACTGTATTGGATAGGTGATGAGCAGTGCCTGGATTTCTCCACACATACCGCTTAGAATTAAGGCCAAAAAGTTCTATCTTGGTCTCATCAGACCAGAGAATCTTATTTCTCACCATCTTGGAGTTCTTCAGGTGTTTTTTAGCAAACTCCATGCGGGCTTTCATGTGTCTTGCACTGAGAGGCTTCCATTGGGCCACTCTGCCATAAAGCCCCGACTGGTGGAGGGCTGCAGTGATGGTTGACTTTTTACAACTTTCTCCCATCTCCCGACTGCATCTCTGGAGCTCAGCCACAGTGATCTTTGGGTTCTTCTTTACTTCTCTCACCAAGGCTCTTCTCCCCTGATAGCTCAGTTTGGCCAGACGGCCAGCTCTAGAAAGGGTTCTGGTCGTCCCAAACGCCTTCCATTTAAGGATTATGGAGGCCACTGTGCTCTTAGGAACCTTAAGTGCAGCAGAAATTTAATTGTTCAACCGATCAAGGATTTAACTGTTACCTAGGTAGTGTTTCTAACGGTGGGGGGATGGAACAGGAAATCTGTCTTTCCTCCCCTGACAGAACGGAAATCTGTCTATTTACATTGACAGATCTCCTGGCGCGCGCCCCCTACAGCTTTTAAAGTGGCCAATGTACAGTTACGCCGATTCACCCAGGGGAGCCAACCTGCCGCAGTATAACTGTGGCAGCTGGTCCTTAGGTGGTTAACAGTAAAACTATGGTCAATCTTAAAAAAATACATATATGATGCAGTCTGTCACTAGCATTAACACAGAGGTTTTTGCTTTACTGAGTCCCCTTGTTACAGTTTACTTTTTGATCCAGTATTTCTGACATTCTGTAATGTGAGGACAACGCCGTTTGTTTCCCAGTGAACGCATGCAACCTGGTGCCACCCTGTGGATAGGATATTATTATTTGGACAAGCTGATTTAAATAAACTTTACCTTAAGACAAACAAGCAAAGTTTATCACCAACACAGACATGGTGATGATGATTTTTTTGGGTGAAAAACTGAGAAAAGAGCCAGAAAGTTACCAATTTACACATTATCAGGCATAACTACAGGATTGCTTGAGCTGTATACCATCCAATTGGGCACTTTGCAGCATGTAGCACCTCAATGCTCCCCCATGACCTTCAGGGGGGATTCATTAACATCTGTAGGATTGTCTTTGGTGAACAGATGCAACAGGAAAAACTCATGACACATTTGGTTTCACAAGCAACTATTTTTTTTTGCTGCTTGCAACTGCTGCACCAAATTTACTTAGGGTCCGCTACACCAGCAGGTGTGCTTTATGATGCATATAATGCATGTGCTGATGTACGTTGTGTTCCCCCATTGTGATGCATTGTAACATCAAATGCTTTTCTTTTATTTGGGCTTTATAAAAAAGTAAATAGGATCATTTAAATTTTGACCTTCCTGACCAGAGCACTTTTTGCGATTTGGCACTGCGTCGCTTTAACTGACAATTGCGTGGTCGTGCAACGTTGTACACAAACAAAATTGATGTCCTTTTTTTCCCACAAATAGAGCTTTCTTTTGGTGGTATTTGATCACCTCTGCGGTTTTTATTTTTTGTGCTATAAACAAAAAAAAGAGCGACAATTTTGAAAAAAAACACAGTATTTTTTCGTTTTTGCTATAATAAATATCTCCCAAAAATATATAAAAAAACAATTTTTTTCCTCAGTTTAGGCCGATATGCATTCTTCTACATATTTTTGATAAAAAAAAATAGGCATATATTGATTGGTTTCACAAAATTTATAGCGTCTACAAAATAGGGGATAGTTTTATGGCATTTTTATTTTTTATTTTTTTTTATTAGTAATGGCAGCGATCTGCGATTTTTATCGGGACTGCGACATTATGGCGGACACATCAGACATTTCTGACACATTTTTGGGACCATTGTCATTTATACAGCAATCAGTGCTATACAAATACATTGATTCCTGTGTAAATTACACTGGCAGTGAAGGGGTTAAATGTGTCCTAGGGAGTGATTCTAACTGTGAGGGGGAGTGGCTTGAACACACAGGACAGTGATCACTGCTCTCGATCACAGAGAGCAGTAGATCACTGTCCTGTCACTAGGCCGAACGGGGAATGCTTTGTTTACATAAGCATCTCCCCATTCTTCCTCTCCGTGACACGCGGTCACGGAGACTGTGGCGGGCGCGCGCACCTCTGGCTCGCGACACCGCTTCTTAAAGGGGATGTACCTGTATGCCCTTTTGCCTGCCAGTGCCATTCTGCTGACGTACATCTGCGTGCGCTGTTTGGCAAGCAGTTAAAGTATATGTAGACCCTCACCTTGTATAACAACCTAATCAGTTTGAAATAGAAATGAAAGGCCCTTTCCTCCCCTTTATATAAGTGATCTAATGCCCTCTGTTCTCAGCTGCATAAGTAGATCAGAGAGCTGGGAGAGGAGAAACAGCAGCACACTGGCCTCCCCAGTTAATGCTATGCATCGGGGGGTGTCAGTCTGGTCATTGGTGGAGAGAAGGCACAACTAAAAAAAAACTGACCAGACTGTGCTCCCATGCCTAGAGTGGTCAGTTTTTAATAGGAAAGCAGAGGGACTGACAGGAACACCAGGGATTTCTCACAAAGGAAGCAATACAAAGAGAACATGATACTTTTTCATACATGTGCATGGTACAGCAGGCACATATCAGGAATAGGCATGTGCATTGCGTTTCGTTCCGAATCGAAATTCGGACGAATTTTTCATTATTCGGAAATTCGGATGCATCCGAATTTCCGAATTACAAAAGTAAAGAATTTAAACGAATCCGAAAAAAACGAACGAATTCGAAAACATATTCGAATCGAATTCGAAAACATATTCGAATCGAATTCAAAAACATATTCGAAAACATATTCGAATCGAATTCGAAAACATATTCGAATCGAATTCAAAACATAATCGAATTAGAAAAAAATAGAAAACGTTTTTCTAAAAAAAACAATAAGATAGAATATAAAATAATAAAGCAATAGAATATATATATATATAAATATATACATATATATATATATATATATATATATATATATATATATATATATATAATTTTTTTTTAATTATTCTCTTCTATTGTTTTTTTTATGCTTTTCTTTTCTATTATTTTATATTTTATAATAGTCTTTTCAATTCAAATTCAAATTCATTCTATACGAAATTCGAATTTCGGTACATGGCTACTGAAGTTTGAATTTCGTATAGAATGAATTCGAATTTGAATAGAAAAGATTAGAACAGAAAATAATAGAAAAGAATAGACTAGAAAAACAATAGAACAGAATAGAAGAAAATATAATATATTTATATTATATTTTCTTCTATTCTGTTCTATTGTTTTTCTAGTCTATTCTTTTCTATTATTTTCTATTCTATTCTAATCTTTTATATTCAAATTTGATTTCGGTCTATATGAAATTCGAATTTTGGAAGATGTTTTATAGATAGAACAGAATAAAATATAATATATATAATTTATTCTATTCTGTTCTATTGTTTTTCTAGTCTTTTCTCTTCTACTCTATTCTAATCTTTCCTATTCAAGTTCGAATTCATTTTATAAGAAATTCAAATTTCGGAAGATGGTTTTATATATATATATATATATATATATATATATATATATATATATATGTGTATGTGTATATGTATAATATATATATATATATATATATATATATATATATATATATATATATATATATATATATATATATATATATATATATATATATATATAAGAATAGAATAGAAAATAATAGAAAAGAATAGACTAGAAAAACAATAGAACAGAATAGAAGAAAATACAATATATATATTATATTTTCTTCTATTCTGTTTTCTATCTTTTCTATTCAAATTCAAATTCATTCTATACGAAATTCAAACTTCAGAAGCCATGTACCGAAATTCGAATTTCGTATAGAATGAATTTGAATTGAAAAGACTATTATAGAATATAAAATAATAGAAAAGAAAAGCATAAAAAAACAATAGAAGAGAATAAAACAAAAAAAATTACCGTATTTATCGGCGTATAACACGCACCGGCGTATAACACGCACCCCAAGTTTAGGAGGGAATTTTAAGGAAAAAAAAACTTTTAGGAGGGAAGTTTAAGGGAAAAAACTTACATTTAAATGCCCATCATTGCAGCCTTCTCAGTGCAGCCTTGCCCCAGTGCAGCCATGTCAGTGCAGCCATGTCAGTGCAGCCATGTCAGTGCAGCCTTGTCAGTTCAGCCTTGTTAGTGCAGCCTTCCCCAGTGTCCATTGCAGCCTTATCCCAGTGCAGCCTTGCCCCAGTGCAGCCTTGCAGCTCGCAAAATCCTGTGATCCCCTGCGATCTGAGCTTCAAAATCGCCAACCGCGATTTGAAAATGGTGCCGCCGGAGCCAAAATACACAGAGCCGGTCCTCGGCTCTTCTCGGCGGCTCTCGTTCACTTTTGGCTCCACTCGTAGTCCCGTCCGGGATGGGCGTGACTGTGAGCGGAGCTATCCGAACCTAGCCGAGTACACTCGGCTAGGTGTGGCCGAGAAGAGCCAAGCTCAGGATCGCAATAACACGCACCCGTGATTTTCCCCTGATTTTAAGGGGAAAAAAGTGCTTGTTATACGCCGATAAATACGGTGTGTATATATATATATATATATATATATATATATATATATATATATATATATATATATATATATATATATTTTTTTTTTTTTTATTTTTTTTTTTTCTATGCTGGTCTATTGTTTTTCTATTCTTTTCTATTTTATTCTAATCTTTTCTATTTGAATGCGAAATCATTCTATACGAAATTTGAATAATATAAAAGAATAGCATAGAAAAACAACAGAACAGAATAGAAAAAAATATAAAATATTCTATTCTAATCTTTTCTATTCAAATTCATTCTGTACCAAATTCCAATTTTTTTATTTATTTTTATATATATATATATCTATATATATCTAGATATATAGATATATCTAGATATATATAGATATATCTATATATATCTATCTATATATCTATATATCTATCTATATATAGATATATAGATATATATATATAATATTTCTTTCTATTCTGTTCTACTGTTCTATTGTTTTTCTATTCTATTCTTTTCTATTAGAATTTGATTTCATTCTATTTCTATATAACTATTTTCCGGAATTCGAATTTTGTATAGAATGAATTTGAATTCAAATAGAAAAGATCAGAATATAATAGAAAATAATAGAAAAACAATAGAACAGAATAGAAAAAATAGTATATATATATATATATATATATATATATATATATATATATATATATATATAAAAAAACCATCTTCTAAAATTTGAATTTCGTATAAAATGAATTTGAATAGAAAAGGTTAAAATAGAGTAGAAAGAATAGACTAGAAAAACAATAGAACAGAATAGAATAAGATATAATATATATATATTATATTTTATTCTGTTCTGTTCTATTGTTTTTCTAGTCTATTCTTTTCTATTCAAATTCAAATTCATTCTATACGAAATTCGAATTTCAGAAGCCATCTTCCGAAATTCGAATTTCATATAGAATGAATTCAAATTCGAATAGAAAAGTTTAGAATAGAATAAAAAAGAATAGCATAGAAAAACAATGAAACAGAATAGAAAAAAATATAATATATATATATTATATTTTATTCTCTTCTGTTCTATTGTTTTTCTAGTCTATTCTATTTCTATTATTTTCTATTCTAATCTTTTCTATTCAAATTTGAATTCATTCTATATGAAATTCTAATTTTAGAAGCCATCTTCAGAAATTCGAATTTCGCATAGAATTAATTCAAATTCGAATAGAAAAGTTTAGAATAGAATAGAAAAGAATAGCATAGAAAAACAATGGAACAGAATAGAAAAAAAATATAATATATATATTTAACCATCTTCCAAAATTGGAATTTGGTACAGAATGAATTCGAATTCAAATAGAAAAGATTAGAATACAATATATTATATTTTTTTCTATTCTGTTCTATTGTTTTTCTATGCTATTCTTTTATACTTTCTATTCTATCCTAATCTTTTCTATTGGAATTCGATTTCATTCTATACGAATTTCAAATTTCGCAAAATGGTTATATATAGTTTACTTTTTCAAATTCAGTTATTGTTTTTTTCGAATGCGGTAGAATTTTTTCGAATTTTATAGTTTTTTTTTAATTTGACAGTTTTTTTTCGAATGTGGTAGAATTTTTTTCGAATTTGATATTTTTTTCGAATGTAGTAAAATTTTTTTTTTAATTTGATAGTTTTTTTCGAATGTGGTAGAATTTTTTCGAATTTGACAGTTTTTTTCGAATGTGGTAGAATTTTTTCGAATTTGATAGTTTTTTCGAATGTGGTAGAATTTTTTCGAATTTGACAGCTTTTTTCGAATATGGTAGAATTTTTTCGAATTTGATAGTTTTTTTTCGAATACGGTCGAATTTTTTCGAATGCGGTCAAATTTTTTCGAATTCGAATACGAAACAAAACAAATTCTGAAAACGAATGTAATGAATGCAACGAATTTAACTAAACGAATTTAGTTAAATAACGAATCGAAACGAAACTAAACTAAACAAATTTTTTCATCCTGCACATGTCTGAGGAATACATACCTCCCAACCTTTTGAGATGGGAATGAGGGACACCTATCAGCAAAAGTATGCAGGCATAGGACACACCCCCTGGCATGCCCCCTTAAAGGAGAATTGTACAAAAAAAGATTGGTTAAATCCACAAGTACTTTTTTTTACCACTAATATTCCTTTATATTGGCTTTTGAAATTTACAAATGCAGCAATTTAGAAATTGGATGAAAGGTTTAGCGCTGAAAAACACTTTTTAATAGATAAAAAGTGCATTTTGTATACATCTATATAGATCAGACCAAAATGAGGGACAAATGAGGAGGAATGAGGGACAGCAGGACATTGCTCCAAATCAGGGACAGTCCCTCCAAATCAGGGACAGTTGGGAGCTATGGGAATATGACATATTGGTTTTACATATTCTTTATAGGATTAGTGCAGTAAAACACATCTGGTAATATATTTTTAAAGAGATCCTAGCTGAGAAAAAAGAGGGGCGGGGGGTTTGGTTCCAAGAGATGGACAGTCCCTGCAAATGAGAGACAATTGGGAGATATGTTAAAGTAACCCTTTTTTTGAGTCACTATTCTATATACTTCCTAACCATAGCTTGCTACAAGTTACATGTACATGTTTATATATTGTACGGGTAGGAAATAGATCTGTAGCTCTGTGTCTCTCTGAGCACACAGATACATATCACTGTCTTCAGGTCTGACATCCTTTATCAAGAGCACACTAGACTTTTTGCCATCAGGGAAAGTTAACTTGAACTTCTTGTCTGGGGACTCCACATCATTGTAACCACCAATTAGGAATAATGGTCCCTGAGATGGGGAAAGTCTGTACCACTGGATGAAGTCATTAGAAGTGGGGTGTGCACATGTAAGAGTCACATCTGTCCCTGCTTTAGTCTCCATACTCGGTGGTTGTGTTACATTAGAGCTACAGATAGACCCTGCCAAAAATTGGATAAATAAAAGAAAATCATTATTTACTAGTGTAACTAAAAACAGAATTTCATAAATAACTAAAGTGATTTTAAAAACCTTATCAGATCATGTATTTTTCTAACATATCACATAATATACTTACAGAGAAAGATGAGGAGCGTCGCCCTGAAGTAAAACATTTTCTATTTACTGCTTTGTTTGCAATTGACAATTAATGTGTGTGACAGATATATGTGTGCAGAACAGCCACTTATTTCCTGTGTTGTTGTCATTTATATTTTGGGTAGGGTATAGTCATATCCTGCGAAGAAAACCACCATATTTATCATATTAAAGTGTACTGCCACCTAGTGATATCATCGCTAAATAGTATTCCAGTGATTTGGTTTACTAACTAGCTCAAGATAGAGATTTCAGAAAGCTAGAACTTCTTCATATAGGATGACTGTACTTGAGGTTCATTTTCCACCCCCAATATCTTCTCTTGCACCTTTTTTAAATAGAACCCAGACAACAGGATACCCATAATACATTTTTGAAATTATGGCAACCCTAGATGAGCCCCAAGGCTTCCATCACATTTCATCCTTATTTATTCTTCTACATTTAATTAAAAAAGGTGATCCACGTCCCCTTTTTTTCTCATCTATATTCACCCCTTTGCCTTTCTTTTCTCCTATATTTTTCTGTTCTTGAACCCCCACCCCCTTCCACCATCCACCCACTGTGGTTAACACCCACCCTTCCTTTCTTTTCCCTTCCACCCTCATGTCCTCTCCCATACTCATCCTTGTCACTGCTCCTATCCTTATCCTTTTTTTTATTTTTATTTTTTACCTACCTTCACTATCCTTTTTATTTTAATAACTATGTAACCTACACTAACAGTGGACAAAATTCTATTGTCTGAGGTTAGGTGACAATCATCGCTGGACATACCGGTGGAATTCAATAAAGTATTTATACCTATTTTCTGGCAGTAGTTTTCTTTAGGCAAGTATTTGAACCAGTTTTGGAAACATTACCAACATGTGTGGCAAATTCAGAACTACTTTAGGCACTTTAAGAACTTGTCACCATAGCGGTGACAGGTTCTTAAAGAATTACCACCAGTTTGCAGATTAAGAAACTGGTGGTAATCAAGACCAGCTCTGAGTTGGCATACAGAAGTGTGTCAGTGCTCAGAGTGCAGCATGTGCATACTAGGAAGCTATCATGATTACAAAGTTTACCCATGATTATAACAGTTTCCCATACAAGGCTTCATCCCTAGCCCTGTTCAGCTGTCGACCTGTAAGATTTCCAGGTCAAAAGCTAGAAGTTAACAAAGGGGCCCGGGATACTTGTGATCTCATTATGCAAATATCAGTGATGGGAGTAAGTCACACATGTGCAAGTCACAAGCAAGTCTCAAGTCTTAACCTTCAAGTCATAAGCAAGTCCCAAGTTACTGTGGCGAAAAGCAAGCAAGTCAAGTCGAGTCCCTGCTAGAAGTCAAGCAAGTCAAGTCAAGTCATTTATTTTGGTCAAGTCACAAATGAAGTCAAAATACTGATCTACCCCGAAGCCGGGACTCGGGGGGAGCTTTCTTTTGGGGGGGGGGGGCGGCTTTTGCCTAGGCCAAGACACAGAACTGGTGGTGCCAAGTCATTGCAAGTCATTGCAAGTCATATAGCCCAAGTCAAAGTCAAGTCGCAAGTCATTAGTGACAAGTCAAAGTCAAGTCGAGTCATTTATTTAATTTTGTCAAGCAAGTCGCAAGTCCTCAAACAGGTGACTCGAGTCTGACTCGAGTCAAGTCATGTGACTCGAGTCCCCCACCTCTGGCAAATATGGCAATGTCCATATGTGGCTGAGGATTTGAGTCAAAGAGAAGACGCACATGATAGAGAACTAGTACCTACAACCGCAGCAGGAATAGTTCTCCATCAGCTTCACCTCACTTTTGTTTGACAGCAGGAATCTGCCAACTGCCATGCACTGTCAATCAACAGCAAAGTGTACCAGATGGAGAACTAACCCCTCAAGTGCCCATAAGGCTCAATACACCCAACTATATTATTACCAGCTTCCAGCATCTCTGCTATCAACTTCCACCATTTCCTGCCACTGTTGCTGGCCTGAAATCATTACCATTGCCTGCCTCTGCTTCTTGCCTGCCACCATTACCAGCTCTTGCCAATTCTGCTGGCTTGTCACCTCTACCATCTCCTCCCACCACTCTGTCCTACCATCATTACCAGAGCCTGACATCTTCCCTGGCCTGCATCCCTTACCAGCTTCTGCCACCATTATCAGCTCCTGTCACCTCTACTAACCTATTACCTGAAACCTCTCCTGGCCTGCCACCTTTAACAGCTCCTGAAACCTCTGCTGGCCAGCAACCATTACCATCTCTTACCACCACTCCTGGCCTGACACCATTACTAGCTCCTGCCACCTCTTCCGGCTTGCCATAATTACCAGCTCCAGCCATCATTACCAAACTCTCACCACCATTTCAACTTTTGGTACCTTTGCTGGCCTGCTACCATTACTATCTCTTGCCACTGTTACTAGCATCATCCACCTCTCCTGGCCTGCAACCATTACCAGCTTCTGCCAATTTTGCTGGCCTATCACTATTACCATCTCCTGCCATTGCTGCTGGCCTTTCACCATTACTAGCTACTGCCCACTCTGCTGGCCTGCTGCCATTACCAGATCCTGTCCCCTCTGTTTGCCTACCACCAACACCAGCTCCTGACACCTTTATCCTCTTCTGCCACCATTACCAGCTTCTGCAACCTCTGCTGGCCTGACACCATTACCAGATCTTCTCAGCTCTGGTAGCCTACCACCATTATCAGCTCCTGCAACCTCTCCTTGGCTGCCACCATTAACAGTTCCTGACACCTCTGCTGGCCTGCCACTATTGCAGTCTCTTGCCCCTGTTGCTGGCCTGACACCAATACCAGCTCCTTTCACCCCTGCTGTCCTGTCACTATTACTATCTTTTGCAACCTCTGCTGGTCTGCCACCATTATCAGCTCCTGCAAGCTCTGCTGTCCTGCCAACATTACCTGCTTCTTCAAGCCTTTTATGCAATATTCCAGTGTTCTGACACTGTAAGAGGTCCCGCGCATATTTCTTTTTTTTTTTTTTTTTGCAGGGTAAATCCTGTGTTTTGCCTCAAAGTCTGCAGCCTATTCCTGTGATCAGACACTGTCACACATAATGGGCCTCAGCTGCAAAATATCTAATGTTAGCTGCAGGGTACACCATGCTGGATGTCACCTAGTTTGCGGCCTATTCCACTGCTCCAGCATTCAAAACTATTTGTGGCTATTGTCTCTCTAAAATAGTAAATGATCATTTTGATTTGAGAAGGTAATCCAAGTAGCTGCGCGCTACCACCTAGTGATATATATACAAATAACAATTGAAAGAGTAAACTGCTGCTATCACCTGTGTGTTCCCACATAAACAGAAAAAATAAGTGAATGAATTTGATAGCGCTGCTTGTGAACCTGATTAAATAAACAAAACCAACATGTAAATGTAAAAAAGCAATGCCACTAAAGTTCATAAACTGCACACAGTTCAAATAAAAGTCCATATGTGATATATAAATGATTTTTTTGTTATGTAAGGTGCATATAACATTTTTCCAAATGGAATGTTCTTCACAATAAAACTCCACACCACTCTGTAATACGTGCTCCCATCACCCAGTGCAATGCACGCTCACCTCCTTGTTAGATCCTGCAGGGGGTCAAACACGCTCTGCACACAGTGCAATTCCCCTTTAAGTATGGCTCCACAGCAATCACCAGCAGCTCCTAGTTAACCCTATAAAGGATCAGACACGCTCTGCACACAGTGCACTTTTCCTTCAAGTATGGCTCCTTCAAATATGGCTCCACATTGGTCACCAGCAGTTCCAAAGTGACATAGAAAACAAAACTGCTTCTAATAGTGCAGTACCCAGGGCCGGTGCTACCACTAGACAAACTAGGCAGCCGCCTAGGGTGCACTGCTGCCTAGGGCACCTGGCCACTGGTGTTTCTACTCTCTTCTATCTGCAGCAAGCAACTAAGTCTCAGCATCAGCAGGCAGCCGCTGCTCCATTCACACATAGTGTCAGAGGCACAGCAGCGGTGGAGAACTGTGTCTGTGTCCCGACTCCCGAATGAATGGAAGCAAGCAAACATTCACTGATGGGTACTGGTAGGCTGCATTGACGGGCGCTGGTAGGCTGCATTGATTGATCGGCGGTGTTTGAGCAGAGAGTTGGTGACTGTCTGTTACCAACTCTCTGCTCTGCCCCCTGCGCACACTGGAGTGCTGGGCTGTGGAGGGGCAGAAGCATCCAGTCCAGGCTCTCAGCCGCTCACTGAGAGGCTGAGCCGAGTGCCTGACCAGGCATGTGTAAGGATCCCGACCATATGGTCGTGATCTTTCGGAGCCTGCACTGGCTCTGTGATGTAAGCAGACAGTGGACTTCAGGCGAAGTCAGAACGAACTGCACTCCTGTGATCCCCAGGAGAAGTACAGCCAAATGAGCTTTGGCTGTACTTCTCCTTTAATCCCTCTGATAAAACATGCTATAGTTTATTGTAGAAGCAAAATGAGGAAAGGGTCTGTCTAGCCACAAAAAGCAAGTCCTTAGATCCTTGACCCAAACTCAGCCACAGGTCTAGGGAAAGTCCAAAGTGGGGAAGGAGGTTGACATATCAGTTGCTGAGATGCTAATTGTGAGAAGCGTACTGTTGTGCAACACCACACATAGCTTAAAGTGGATGTAAACCCAATGTCATCCTTTCTAAACTACTGCCATAGGGGCTATCTATAAGGATATACATGCCTCCTGCATGTATCCTTACCTGTCAAATGTCTCCCCTCTGTCTGTTATGAGAGCCGAAAAACTGCATATTCTGTGGGTGGGTCTGTTGTCTGGAGCTCAGTGGGTGGAGTCGTGATGTCAGTAGACTCCCCGCCCACCTCTACACTCCCCTTGTCAACATGCATTTTCTCCTTTGTATTTCTTACACTGAACTTCTGCTATGATCTCTAACTTCCAGTGAAAAGACAGGAAAGTAACCACATGACTTCAGCATGCCAAATCATGCTGAGGTGTGGAACAGCCAATCCTTGCAGAGCTGCTGAAGAAAGGAGTGGGAGGGAATTAAAAAATAATTGTGTCTTAGGCTAGTGCACGAGATGTAAATCACCTGTCACTCACAGCAAGGGGGAGGATTTGACAAAGTTTTTCTCTGTTTATCAAGATTTATCTTGCTGAACAATAAAAGAGGATTGCTCAGAGCTGGATTAACTCTGTGTGGCAAGACTGGGCTCAAATGATAGGAAATCATATACTCTACATTATGACATCAACAACAAAAAAAAAAAAATTCGGGTTTACATCCACTTTAAAGGCACTGACCAAGCATGTAATAAAAAATTTAATTTTTCCATGTTGCCCAGAAAAGCTGCACCCTCTCCCCGCTGTATGATATTTTTTTATTTTTGCATTGTTACATTACACCCATGGCAGTTCCCAGCTTAAATGCCCTTTGTTTAACAATCCCAGTTTCCAAGACTTGTCCCCACAGACTTTATAGTGGTTCGGATTAAAGTTTGTATTTTTCAGATTTTTTTTATGGGTTTGATGGACAGCCTGTGAACTGAACCTAGGCCAATTCACTCATCCCCAGTAGCAGCAGGTTCAGTTCTGAGCAGATTTGGTTCCTTTTATAATGTGGGGGCTGGGTTATCTGTTTCCCAGATCGTTATTTGCTCTTGTGAGTTTTCTAGTCAGGGTAAAGGTGAAGAAATGGTACAAACAAATGGAAACTGCTCCAACCTACCAATGGCCTTAACAGCAAGGAGCACATGGAAGGGCTATTTGCTTCAGCAAATAGCACAATGGCAGTGAAGGTGTCCAGTGCACCCCCTTCACCAATTAACCAACGGTACAAGCAAATGGCAACTGGCCTTAACAGCAAGGAGCACATGTGCTATTTGCTGGGTGTCCAGTGCTCCCCTGTGCCTTTAAGGTGGGGTGGGTTCCCTCCACGCATAACTACCCTTAATCTATCCATTATTATATATAGGCTTCTACCATGGAGACTCTCAAAATTTATAGAGTAAGAACTGAAGATAATACTGGGGTGCCGTGATGTGGCCTCTGCAGCTTACGCATATATTTGCAAATGTGTGCAAACTAAACCCCTGTTTTTAACATGAACTATTAGACATGCTGGCTGATAATGTGAGCTGGAACTTTTTCTTTGATTTTGTTTAAAGGCGAACAAAGAATTTTAGATGGATGCAAAGTTCCCCTTAATTCATATCTCAGAAATTAAATACAAATTCACCTTTGGGCTAATCTGTGAATCACAATTTATAAACTGTATCAGCCAATGGACTCTATGGGGTTTATTTACTAAAGCTGAAGAGTGCAAAATCAGGCTCATTTCTGCATAGAAACCAATCAGCTTCTAACCTCAGCTTGTTCAATTAAGCTTTGGGAATAAAAACTGGAAGCTGATTGGTTGCTATGCAGAAGTGACTCTAACATCACCTGACACTACAACAGAGGCCAAATTAGCTGCACACCCCGAAATATGTATTAACAAAGAAGATTGTGGAAGTTCCCCATGGGGTTTTTAAGCAGCAAGCATCAAAAATGTTTTTGTAAAAAATGTTTTTATTAGAAAAATACTCCGAACATAGTTTGAGGACTACAAAGATTTAAAATATGAGCTCCGGTTACACACAAAATTAAGTATATAGGGTACATGTACTGGTTATGCTGAAAATTTATCACATCATAAATTGCAAGAAGTGTGCTTATATTACCACTCCAGGCAGTATCATTAATGGTAATGCGTGCCAATAATAGAGAAGACCCCAAGACCCCAATGCATTTCAACGTTTATAAGGTCATTGTCTTCCTCAGGGGGTCCTTTAAGGCTCTGCTATGCAGAAGTGAGCCTGATTTTGCCCCCTCCAACTTTAGTAAATAAATCCCTATGTTTTATAGCAGAATATGCATGACCTGAAACAGAGGCTTAATTAGAACCTTCAGGGCCCAGGTGCAAGAAACCATGAAGAGGCCCTTGACTCCCGGCCAGGGCCTCTTCCCACTGACCCCAGATCCCTTTTACTTCACTCATGGGACCATTTATTATGTTCCAGCAGAGGGAATCTTTCACATTTTTTGCAGCAGGTCCCCTTCCTGTCATCTTGGCCCCCCCATGGTGGTGGAATGCCAGGGCCCAGTCGCAAGTGTGACTTTGTGACTGGCGTTAGTAGTTTTGTATTTTGGTTATTTGATTTTTTAAATATTTTTTAACTTGTTATGTATTTATTTATTTTTATTTGTTTTATTTTTTTAGGAGCCCCATTGAGGGGCTTTGGTGAGATATCAGGGGTCTAAACTGACCTCTGATGTTCCACCTTTGAGACAGAGAAAGGAGATTGAGGATGCAGCCCTCAATCTTCATCTCTGCAGCCTCAGCTGCACAGAATGAATGGACAGTAATTGCTCTGTACAGAGCTTTCGGTTCATCCACATACTGAAACATAGTAAACACAGTTTACTATGCTTCATTTATAAATGAACAGAGTAAGTGATCGGTACCATTCAGAAAAGGAATGGGCAGGTAAATTACATATTTATCGGTCCCTTTCCTTGCTCTCCATCCTGACACATCCCCCACAGCAGCCACCGGGAGAGGGGGGAACCTGCCGGCACTGCGGGGGAGGATGGGGGGGGGGCAGGAGAGCACACAGGGGCCTGGAGGCAGCAGGACCTTGATAGGAGGGGCGGCGTCATATAGAAGAATCGATCCCCTCCATTTTCCTCCTGCAGTCGCTGGGCTTTCAGTGGCTGCAGGAGAAAAATGGAGGAAATTGGTTCTTTGATAAGCTTCCCTCAAAGGCAGGAATGTGATCAATCTGTAAGGACAGTATATCTCAGTCCAGGATAATCCATGCAATCTAGGTAATTCAAGGAAATACAGGCATCAAGATCTGACTCAGCAAGGGGTGAGCCTAACCTTTGCAATGAGACCATTGATTCCACACAAATAGCAGGGGTCATTCTCTATATAGGATGCAGGTAGTGGACAGGCTTTTCCACTGCTTTCTCAATAAAATCAATTGCAAGAGTTTTTTGTTTTGATGCAGCTGGAATATATTTATCTGATTTGAACTGAGTTTAGTTGGGTTTTAAGGAATAATTAGATGAATGTATACACTGCCACCACATGGTTAGCTAGTGTTTTTACTGAGAGTTGCAGGCACCAAATTATTGCACATCCTCTACATTGCCTTCACACAGTGTGGGACTCAATGCACAGTAGTATGTCCCAGAATCTGAAAATGTCAAACTTTTCAGTCTCAGGGGAAACCGACGACCTGTCTTGTCATGTTCATAGTCAACACGTCCTTTTAGGTCATTGGCTAAGTCTTCCTTTTTGGTGTGTTCTTGCAGAAAAAACTTTATGTTCTGTCCTGGCTTCTGCAGGTACCAAAACATGGTATATGCTGACCCATTATAATTGCAGTCTATATTAATATTTGTTCCCTCGGAGAGCACTATGCTCTGTAGTGGCTGGGTCACTGTTTGTGCAGAAGCAGAATCTGAAAGATAAACAGATGGAATATTTGAGTAACAGAAAAACAAAATGGTAAAAAATTTGTAAAAAAAAAACAAAATATATATATATATATATATATATATATATATATATATATATATATATATATATATATATATATATAAATGTTATGTGTGTGTGTGTGTGTATATATATATATATATATATATATATATATATATATATATATATATATATATATATATATATATATATATATATTCAAATTAGATGCTATTAGTGGTCAGAATGCAGTGATAAAACATACAAATGTTGTTACTTACACATAAAGACTGCTTCAAGTATTAGAGGAAGGCAGTGGAGGATGTGCATGTTTGCTGCTGTTATCAGATATGCGGTACTCTGCATGTTATATACATGACAAAGGAAGGAGGAGGAGATTTCAAAATGTTTCAATATTTTCAAGAATGTTTATTGCCCTATTTTCTGAAAATAAATCTTTTTTTTTTGCTTGCAACAAACAGAATACTGATCATGTATTATAAGACAGGCATGCTATACATATGGGGCTTCATTATATTGCAAAGTAGTGCAATAAGTCCAAACAATTATCAGCAATTATATTTCACTGTCTTGATAGTTCTAAATTTTGGGAATTTGATTGGCTGCTGCAGTTCATTTTGCTATTTTTTTTCCCTGCAATACCTTAAATATACCCATCATTATTGCCAACTGCTTTCATTTTTTATGTTATGTTTTGCATTCTAGTAATTACAACCTACGAGGATCTCAACTTTACTCTTAGCAGTTGCTATGCCATTATTATACTCAATGTGCTTATTATAAATATATATATATATATATTTATTATATATATTCACTGTATAATAGTATTGATAATACAATCAAAGTTGGTCTATACACACACATGTATACTGTAAACTTTTGTTGATTGTAGTTGCTGGTAATTTATTCAGCAGTACATTCAGACGTCTAGCAAATTTCCAGCATTCACAATCGCCTTGAAGGAGCACATCTTTGTTGATCCTAGCATCAGTAATACAGTAGCCAATAATGGGGGGGAACTTAAAGGGTAACAAAAGGAAAAGAAAAAAACAGAAGTTAAGGGTATGTTTTAAGTTTAATTCTATTTCTTAAATGCACTAAATATTTCTAGAATTTCTAGATATCCTTTCTTATGTCATTTCCTTTATGTCTTTGTTTAATATTCATTCTGCGCCCTCAATAACTCTGTTTGTAGCCACCCAGATGACCTGAAAGCAGAGACTACAAGTGTAAGTGAAGACCAGTGATGAGCCAGAGTGAAAGAACATGTCCTGGGCATCCCTTTAGATGAAGAAAAGGTTCCTCCCTGTGCACCTCTGGATTGCGCAGACGTTTGCTATGCAGTGCTGATCAGTTGCTTGATTACTGTTTTTATTTCGTCAACTAAAACGACTAAAACATTTTAGTCGAATAAATGAATACTATTTTAGTCGACTAAAATACAACTAAAACTAAAACAATTGAGATGACTAAAATACGACTAAAACTAAAATGGCATTTTAGTCAAAAGACTAAAATGGGCCTAAAACTAAAATGGCATTTTAGTCAAAAGACTAAAACTAAATTGAAATTTGACTTCAAAATTAACACTTGTCTGTAGTGCATGTTTATACCTCAATACAATAAATAATAATATTCGGTTTTTCACTCCAGCAGTATACAATGAGTTTGGATTGCATTACAATTTAACTACAACCATTTGATTTTAGACGACTAAAATTAGTTTTAGTCGACTAAAATGTACTGGAGATTTTAGTAGACTAAAACATAGGACATTTTAGTCGACTAAAATGAACTGGAGATTTAGTCGACTAAATACGACTAAAACTAAAGCAATTGCAGAAGACTAAAATGGGACTAAAACTAAAATGCCCGTTTAGTCCTAAGACTATCGAAATTTGCTACCAAAATTAACACTGGTCACTGTACAGCAGCATTATGCACTGCTGTACAGTGACATACGATCATGTATAGTCCACTGCAGAAAAATGCAGCAGGTCCGGCCTGCATTGCAGTATGAATGGGGCACATAGAAAACAATTGTTTTCTGTGTGTCTTTGTGGTGACAGGTGTTTTACAATGCAGTAAAATGCCAGTCACCACACATGAAGTGTGAATTCAGCTTAAAGTGGTTGTAAACCCTTACAGACAACTTTGAACTACAGGTAAGCCTAGATTAAGGCTTACCTGTAGGTCCAAGAAATATCTCCTAAACCTACATGGTTCAGGAAGTATTGCAGCTTGTTTCCCACATTTTAACAATTCTATTTTTAAAGGAACATGTTAATAATGCAAAAGACAAAATAACTAAATAGAAAAGCTAAAAAGGCACAAGTAATATACCACTCCAGGTGGCAATCCCACCTCTGACCTCCCCTGCACATAGAAAGGGTTCTGGCTCAGCGTGCAATAGCAGTGCAATGAAGAAATTTCGGATAGCCACAAGCCAATATAATCACCTTTATTAGTGACTAATGACTTATGACTAAGCACCAGTGAGGGTGTGAAACACGTTATCTAAAGCTGTCACTTGTGCTTCTATGTGCTGTATGGGCTGTCTTTTATACTAATAAAGTTGTTTGTATTGGAGTGCTGCTATCTGAGATTTCTTCACTATAGCAAAGCTAAAAAACCCGGAGCTTTCTGGAAAAAAAAAATAGACAGATATTTAATCCATGTAATTTTCTTTGTATTCTATTTTTTATTCTATTTTTATTCTACAACAATATGTAAAGACCCATGCTTCTTACATAGCGCGTTAGGAATAAATGCAAAGGCTATGCGAATAGCACCCTCTAGTGGAAAATGGATGATAGTATCCAGCAACAGTCAAACATCAAAATAAATGTAGACTAGCTGCATATACAATATACTTATCTATAGTAAGCCTGCGATAAAAGAATATGGGGGAGAGCACTGCTGACTGAATTGGCATGAGTCAAAATCCTGGAACAAGTACGGATAACAGAAGTTTGGGCTTTTTTCTTCATTTATTACATGCTTGTTTCATGTAAGTGACTCACTAAGTAGTGAAGCCAAAATAAGTATAACAGCTCTGGTAAAATAAAGAGACAGGTCCATCCAGTTTAGTGTGTGTAAAAACGGCTAATTGGGCCCAATTTGGACATTTTCCCTTAGGGGTGTACTCACTTTTATTGCCAGCAGTTTAAACATTAATGGCTGTGTAACTATAACATATAGTACATTCAATATGATATGAACACAGTAAATACAGCTCAGAAATTATTCCAGAAAATATTCTGGTTTCATCATAAAACTGTCCCCTCCCCTCTCTTAACACCTATGGCAACTAACCTGTGTAAGAAGTGTAGCCATGAGCTGGCTATTATGCCTGCAATTCAGAGTCATTGGGGGTTATTTACAAAAGGCAAATCCACTTTGCACTACAAGTGCAAACTACAAGTGCAAACTGCACATGAAATTGCACTGAAAGTGCACTTGGAAGTGCAGTCGCTGTAGATCCGAGGGGGCATGCAAGGAAAATAAAAAACAGCATTTTAACTTGCACATGATTGGATGATAAAATCAGCAGAGCTTCCCATCATTTCAGATGTACCCCTCTAATTTACAGCGACTGCACTTCCAAGTGCACTTTCAGTGCAATTTCAAGTGCACTTTGCAAAGTGGATTTTCCTTTTGTAAATAACCCCCACTGTGTAGTGTTATTAATATGAAGTTGGCTCCCTCTAGTGTTGGCTGGACTCTATGTCATTTCCTTTTTCTTTTGGAAAAACTTAGAGCAAAGCATCGTGGGGTGTGTAGTTCAGAATGCCAAAGTTTCAATGCCAGCAGGACTGATCTGAACTACGATTACCAGAATGCTAAGAGGACAGAACAGACTGCTGGGAGAGGATATAAAAGGGCTGGTCGTGGCCTGCATCGCTCTCTTGGGATGCTGGTTTGACTCTGCCAGCAGAAGGTCTGTGCAATGATGAACTGCTGTGATTCGCGGCCTACACAGTGGGGAGCCGTTCAGCTATACCCAGAGGAACCTCTGTGGACAGAATCTCTTCTTCTCTACAGCGGACCGGAGGTTGTTCCAGGTTATCCAGAGACGCCTGCACTTCAGATCCGAGTAGGCTGCAGCGTGGCGCGGCGGACAATATTTCCTAGAGCTAGGATACAGAGAGAGTTCCTGATAGAGTCTTCTTCATCACCTACATCATTGCCAGCTGTATCTGTGTCCAGTGGGGTGAGCGGGCATAGCCCATTTAGTTGCTATAAGACACTTTTTTCATACATCATTTACCCTGTTCAGCTTGGTGGTACTTGTAGTGCCACTGGAAGTCAGTTCTTATACTATAACAAACACTGTAAGCAGACATCTATGCCTTGTTCACATTATTGCTTCTTGTAGTTTTACTGGACACAATATCCTAAAGATCTGCCAAATTCACTATGCCCTATTATCAAGGATAACCTTAATTACATTACATCAAAGGTAGCTGAAGACATCTGGATTTCAAGAAATAACCGCTCCACCTTTCCTCGTCTGCTCTAGTTTTTTTGGCTCTATTTAAGGGAGCCAGCCAATTTGAATATAATAGTCTGCACATTGTTCTTTTCATGTTGTGCAATTCTTAATGGCCTTTGGGATGAGGAGGCATGACTGGTGTAAGGCTGATACGCTAGCTGGCTTAACCTAACGACCCCCCACTAACCAATCACCATAATTATTATTACCTTACCAATGAAACACGACACACTGTCTTAAATGGCCACCAAAGGCCCCTTTATTAAATCAAAACATGACATTATATAAAATAACTTTTTCTTTAAATAAATAAATATATATATATATATATATATATATATATATATATATATATATATATATATATATATAAAATATATAAAACAATATTTATAACCATGTTTTGTTACAGCTATGTCTGAGGTTCCTGAAATAAGGTACCACTATCTCATTGGCTGACCACCACCACCACTACAGCATTCTGGCCACTAGCCGCGAAGGATACAGCTCAGCGACAAATGCTTACCACCTTCTTGCACCTTCAGCTCGATGACCGATAGTCCATCTTACCATATAGGGAAGGTCCCCATACCAAGATAGATCCCAACCCTTACCACACCATATATTACATCAGGGCTTGACAAATTTGCTTGGAATCTAGGAGTCAGCCAAAAAAGTTAGGAGCGAGTTTTTTTTTTTTTAAACGACCGACAAAGCTTTATTTTCAATATAAAAATTAACCAATCTTAAATTTACACAGAAAGACGATTAGAACGAATGTGACTGCTTTTATTTCCTGCCATGCAGGGACACAAGACCGCCATATCCCCGCTAAGGGTCCGATCAGGTCCGCCTGAAAAACTGACAGACGAACCTGATCACACAGCCCATGTGAAAGGAGCCAAGCAGGGAGATGACAAATAATAAATTCATTTTAATTAACCGCTTCCTTCCCGCAGGACGACTATATAGTTCCAGTCTTTGAAGAGAAATACCGTTGTTATGGTAGCAGCTAGCTACCATAACCCTGGTATCTGCTTCAAGAGCCGGCGGTTCTCTTTCAGATAAAAGTGGTCTCTGCAGCGGATTCACCGCAAGATCACTTTTATCGGCGGCGGGAGAGGGCCCCCCCACCGCTGCGCTCCGGTGCCCTTCACCGCTTACCGTGGTCGTTGGTAACGGTGGAGGCAATCCGGACCTGTCCCTGGCCTGACATGGAGACGAGTGAGGGGAAGATGGCCCCCCGCCCGTCTCCAAGTCATTGCAGGGCGGAAGTGACGTCAAATCGTCACTTCCGCCCATAGCTCTTAAAGGGACATTTTATTATTCTATTTCCTTGTCAAATGTTTTTTATTTGGTTCATTAAGGACATTACAGATATTTTCAGAAAACATAATGATTGACAAACAGAAATGAAGCTCGTCACTATTAGGTTAATAAATTTTCTAAACATATAATATGTAACCAAAAATGTAATATGAACGTTGGTAAAAGTTGTATAAGAATCTAGGCTAATACTAAAATACTAAAATAGCTATTCAAGAAAGTCTTAGTTTGAGGGATCTGGAGCTTCAATATAATAATAAGAAGAGATGGGAGGATAGAAATTCATAAAAGAAGAGAAGAAAGGAGCAGAAAAGAGAAGAGAAGGGGAGGGGAGTCCATCAGGTCGATCCAAACGCCGTCACAAAGCATAACAAGTCCATTCATACATCATCTACCATGGCAGGAGAACCTTATCATCGAAATTTGATGGTAAATGGAATTGTACCCATGGGTGCCATAATTTTTCAAACTTCGGGATCAGGTCCCTTTCTATAGCTGACATTTTAGCATAAATCATTGAGTTATGCATCCTATTCTTTGTCTCGGCTACCACCAAAGAAGGAGATTTCCATGCTTTTGCAATTGTTTGCTTCGCGTCCGTAAGGAGCTGAACGAAAAGTTTGAATTGAGTGTGTGTCAAGCAATCTGGCTTCAAATTGAGTAAAGCAATAGTTAGGTCAGGAGGTATTTTTATCTCAAACATTTTGGAGGCTAAATCAAAGATTTCCTCCCAGAAGATCCGAACTTTTGGACAAGTCCACCAAATATGTAAATGATCACCCAACTCCGAACAGCCATGGAAACAAAGAGCAGAACAGGTAGGAACATATTTGGCCACTCTGGATGGAACAAGGTACCATTGGGTCAGTACTTTATAATTTGCCTCCAATGCTATAATGTTAGGGGAAGATGATTTAGTCACCTGCCAGATCTTAGACCAGTCTGCCGTGATAAGAAAGTATCCAATATCCTCCTCCCATTTTTGGGCATAAGATGGTTTATCTGTGTTTGGGTGTATTAGAAGTTGGGAATATAAGAGAGAGATCAAACCTCTGGTATGGGGATCATCTTTACATATTTTTTCAAAAATCGAAAATTGGGTCAAAGGAGTGCCTATGTTAGTATTAGGTGTAAAGAAATTTTTAATTTGGAGGTACCGAAACAATTCTGATAGCGGTATATTGTAGATCTCACAGAGAGTTGGGAATGGAATAAAAGAGGAGGAAGTGAAAAAATTGTGTAATTTTATGACATCTAAAGATCTCTAGGTTTTGAATGATGAGGGAGAGACCCAGGCTGGATAAAAAGCAGGGTTTTTAAGGAAAGAGAGGAGAGGATTGTGTGGAGATTGTAAACAATGTTTAAATTTAAGCCTATCCCATAAGGTAATAAAGTGTTTGGTGATGGGGTTGGATATAACACGACGGTCTTTGGGTTGAAGCCAGAGTAGATTTGAAATCAATAAAGGATCACAATCAGCTGCTTCAATTGATACCCAAATTGGGATTTCATTTGTTGCATGATATTTAGAAAGACTAGCGATATGTGCCGCTTTATAGTAAGTTGCGAAATTGGGGAAGCCTAGACCTCCATTAGTTTTAGGGAGATATAATGTTGGTAATGGAACGCGTGGTTTGGAGGGGCCCCAAATAAATGTTGTGGCCCTTTTCTGTAATATTCTTAGGTAATAAGCCGGTATTGAGATAGGTAGGACTCTAAAGAAATACAATAATTTGGGTAAAATCGTCATTTTTATCACATTGATTCTTCCCAGCCATGATAATGGAAGGTGTGACCATTGCTTCAACAGGTTTGTCACCTTGCTCAACATTGGTGTATAATTAGCTGAAAAGAGATCTGAAGTAGAGGCTGTAAGGTATATCCCTAAATATGGAAGAGATTTATCAGCCCAGGTGAAAGGGAGTGCAATTTTTGTTGACTCCAATTCCATATGTGAAAGAGAGATATTTAATACCAAACATTTCTTAGGATTTATTATGAGGCCTGAAAAGGTAGAAAACCTGTTGAGAATGGGCAGGAGATTAGGGCCAGAGACTTGTGGAGAGGATAGAAATAATAATACGTCATCAGCAAACAAGCACAACTTATGTTGGTAGCCTCCTAATTCTATACCAGTTATAGTTGGGTCTGTTCTGATGAATTGAGCAAGCGATTCTATCAAAAGAGTAAATAGAAGAGGGGAAAGTGGGCATCCCTGACGAGTACCTCTTTCTATGTTGAAGGAGTCAGATTTGTACCCCGCATATTTTATGTGTGCTAAAGGTTTATCATAAAGTGCCGCAATCCATCTAGTAAATTGACGACCAAAGCCCCATTTCTGCAGAGAATATTGTAGGTAAGACCAAGAAACAGAATCAAAGGCTTTATTAACATCAAGGGAAAGAAAGCAGGAAGGGATACGTCTTTTTTTTTTGCAATATGTGCTAATAAAACTGCCCGACGCACGTTGTCTCCTGCTTGGCGTGTCGGCATAAAGCCTACTTGATCGCGATGAACAAGCGTGCCTATAATTTTGTTCAAACGAGTTGCTAAAATTTTTGCTAAAATTTTTATATCTAAATTTAGAAGTGAAATGGGGCGATAATTTGTACAGGATGTGTCATCAGAATGAGGCTTAGGAATCATACAGATTGATGCTGTCAACGATTCCTGTTTGAAGGAGTGACCATCCAATAAAACATTAAATGCACCAGTCAAGATAGGGGAGAGTGTTTCTTTGAATGTTTGATAGTATAAAGCAGAGTATCTGTCGGGGCCTGGTCTCTTATTTCTTTTTAGCTCTTTAATAGCATTTGTTACATTGTCTACCAAAATTGGTTTATCAAGGAGGTTTCTTTGGGCTAGAGTTAACTCAGGTAACTTGATCCTGGAAAAGAAGGAATCAGCTTCCGTAATGTTAAATGTATTTACTTCTGAATATAAAGAGGCAAGGTAAGAAGGAAATTTATGTACAATCTTAATAGGATTACTAGTGTAAATGTCCCTAGATAATTTAAGTCTAATCGGTTTGGATGTCTTATTTATTGATTTAAGTGCTCTAGCTAGATATGTTCCTGCTTTATTAGAGTTCGTATAAAAAGCATGCCTAGAATGATTTAGAGATTTTTCAGCAGATTCTGTGAGGAGTAAATCATATTCTAGACGTGCTTTTTCCAGTTTAGTTTTTGCTATTGGGGTTGGATTATCCTGGAAGGATTCAAAGGAGGTGTTAAATTCAGATTCCAGTTTGTGAGCAAGATTTCTACGTTCACGCTTAAATAATGCGGATTGTCTCTGGAAAATTCCTCGTAAAACTGGTTTTTGTGCTTCCCAAAATGTTAGTGGTGAAATGTCAGGGGTGCTGTTATGTGTTAAATATTCTTTGAGTGCTTGCTCAATACTCAGGCAGTGAGAAGGGTGCCTGAGTATTGCATCTGGAAGGTACCATGTAGGATCTCTAGCATTAGGAATAGGTGAAGCGATTGTAGTGAAGACCGCATTGTGATCAGACCATGCGGTAAGGATTATGTCTGATTTGATTAATTCAGGGATCATTCCTGTTGTTAGAAAGATGTGATCAATGCGAGTAAATGACTTGTGTGGGTGTGAGTAGTAGGTATATCTCTTCATTGTCGGATTACATTCTCTCCATGTGTCTACTAAATTATGTTTAGTGAGAAGCTGAGAGAAAGATAGTTTAGTTGTATTTCGGGGTAGATTGTAAGGTGATTTATCCCAAAATGGGAGGAGGGTTTGATTGGAATCTCCACAAATGATAATTGTTCCTATCTTGTGCGTGGACAATACCTGCAACAGGTATGAGAGAAAAGGAATGGGCTGTTTGTTAGGGGCGTAGTATGAAACTACGGTGACTGCCGTGTCCATTATGTATCCCGTGAGAATTAAATAGCGCCCTTCAGGATCTCTAATTTCTGATTTAAGAGTGAAGGGGGTGGAGCGGTGATGGCAATAAGTGTTCCTCTTTGTTTGGTGGCTGCCGAGGCCGTAAATACTTGTGGATAGAAAGAGCTCATAAATTTAGGAGTGGAATTCACCGTAAAATGAGTTTCCTGTAAACACAGTATGTGCGCTTTCTTAGCATGGAAAGAATGAAACGCTTTAGAACGCTTCTGTGGTATAATAATACCCTGAACATTCAGGGATAAAATGTTTAGGGGTGCCATGGCAGATGATCTAGGAAATGAAACTTACCAGATGTCTTGAGTTTCTGGCCGGATGGATTAACCTGAGTGGACTGGAAGGAAGAGAAAAGCAAAGCGGACTTAGAAGAGTCTGAAATAAGGAAAGAACAGAAAACAAACAATATTAGGCAATAAAATACTTGAATAGACTTATAAAATGATTCAAAAAGTGCCCGTGATAAAGGAATATAATTCCCTATCAAGGGATGAGGGCCTATCATCGAACACCCACATAATATGGATGGGCAATCGAGGAAGGCGTATTGGAGCACACGGAACATCCGTGAGTGAGAGGTAAGCCTTATTAAAATCATCGTTAAGATGATTGGTTATATAAACCGCAAGGCAACAGGAAAGAGTAGAGTAAGTTTCTCCGGAACTTCCTGAGGGGAAAAAATAAACCAGCATAAGCAACTGTTATCTTCTAAGAATAAAACAAGCTTGTTCATGAATAAGATGGAGTTAGGATGTGGAATACACCTGGGCGGGGGAAATATAGGGAATTGTGTCACTAAATAGGGAGTTTAGATGAACATAGCTATATAAACCCTATGTAACGTAGGATGAGCATTAATCTTTGGAACTCTCAATAAAGGAATAAAGGAAAAGTGCTTAGACGATCTTTGTTAAAGATAGATGTGAAAATTGAAATCCAGTAGTCTAACATATCAAAGGATAACGGAATAACTTGTGAGGATATAGAAATAATTCCCAGTGCATTAATGTATGCTAACATAGGGTTTATAATAAAAAAAAAAAAAGCTAGTGGTGAATATAAGAAATTTGGTATCCATATAGATATTGTCTGAGTACTAGAATAAATCCAGCTCTGTACCCTTCCTTGGATTTTAAGTAAGATTTCCCTTAATATCATGTCTAACTATGCAGACTGCGAAAAATAAACTACTTGGGAGAGCAGTGGGAGAACACCAGGGGTGCAGAAAAGATCATTGATGTAAGTTTAAGAAAATTCAGGTGTAACAGGTATCATAACATTTCAAAAATGAGCATTGTGGGGCCATATGAGATAGACTCATAGACTTCTCTCAAAGTGAGCGAATAAAGGAGTGATCAATAGGAGTAAAAATGGTCAGTCCATAGAATCCTCTTTTTCCAAAGGGGGGAGGCGAATCGACCTCTCTTATGGGATTGACGATTTCCATTGTTCTCCATGGCATGGGAAGAATTATGTAGAGAGGAAGAAGGGTGTCTTTTGTGTGCAGCATTGGAGGTGGATGCAGCCTCTACCAGATGGAGATCCTGCAGGGTCCGTTGAAGTTCCTCAGAAGATCTACATGTGTATTTGGAGCCTTGGAAAACAAAACGGATGGAGAATGGGAAACCCCATTGATATGTGATGCTATGACGTTGTAATTCTGCTAATTGAGGCTTCATCGCACGGCATTTGGATATTGTTAATTGCGACAAATCAGCAAATTGTTGATAGTTATATCCCTGAAAGGATAGGGTACTTTTGTCTCGAGCAGCAGCCAACAGTTGGTCTTTTGTGCGATAATAATGAAACTTTGCGATTATATCGCGTGGAGGACCATCCGGTTTTTTGGGGGTGAGGGCACGGTGGACTCTGTCCATTTCAAGTCTTTCGATGGGTATTGCTGGTTGGAGCTCTTGAAATAAAGCAGTAACCGTAGACTATATATCAGTTACTGATTCAGGAATGCCCCTAATACGCAGATTAGAACGTCTGTCTCTGTTCTCATAATCTTCCAATCTGTTTTGTAATATTAAGTTCTCCTCTTTAATATTTTCAATTTCAGTCATGAAATCCTGAGCAGTATTTTCTATCTCATCCATTTTGAGTTCTAATGCTGCAGTCCTATTACCTATTTCCCTTATTTCTTTAGTCAGGCTGTTTGTAATGTGTTCAGAAGTCTGCTTCAATGCTTTATTAAGCATTCTTTCAAATTGTTTCATAAGGGCTGGGGGAGCAGATAAATCTTGAGAACAGCTTTGTGTAAAGAGAGTTTCTGTATCTGACTCACCTGGGGAGTCTATCAGCAGCTGTTTCTGCTTGTGTGAGCACTCTGAGGTAAAAGAGGATGAGGGGGATGGTGCTATCTTCACAGCGGCCCGTGCCTCTTTTGTGGAGGTAGTTTTAGCCCTATTCCTGCTGCCTCCTAACACCATTTTCGTTTTTAAAACGATTCCTTTGTCTCCCGAGAATTAGCAGGGAAGATTGATAACTCCCATTGCCGGCGGGTTTAGACGGAGAAGCGGCTATTTCCCCTCACGGAGCGGAGCTCTAACAGTGCATGTCCTCCCTGTTAGACTCCGCGCATGCGCTCTCTTATTGTTCTCTTTCAATTTTTTTTTTTAATGCATTTTAGTTTAAATATGAGATCTGAGGTCTTTTTGACCCCAGATCTCATATTTAAGAGGTCCTGTCATGCTTTTTTTCTATTACAAGGTATTTTTACATTCCTTGTAATAGGAATAAAAGTGACTTTTTTTAAAAAAAGAACAGTGAAAAATAAAAAATAAAAGTTAAAATAAATAAGAAAAATAAGAATAATTTTAAACGCGCCCTGTCCCGTCAAGCTCGCGTGCAGAAGCGAACGCATATGTGAGTAGCGCCTGTATTACATATATATATATATATATATCTATATATCTATATATCTATATATAGATATATAGATATATATATATCTATATATAGATATATATCTATATATATCTATATAGATATATCTATATAGATATATATAGATATATATCTATATAGATATATAGATATATCTATATAGATATATCTATATAGATATATATATATACCACCACCACCACCATTCCGACCTTCAGGAACCGGAGACCCCTGCCACCAGCACCTGAAATAATGAGAAAACAAACAACAAAACACAACACGCAAAACACATTCGCAATCACAAGTTGCATCTATAGGGAGGGAAAAACTGTCCTGTGTGTTACCTTTCGTACTGCTGCTCTGACTGCGCAAGCCCCGCCCCCACCTCGTGTTAAATGAACTTTAATATCGCCCCTTAGTCCCTCAGCCCACAACTCCCCTTTCCTACACCCAGCTTCCTGTTGCACTAACAGCGTCCCCCCAGTCATGCGGCCCCTACACTTAGTTCCTAGGCTCCAGGGCTTATCTTGACTGGTGTAAGGCTGATACGTTAGCTGCCTTAACCTAACGACCCCCCACTAACCAACCACCATAATTATTCTTACCTTACCAATGAAACACTGTCTGGATTAAATGGCCACCAAAGGCCCCTTTATTAAATCCAAACACGTCATTGTATAAAATAACTTTTTTTTTAAATATATATATATATATATACCATATATACTCAAGTATAAGTCGAGTTTTCAGCCCTTTATAAGCCCCTCGACTTATACTCGAGTCACCGCCGTCTGCCTACATGATCAGCGTGTCATGCAGGCAGACAGCGGCCAGCGTGTGCTATTACTATTCGGCGGCCAATTACTGTTCAAAAGTCACGCCTCCTCCTTGTCTGTGATAGGCAGAAAACTCCATTTCCCAGCAGTCAGTGTACAGCCTATCACGGACATTCTCTCATCCTCGTCCGTGGTATGAGGATGAGAGAATGTCCGTGATAGGCTGACTGCTGGGAAATGGAGTTTTCTGCCTATCACGGACGAGGAGGAGGCGCAGCTTTTGAACAGTGAATGGCCGCCGAATAGTAATAGCACACGCTGATCAGTGCAGAGTGGCACATGGAGGCATGCACAGGACACAGGTAGGATGCACACATTCACAGGACACAGACACATGCACACATACACAGGACATGGACACAGGTACAGGACACATGCACATGCACATATACACGTGACACATGCACATATACACAGGACACATACACAGGACACATGCACATATACACAGGACACATACACAGGACACATGCACATATACACATGACACATGCACATATACACAGGACACATGACACATGCACATATACACAGGACACATGCACATATACACAAGACACATATACACATATACACAGGACACATGACACATGCACATATGCACATATACACAGGACACATGACACATGCACATATACACAGGACACATGACACATGCACATATACACAGGACACATGCACAGGACACAGGGAGGTATACAGCTGCAGATGGGCATTGTTGACCCTCTTTTTCCACTTACAGTAGCTGCTGCATTTCTCACCCTCGTCTTATACTCGGGTCAATAAGTTTTTCCCATTTTTTTGTGGTAAATTAGGGCCTTGACTTATACTCGGGACGAGTTATACTCGAGTATATACATATTTATTTTATATATATATATATATATATATATATATATATATGTAAAATAAATATATGTATAAAACAATATTTATAACCAAAACATGTTACAGCTACGTCTGAGGTTCCTGAAATAAGGTACCACTATCTCATTGGCTGACCACCACCACCACTACTGCATCCTGGTCACTAGCCGCGAAGGATACAGCTCAGTGACAAATGCTTACCACCTTCTTGCACCTTCAGCTCGGTGACCGATAGTCCATCTTACCATATAGGGAAGGTCCCCATACCAACCCTTACCACACCATATATTACATATATACTGTATAGCTATATATATATATATGTAGGAAGGCCAGTATGGTGGCCTGAATTTATGGGAGGAGCCCGGGGGGGTATTTAACCAGCCCGCTCACCTGTGGTCTTTGTCGGTTTCCTGTGCGCGGTACATTACGTCACTAGGCCGACTCTTCCAACTCGTTGGCGTTCGTGAAGTTGCGCGTTACAACGTTCCCGTTCGCAGTTTCTGAGAGGCTTCCGTTCCTGTTCGTGGTTTTTCGTACAAACGTGTCTGGCTCGGCTGTCGCAGGTAGGGTTTCGTTGACATTTCATCATTTCATGTATCACCATTTGCTAGATACCGTGTGTCGCTCAAACCCCGATACGGAACTTACGAGTCATTCGTTAAGAAACCCTGCACGTAGCCGTAGCACTCAGCCACCGATTCGTGCCTCTATCATTTCCAAAAAACATTTTTTCATTCATTTTACGTACCTCACTCTGATTCGAATCCAGTTGCGGCGTTCGCTTCGCACCTGTTTGTCCAGCCGCGTCTCACTTGTTCTTGTCTCATGCTCCACAGTCCTGTTCGTTATCAGTCGCAATTACGGCACACAGATTCGTGCCTCTGTCATGGCTTATCATTTCAATCATTTCACTCACTTCACCTTCATGTACCGCGCTCCGATTCGAATCTAGTCACATCTGTGATGCACCGATTCGTCCCGGTGTGCCCTAGTTGTTATTTGGCCTCATTTCAGTACATGCTCCAGAGTCCGGTCGTTGTCAGTCGCAGTTTGCGGCTCACCGATTTGTGCCTCTGTCATGGGAAATCATTTCACTGTCACGTGTCACGTTCCGATTCGAATCCAGTCGCATCCGTGATGCACCGATTCATTCCGGCGTGCCCCAGTTATTTTTCCGGCCTCATTTCAGTACATGCTCCAGAGTCCGGTTCGTTGTCAGTCACAGTTTGCGGCTCACCGATTCGTGCCTCTGTCATGGGAAATCATTTCACTGTCACGCATCACGTTCCGATTCAAAGCCAGTCGCATCCATGATGCAACGATTCGTTCCGGCGTGCCCCAGGTATTTTTGGCCACATTTCAGTACATGCTCCAGAGTCCGGTTCGTTGTCAGTCGCAGTCGCGGCATGATCAATTTGTGCCTCTGTCATGGCACGTGCCTCTACCATGACAAATCATTTCATTCATTTCATCATTTCACTCATTTTACTATCATGTACCACGCCCCGATTCGAATCCAGTAGCATCCGAGATGCACCGATTCGTCCCGGCGCGCCCCAGTTGTCTTGGCCTCATTTCATTTTGTGCTCCACAGTCCGACTCGTCGTTTGTCGCAGTCGAAAAAAAAAAGAAAAAAAAGAACAAAAGAAAAAAAAAAAGTAGTATAAATAAAATGTTTCAGCCTCATCCAACACCTACATCAGAGCTTGGTTCGCTGTCAGTCGCAGTCGCGGCATGACCGATTCGTGCCTCTGTCAGGGCAAACATTTCACTGTTACATACCGCACTCCGATTCAAATCCAGTCGCATCCGTGATGCACCGATTTGTTCCGGTGTGCACTAGTGTTTTTCCTTTTGCTTCATTTCAGCACATGCTCCAGAGTCTGGTTCGCTGTCAGTCGCAGCTGCGGCACGACCGATTCGTGCCTCTGTCATGGCGAAACATTTTATTTCATTTCACTGTAAGGCAAACATTTCATTCATTTCGTTGTCACATGCCGCGCCCCGATTCAAGTCTAGGGCATCCGTCAGGCATCGATTCATCCCGGCAAGCCCCAGTTGGCTTGGCCTCATTGGCGCAGTCACAGCACACCGATTCGTGCCTCTATCATGGCATAAACATTTCACTAATTTTATTTAATTTCATGCACCTGTCGCTTAAACACGTTACAAGTCACTTTTCAAGTCAGGTAGTAAAACCCTTCACCGGTGGTCATCTGTCATTTTCCTCTAGGTCAGTCAAGTTAAAAAAAAAAGAAAAAGCCACACCCCATGTCATGGTCCCGATTTATTTGTTAAAACCTTCGCCTCACTACTATCCCCCCTCATAGTCACAAAATCCGATTCATGTTGGTTTCATTTCATACACTTTACAAACCGATTCATATCAGGATTCATTGTATACAACATAAGAATGATTCGTATCGGTTTAATTTCATACACGCTACGGTTCAATTCAAATCTAGTCACGTCGGTGGCACAGCGATTCATATCGGATCCATATTCATACTCTCCACAGTCCGATTTTATATTGGATTAATTTTCATACACTCTACAATCGGTTCGTATCAGATTAATTTCATACAACCGATTCATATGGGATTAATTTCGTACACTTTACCACCGATTCATATCGGATTAAATTTCATACACATTCAAGCACAACTTCTTGCAATCATTGCAGGCACACATCAAATCACAGCTTCTTGCAATCATTGCAAGCACGCATCCAAGCACAACTTTCCGCAATCTTTGCAAGTACGCATCCAAGCATAAACTTCTTGCATTCGTTGCAAGCACACATTGAAACATAACTTCTTGCAATCGTTGCAAGCACACATCCAAGCACAACTTCTTGCAATCGTTGCAAGTACGCATCCAAACATAACTTCTTGCATTCGTTGCAAGCACACATCGAAACATAACTTCTTGCAATCGTTGTAAGCACACATCCAAGCACAACTTCTTACAATCGTTGCAAGTACGCATCCAAACATAACTTCTTGCAATTGTTGCAAGCACACATCCAAGCACAACTTCTTGCAATCATTGCAAGTACACACCCAAACATAACTTCTTGCAATCGTTGCAAGCACACCCAAGCACAATTCCTTGCAATCATTGCAAACACGCATCCAATCATAAACTTCTTGCAAACATTGCAGGCATGCATTCAAGTATAACTTCTTGCAATCGTTGCAAGTACGCATCCAGTTACAACTTCTTGCAATCGTTGCAAGCACACATCCAAGCATAACTCTTGCAGTCTTTGCAAGCACATGCAGTAACATGAACTTTTCACAGTCACTACAAACACATCTCCAGCGACATACTGTAAACTCCCTTGCAATCGTTGCAAGCACACATTTAAGCACAACTCTTACAATCAGGGCTTTTTTTCAGGGGGAACTTGGTGGAACTCAGTTCCACCACCTCTGGCTCAGACCCTTTGGTGCCTGCTCACCACAAGCACTTGTGAACATAGAAGTCTGGTTTCTGTGTTTACAAGTGACAGCTCTGCACTCTGTGTGTAACCCCCATGAACTCTGCACTCTGTATGGGTGTGTGTGGGGGGAGGGGTTTTGGGGGGTTGCGGTTGAGTTCCAGCACCTATTGTTTGAGAAAAAAAGCTCTGCTTTGAGGGGGTCCCTTTGTAATATATGCTTCACTATGGGCAAGACTTTGAGGGGGTCCCTTTGCAATGCATGCTATACTATAGGCAAGACTTTGAGGGGGTCCCTTATATATGCTAAGCATCATCTATCCCTCTCCACAATTTATCCACATCCAGCATCATCCATCCATCCCTCCAGTCTCCACAATGTATCCACATCTACGCCCAGCATAATCCATCCATCCCTCCAGTATCCATATCCAGGCCCAGCATCACCCATCCATTCATCCATCCATCCCTCTAGTATCCATATCCATGCACATCCATCCATCCATCCCTCCAGTATCCACATCCACGGCCAGCATCATCCATCCATCCATCCATTCCTCCCTCCAGTCTCCACAATGTATCCACATCCACGCCCAGCACCATCCATCTATCCATTCCTCCAGTCTCCACAATGTGCGCGGATTCTGTGGGACGGCCAGTGGGCAGGCCCTGGGGAATGTTGGTGATCAGGCTTCGGGGGGCCCAGGCCTAAAGCTGTGTAAGGGGCCCCAAAATTTCTGATGGCTGCTCTGCTCCCGGCTAGCGTGGTGTTCCGGAAGACACGCGCATGCGCACTGCAGTCTCAAGTCTTTTGCGGACTCTAATAAGTTTACTTCAAAGATTGCACTGTATTTGGCTCCATCCATCTTTCCATCAACTCTGACCAGCTTCCCTGTCCCTGCTGAAGAAAAGCATCCCTACAACATGATGCTGCCGTCACCATGTTTCACCGTGGGTATGGTGTGTTCAGGGTGATGTGCAGTGTTAGTTTCCCGCCACACATAGCATTTTGCTTTTAGGCCAAAAAGTTCAATTTTGGTCTCATCTGACCAGAGCACCTACTTCCACATGTTTCTGTTTCCCCCACATGGCTTCTTGCAAACTGCAAATGGGACTTCTTATGGCTTTCTTTCAACAATTTCTTCTTGTCACTCTTCCATAAAGGCCAGATTTGTGGAGTGAACGACTAATAGTTATCCTCTGAACAGATTCTCCCACCTGAGCTGTGGATATCTGCAGCTCCTCCAGAGTTACAATGGGCCTCTTGACTACTTCTCTGATTAATGCTCTCCTTGCCCTGCCTATCAGTTTAGGTGGACGGCCATGTCTTGGTAGGTTTGCAGTTGTGCCATACTCTTTCCATTTACAGGTGATGGATTGAACAGTGCTCCGTGAGATGTTCAAAGCTTGGGATATTTTTTATAACCTAACCCTGCTTTAAACGTCTTCACTTTATCCCTGACCTGTCTGGTGTGTTTCTTGTCCTTCATCATGTTGTTTGTTTACTAAGGTTCTCTAACAAACCTCTGAGGGCTTCACAGAACAGCTGTATTTATACTGAGATTAAATTACACACAGATGGACTCTATTTATTAATTAGGTGACTTCTGAAGGCAATTGGTTCCACTAGATTTTAGTTAGGGGTATCAGAGTAAAGGGGGCTGAATACAAATGCACGCCACACTTTTTAGATATTTATTTGTAAAAAAATTTGAAAAGCATTTATCATTTTTCTTCCAGTTTACAATTATGTGCCACTTTGTGTTGGTCTATCACATAAAATATCAATACAATACATTTACTTTTTTTGGTTGTAACATGACAAAATGTGGAAAATGTCAAGGGGTATGAATACTTTTTCAAGACACTATGTGTGTTTGTATGTATGTGTATATATATATATATATATATTCATAAGATATATAAAAATGTATTTATATAGTATATATTTTATTTAAGTACAAATTAAAATAACAATATCAATAAATATGTACTGTATATTTACATAAATTGAGGGTAACGATGGTGTTCATGCCTATAATATATAGTACATTCCGCATGGGAAATACACAGAAAATACAGCTCCGAAATGGAACCACTTTAATACCAGGCTGGGAGGACATACATGTACGTCCTCCGAGAACATGCCTCCCACACGCCTCTGGGACACACATTGGACGCACTCTGTGATCGCTGTGTCCTTTGGACACAGCTGATCACAGATCGAGGTAAAGGGCCAATCACAGCGGTCCTTTACCATGTGATCAGCTGGTCCAATCACAGCTAACCACATGTAAACAAACTTGGCGGTTATCAGCTGTCACTCTGTGAGGAAAGGAGAGCTGATTAGCAGCAAGGCTGACAGGGTACATTTACACTGATTATCAGGGCATTAATCATCAGTGCTCTGATTATCTGTGCAGCCCCATCAGTGTAGTTTATCAGTGCCCAACTTATCAGCGCAGCCTCATCAGTGTCCAATAATGCAACTTATCAGTGCAGCCTCATCAGTGCAGCCTTACCAATGCACATCAGTGCAGCCTCACCAGGCTTTCCGAAAAGTCTGGACAAATCATTGATATACAAATATAGTATGTCTTATTTGCAATTGTTCCTTGCACTAGTTTTGGAGCACTTTTTGTAAATAGTAAAATATTAGCGTGTAAACAAAGTAATATTTTGGATTAAATACAAAGGGGCTGTCATGCTACAGTATAATGTCAATCTAAAGATTGCTACTATATTGGAGACCTTTCTAAAATGTATTGCACTTATTTATTATTTCTTTTTAAAAAAAGTCAATTGATCAATATTTAGATTTTTATAATAATAAAGGATGGCTCAGATATAGATTGGATTGATCCGGGTGTAGTAGTCTGTAATTTTTTTGTATGTAAAGGCGGATGTGAAGCCAGCAATCCTGCTCCGGATGGCGATGCATGTAGATGATGAAATGTGTAGGGCCTTCCGGTGATGTCACTTCCGCTATTTATAACGCAGGCAGAACGCAAACTGGCATTCTTTACCTTCAGTTTCTATCTGCTTTTAGTTCTCATTTTACATGTAAATATAACAACAACTCTCTTAATTATTGCTACACGGGCAAGGATTATGTACCCTTAAAGGGACGGACGCAACACAAGACCTTAAAGGAGAGGGAACCAGAGGCTGACATTTAACCCTTTCACTGCCAAGTCCTTACGACTTAGGGACCTACAGAAGTGCCTGCAGGTGGCCAAGTCAGTATGGAGTACGGACCTCCTTTCTCCCTCTCCTATAAGCTTATAGTCACTTCAATGACCATAAGCTTATATCAGAATTGTTCAGCAGACTCTGCTGAACAATTCTATAACTATAATTAGTGAATTACAACCCACTGATCAGAGTTATTAACCCCTAATGTGACCGCCCGCCCCCCCACCCTTCCCTGTCCCCTGCCACTCCGCCCCCCACCGCTCCCTTTCATCTTAAACTGCCCCCCACTCTTCTCTTCACCCCCCTTCTCCCCCCCCCCAGCACTGACCCCCCTTCCACCCTATCCGACCCCCGCAGCCACCATCATTATCCGGCATCCCTCCTCTGTCGCTCCCATAGGCTTTAGGTGCTGTCCCCCCGCCAGTCAGATCATACTGCCGTCCGCACCCCCAATCCATCCCTGCTCCGAGCGGCTTCTCTCCTTCCCTTCCTGCCGCCTGAAGCTTCTTCCTGCACAGATATCTGTCAGGCTGGAGATCGCGGTGGGAAGGGGGGGGGCGTTGCGGGTTGGGGTGAAGTTGGGGCTTAGTAAACATGTGTTTACCAACCCCCCCCCGTACAATGGATATAGGCAGCAATCGCTCCTATATCTACTGACAGCTGATCATTGTAACCGCAATACAATGTATCAGACTGTCATTTCATGAATGAATGAAATCTCTGTAAAGTGTTACAGAGAAAGGGACTATCTTCAGTCCCTTTCTCTGTCTCAAAAATAGAGATTTGGGGGTCTGTTTAGACCTCTGATATTTCACCAAAGACCCCCCCCCATAAAAAATAATAATAATAATAAAGGTTAAAAATAACTGTAAAAAAAAAAAATGTAAAAAGTAAAAACTAAAAAAAAAAAAACCACAAACATTGTAAGACTCCCAGGTCCACTCACACTCGCCCCTCCACGGTGACGCCCCCCGCACTCACCCCTTCATGGTGACGGTCACCCCCACCACACTCACGCCTCTACGGTGACGCCTCCCCCCCACACTCACCCCTCCATGGCTTTCTCAGCTTCTCCTCCTGGCCAATCCTATCCATCCTGATTGACCAGAAGGAGAAGCCGGAAGAGAATAGCGAATATTAATTTGCTATTGTCACAAGTGGGTGGGTTCAGGGTGCAATGCTCTGCGCCCCGAGCCCAACCCTTTTCAAGCCAATAAGAGCCTCAGGCTCTAATCATGCAGCTTGAAAAAAAAAAAACCCATGCAAACATATGAGTCTGGCGCCCTGCAGGTGGGCGGCGCCCCAGCATCTCTGATGGACCGGTCGCTCCATGTAGGTCTGCATGCATGTCCCTGAGCTCACACAGTCTGCGTTTGGGGTCATGTACCCACACCCACACGGATGTCAGATTGGGAACAGCAACTATGCCAGTGCAGCCGTTGCATCCCAGTTGACATAAATGGGACTGCCTGCACAGGGATGCATGGAACACCTGTACATCCCTGTGCGAGTAAACATATAGTTACATAGTTAGTAAGGTTGAATAAAGACACCAGTCCATCCAGTTCAACCTGAGTGAGTGTGCGTGTCTACAGTTATCCCTATTTAAGGTACCCATATAGTGCTGTCAATTTATGCATCGCTCCACACATACATCACACACTCACGATCCCTACCCTCAAGGAGCCCACAATCCAAGGTCCCCAAACTCACATTCATATAGTAGGGCCAATTTTGGACAGAAGCCAATTAACCTACCAGCATGTCTTTGGAGGGTGGGAGGAAACCGGAGTACCCGGAGGAAACCCACGCAGGCACAGGGAGAACATGCAAACTCCAGGCAGGTATTGTCGTGGTTGGGATTTGAACCAGCGACCCTTTTTACTGCTAGGCGAGAGTGCTACCCACTACATCATTGTGCACCCGATTGCCCCCCATGGGCATACACTTTAGTATGCCACGTGTGAATGATGCTTTAGTAGCAATTTAGCAGGAATTTTGCAAGTTATGTTGTGTTTATGTGTACTATTAATGATTTTAGTGTATTTTTAGCGAAAATATTGTTTTGATAAACATTTGTGCAAATATCTTGCTGCCTTAAAAATAGCACCTTCTTTTTATTCTACTGGGCATGTGCTTTCAGAAAATATATGGTTGGGGGGGTCTTTTACAAATTCTGAAAGCTGTAAGCGAAAAAGGAAAACCTCCAGATTTTCTAAAACTTTTGCATACTTTCGATTTTCACTATTTCCCAAAAAGGCGCAATTTAAAATTTACAAATATTTGTTATTTATTAACACCATACAGGTTAAGCGTTTCTATTTAGTAGTTATTTATCAGTAATTTTGTAAAATTAGCTGTGTTTTTATCTGCTAATAATGGTTTAGTGTATTTTTTGCAAATATATTGGTTTGATAAACATCTGCGCAAATACCGCGGGATCTAAAAAATCAATAGCACCTTCTTTTTATTCTAGAGGTCATATGCTTTCAGAAAATATAGTTTTTGAGGGTCTTTCACAAATTCTGAAAGCTGTAAAGGAAAAATGAAACCCTTCAGATTTTTTTAGAAATTTGGATATTTACATTTTTGCGTACCTTCGATTTTCACCAATTTCCAAAAAGGCGCAATGTAAAAATGTAAGTTTTTTGTTATTTATTGACTTCATACAGGTTAAGCTTTTATATTTAGTAGTAATTTTGTAAAATGTACTGTGTATTTATCTGCTAATAATAGTTTTAGTGTATTTTTTGCAAATATATTGGTTTGATAAACATTTGCGCTAATACCGCGGGGTTTAAAAAAATCAGTAGCACCTTCTTTTTATTCTACTGATCCTGTGCTTTCAGAAAATATATTGTTGGGGGGGGGGGGGGGGGGCTCTTTGACAAACTCTGAAAGCTATAAGTGAAAAATAATAAAGCAAAGGAAAAACTGGCCACCTGAGTGTACAAAATGGAGCACAGGGCCTGGCAGCGAATAGGTTAAAGGGACCAAGGACCACCATTTACTATACACATGACACACAGAAGGAAAAGCGCTATCTGACTTCTTTTTAGAGGTTGACAACAACTGGTGAGCGCAGTGTGTGCTTTTCTGTCTTAAAAGCATGGAGAAAAGCAATGCACTGGTTTGGGGCACAACGCATGTTTCCGATGGTTTACACACGTTAGCACTTTTTTATTAGTAATGTAACTGCAATACTGTTGTTTTATTGAGTCTATAACAAAATGACTACACTATATGTGGTTATCTTTCTATTACCCCTTTATGGTTGTAACACGAGGAAACACTGAGCATCCTTAAAGATGATGGTATTGCAAAGACCGTAAAGGAGAGCGATCCAGTGGCTGATGTTTAAAGGGACCGCATGACACACTAACAAAAAAGGGCAATTTTACTTCTTTCATTTAGAAGTCAACAACATCTTGTGAATGCAGTGTGAGTGTACTGTTTTAAAGACACAGAGGAAAAATGCACTTTGAGCAGGCACAATGCATGTCTTATCATTTGGACTATTAGTTTATGCACATTAGCACTTGATTCATGAATAATATATGGACTTATGTTAATACGGTAGCACTGGCATAGATAGTGCTTGTTGTACAGAGTTAAACTTTGTAGGAGGACTCTATGGCTGCTCAGTTTTTAATAACTGCTGATTACTCATTACATAAAATAAACTCTTTAAGGAGATGTTGTATTACCTGTTCCTTTAAAATCCCTGCCACACTGTTAGCCCCTTCCACGTGTGGGCCAAATATTTCTCCTCCTCAATAAGTAAAAAACCCCCTTACCCCCACCTCAGCAAAATCTTCCTCAGCTTTCCACCCACCCTCAATAAAAATGACCACCCACCCTCTACTACCCTAGCTAAGATCCTCCTCCATCCAGCCAGTTAAATTCTCGCTCCTCTCTCCAACTCCCACCAGCAAAATTATACCCTCTCCCAGAATAACCCCCTTCCCTTGACCGATACACACAGATATTTACCTATGTTATTAATGTATATCTTGCAGTGGAGGAATATAGGTTATGTTTGTTACAGATGAAATACTGGTGATCTGCTGGGGTCCCAGGTATTTCTTTAAACGGCTAATTCTACTAATCCTGACTCTATGGCTGCTCAGTTTTTCAACTAAAATTCCACCCATCAAAGAATTCCCCATACCTCCTCAAGATGTGAAAAGCCTGCTAACATGTTCGCTGAGGTTCTAATTTCTAAAGTGCATACTACCTTGATCATGAAAAAATGTAATATATCTTTACTTATATTTATCCACCATAAATTCCATTGAGATACATTCTGATATATTGTACAGGCAGGAAATAGACTTGTAGCTCTGTGTCACTCTGAGCACACAGATACACAGCACTGTCTTCAAATCTGATATCTCTTATGAGGAGTACGTTGGACTTCTTGCCATCACCAAAGGTCAGTTTAAACCTCTTGTCTGTTGTCTCGTGATCCTTAAAGTCTCCAATTAGAAAAATTGGCCGATGACCAGCAGATAACCTATACCAATGAATATAGCTAGATCCCACAAGGGCATCATGTTCACAGGTGATATTCACGTCATGTCTTACTGAAGTCTGTAATAAGGGCTCCTGTGTTATCTTAGAGGAGCAGAAAGAGCCTGAACAATAATAAAAAAAACACAGGATGAATATGAAATATAATCTAGAAAGTATCAAACAATTATATTATCTGTTAGAATGAATTACCATTCTAGCTTTCTACTCACACAGATATAAGAAGAGTATGGAGCAGACAAAAAACATCTTCTCTGTTGTTTGCAATGTATTAGGCATACAGTATACTGTATGTGTCGACAGGAGTATGTTGCAGATGTATCTGTGACAACCTTCAATCATTTCCTCTTTATTTTATATGATGTAACCACACCCACTAAAAGAAAAAATATATTTTTAGGAAGAAAATACTTTTTTGTGGGTAGCCATTTGTATCTGCACTAGTGTTATTGGAAGTTAAACCATAGCACCACCTAGTGATATATGTGTGTTTATGTGTATATGTATATATATATATATATATATATATATATATATATATATATATAGGAGAGAGAGATATTCATATACAATATATATATATTTATATCTATATCTATAGATATATAGATATATATATCTATAGATATAGATATATATATATCTATATATATGTGTATGTATATGTGTGTGTGGATATATAGTATACTGTATATACACATTTTATACATATTTATATTTCTGAATTATGTAATACTTGTTAATGATGTAATGATGCTTGAAATTGTTGTTGTTACTGTTACAACCATCTGTTTTGGATTTCTATATATGTATATTTTTGTGGGTGGACAGCACCAACACAAGTTGATCCTTTTTTATGCATACAACAACCTGATAAATAACTGATGACTGCCAAAAATTAAAAACAATTAGTGAGGGATAGCATCATAGAGAGCATTTATTGCTCAAAAAGATTCAAACCCCAATGCAGCAATGTTACAGGCAACCATGTCCTTTTTCAAGCTAAACATGTATATTTACATGTTACTCTATATAGTATAGAGGTCAGAAATAGAATCCAAGATATTTGAATGAACAAATCAAATCCAGCATATACTTTCACTGGGTAATATCATAGTCATAAACAATGGGTGTAGCTATATATTCACAAAACCAGATGTCCTGATAGATGTGAAGAATTTCAGAGGAGAATAGAAAATATTAAACAGTTGTAAGGAAAAACAAATCAAGTTCACAGAAAGAGAATCAAATCAAATAATTATTAGGATCACAGGGAAACAAAGTATCTAACTGATGTATCCAATAAACCTCCCTATGTTTTAAAAAGGCAATATGATTCCCATGTGATCTAGATCTGACAACATAGTCAGTAACCATAAATGAAGATCTGTGTCCCATTTATACCAAATGTCTCAGAAATGGAAGTTCTGTCTGTTTCACTTTAATGGATGATCTATGTTAGGATATCCTAGCCCTTGCTTTTTGGGTCGTTTCCCCTACTTACAGAAACGTACATGGACAACTTAATACCGTAAATATAACGTGTATGTGCTTTGAAAAGCAAGGTGATGTTTAATATTACAGTGTTTTGTTTAACCAGTATTACAAAAAGTATTATTTTTCATCAAGTTACCACATTCAGACTCAGAGACAGACAAACACAGGAGAGATTCTTTTCTAATTGGTTAATTGGTCCTAAAAAGCTGAGTGGGGCATCATGGCCAATTTTGACAACATGTACCACCTGATCTCTGATTGTGGTCTTACATCTAAAAGCCTGTATAGGAATACAATGAAACTCCTCTATGTTAGGATATGCCTGAAGATATTCCAAATGTTGCCTAACACACAGAATGACTTATGAAAAAAATGCGCCGCGCCTAGGGGTGTAACTGAATAACTGTAAATCTAAGTACAAATCATAGATAATAAAGCGTGCAAATCAAATAGAGCCTAAAGCTCTGATCACCTGCTGTGTGAATCCTAAAGCTCTGATCACTTACTAAGATCACCTGCTGTGTGAATCCTATGACCAAACACACTAAAAAATATCTAGTGCAATAAATCACAAAGTGCAATGTGCATAGAAAAACGTAATAAGATAAATATACAATCCACAGTGATTAAAATATAATCATTCCTAATAAGGTGTATATGCTAAAAAATGTTACACATATGTAGATCCACTGTGATTAAAATGAAAAAGAAAAAAAATTAAATAAAACAATATATATATTCGTAAAACACAAACAGAGTAAATCAATCACATGCGTGGGCGAATTGAAACTATAATCGCCCTAATAAAGGTGTTCAAATCACATCCGTGAAAAAATCTTCCAATCCAGTAACATAAAGTGACCAAGTTCAAATAAAAGTCAGTGTAATGGTGATGGTTCAAAGAAAAAGTTCCAGTTTTGAATCAAACGTGCCCAAAGAAAAACATGCTGTGAAGTGCCTTGGTGACCCCCAATGTGATTGCGCTCACCTTGGAGCGTGTGACACAGGTTTTAATTGTGTCAATACACGCTTTTGGAGCCACCCCTGGGCTCAGTATTAGGTACAGCTGATTCCCACACTGGATTCTTTATGGCTCCACTCACATCAGACCATATAAAAGAAAAAGGCTAATATAGTATAATACCATAGGATACTTTTATTAAAATCACATCCAATCCCCACATGGGGTACTCACATTTATAAGGTGCTCATGTGCACCAAACATAACATAGGAAAAAACGGCTGTGCGGCGTGCTGCGGGGTGTGAGAGCTCCACAACCCAGCTCTGTGCTGATCGCTCCGTCCTGGCCCCTCCCCTACGCGTCTTCGACACAGGGAGTCACGTGTCTTCATCAGGGGGATATGTGAAGACACGTGACTCCCTGTGTCGAAGACACAGGGAGTCACGTGTCAGTCCCAGTACTTTTGGCAATATAGTGCATGTTTTATATATATGCACATATCACCTGTACTAAAGGTGATAATAGTCTAAAAATGTAGCTGTAGGAAAAAATAGAGAACCCATCCCCACCACCACTTAGTATCTCTGGCAGGTGGGTGGTTTGTGGGTTGTAATTTAGGTAGTGTATAAAAAATGGGTTTGTGGTTGAAACCACAAAAATTCTGATATCTAGAGATAATGCCCTGATGCAGGGCACAATTTTTTTAAACCAAATATCAGGTCCCCAGATAGTAGCTCATACATCGGACAATCTGAAAGCTGATGAATGATCTCTTAATCATAATATAAAATATCCATAAACACAATTTACCCACGTTATATTGTCTGGCTTCACCTTGATCACCAATCTGTTACAGTAGTTATTGTTTGTAAAGCTTTCCTCTCATCAGCTGTCATTGTTCAGAATGTGGTCTGTTAGGCCTTGTTCACACCATACGTGCATAAAAACTGATGGGAAAATAAATGTGCAGATTTGAATTGCATAAACTTTTTTACACCATGTGCAGAGACATGCAGATGTAGATGTATGAAAAGACACAAAGAAAACAGTTGTGCCCCACTATAACAAAGCTGTCACATGTGTGTTTTTTTCCACAGAAATATGTATGTGTTAAGGTTGAACTGGATGGACTTGTGTCTTTTTTCAACCTGAATAACTGTACCTATGTAACTATGTAACATAAATTCTCTGCAAGAGCCCCAAAAAAAACATTCTTCTCTGTGTGCCCTGTTCACACCACAGTGTTGATGTCGCATGAGTGTTTTTTCTGAAATAAAAACTGCATATGTGTTGCAGGTTTTTGTGCAGAAAAACACTGCACATAATACCGGTGTTGTGGTGTGAACAGGACACATAGAGAACAATCGTTTTCTTTATACCCTTGCAGAAGCAGGTGCAGAAAAACTCATGTCTCTGCACATAGTGTGAACGAGGCCTTAATCATGACTTTGATTTGTTTCTCTTACAATGAACGTAGTATTTTGTATTCTCTTTTAAATTCTTTACATCTATCAAAGAAAATCTGGAGTTTTTTTTAATATAAAACTACACCTATTGTTTATGACTTTGTATGATATTACCACATGAAAGTGTATGTTGGATTTGATTTGTCCAGTTAAATACTATTTCTGGTCTCTGTACTATATGGAGTGACTTGCAAAATGCAAATAATTAAAGTTTCAAGCACCGCACACCAACACAACCCAACAGTATAGCAAAAACAGCCTCATCCAAGCTCCAGGCCACGCCGCCAACTCGTTTCACCCCACCTACAATGCGGAGTCATGAAGGTGCGCCCAGCCAGCAACCTCAGCGTGAGTCACCAGATTGGGACAGGAGCCTGGAGCGGTACCTCTTAGCCCCTTGATGCCAGTTTGCAATCAAAAATGCTTAGCTTGAAAAGATCATGGCATTTGAACCCTTAATGGGCAGTTAGTGTTCTCTGTGCTGCAAACCCTTACTTTTTCTGTAATATATATATATAGATATATATATATATATATATATCTATATATATATATATATATATATATATATACACACACACACACATTCATAAAATGTAAAAAAAATCACTTTATATAATAAATATATAATATATTTTATAATAAATATTTTATTTAAATATAGATTAAAATAACTCCCATATTTATCGTCATATAACACACACAGGCGTATAACACGGACCTTCATTTTAACCACTTGCCGACCAACCGCCGTCATTATACTGCAGCAGGTCGGCACAATCTGGCGAGCTGTCATAGCTGTACATCGGATCCTTTAAGCGCGCGCCTGCTGCACTGCGGGGGTGCCGATGCTCATGGCCGGCAGTCACAGTAAATACACAAATCCCTGTTCTGTGAGGAGAGGAGAGGCAGATCGTGATTTCCTAATAGCTAAGAACCACGATCTGTCATCTCCTCCAGTCACTCCCATCCCCCTACAGTTAGAACACACACTAGGGAACACAGTTAACCCCTTGATCACCCCCTAGTGTTAACTTCTTCCCTGCCAGTAACATTTACACAGTAATCAGTGCATTTTTACAGCACTACAAATAGAGATAAATAATGGGGTGATGGCGCTCCCTATATAAGGTTATATTGGGCATGAACAAGTGTATAATGGGGGGAATGGAGAGGTGGGGAGCCGACGTGCTGACCCACCAGTGGGGGTACCCCACCTAGATAGAGATTATGTGTATAATTATATATTACTCCAATAGTGATTACCAGTAATACAAGTACCTGTGTATAAAATTAAAAATAAATTGTGTAGTGTAATTAGTAGGTCCCAAATTAATTAGACTCAGTGTATGTTAGAATGTGCCATGAATGATAGCACATAAGATGTGCCATACAGTACCTCTCAAAAGTGTTGAATGAAGTGTAAAAATAAAAATAGCTATGGTGATAACCCTAGTGGTAAGCTAGTGGTATACCTTCATATACCAGAGATAACCCAAAAACTGCAACCAGCAATAATGATAATGCCCATAGATCAACATGTATAACACGCTTAAATCAGCCTTGGTAGACCATAATAGGCCAAGTCAGAAAGTCCATGGACATTATAGGCAAACAAAAAATCATATAGTGTTCATATAGCAGTCCATAAATTGTGTACTAAGTTTTCTTCAGAAATCGTGAAAAGAATTTCTCAAAAAAGGTGACTTGAGTGCTCTCAGTATCCTTGGTGACTTTGTGCTCCCCCTCAAGGGTCCCCACTCACCAGATCTAGTCACCCCAAAGGGGCAATACGCATGTAGAAATAGCCTCTGCAGTCTCCTCACCAGCGTGGTTGGTAGAGCTCCAAGGGTGGTCCTCAGCTTTCATGAAAATAGTTTGAGCATGGTCATGGTAATTCCCTCAGAAGGAAAAAAAGGAATGGTAGGCTCCCATAGTGTAGTATGTTAGATTTATTAAACACTAAAAACTTTCACCAAGGATACTGAGAGAACTCAAGTCACCTTTTTTGAGAAATTCTTTTCACGATTTCTGAAGAAAACTTAATACACAATTTATGGACTGCTATATGAACACTATATGATTTTTTGTTTGCCTATAATGTCCATGGACTTTCTGACTTGGCCGCATATTATGGTCTACCAACGGCTGATTTAAGTGTGTTATACATGTTGATCTATGGGCATTATTATTATTGCTGGTTGCAGTTTTTGGGTTATCTCTGGTATATAAAGGTATGGCACATCTTATGTGCTATCATTAATGGTACATTCTAACATACACTGAGTCTAATTAATTTGGGACCTACTAATTACACTACACAATTTATTTTTAATTTTATACACAGGTACTTGTATTACTGGTAATCACTATTGGAGTAATATATAATTATACACATAATCTCTATCTAGGTGGGGTACCCCCACTGGTGGGTCAGCACGTCGGCTCCCCACCTCTCCATTCCCCCCATTATACACTTGTTCATGCCCAATATAACCTTATATAGGCAGCGCCATCACCCCATTATTTATCTCTATTTGTAATCTTTTGGAGAATCCCTAGGGAAGCTCCATTTAGGGGGGCGGCATACCTAAATATTGTCCTAAGCGCAGCCACTATATATATCTACTCCATTTTTATAGCACTGATCCCTGCATAATTGCCAATCGTCCCAAAAATGTGTCAAAAGTGTCCGATGTGTCCACCATAATGGCGCATGTTCTGATAAAAATTGCAGATCGCCGCCATTACTAGTAAAAAAAAAATAATAAAAATGCCATAAATCTATCCCCTATTTTGTAAACACTACAACATTTGCGCAAACCAATATACGCTTATTGCAATTTTTATTACCAAAAATATGTAGAAGAATACATATCGGCCTAAATTGGTGAAAAAAAATTGCTTTTTTTAAAAAAAAAATGGGGACATTTATTATAGCAAATTGACGCTCTTTTTTTGTTTTTAGCGCAAAAAATAAAAACCACAGAGATGATCAAATGCCACCAAAAGAAAGCTCTATTTGTGGGAAAAAAGGACGTCAATGTTGTTTGGGTACAGCGTTGCATGACCGCGCAATTGTCAGTTAAAGCGACGCAGTGCTGTATCGCAAAAAATGGCCTGGCCATTGAGCAACCAAATCTTCCGGGGCTAAGGTGGTTAAGAGGGAAGTTTCAGGAAAAAACCTTAAATTTTAAATAAAGAACTTTGAAGCAAAATAAGGGTCAGTGCCCATCAATGCAGCCTTATTAGTGCCCATATGCAGCCCTACCAGTGCTTATATACAGCCCTACCAGTGCTTATATACAGCCTCACTAGTGCCCATCAATGCAGCCTTATCAGTGCAAATCTGCAGCCTCATAATTGCCCATCAATGCAGCCTGATCAATGCCCATCTGCAGCCTCACCATTGCCATCAATGCAGCTTAATTAATGCCCATCTGCAGCCTCACAATTGCCCATCAATCCAACCTGATCAGAGCCCATCTTCAGCCTCACAAGCATGGACGTCTGCAGAACATTTTTCAGGGGGGGCATTATTTTAGCTCACCCATGCTCTGCCCCTTTTTTACAATGTCATTAAGGAGAGGGGCTTAGTCATTATCACATAAAGCGCAGGCATGAGCCCATCAATTGCAGCCTCATTGTGCCCATCAAATGTGGCCTTTACAGTACGGAGGGTGTACAGTATGTGTATATATAGGGGGGTGGATGGTATTAGTATATACAGGAAGGAAGGGGGGGTATATAGCTGTATACAGGACAGATGATGTATATCTGCAGTCAGTAAAGATGGGGGAATACAGCAAGGTAGATGGGTGTATATAGCTGTATACAGGACAGGCAGATGATATGATCACTCCTATATCTGGCACCCCCCTTCACTGATCATACCTGTATGCACTCAGCAGCACCCCTCATCTGTATATATGTCAGGCCCCCCCCCCACACACACACACAAATCTGTAAGCACACACACACAACTCTGCCACCCCCCCCCCCCGTACACAAAAAGCCTCCCCCCTTTACTTGTACTCACAGCCCTCACTTGTAAGGTGGTCTTCATTCTCCCAAGTCCTGTTTCCACATGTCGCTGTAAAAATACAACAGGCAGCAAAGGAAACACGAGGGGCACACATACAGGAAGCAGCCAAAGGTGGCAGTAAAGAGCTCTGTAAGCTCAATGACACTGAACTGCAGCAGCTGTGGAGCCGACTCGCACAAACCCAGAGAGCCAGCACAGCTACAGATGCGGCCACTGCAGACCCTTGCCGATTCCAGGAGGGGGTCACTCGCCCCCCCCCCTTGCCCCTACCTGTGAATGCCCATGCTCACAAGTGCCATCAATGCAGCCTGATCAATGCCCATCTGCAGCCTCATCTCAGATTACTGCTGCTTCAGAGGGGACAGGGAGGGGGGCGGAATGAGCGCCGTCAGATTACATACAGATTTCACACAGCAAAAATCTCCTGTTTACTCGACGGCCTCTTTAATACAAAGTCCTGCCTCCTGGACTTGCTTCTATGATAGAACACTGGTCCAATGCCGGCCCAGGAGACGGGACTTCCTATTACAGAGGCCGGTGAGCAAACAGGAGATTTTTGTTGTATGTAATCTGAAGGCGCTCGTCCCACCCCCCTTTCTGTCCCCTCCCTGTTCCCTCCGAGGTAGCCCAAATTGAAGTATCAGCGTATAACAGGCACACACTATTTGCACCCGATTTTCAGGGTGAAAAAGTGTGTGTTATACGCTGATAAATACGATATATAAATAAATATGTATATTTACATAAATTCAGGATAACGATGGTGTCCATGCCTATAATATATAGTACATTTGGTATGTGAAATACACAGAAAATAAAGCTCAGAAAATAAAAAGCTTTAACCACTTTATAACCAGCCATAGCCGAAAGACAATTACAGAATGGCTCTCTTGTTCTGGAAGGTCATTCATGGACATCCTCCCAGAACATGCCTCCCAAGTGCCCCCTGAGGCCCGCATTGGACGCACTTTACCATGTGATCAGCTATGTTCAATCACAGCTGTTCACATGTAAACAAACTTGCCGGTTATCAGCATATCTTTCCTCACATGCTGTCACTCTGTGAGGAAAGGAGAGCTGATTAGCGGCAAGGCTGACAGGGTACATTTACACTGATTATCATTGCAGCCCCATCAGTGCAGCTTATCAGTGCCCATCAGTGCCGCATATTAGTTTCCATCAGTGCTACCTCGTCAGTGCCTCCTCATCAGTGCCCATCAGTGCAGCTTATCAGTGTCGCCTCAGCAGTACAGCCCCATCCGTGCACATCAGTGTAACCTCATCAATGCACATCAGTGCAGTCTCACCAGGCTTTCCAGAAAAGACTGGAAAAATCTTTGCTATACAAACATAGTATGTCTTATGTGCAAAATGTTCCTTGCACTAGTTTTGGAACACTTTTAAATAGTAAAAATATTAATGTGTAAACAAAGTAATATTTTAGTTCAAATACAAAGGGACTGTTATCCTACATTATAATTATAATATTTATAATATCTAAAGATTACTAATATATTTGTGACCTTTCCAAAATGTATTGCACTTATTATTTCTTTGAAAAAATCAGTCAATAAATCAATCAATCAGTAAATCAATCTTTAGATTGACATTATAATGTAGGTTGGCTCAGATATAGATTGGATTGATCTTTGTGTAGTAGGCTGGAATTTCTTGTATATAAATTGCGGGTGAAGCCGGCAACCCTGCTCCTGATCATGTCACACGGTGATTATGAAATGTGTAGCGTAGGGCTTTCCGATGATGTCACTTCCACTATTTGTAACATAGGCGGAACACAGTCATTCTTTACCTTCAGTTTCTAGTGGCATTTGAATCTCATTTTAAATGTAAGTGTAACAACAACTATCTCTTAAATTATTGTAACACAGGGCAAGGATTAGGTACCCTTAAAGGGACGGATGCAACGCAAGACGTTAAAGGAGAGGGACTCAGAGACTGACATTTAAAGGGATCAAGGACCACCATTTACTGTCCACATGACACATCGAAGGATAAGCACTATCTGACTTCTTTGTAGAGGTTGACAGCATCTGGTGAGTGCAGTGTGTGTTTTTATGTCTTAAAGGCATGGCGCAAAGTAACACACTGATATTGGGCAGAACGCATGTTTTTGATTTACACACATGAACATTTTGTATTGGTAATGTAACATAGAAACAATTGACGGCAGAAAAAGACAGAGTAGTCCATCGAGTCTGCCCTTTTTTTGCGTGTTTTTTTTTTTGTTAACTTCATTGTTTGACTATAGATCCATGTTTGTCCCAAGCATGTTTGAAGCAATTTACTGTACATGTAAGTGCAATACTGTTGACTTATTGAATTTATAACAAAATGACTACACTGTATGCGGTTCTCTTTCTCATTACCCCTTGAGGGTTGTAACACGGGGCAACACTGAGCATCCTTAAAGGGAGACTGTAAAGGAGAGGGATCCAGTGGCTGATGTTTAAAGAAAATGCATGACACACTGACAAAAAGGGGCTATTTGATTTACGTTATTTTATTTAGAAGTCAACAACGTCTGGTGAGTGTGATGTAAGTGTATTATTTTAAAGACACAGAGGAAAAATGCACGTTGAACAGGCACAATGCATGTCTTATCATTTGGACTATTGGTTTATGCACATGAGCAATTGATTCATGAATAATATATTGACGTATGTTAATACGGTAGCGCTGGTATAGATAGTGCCTTCTTGTACAAAGTTGAACTTTGGAGGAAGAACAATACTTTTTAATAACTGCTAATTACTTATTACATAAAAGAAACTCTTTAAGGGGAACTTGTGTTACCTGTTCCCTTTTAAACCTCTGCCACACTGTTAGCCCCTTCCACATGTGGGCCAAAAAATTCTCTTCCTCCCTAAGCAAAAATGACCATCCTCTCCATATTACCCTAACTAAAATCCTCCTCCATCGAGCCAGTAAAATTCTCCCTCTTCTCTCCAGCACACACTCCCAACAGCAAAACTATACCCTCTCCCAGACTAACCCTTTCCCCTGACCTATACAGACACAGATATTTACTTAAAGTGTAAGTAAACCCTCCTATCGTTTTCAGCCAAGGAAGCTGCCATCTTTGCCTTTGTTTAATCTACAACTGCCATGATGCTTCCCATGTGATCAGTTATGACACCAGCCATTGGATGGCTTGACAGTTTGGTTGAGAGCACAACCAATGGGAGTGTTACATTTCCGGCACGTGCCGGAAATGAAACAGTTTTATGAATGGGTTTACTTCCGCCTTAAGTTAATAAAGAATATCTTGCAGTGGCGGAATATAGGTTATGTTTGTTACAGAGGAAATACTGGTGATCTGCTGCAGGGCTGTCCTTAAGAGAGGGCAAAAGGGGCAGCGGCTTTGGGCCCTGTCATTGTTGTGGGGCCCAAAGAGGCTGCCTTGAAGTTTTAGTCCTGTGCAGTGTCCCGATATCTCAGTGTGAAGTGCTGCTACTAATGCTGCCCAGCTCTGCCTTATTGTTGTGTACAGATGACTCACCTGCAGACCCTGTGTTTACATGTAAATAACTATCATTCATATGTAAATAGTAGTGGCATTCATATGTAAATATCTGAGGCCGGCGGAATTGATACATAAATAAAGGCAGCATTCATATGTATATCATACCCCCTGCAGTGAGGAGAAGATGTGCTGTAACCTATAGCAACCAATCAGTGAGCAGTATTACTGTACAGTAATCTCTAGCAACCAATCAACAAGCAGAAATCATGTGCTGTTACCTCTAGCAACTAATCAGTGAGCTTTAATGTGTGCTGTAACCTCTAGCAACCAGTCAGTAAACGGTAATGATATGCTGTAACCTCTGGCAACCAATCGCAGTCGCTGTCTGATCTGATACAGTAAACTGATTTTAAGTCTAGCTGCTATTTATTGTATGTCTCAGAGCAGGTGGAGAGTGAAATTGCATGGGGGGGGGCCCAAGAAAATTTTTGCCCAGGGTCCAATCATTATTAAAGATGGCCCTGATCTACTGGGGTCCCAGGTAATTCTTTAAACAGCTAATCCTACTAATCCTGACTCTATGGCTGCTCAGTCTTTCAACTAAAATTTCACCCATTAAAGAATTCCCCATACCTCCTCATTCCTCAAGATGTAAAAAGCCTGCTAACATGTTCACTGAGGTTCTAATTTCTAAAGCGCATACTACCTTGATCCATGAAAACTAAAATATATCTTAGCTTATATTTATTCACCATAACTTCCATTGAGTTGTGTTCTGATATATTGTACAGGCAGGAAATACACTTGTAGCTCTGTGTCACTCTTAGCACACAGATACACAGCACTGTCTTCAAATTTGATATCTCTTATGAGGAGTACGTTGAACTTCTTGCCATCACCAAAGGTCAGTTTAAACCTCTTGTCTGTTGTCTCGTGATCCTTAAAGTCTCCAATTAGAAAAATTGGCCGATGACCAGCAGATAACCTATACCAATGGATATAGTCATTTCCCACGAGGGCATCATGTTCACAGGTGATATTCAAGTCATTTCTTTCTGAAGTCTGTAATAAGGGCTCCTGTGTAATTTTAGAGGTGCAGAAAGAGCCTGAAAACAATGAAAATATCAAAAGATTAAAAAAATAAACACTGTAAAATTCAGGGTGCATATGAATTAAAATAAACACTGTAAAATTCAGGGTGCATATGAATTAAAATAAACACTGTAAAATTCAGGGTGTATATGAATTATAATATAGAAAGTGCCAAACAATTTTTCTATCTGTTGGAATGAACTCTCGTTGATGGATTTTCTACTCACATAGATATAAGATGAGTATGGAGCAGATATAAAGCATCTTCTGTATTGTGTAATGCATATAGCATATATGTATCTACAGGTGTATATTACAGATATAAGTGTGACAACGTTTAGTCATTTCCTCTTCATTTTGTATGATGTAACCACACCCACAAAAAGAAAAAAAAAGATTTTTTTGAAAAAAAAAAACTTTTTACTGAGTAGCCTATTGCAGCTAAACAATTGCTTTGCTGTTAGAAGTTAAACTATTGCACCACCTAGTGAAATTACATATAAGTGTATATTTATTGTATATACATATATACTGTATGTAATAAAAAAAAGGGGTTACAGCACAGTAAGCACAAACTTATAGCCAGTAATATAGCAGCTTCAGGCATCCCTGCCCTTTTTTTGTTACTGACCTTCATTATGCAGTAGAAGTGAGATATGAGTACTAAATGGCTTCATATATACAACACCTGAGATACTAAGGAGGTTTTGCCTCCTATTAACCCTAACCTATAGAAGACTTTTGCTTATAAAATGGGGATTCTTAGTTCACATATATTACAATACGTGTTCAAGCTGGCCAACTGCATCCCTGACCGTAATCCCTTTCTGGCCAGTCCCTACTTATCTTGAAGATTCCCAACTCATATTTGCTAAAATAGCTTCTCTTGAGAGTGTGGATAAATAGTGCCATATGGGTCAAACAGATATTACCAAAAGTATTGCAACACTTACCTTTACACACACATGAACTTTAATGGTATCTCAGTCTTAGTCCGTAGGGTTCAATATTGAATTGGCCCACCCTTTCCAACTATAACAGCTTCAATTCTTCTGGGAAGGCTGTCCACAAGGTTTGTCTATGGGAATGTTTGCCCATTCTTCCAGAAGCGCATTTGTGAGGTCAGGCACTGATGTGGATGAGAAGGCCTGGCTTGCAGTCTCCTCCGCTCTAATTCATCCCAAAGGTGTTCTTTTGGGTTGGGGTGCAGGCCAGTCAAGTTCATCCACCCCAAACTCGCTCACCCATGTCTTTATGGACCTTGCTTTGTGCACTGGTCCAAATAATTTGGTGGAGGGGGGATTATGGTGTGGGGTTGTTTTTCAGGGGTTGGGCTTGGCACCTTAGTTCCAGTGAAGGGAACTCTTAAGGCGGTGATAGAACACCTTTGGAATGAATTGGAGCAGAGACTGCGAGCCAGGCCTTCTCATCCAACATCAGTGCCTGACCTCACAAATGCGCTTCTGGAATAATGGTCAAACATTCCCATAGACACACTTCTAAACCTTGTGAACAGCCTTGAACCCTACGGACTAAGCCTGGGGTGCCATTAAAGTTCATGTGTGTGTAAAGGCAGCCATTGCAATACTTTTGGCAATATAGTTTGTAAGTATATAATATATATATATATATATATATATATATATAGTCTCTCACAAAAGTGAGTACACCCCTCACATTTTCGTAAATATTTTATTATATCTTTTCATGTGACAACACTAAAGAAATGACACTTTTCTACAATGTAAATTAGTGAGTGTACAGCTTGTATAACAGTGCAGATTTGCTACCCCTTAAAGTAACTCAACACACAGCCATTAATGTCTAAACCGCTGGCAACAAAAATGAGTACACCCCAAAAATGTCAAAATGTCCAAATTGGGCTGAAAGTGTCAATATTTTGTGTGGTCACCATTATTATCCAGCACTGCCTTAACCCTCTTGGGCATGGAGATCACCAGAGCTTCACAGGTTGCCACTGGAGTCGCTTCTACTCCTCCATGATAACATTACAGAGCTGGTGGATGTTAGAGACCTTTCTCTCCTCCACCTTCCATTTGAGGATGCCCCACAGATGCTCAATAGGGTTTAGCTCTGGAGACATGCTTGGCCAGTCCATCACCTTTACCCTCAGCATCACCTTTACCCTCAGCAAGGCAGTGGGAGTCTTGGAGGTGTGTTTGGGGTTGTTATCATGTTGAAATACTGCCCTGCGGCTCAGTCTCCAAAGGGAGCGAATCATGCTCTGCTTTTCAGTATGTCACAGTTCATGTTGACATTCATGGTTCCCTCAATGAACTGTAGCTCCCCAGTGTCGGCAGCACTCATGCAGCCCCAGACCATGACACTCCCACCACAATGCTTGACTGTAGGCAAGACACACTTGTCTTTGTACTCCTCACCTGGTTGATTTCCACACATGCTTGACACCATCTGAACCAAATAAGTTTATCTTGGTCTCATCAGACTACAGGACATGGTTCCAGTAATCCATGTCCTTAGTCTGCTTGTCTTCAGCAAAATGTTTGCGAGCTTTCTTGTGCATCAACTTTAGAAGATGCTTCCTTCTGGAACAACAGCCATGCAGACCAATTTGATGCAGTGTGCAGCGTATGGTCTCAGCACTGACAGGCTGACCCCCCACCCCTTCAACCTCTGCAGCAATGCTGGAAGTGCTCATACGTCTATTTCCCAAAGACAAACTCCTGGATATGACGCTGAGCACGTGCACTCAATTTCTTTGGTCGACCATGGCGAGGCCTATTCTGAGTGGAACCTGTCCTGTTAAACTGCTGTATGGTCTTGGCCACCGTGCTGCAGCTCAGTTTCAGGGTCTTGGCAATCTTCTTATAGCCTAGGCCATCTTTATGTAGAGCAACAATTCTTTTTTTCAGATCCTCATAGAGTTCTTTGCCATGAGGTGCCATGTTGAACTTCCAGTGACCAGTATGAGAGAGAGAAAGCAATAACAACAAATTTAACACACCTGCTCCCCATTCACACATGAGACCTTGTAACACTAACTAGTCACATGACACCGGGGAGGGAAAATGGCTAGTTGAGCCCAATTTGGACATTCTCACTTAAGGGTGTACTCACTTTTTTTGCCAGCCTTTTAGACATTAATGGCTGTGATTTGAGTTATTTTGAGGGGACAGAAAATGTACACTGTTATACAAGCTGTACACTCACTACTTTACATTGTAGCAAAGTGTCATTTCTTCAGTGTTGTCACATGAAAAGATATATTAAAATATTTACAAAAATGTGAGGGATGTTCTCACTTTTGTATATATATATTAACACACTATATTACCAAAAGTATTGCAACGGCTGCCTTTACACGCACATTAACTTTAATGGCACCCTAGTCTTAGTCGATACTGTGTATATATGTATATGTATATATATATATATATATATATATATATATATATATATATATATATATATATATATATATATATATATATAATGATAGTTATAAAACAGAACTTATGCTTCTCGTGCTTACATTATGCCTGTAACTATAACATATAGTACATTCAATATGATATGAACACAGTAAATACAGCTCAGAAATTATTCCAGAAAATATTCTGGTCTCATCATAAAACTGTCCCCTCCCCTCTCTTAACACCTATGGTAACTAACCTGTGTAAGAAGTGTAGCCATGAGCTGGCTATTATGCCTGCAATTTAGAGACATTGTGTAGTGTCATTAATGTAAAGTTGGCTTCCTCTAGTGTTGGCTGGACTCTGTGTCATTTCCTTTATCTTTTGGCAAAACTTAGAGCAAAGCATCGTGGGGTGTGTAGTTCAGAATGCCAAAGTTTCAATGCCAGCAGGACTGATCTGAACTACGACTACCAGAATGCTAAGAGGACAGAACAGACTGCTGGGAGAGGATATAAAAGGGCTGGTCGCGGCCTGCATCGCTCTCTTGGAATGCCGGTTTGACTCTGCCAGCAGAAGGTCTGTGTGATGATGAGCCGCTGTGATTCGTGCCTAAACAGCGGGGAGCCGTTCAGCTATACCCAGAGGGACCTCTGTAGACAGCATCGCTTCTCCTCTACAGCGGACCAGAGGTTGTTCCAGGTTATCCAGAGACTCCTGCACTTCAGATCCGAGAAGGCCGCATGGCGCGGTGGACGCCATTTCCCAGAGCCAGGATACAGAGAGAGTTCCTAATAGTCTTCTTCATTACCTACATCATTGCCAGCTGTATCTGTGTCCAGTGGGGTGAGCGGGCATAGCCCATTTAGTTGCTATAAGACACTTTTTTCATACATCATTTACCCTGTTCAGCTTGGTGGCACTTGTAGTGCCACTGGAAGTCAGTTCTTATACTATAACAAACATTGTAAGCAGACATCTATGCCTTGTTCACATTATTGCTTCTTGTAGTTTTACTGGACACAACACCACTAGGATCATACAAGAGGAGATTAAAGCAAAATAAGGATACAGTAAATATCTGACAAATTCACTATGCCCTATTATCAAGGATAACCTTACTGTATGCACTGATTATTGTATAAATGACACTGGCAGTTAAGGGGTTAACACTAGTGATGATCAAGGGGTCAAATGTGTTCCCTGGGACGTGTTTCTAACTGTGGGGAGGAGGGGACTGACTGGGAGTAGAGAGAGAGATCGCTGTTCCTAATCACTGGGAACAGACAATCTCTCTGTACTCCCCTGACAGAACGAGGATCTGTTTGTTTACATTGACAGATCCCCCTTCTGGCTCTCTGTGAAACGATCGCGGGTGTCTGGCAGCGCCATGCAGCGGCGCGCCTGCTATAGTTGTAAAACAGGCTGACGTACAGCTACGGCGATTTGCGGGAACGAGCCTACCTGCCACAGTATAATAGCAGCAGCTGGTCGGCAAGTGGTAAAAAAAAAATAAATGCAAAAATGTGGTCCCTTTGGTGGTCTTCTGCCCTCCCTACAATACCCCTGATCAGTCTGGGTGCTTTCTAAATAAGGGTGGGGCCTAGATCCTAGCCTGCGGGTATTTTACCCTCCCAGTCCCTTTCCCTCCCCCTTGTGCCTCCCCAACCCTCCCCCCCCCCGCCCTGTCTCTTTTGTTTTGTTTAATTTTTTGTTGTTTTTTTTTTTTTTCTCTTTTTTTCTTTTTTCTTCTCCTTTCTCCTCCTTTCTCTCTCTTTCCTTTGGGGCTTCTGCCCATTCTTTCACCCCTTTCTAATATGTGCTGGTGCCTTTAGACTTCAGTCATTTTCGCGGACCCACAGCCTGTGCCAAGGGGTCGTACCTTGAGCTCTTGCTTTATAAACTGGACCGGTTTTGGGTCCATTCACTGATGTGCTATGTAATTATAAAATTACGTAGCACTTTCAGCTGATCCCCCTGCGTGGGTAAATTGTTGATCTGCACCTGTGCATTTTTTTTTTCAATAAAAATTATTGTACCGGAAAAAAAAATGTAAATTGATGTGCTTGTGTGAATAGGACTTACAAACTATCATATATAACGGTATATATATTTTTTTATACTACTAATGGCGGTGATCAGTGAATTATAATGGGACTGCGATAGTGCGGCAGTCAATCTGACACTAACTTAAAGTGGGGTTCCACCCAAAAAAAAAAAACTACATGAAAAATCCTAAAAAAAAAAAAAAAATACAAAAAAAATTTGGATATTTTTTTTTTTTTTACTTACCTCTAAATGCCTGTTGCTAGGAGGTCCCTCGTAGTCTGCCTCTTCCAGTGCCTGGGCTGGTGACATCACTTCCCCCTTGGCACAGGAAGGGCTCAGCTCTGCTCCCTCCCTCCTGTCAATCAGCTGGGACCCATTACAGGTCCCAGGTTACTGAGCAGCCAATCACGGCACGCAGCGCAGCTCGTGCATGCGCAGTGGGTGCCAGGCTGTGAAGCCACAGCCCGGCGCCCACAGTTGCAATGCCGGCACCGCTGAACGGAGGGGGAGATGAGCGGGGCTTCGATCCCCCGCATCGCTGGACCCAGGGACAGGTAAGTGTCCAATTAAAAGTCTGCAGTATTTGTAGCTGACTTTTAATTTTTTTTTTTGACTGGAACTCCTCTTTAAGCTGGGGGAACTGACTAACTGCCACTGACATCACCAGTGGCATTAATACAGTGATAATACTAAACACTGTCACTGTACTAATGACACTGGCTGGAAGGGGGTTAATATCTAGGGTAATCAAGGGGTTAAAAGTGTGCCTAACTGTGTGTAATGTGTGTAAAGTGTGCTGTGTTTTACTAAAGATCTGTTTCTCATCCTTGCTTTTCAGGGATGAGAAACTGACAGATCACTCCCTCTGTACAGAGCTCTGGGTTGTGATTGTACACAGCTGATCAGCAGGTCTCGGCCATGAATCATTGGCCAGGACTCGCTGACAGGCTCCCGCTGTGTACAATCACAGTGGGAGCTGGGCGGGGGGCGCTCATGTGCGAGCCCTAAGCCCAGAAGGCAGCGTTGTATAGGTATGTCGCTTTGACTACAGCTGCCACTCACCCGTGGTACTGTACATTGTGGACAGACGGTCACCAAGTGGTTAAAGGGGTGCATGATGGCTTCTGGTGTATGAAAGAATTGGGCCAATAAAGCACATATGGGGTATGAAGCAAAGCCACTTTAAAGGGTTAACTTGGCAGAAGTTGTGGAGGAAGAGAACAGTTGCTATGGGTAACCAAAGATTGGTGGACTGTGTACAGCAGCCTGTCGTTAAGCGTGGTACCTGGCATGGTGATGGGTTCTCCAATAGGGAAGTTTTCAGTGTTTTGACTCCCTCCCCAGTGGTTGGTTCCCTGAAAGTATTGGGACTGAACCTGCTTTATGGAGACCCACATCTGGACAAGTGGAGAGGGCATGGGCCCAGCAGTGTCCCTCCCTTCCATTTTGAGTGTTTAGGTTGCTGTTAGTTTGCCCTGCAGTGGGTTATGCTGTTTACATTTGTTTTTTTAAAGTGTACACTCCTTTCAAGTTCCTTCACAGCACAGCAGTGTGGCATTTTACCCCACATCAATCTGGGGTTGTGGAGTGAATGGGGCACATAGAAAGAAAATCTTTTCTATGTGCCCTTGTGGTGACTGGTGTTGATCCAGTGCTGAAAAGGCCAGTCTCTGCATATTGTGTGCATGGGAGAAAGTTCTTAACCCCTTCATGATGGTAACACACATTTTAAAGAGTATTTTACCCCAACATTTCATGTTCCTATTATGTGTCTGTTGTACCATGTACTTAAACTATAAAAAGTATCCAGTTCTTTTTGTATTGCTTTCTTCCTGGTGCTCATGTCAGTCCCCCTGCTTTCCTATTTCAAGCTGATCACATTAGGCATGAGTGCGCATCCATCCTAATGTGATCAGTTTTTTGGCTGTACACAATGGGAAGATCTGTGTGCTGCTGTTTCTCCACCCCTAGCTTCCTAAGGCCCCTTGTAGATGAGGCGGAATCTTCTTTGCTCAGGGGGGCTCTGTCCGCTAATCCCCCACTGAGTGGACAGATGACAGGTCCGTGTCGGCTCCAGTTCTGCAGAGCAGGCACGGACACAGCTTGCTCTTCTCTATAGGTGGTGAGGTGTAAACAGACTGTCCGATTACACCTGACTGCCCTCTAAATTGATTCACCTAGATGGAGGGGAACAGATCCCCTTTCATTTTTTATGTTTTTTAGTGGATCGGATTGGATTGGAGGTAGGCAGGTGTAAACGGATACAAGTCCCCTTAAACCTGCCGGTCCATAGGAATACATGGACCATCCGATCAGGTCTGCCTGAAAAACTGACAGGTGGACCAGATGTGATTGCTGAGAACAGAGGGTATGTAATCACAAACATTTTGTCTTTCATTTCTTTTTTTAATTAAATGGGTTGTTTTAAAAGGTATTTGGCATGTGTTAGTAAAACCTAACATATCATCGCAACTACTTACTGTATCCAAATGCATTATATGAATTGGTGGTAAATGGTAATGGATATCTCCTGAAATGTTGTTTTCCTTATCAAACTGGCTTAAAATAGTTAAAAAAATAAATATAGTAAAAAATAAATAACTAAATAAAATAACTTCTCCTACTGCTTGACACGCATGAGGATACCACATATTGCTTTTTTTATGTTACCGTAAGGCTAGGTTTTACTCCTATGCGTTTTGCAGTGTGTTCTCTGATTTGCAGAAATGTCTATGTAACATTAGTCACTATAAGGTCATATTCACATCTATGCAGTTTCTACCAGTGCATTTTTTGGAAAGGTGCAGGGACTTTTTTCACGCAGCATGGCATGTTTTTAGCTCCATAGACCTCAATGGAATTGCAGCAAAAATGCATGTACATGTGTTTTGGTGCATTTTCCTGCATGACAGCAGACACCTCAACTTAGCAACATTAAGGCTACTTTCAGACTGGGGCGGGTAGGCATCGGTGGTAAAGCGGCGCTATTTTTAGTGCCACTTTACCGTCATTTTAGCAGCACTATTCGGGCCTCTAGCGGGGCGGTTTTAACCCCGCTAGTGGCCGGAAAAGAGTTAAAACTGCCCGCAAAGCGCCGCTGCAGTGGTGCTTTGCCAGCAGTTTGGCAGCGCTGCTCCATTGTTTTCAATGGGCAGGGGTTCTTTAGGAGCGGTGTATACACCACTCCTACAGCGCTGCAAAGATGTGGCTTGCAGGACTTTTTTTACCGTCCTGCAAGTGCACTGCTCCAGTGTGAAAGCCCTTAGGCTTTCACACTGGAGAAACAGGAGAGGGTCTTTACAGGCGCTATGCAGGCGATATTTTTAGCTGCTGTAAAGCGCCTCAGTGTGAAAGTAGCCTTACACATTAAAAAAACGCAAAACGCATCAACAATGCATAATGTGCTGGAAATACACATCAAATGCAACCTGCATAGGTGTGCACCTAGCCTAATACAACCACAATAATAATAAATATCAGGAGTATGGTTATAAAATGTTAACACAATGGTGTAGGAGACCCCACACACTTTTTGGTTTTGCCCCAGACTGTCACATTTTTAAAATAAGGTCAAAGCTATAATGCACATATTTTACTGACTTTACAATTCCAACAAACTCTGCTTTCTTTTTATTACATCACAACTGCTTTCAAACTTTACAAGAAATCACCTATTATCCATTTATTAAACAGTGCAGTATACATGTCCTCTAGAAAAAAAGTCACACCCTCCTATAATGCTATAATGATTCAGTTTGAATAATTTACACTTTACATATGAATGACCTTACCCGGTCCCAAAAGGACTCTGATAAAAAATGTAGTAACACTTGATTTCCTGACAGCTCCATGTCAGCACAGCTGGGTATAGGGTCCACCCCCCCCATGCCTGCTGGACTCAATTCATATAAATTTGAGCCCACCTACAGCCTCAACGTTCTTCTTTTTTACTCCTATGCACAGGACCTAGGTGTGCTCCTCTACCTGGCTGGTCTTCTATCCACGTGTGTGGATTAGGCTGGACGCAGTCCCTGGTGTCTCGGCTAAATGACCCATAATTCAGGGAGCCCCGCTGCTGGTCCTCGGGGCGGCTTTTATCAGGGCTAACAGCCTTGTCTGGGGTCCACGGGGTCCATGTAAAGTGGGTAGCGGTGTTGGCAGATTCTCCCCTATGCATACGCACCTGCGCTGTGCCGATGTTTACAGTCGGATGGCAGAGGTTGGGTAAATTTTAAAAATGTTTTGTATCCAAATGAATGCTGCATTGCTGGGTATTGTTGTGCCTTGCTTCCTGCAGCCACTACGCATAGCCTGAGCTCCTCCTCAGGGAGTACTCTGCATAACAGGTGCACAGTAACACTTTGTCTGTTCACACATGGCAATAACCTGTTTGTGGCTTCTCATGTTGCTTTACTATTGTGCCATAGTGCCAACCCCCTCAAAAGACCAGCATTTCCAGAGAAGGTAGAGGAGTCACCTGCGGATGACTACTGGAGTCAGCTATGGCCTGTTGAAATATAGAATATCCTTTTATAATATTTTGTGCTCTCTAGTTTTTCACCAAAAAAAAAAAAAAATGGGGGGGGGGGGGGGGGGGGAGAAGCATGTTTATGATGTCTACAATTCTCTTGGTTTGTGTACATTGCAGGATATTATTGTGACTCTGTTGAAAATTCTTACCTTTTTGTTGCTGTTCTGAACAAAACTTTCATTATGTCCTGATTCCTGGCAGGGCAAGGTTTAGCTCATGAACCACCTAGTGAATTAGGGTTCTAGATGGAAGCTTCTACCTCCCTCTAGCAGTGGTTAACCCTTTATTGTTTGTTACTGAGCAAACTATTTTACTGCACTTAATTATTTTTATGGGCTGAATTGTTAAATGGCAAGCAAAACCCTGTGAGAAGTTTATCTATTGGTAATGACCAGTCTCAGAGCAAAACAGCCCTCTTCAGGCTCCTCAATAAAGACATGGATGAAAACATGGCGGTATGAATCTTGCTTTTATATGGTTATATGTTCCTGCAATGACCAGTCTAATTGCCTTCCCAATCAAATCAGCCTCTTTAGACTCTCCAAAGAGGAAGATGTGAAGGAACATGACTGTATGAATTTTGCTTTGATTAAGTAACCAGAGATGAGGATGATGATACCGAACTGGTTGTCTTATTTATTAAACAGGTGGCCAATACACTCAAAGGAGTATTTCCACTTACCCTGTGAAGGGGTTAAATTTTCTGGCAATGAGCAGTCTCATAGCTTTCCCAAGCAAAACATCCCTCTTTAGACTCTAAGGCCCCTTTCACACGATCGGACCGTTCAGGTCCGCCTGTCAGTTTTGATGGCGGACCTGAACGGGCGCTCCATGTTAGCCTATGGAGCAGCGGATGTCAGCGGAGACATGTCCGCTGACATCCGACCCCGTCCGATCCGCTAAAAGCAGACGGATGGCCCTACGTCCAGATCAGTCGCTGGCGGATTGGATCGGGTGAGATCCGATGAAAACGGACATGTTGTCCATTTTCATCCGATCCCTCCATAGGCAGCAGCGGCGCCTGACAAGCCCCTCCCCACTCAGTGAGCAGAGAGGGACCTGTCATCCGCCGGCTCAGCGGAGATCAACGGACTGATCTCCCGCTGAGCCGGCGGACCGAGGCGGGCTCCGTGAAAACGGAGTCCGCCTCGTGTGAATGAGGCCTTCGAATAATACACGGATGGGCATGACAGTATGTATCCCACTGGCTCAAGCAGCCAGGGATAAAGATGACACCTAATAGGATGTCACATTCAATAAACACATTGTCAATACACTTCCAAAAAGAAGAGACAGATGAGTATGACATTATAAGCCCTGGTGGTTCAAGCAGCCAGGGATAAAGATGTCCACACCTGCCAGGTTGTCACATTCATTGAATACATTCTAAAGGAGCTGCTTCCATTCACTCTGAAGGGGTCATATATGGTGCCAATGAGTAATCTCAGAACCTCCTCAGGCAAATTAACCCTTGTCAGCTTCTTCCCAAGAAGAGGTGAATGAACATGTGATTCCTACTTTGTTCAGGCAGGCTGTGATTAAGATGATGGTGACCAAGTTGTCACAATTAAGCATATGGTCAAAACACTCTAAAGGAATTGCTGAATTCATCTTCTGCAAGGGCTATCTATTCTGGCAATATCCAGTCTTCTATTCTGGGCCTTCTCAAACCAATCAAACCTCTTCAATCTCTTCTGAACAGGAAGATGACGACCTTTGTCCAGATTGGTAAGGTTGGTGAAATGCCTTTAAATAGAAGTGAAGCTTTGGAAGTATTTTAAATACCTCCAGGGGACAGCCTGACAATTCCCTTATGTTGGATGGATCAAGTGCTCGTTCTACATGATTGAAGTATGTTGTCACAGCAGGATGTCAAAGTTATGCCCTTTTGAACTGAAAGATGTCCAGGGGTTGGGATCACCCCTCTGGTCAGTGTATGTCCCTTGTGGGATTGGCCATATACATGACATTACCATCAGAAGATGTTGTGGCCTTCAAGCAAACGCTATCACTGCATTTTTCTTGATCGTAGAAGGTCAAGACGAAATTTAATAGTGGTCAGTTTGGCTTCCTGCCTCAAGATGAATGTCTGCTGAGTTAAAGGAGACCAAAAAACTCAAGAGTCAGTTTCCACACTCACTCTCACTCCAGAGAGGTTAGCTTCTGCATTTCTGGCTGGGAGTCCAGGAAAAACTGGGAAGCCAACTCATAAACCAAGAAGTCATTAAAGAGTTCCATATCAGGATGCTTTCTGGTATTTTGGGATTGTGCCACCCATACATGCCTTAGGGGCACTTTGTGGCTCCTCTGTGGACATAGGTAAGGCTTTGGTGATTGACACATGGTCCCTTCAGGCAAGCATTTTAGGCCATATTTGGAGATCTTTCATCCTTCACGTCTCAGATTGAGCAATAGAAATCGCCTCACTCCAGCAGCTCAGGTAGGCTCAGTTTAACTCTCACTCCCGTTCAAATCGGGTTTCTGGACCAGTGGCCTAAACTTGTGGTTGAGGAAACAAAATCGTCTGCAATGTCATTCCCTTCTGACGACCTAGTGGCTGGTGGTGCAGTCAGACACCAGCAAAGTAGTAGGGGAGCCCTACTTCAAGAGCAATGGGCTCAGGGCCAATGGGCTGTTTTAAGGGTCCAAGATGGTGTCCAACATCCTGGAGTTGAGAGCAGAATTTCAGGCTCTTGGCCTTCAGTCACCTCATCCAGGGTAAGCCCGTCCTGGTAAAGTTGGACAGTGCAGCGACTGTGGCCTACATCTGGAAACAAGGCTCAGTTTCTCTTTTCTTAAGGAGGTTTCTCTAATCTAGAATCGTTCCCCAGACGACGTCAGCTACTAGACGAAACCTACGTCGGGAAGGTGATGCTCTGTCGTCATCGCCTCTCATTAGGACGGGCGCTCGCCAGCTGGCCGGCGATTTCTGCTCTCTTTTCACTGCAAAATTGTAAGTGTTTTACCTTTTTTAAATAAATTTCATCCACGGAGTCACACTATGGATACCTCTTTTTTATTCCTATGTTTGTAATTCAGGGAATGGTACTTCCCCAATCTGTCTGCGGCCACGCCGCCAGAGGGATGCACTGATGTTGGTTGGATATCCAGGTCTTCATTTCACCCATTCTACCTGCTGCCTGTTACAGTACACAGAGTGACGCTTCAGATCCATGTCTATCTGGCGTCCGGTTTATTCGACCAAGCTTATTTAGCTTGCTATTTGGTAAGCATGCACTTCAGATGGTGGAGGATCATAATGATGGGTGTTTTCCTACTTTCCCCCTTTGCACACTGATCCCTATGAACAGCGATCAAGGGCCTCTTACCACTGCCTAGTGGACTATCTGTCTATTCGATTTATGGACTTGGTGTTTTAATTTGGCTTCACTATATACTTTGTGGTATTGGTTTATACACGTCTGGTAATAGACACCAGTTTGGTCTTTCACAATTTCACCCAGTTTAGGATTTCATATTTGTCACGTATATTCATATATATGTTTTTAGGGTACACCACAGTTCCTTTTTTCTTTCTTTATATTAATGTGGATATCGGACATTTGAGCTGCAGCTTAGTAGTAATAACACTCTTTTGAGCGCTGTGTTTTTTTCCATTTCTATACTAATCTAGAAACTGCCCAAGTCAATCTTCTGCAGCTATCTGGGGCCTATGTGCCTGATCAGAAGAATGTTCAGGCAAACCATTTGTCCAGGACAAGTCTGGACGACAATTAATGGTCCAGACTACTGCGAGTCTTTTTTAGAACTAACAGAGCTTGGTATTTTTCTTCCAGAGGTAGACCCGCTCACATCCCCAGTCAACATCAAGTTGCTGAAGTTCCATTTCAGGGCCCAGAATCCGCAAGCAATCAGTGGAGGTGCTGACTACAGAGTGGATCTCCAAGACCGCTTATGCCTTTCTGCTGCTCCTTCTGATTCTCATCTTCCAGCTGAGGCTGTGGTGGGGGAAGGTGACAGTTCTGGTGATGATCCCAGATTTGCTAAAGGGGCCTTGGCACCCTCTGCTCATCCTTATGAGTGTCAAAGATTGACTCCCTCTGGCTGTAAGATCAAATCTTTTCAAGTCCCATTCATCCAGCATCTGACAGGCTCAGGCTGATGGCCTGGGTCTGGAGAGGCAGAGGCTAATGGCTTTTGAATGCTCTGAGAAGATTGTGAATACGCTTACCATAACAAAGGACAGTGGTAACCGTGCCTAGAGTAGAATATGGCAAAAAATTCCCAGTATTTCTGATCAAGATTTTACGCTGGACTCTTCAGAAGTCTGTTCTGAAATGTCTGCAGGCGTGGCTTGATTTAGGTCTATGCGTAGGTATGCTATAGGCACACATTTCGGCTATCTCAGCCTTCATTGGCATACAGTGGGCATCCAACAATTAATTATACTGTTTTTCAAGATGAAATTTGGTTGAAACCTCCAAAATGAGATCTCTCATTGCTGTTGGACGTTATTGCAACAGATGCTTTTAATCACCGTGTGGTACTTCTCACTAAAAATTGCTTTACTGGTGGCAATTACATCAGCCAGAAGAGAGTCAACATTGGTGGCTTTGGGATTTAAAGAACCCATACTCGCGCACTTCCCAGACAGGGTGGTACTCATGCCAATGCTCGAATTTGTGCCTGAACTGACTTTCAGTCCATACCACACAAGAGATTGTCTTCCTACGTGCCTTTTGGGGAGTACTCAAGAAATTAGCCCATCGGATGTGGGCCAAGCTTTAAAATGTTTAAACAAGGCGACTTCTGCCATAAGGAAGTCGGAGCATCTGTTTGTCATTCCAGGTGGAACACATAATGATTTTATGGCTTCCAGCAAGATTATTGCCTCTTGTTGGTAAAGCTCATCTCCTTGGACTACAAGTTGAAAGGGTTGGCTGTGCCAGGTGAATCACGGCATTCTTCACTAGAAGGAATACTTTATATTCCCATTGCACACGTACCTGGATAAGCTCTCAAAGTTTGGGTGCTGCAGCAACAACCAGCTGGATACTGGTTCAAGTCACAAAGTAGATATTTGCCAGCACACCATGGATCAACACAAAGTAGCGTCCAAATGAATTATTTATTGCATAATCACAACACAAGGAGAGTGTCGACCTTGAGAGTGGCAGCAGGCTGAGTGTCTGAAACTATCTGCAGGGCAGCTACGTGGGCACCAAAATATTTATATTCATGGCTTAATGACAGTTGAGTTTGGCAGAGGCATCCTGGCTTCTGTTTTTTTTTTTTTTGTCAGAATTGAGGAGTGTGTAGCATTATCCTTCCCCTGCTTTGGCTAGTTAGTTCCTAGCTGTGCTGACATGGAGCCGTCAGGAAATAGAAAATTGAATTCAAATACTTACCGTAATTTTCCTTTCCTGGCGAGCTCCATGGCAGCACAGATCCCACCCAGCTTGGTATGACTAGTTACAGAACGCTGAGGCTGTAGGTGGGCTCAAATTTATGAGTTAAGTACTGGAGTCATGGGGGTACTGAGCCTATACCCAGCTGTGCTGCCATGTAGCTCGTCAGGAAAGGAAAATTATGGAAAGTATTTGAATTCAATTTTCCGTTTTCATTGGACAGACTTTACAAATACAAAGGAATATACAGCAGGGTAGATTTGATTTAAATCAAGTTGATTTAAATCGCTAGTAAAAAGGCTCAATTTAAATCATAATTTTTAAAGACCATCTGTCATCTCTGTCACGCAGCGGCTCCTTCTCTGACCCGCTGTTCACTCACCAACAGTCCCATTCACTTTAATGGGACAGCTGGTGATGCACCAGTGACACAACAAGGTGAGGGATGTGGCGGCAGCAGGTGAGTGGATGCCTGCTAACAGGCACTGCAATAAATTTTTTATTTTTTTTTGACAGACTGAGCAATAGCATGCAGTGTCAAATTGTGGCTACCAAAGCCAGCAGAATATTAGCGTGCATTAAAAGGGAATTTACTTCAGAGATAAAGACATTATTCTGCCACTTTATAAAACACTGGTTCGGCTGCTTCTGGAATATTCCATCCAGTTCTGGTCACCAGTCCTCAGAAAGAATGTGCTGAAGCTGGAGAGAGTCCAGAGAAGGGCAACTAAATTAAATTAATATGGGGACTGAAGGACCTCAATTACGAGGAACGAATACAGGCGCTAAGAGAAGAGACGCTTGAGAGGAGATGTAATAGCCATATACAAATATCTCAAAGATGATCCCGGCGTAAGTATGAAACTTTTCAGTCCCAGGGAGTGTGAGAGGACACGGGGCCACAAGATGAGACTGGAAGAGAAAAACGGTTTAACCTTAAGCTGTGTAGGGGGTTTTTCACTGTCAGGGCGGTAAGGATGTGGAACTCTCTTCCACAATCGGTGTCAGCAGGCAGTACAGATAAATTCAAAAGACTCTTGGACTTAACTAAGCAAACTAGTTTGTATCAATATAGAGGAGGATAGATAGTCTATCCTCCCTTATATTTATACACACTAGTTTACTTAGTTAATTTATTCTCCTATTGCAGATACATCACATGTTTGCACCTGAAGAACAGCTTAAAGCCACAAAACGCGTTGAGCTACCAGATATTGTGTACTTCAATTACACGCCCATTAAGTTATGTGCTCATATATACAATTCTTATTGTGACAGGGATCAGAAAAACCATAGACCATGCAGATGCTATCTTGCAGTATGTGTATATCCAATCAAGAATGTTGGTGGATCCCTTAATCTTATCATGCAATTAATGTTTATAAATATGTTATTACCAGATATTACTGTTATCAGAAATTGGCACTATGTAAGTGTGCATTTCTATGTATATGAAATTTAATCAATGAAACCAATCAATAATTGCGCTATTACAAAATTATATAAGTGGTAGCTGCCGGCATGAAACAATGTGGTAAGCAATGTGCAAATAGGAAAAAGATAGAAAACACATGCAGCGCTAGAATTATGCATTTACATATTCAACACATATTAATAAAAAAGTGCTAAAAACATAAAAGATATCTATTAAGTGATATGTGTGTTTGTTTAACACATAAACAAATTAAAATAAAAGTCCATAGAGATGTGGTAAATCATATGTTAATTAACAACACATGGGGGTTCCAAGGCATAGATGGTGCCACAACTTCACATGGGGTGGAGACTGGAACCAACTCTGTATGGGGACACCTCACACTTGAATCATCTGCGTGCTCAAAGAAGACTGCGAATGGTAAAAATGGGTATCCTTACCAGAACAGGTGGACACAGTCACCGTACGGTGGAGTGTCATACAGACTTGAGGGATCCAATGATCCCAGGGATATCTGGCTGTAGAGGTCCTGGCGAGGAGTCACGTCCAAGTCGGCCGTCACCGTTCAAGGGTGTGGAAGTTCTCGATCGGGATGTCGGTCAGGATACCTCTCTCAGATAGGCGGAGTGTGTGAAGAAAAAATAGCTAGGGCTCAGCAGGGTCCCATTCATGAAAGAAGACAAGAGTAAAAAAATTTCCACATAGGGCATGAATCAATTAAATAAGAGGCTTTTATTGAAAAGCTGGAAAAAGTGCTAAACAACGCACTCCAAAGTATAAAATGTGATCACAAAGATGCCCCAGTAGAAGGACGATGGTCCGAAACATGTTGGGTTGCTTATGCCTATAAATGCCTTGTTATCACGCAATTTTATCTTATTTTTTATTCTCTTTGTGATCACATTTTATACTTTGGAGTGCGTTGTTTAGCAATTTTTCCAGCTTTTCAATAAAAGCCTCTTATTTAATTGATTCATGCCCTATGTGGAGATTTTTTTACTCTTGTCTCCTTTCATGAACCCTGCTGAGCCCTAGCTATTTTCTCTTCACACACTCCGCCTATCTGAGAGAGGTATCCTGACCGACATCCCGATCGAGAACTTCCACACCCTTGAACGGTGACGGCCGACTTGGACGTGACTCCCCCATGTGAAGTTGTGGCACCATCTATGCCTTGGAACCCCCATGTGTTGTTAATTAACTTATGATTTACCACATCTCTATGGACTTTTATTTTAATTTGTTTATGTGTTAAACAAACACACATATCACTTAATAGATATCTTTTATGTTTTTAGCACTTTTTTATTAATATGTGTTGAATATGTAAACGCATAATTCTAGCGCTGCATGTGTTTTCTATATGAAATTTAATGTATGTAAACATGTATCTATCTATGTATTATTAAATACTTTACTATCCACCATTCTATTCATTTTGTTACCATGAGCTTCATATAAAGTCCCACCCTTTTTGTTGCATTTTTGCTGCTTTTCCCCTTAATGATAGGGATGGAGGCACATGACCATACCCGGCCATGGCTTGATTCAAAGTCCCAATTTTCCCAATTCCCCCCTTTTTATGATTATTAATGCATTCTATGCATTAAGATAAAAAGCCTTCTGTGTGTAGCAGCCCCCAGAAGCCCCTAATACTTACCTGAGAACCAGCGATGTCCACGAGTCCCTCAGCCTTCTGAGACTCTCCCTCCTGATTGGCTAAGACACAGCAGCAGCGCCATTGGCTCCCACTGCTGTCAATCAACATAAATTAGCCAATCAGGAGAGAGAGCAGGCAGGGCTAAACAGAAGCTCCGTATCTGAATGGACACACAAAGCTGCAGCTGGGCTCGGGTGGACTCGACAGGAGGGAGGGGCCAGAAGCAGCAAAGAGGGACCGAGAAGAGGAGGATCCGGGCTGCCCTGTGCAAATCCACTGCACAGAGCAGGTAAGTATAACATGTTTGTTATTAAAACAGAAAACGAAACTTTACAATCACTTGAAGCTCTGCTGACTTCAATTATCCAAGAAAAAGTGCTGTTTTGTATTTTGTTTTTCATTTTCCTTGCATCTGATTGGGTATTCTTTGCAAAGTGAAGTTTCACCACATTCACTAAGCTCTGGGGTAGACTCCCTTGCAGAATGCAACTTCACTTGCAATGTCAACAGTGTTTTTGCCTTATTAAATCAACTCCTGTGTGACTGTGACGAGAAGGGGTTGTCACTTCGAAAACTCTGATCAGATGTAGCATTTACACAGGACGTCAAAGTGAAGATTTACGTAAAAAACTATTCAATGAAGGAAAAATAATTGGTTTCATAATTAAAAGTTAAAATGTTAAAATTTCAATTCTGTCCACATGTATATTTTCATACTGACATATTGTACAGGCAGGAAATACACCTGTAGCTCTGTGTCACTCTTCGCACACAGATACACAGCACCATCTTTAGGTTCAATATTCCTTATCACAAGAACACTGGACTTTCTTCCTCCACTTTCAAACAGTAAACTGAACTTCTTATCATTAACGTCGTTGTAACCACTGATTACAAATAATGGCCCCTGACCAGGAGACAGCCTGTACCAATGAATGTATTCTGCAGTGCTCAGGGAGGGATGATCACATGTCAGATTGACGTCTATGCCCGCTGCAGTCTCCATGCTGGGTGCTTGTATTAAATCACAGCTGCATGAAGAACCTAGAGAGAATTAATAAAATACAAGTCAATATTAAAAACTAAGTAAGAGTAATATAAATAACTACAAATATATTTTAATCTTACAAATCTCATACATTAAGCTTTAAAGCAATGTATAATATGTACTTACAGAGCAATAAAAGAACTATCACTCTGAAATAAAACATCTTGTATTAACTGGTTAGCTTACAAGAAATCTTATGCATTTCCTGCCTAAACTTCAGATATACCTTCTAAAGTCTGTAAGTCACACCCACTTATAAGAGAAGCTGGCAGAAGATACACCTACAGCACATAAAGCATCTGTGTTACATTGCTATAGCGACATCTGGTGGCTAAACATAAACACTGTTTCAGCCAGAAAAAGAATAGAATAAAAAAAGGAAAGTATGAAATGTATCACTGTAGATCAGTCTTTCTCAACCAAGGTTCCGCCAGAGCAGCCCTTTTCTCTTTTACAAAAGGTTTTATTAATATTCATTTCAACATAACAGCACATCACAATGATGGTCACATCTTGAATAACATACAATGGTACACTGCGAGAAATCAGAATAAAGCAAGTAGATATGTTCAAGTCTTGGAGCTTCCAAGAAGGGCATACATAATAGTTGGGAAAATTGGTAACACCATCTGGAATCTCAGTGATCTGGAACACGCTGCATCTAATGTAGTTATAAATGTCTTCACCGAGTTATGAATGCAGCTTGCTATCCATTTTGCTAATTGTAATTTATCAAAAAATGAACCATAGAACAATGTTAGGAGTATAAGACGTAACCATCCCTCCCAGGCCTAGACCTGGGGGCCTAATGGGCTGATAGGAATAGAAACGAAAAAAGAGAAAGGGAAGAAAGGGGTAGTACAGTAGGAATATGAGAAGGAAGAACCGTATAAATGAGGGGAGTCCACGGGGTAGGGGGGCAGAAAGTCAAATAGAGAGGAGCGTAGCTTCAAACCTAGAGGGTTGAACGTAGGTGACTAAAGGTTGCCAAAACCGAAGAAATTTGTCATGGGTGTCTGATAGTATAGCCATCAGTTTTTCGTTTACCTTGATAGCGTTCATACGATTTTTAACCATCTCAAAGCTGAGTACTGGTGTCTTCCATGCCCTCACTATAGTTAGCTTAGTTACAGTAAAGAGATGCAACGCCAGCTGGTGCTCTGGACGAAGTAATTCCGTAATTGGTTTATAGAGAAGAGCCTCGTAAGGATCTCTCTTTAGGTTGGTATGAAATTGATTACGAAGAAGAGTATAGACTCTGACCCATAATCTGCATACCTTCAGACATGTCCACCAAATGTGGGCCAAATGTGGGACCTTCTTGAGAACATCCACGGAAACAAAGGGGAGTAGTTTGGGATAAAACGTGCCAACTGGGCTGGGGTGTAACACCACCCATAGAGTATTTTATAAGCATTTTCTTTTTTTTTTTTTTTAATCTTTATTTAAATTTTTCACAAGGCCATACAAAACGTGAGAGAGTAGCCAAAAAAAAAAAAAATAGACAAAAACATTCAGTAATCCCAACATCATCTCTCAGAAACCTCCCCACTACCCACCCTCCCCTCCCCGTACCCCACCCCCCTTCCCCCCCGCAGACATCTGTTGCTGTTTCCTTTACTAGGGTGAAACTACTGGAATACCCCTTGGGGTCGGATTACTTCATCGTCAGTTCGGCATAAGAGAGCGAATTCCTAAAGGTCGTCCAAGTTGCCCATCTTCCTCCCCTCGACGCATCATCTTTAAATAACCCGTCTTTCTCCCCTTTCTCTAAAATATGTATTTCCTGTATTTTGAGCAACCAGTCTCTGACCTTAGGGCCTTCAGTATTCTGCCAATTCTTGGGAATTTTTTGCTATATTTAATAGTACTGGGATTATAGACGTATTGTACTCCCGATTGCCTCCTTCCGAGCTGTGGAACAGACATATCCATGGGTCATATGGTATTGATTTACCCGTTATCATCTTAATTATTTGAATTACTTTCTCCCAAAACTTTTTGACCACTGGGCAGCTCCACCAAATATGAGCCATGGATCCCGGCATCTCACATCCCCTCCAACAATTAGGCAACCTATCTGGTTGGTATTTATTGATCTTTACGGGCGTGGCGTACCATCTGGATAGGCATTTATAGTTTGACTCTATCGTTTTTATGTCAGTTGCCGTGCTGTGTGTAGCTGTTAATATGTTGCCCTTTGCATTTTCTTCTAATGGTACCCCTAAGTCCTTCTCCCATTTCTTAATGAATGGCGGCGTTTCCAACTCCTCCCTGATCGATAATGTTTTATATATGGCCGACATATATCCTTTCAGCTTATTACTGTTAAATATCTTCTCTATTGGTAATAAATTGTTTTCTTCCCTTATCGGAGCCGGGAGACTTTTAACAAAGTGCGAGAGTTGGGCGTATCGCCATCCATTGAGTCTCATTAGCTCTCTACGTGTGTCTAAGTGCTCGTAAGTGCCTATTTTCCCTTTCTTCATAATGTCTTTAACTTGTGTTTTGTTGTTTAAGATCCAGTTACCCCCCACTTCCTCCATCCCCGGGGGGAACAGCTCGTTATTTTTAAAAAAAATTAATGGTGAATTGTACTCCCACCCATTTAATGTGTGCATCCAATCCCAAATTTTAAAAGTGTGTTGTGTAATAGTGTGTGTGTTTGGACCTAGTGTTCTACAACGAGGGGGATTCCAAAGTACATTGTTCAAACGTGTTCCACTTAAACCTATCTCCAGGTTGACCCACCTTTTGGTGGTCTCTCCCTTGACCCAATCAACTGCCCGTGCAATTACTATTGCGTTATGATATTTTTTGAAGTCGGGGAGGGCCAGCCCCCCTTGTGCTTTCCCTCTACATAATTCTTTGTGTGCAACTCTAGATTTCTTATTCTTCCAGATAAATCCCTTTATTATTTGTGTTAACTTTTTAAAGTAAATTTGAGGCAATGGGATAGGCAACATTTGCATCTTATAAAATACTTTTGGGGCCAGCACCATTTTCACTGAATTGATTCGCCCTATCCATGAGATCGGGCAGTGACCCATTCTCTTAGCTTCTGTTCGGACTTCGTCCAGCAGAGGCACAAAGTTCAGGGCGTATGTCCTCTGCACAGAGTTCGACAACTTAACCCCCAAGTATTGGATATTGTCCCTTACTGGAAAGTGGAAAGTGTCCCTAATCCAGATCTCGTCCTTCTTTTCCATGTTGACATTCAAAGCTTCAGATTTTCCCAGGTTGATCTTATAATTTGATAACTCACTATATTTCTTAACAACCGATAATACATTAGGGATCGAAATCCTCGGATTTGAGATGTATAAGAGGACATCATCGGCATATGCAGCCAGTTTGTGTTCCTCTTTCCCTACTGTACACCCCTTAATGTCCGGATTTTTTCGGAAGGTAGCTAGCAAAGGCTCCAATGTCAACACAAATAAGAGAGGGGACAACGGACAGCCCTGTCTAGTGCCGTTTTTCATTTCAAACTGAGCTGAGGGGGTGTTGTTAACTTTAACAAAAGCGGAGGGGTGGTCGTATAGAGCTTTAATCCATTTTAACATTTTTTCTCCCACCCCCATGGCTTCCAACGTTTTGAACATGAAACCCCAGTCTACCCTGTCAAAGGCCTTTTCGGCGTCAATTGACAGGAATAGACCTGGGGTTCCGTTGCTCTTAAAGGCCTCTACCAGGAGCAAGGACCGCACCCCATTATCTCTGCTCTCTCTCCCGGGGACAAAGCCCACCTGGTCCGGGTGGACCAGATGCGCCATTCTCCCCTTAAATCTGGATGCGAGCACTTTTGCGTACAGTTTTATAAGCATTTTCTAAAATGATAAGATTTTTGGAACATTTGGACAATGCTAAAGTTATTACCTGCAGTCCTCCTGATCCAACTGCCTCCCCAGCTCCGTCTCCCACTGAAGATGGTAAGAAGTTAGGGGTGGCTTTTTTGAGGAAATTATTGCTGAGTAGATTAATGAAATTAAGCCAGGCGATTGAGGTTGTGATCTACAGAGGCTTTCAAAGGGGGTAAGGGGGAAGGAGTAGGGCGAGACTTTATGAGCTGTTGGAAAAAGTGCCGAAGCTGTAGGTAACTATAATGTTCTTAGAGGAGAATATCATGTCAAGAGCGTAGAGAAGCAAATGGAACTATCCTAGTTGTAGTTGAACAAAGAGTGGATGTCAACAAAGCCGTTATCGGTCCACCAGGAGAACTGTGGATTATTGCACCCAGGCGGAAATAGCGGACAATGGAGGAGGCGAAGTAAAGGAAGATGAGGAGATATTAAGCCTGCTGAATATTTAATCGAGTCCCACAAAAATGAAGGGAGTGTGCCAGGCATTGTCCTATCGTATCAAGGAGGGCAAGGAGGCGACCGGGAAAGAATCCACCAACGAGAAAAAGGAAAGAAAGGGCACACCAGCCATGTGCATTATCCTTCAGATAAAATTTATTAAAATTTAATAAAAATGTATTAAAACTAATGATAAAAAGGGACTACTTACAAACAGTAGTGGAAGATCTCAAATGTATAAAACAGTCTTCAAATCACAGCATGCAGTCAAGGAGTAACAGAGCCCACCAGAGGTGCCGGAGGAGCTCACAAGAATCACTGCTGACTGACGCGTTTTGAGGGGAACATCCCCTCTTCCTCAGAGCAAGGCAGTCTCTCAGTGCTTGAAGACTGTTTTATACATTTGAGATCTTCCACTACTGTTTGTAAGTAGTCCCTTTTTATCATTAGTTTTAATAAATTTTATCTGAAGGATAATGCACATGGCTGGTGCGCCCTTTCTTTCCTTTTTCTTGTTGTCTGCTAGGATCACCCATCCTTGAGGGCAGCAAGGCCTGTGTTTTTACACCGCTTGTTCAGCTATCCACTTGTGCGCAGGAGCATTTTTCTTCGTTAAAAAAAATCCACCAAGTCTATTGTGGTCCACAATGGCATTGGAGATTTCTCGTGGAGGTGGGATGATGGAGCTATATTCACTGCTATGTAATAGGCTTGTAAGTTGGGGACGGAGAGACCCCCATTGATCTTACGGATGTATAAAACTTGCTTATTAATTCTGGGTCTAGATGAACCCCAGACAAACTTCAGAATCCAGCGCTGATGTATTGTAGTATTGTAGTATGTATTGTAGTGATTCTACCAAACCAAGATAGCGGAAGGTGGGTCCAAGAGAACAGCATATGTGATAGGCTTCTAAACAAAGGCGGAAAGTTGGCCTGGTAGAGACCTGCATATGTTGGAGTAAGCCTAATGCCACGTACACACGAGCAGACTTTATGGCAGACTTTGCCCGGACTTTTCGACGTACTTTACAACGGATTTTCTGAGTGAACGGACTTGCCTACACACAATCCACCAAAGTCTGTCGAATTCGTACGTGATGACGTACAACCGGACTAAAACAAGGAAGTTCATAGCCAGTAGCCAATAGCTGCCCTAGCGTGGCTTTTTGTCCGTCGAACTAGCATACAGACGGCGGACTTTTCGACCAGACTCGATTTCGACGGATTAATTTAAACATGTTTCAAATCTAAGTCCGTCCAACTTTTGAGAAAACAAAGTCCGCTGGAGCCCACACACGATCGAATTGTCCGACCAAATCCCGTCCGCCGGGCAAAGTCTGCCGTAAAGTCCGCTCGTGTGTACGCGGCATAATACTCAGGTAAGGCAAAGAAGATAACCACTGAAATGAGAAAGCATTTTTTAGCGTTGCCAGTTCCACAGTAGGAAGGTTAATCGACATAGCTTTCAACTTAGAAGGGTTGAAGGATTCACAAACAACAATATTTTACGAGGAATTACCGCTATTTCAACCCCTGTGATGTCTGGGTGAGAATGGATCGCCTCTGCCAAGGGTTCCAATGCCAAGATGAGTAAAAGTGGGGAGAGTGGACACCCTTGCCGAGTACCCCTTCTGATGGGGAAGAGAGGCGATTCAAAGCCATAATACTTGACTTTAGCCTGGAGGGAGTCATATAATGCTAACACCCAGCTCAAAAATGGGGTGCCAAATCCAAAGCGGTGGAGCACTGTGATTAAGTAGGGCCAAGACCGCGTTGAAGGCCTTATTCACATCAAGGGATAAGAACATTATTGCCAAAGATCTTTTGTGAACTATATTTTGGATTTGAAGTAGCTGCCGGATCGCATCTCCCGCCTGTCTCCATGGGACAAACCCCACCTGATCCTTCTTTATCAGGTATATATATAAATACATGCGAGCACTCAGGACCAATAAAATACCAATCAATAAGCTAAAAAATAATAAAAGCAAGGCTATAGCTGCAGAAGATTGATATAGGTAGTCCATAGCAATAGCCAGTCCATAGCAATAAACTTTATAATAAAGGAATAAATTAGAACAACTAAAATGTCTCTGTGTGAAGACCCGCGCTGAGGGCAAGCTTTCCAGGTGAGCGAAGTCAGCTCTCTAGTAAACATGAAAAAGAACAAAAGAAAAGCGCCTCTGAGTGCAGGTATTTAATAATGACAATAACAAGTTATCCACACTTTCAAGTAAGTAAGGAGAAAACAGCTACAAAGGGGGAACAGCTCCTGGATCGGTCCCGGCGTCCATGGCGTGGATTCGGCAGAGTAAGTCTGAAGGGATGGCCTCGGTCCCCCGCCAGGAGAGAGCAAACCGCTGCGCTAGATGGAAGTCCCGTAATCCAAAACAAGGACGCTCGTGGGCGTGTGACGTCACCAGAGTGGAGAGGACCACAACGGACCGACAATTCATTAATAGCTGTGAGTAGTTTTAAATGACTTTTTTTCCTTTGAAATGTCATTTTGCTGTCAGACTGTTCTAAACACGGGAAACATGCGCCCCTTTACAGGCATACTATAGACACCCCCGAGGTACAAAATTTAAAGGAATATTACACTTTTATTGTTTCACTTTAAGCATTATTAAAATCACTGCTCCCATTTTTAAAACTTTTTTTTGCATTGATCCATGTCCCCTGGGGCAGGACCCAGGTCCCCAAACACTTTTTATGACAATACCATGCATATAAGCCTTTAAAATTAGCACTTTTGATTTCTCCCATAGACTTTTAAAGGGTGTTCCGCGGCATTCGAATTTGCCACGAACACCCCAAATTGTTCGCTGTTCGGAGAACTAGCGAACAGCTGATGTTCGAGTCAAACATGAGTTCGACTCGAACTCGAAGCTCATCCCTAGCCAAGATCTCTTTAAAACACAAAAGAGTCATTCATCACCCAGGGGGAATGCTGAGGTTTGCAAAGAATGGCATACCACCAAAATAGGGTCATGATCCGACCATGGAGCTGCTAAAATAGATGTGGGCACTATTAGTGGGAAATGTTTCCACAATACAAACATGTAATTTTTCCTGGAGTGAGAATGGTGAGGATAAGAGTAATGAGCAGGCATGTACTGGCCATCGGGACTACAGGGAGTTTCCCGGTGGGCCGATGGCTCAGTGGGCCTGATTCAGTGACAGCCAGTGGCGTCACTAGTGGTGGCTTTTGGGGCTATAGCCCCGAATCTGGGTCCCATAGCCCTAGTCCCAGGGGTCCCCAACCACAGAGCCGCGGCCCACCACCAAGCCATGGCCACTCTGCAGCCATGCAGCGGGCAGCATGGGAGAGCCGGAGAGCGAGCGGGCAGGCAGCACGGGAGAGCCAGGCGGGCGAGAGAGCAGAGAGATGACATCATCTCCCATCGCTCGCCCTGCATCACCGCTGTTCCGCCCTTACTGTGCAGCCACGGGCAGCAGAGAGATTACATCATCTCTCACTGCCTGCCCTCTCTCTGGTGACCTTGACTGTAAGAAGTGGCTCTCTGGGGACCCTGAGGTAAGGAGGGGCTCTCCGGGACCCTGATGTAAGTGGGTGTCTCTCTGGGGACCCTGATGTAAGGGGGGCTCTCTGGGGACCCTGATGTAAGGGGGATTCTCTCTGGGGATCCTGATGTAAGGGGAAGGCTCTCTGGGGACCCAGATGTAAGAGGGGGCTCTCTGGGGATCCTGATGTAAGGGGGAGGCTCTCTGGGGACCCAGATGTAAGGGGGGGCTCTCTGGGGACCCTAAAGTAAGGCGGAGGCTCTCTGGTGACCCTGATGTAAAAGGGGGTCTCTCTGGGAACCCTGATGTAAGTGGGGGGTTCTCTGGGGACCCTGAAAAAAAAGCCATTTATACTTATAGTGGAATGTTTTTACTTTTTTTTTTTTTGCGTAATTGCGTATAGTTTATATACTGTTTTGCACGTGTTTGCAAAATTAAAGTGGGCCGGTCTGGATGAAATCCAGGGCCACATTTTTGTCCCAGTCCAGCCCTGGTAATGAGTATAGTCCCTACCCAGGGGGTGAAATTCTCTCCAGACATCTACCAGGTCATGACTTTGCAAAGAATGTAAACTTTTTAGCATCAGGAGAAGAAGCTATGAGTTCCGGAGGATATTTATTAGACTTGTGCACAACGGAAAATTTTGTTTAGTTTCGATTCGTTGTCATTCGTAAAATACATAATTTCGTTCTGTTATATTTGTTATGTTACGTTAATACGTTTTCGGATAATTCGTTATTTCAGTAGAGTGTCGATATTCGTTATACTGAATCTCGAATCATGTCAATTGCATTCATTATATGCGCTATAATTTCGTTTGTATTCGTTGAAATTTGATATTTTTGTACAGTGGGGACGGAAAGTATTCAGAACCCCTTACATTTTTCACTCTTTGTTATATTGCAGCCATTTGCTAAAATAATTTAAGTTCATTTTTTTCCCTCGTTAATGTACACACAGCACCCCATATTGACAGAAAAACACAGAATTGTTGACATTTTTGCAGATTTATTAAAAAAGAAAAACTGAAATATCACATGATCCTAAGTATTCAGACCCTTTGCTGTGACACTCATATATTTAACTCAGGTGCTATCCATTTCTTCTGATCATCCTTGAGATGGTCCTTCACCTTCATTTGAGTCCAGCTGTGTTTGATTATACTGATTGGACTTGATTAGGAAAGCCACACACCTGTCTATATAAGACCTTACAGCTCACAGTGCATGTCAGAGCAAATGAGAATCATGAGGTCTAAGGAACTGCCTGAAGAGCTCAGAGACAGAATTGTGGCAAGGCACAGATCTGGCCAAGGTTACAAAAAATTTCTGCTGCACTTAAGGTTCCTAAGAACACAGTGGCCTCCATAATCCTTAAATGGAAGACATTTGGGACGACCAGAACCCTTCCTAGAGCTGGCCGTCTGGCCAAACTGAGCTATCGGGGAGAAGAGCCTTGGTGAGAGAGGTAAAGAAGAACCCAAAGATCACTGTGGCTGAGCTACAGAGATGCAGTCAGGAGATGGGAGAAAGTTGTAAAAAGTCAACCATCACTGCAGCCCTCCACCAGTCGGGGCGTTTTGGCAGAGTGGCCCAACGGAAGCCTCTCCTCAGTGCAAGACACATGAAAGCCTGCATGGTGTTTGCTAAAAAAACACCTGAAGGACTCCAAGATGGTGAGAAATAAGATTCTCTGGTCTGATGAGACCAAGATAGAACTTTTTGGCCTTAATTCTAAGTGGTATGTGTGGAGAAAACCAGGCACTGCTCAACACCTGTCCAGTACAGCCCCAACAGTGAAGCATGGTGGTGGCAGCATCATGCTCTGGGGGTGTTTTTCAGCTGCAGGGACAGGACGACTGGTTGCAATCGAGGGAAAGATGAATGCGGCCAAGAACAGGGATATCCTGGACGAAAACCTTCTCCAGAGTGCTCAGGACCTCAGACTGGGCCGAAGGTTTACCTTCCAACAAGACAATGACCCTAAGCACACAGCTAAAATAACAAAGGAGTGGCTTCACAACAACTCTGTGACTGTTCTTGAATGGCCCAGCCAGAGCCCTGACTTAAACCCAGTTGAGCATCTCTGGAGAGACCTAAAAATGGCTGTCCACCAACGTTTACCATCCAACCTGACAGAAATGGAGAGGATCTGCAAGGAGGAATGGCAGAGGATCCCCAAATCCAGGTGTGAAAGACTTGTTGCATCTTTCCCAAAAAGACTCATGGCTGTATTAGATCAAAATGGTGCTTCTAATAAATACTGAGCAAAGGGTCTGAATACTTAGGACCATGTGATATTTCAGTTTTTCTTTTTTAATAAATCTGCAAAAATGTCAACAATTCTGTGTTTTTCTGTCAATATGGGGTGTTGTGTGTACATTAATGAGGGAAAAAAATGAACTTAAATGATTTTAGCAAATGGCTGCAATATAACAAAGAGTGAAAAATTTAAGGGGGTCTGAATACTTTCCATCCCCACTGTATGTATATATATTCGTGATAATAATTCGTAGTTTGGAAAGTCGTTTGTTTATTGAATCTTTTAACACACAATGACAATATCTATTCTCCTCTGCTCAAATACAATACAACACCCTTCTCACTCAGTTCTCAGGAATGCACTTTGCCAGTAATACAACCTCCAGCACAAAATTAATCAGCTGATTGGACTGTAAGATTTACTTTGAGTTGACCTTTTGTTTTATTAGATCTTTTTAACGAATTACCGAATCATGAGTAAACATTCGTTATATCCGCTATACTTTATTTCGTATTTTTTGAAATTCGTTATTTTTTTATGATGCAAAATTCGTCCGAATTTCGATTCGTTACAAAGCGAATTGCACAAGCCTAATATTTATCAAGGGTAGGATTCAAAGTCACATTAGAATCCCCTGCCAGGAGAAGGGTGCCCCTCTGGTGGGATTTCAACAAGGAGCAGATATGAGACAGAAAAGGCCCTGGGTTTACGTTAGGAGCATAGTAAGTTAGTAACCTCAGTGTCTTGTATAGTACCCTATAAGTCGAGATTTTCAGCCCTTTTTTTTAGGCTGAAAGTGCCCCCCTCGACTTATACTCGAGTCACCGCTGTCTGCCTACATGATCAGTGTGTCATGCAGACAGACGGCGGCCAGCGTGTGATATTACCATTCGGCGGCCATTCCACTGTTCAAAAGCCGCGCCTCCTCCCTGTCTGTGATAGGCAGAAAACTCCATTTCCCAGCAGTCAGTGTACAGCCTATCACGGACATCCTCTCATCCTCGTCCGTGGTATGAGGATGAGAGAATGTCCGTGATAGGCTGACCTATCACGGACATTCTCTCATCAAATTTTTCAGAAAAATTTCCAGCAGACCTATGTACCAGACAGAGACGTCAGTATCAACGAAAGTCTAATAACCTACAAAGGAAGACTTAGCTGGATACAGTACATCGCATCTAAGAGAGCGCGATTTGGCATAAAATCATTCATGCTCTGTGAAGCCAGCACTGGTTACATATGGAATTCGGTCCTTTACACCGGGAAAGGGACCAAATTCAATGAAAGATTCAGTAATTATGGAATGGCAACTGCTTCTGTTCTTACTTTGATTGAGCCATTGCTGAATCAGGGGTACTGTGTAACCACAGATCATTTTTACACTTCTCCAGAACTCTATGAGTTTCTTCTACAGCACAAGACGGATGCATACGGGACTGTTAGAGCTAACCGGCGTGACATGCCGCTAACCTTTGGCAATAAAAAGCTCAAGGCAGGAGAAATAGTTGCCTGGCAGAAAGGCAAAATGATGGCACTGAGATGGCGCGACAAAAAAGATGTGTGCCTAATGAGTACCATTCACAACACCTCTACTGTCATGGTACATACAAAAGGTGGAAAAGACGTAATGAAACCTCAAGTCGTAATGGACTACAATCACACCATGGGAGGTGTTGACAGAGCTGACTAGGCCATGACTTTTTATCTTGCTATGAGAAAGCAACAAAAAAAATATTACAAAAAAATCTTCAGGTATCTTCTTGAACAGTGCATGTGGAATGCTTTTATTCTTCTAAAAAAAAAGAGTGACAGGCCTGTGGTTCATGCGGACTTTATTTGGAAAGTTGCCGAACTTATATTTCTCAAGCACCAAACACCAACCACTGTAAATAGATGAGGACGTCGTGCTGCTGGCGTTGTGAACCCGGAACGCCTGACAGGTCGACACTTTATGGACCACATTCCACCAACGGAAAAGAAGGCAGCACCCACAAGGATGTGTGTGGTTTGCTGCTCTAAACGTGACGACACTGGAAGGAAAATCAGAAAAGAAACCCGGTTCTACTGTCCTGACTGTGAAGTTGCTGGTTCTGAGGGATGTTGTACCTGGCGATACCTACAAACATGCTTTCTTCACTACCTTTTCCACTCAGCAATATGCTATCAAAAACATCCTGCAAAGGCATTGGAATGTACTTCAGAATGATAGGGTTCTGGGACCACTAACATTAAAAATTGTTACCCAAAGCATCAGTTTTTGGGCATTGACAAGTTCACTGGTAATTGGAGGGGCAGCCATATGACTAGAGGGGTCTCTAAATTAGAGACCCAATGGATTTATAAATCTAAAACGTATAGCCCCTAAGGCATGAACGTAGAATGGGATGTGAATGCATTTATTAGCAACGCGTGAATAGTTGTCCTAAAAAGTCCCTTTTTTTGTAACCAATTTGATTAGTATCAGTATTATTAGTTTTATTAGTTTTAGGTGTTGGCTATAACCTTGTAGATGCCAAACAATTGTTAAACATAATTTAAAAAAGTGTTTAAATGATATTGCTGTAGTCTATTGTAGTGGGATATTTTTCCACAAGATGATGCTGTGTCCGAGTGTTATATATTTTTTGTATTGCGTTTTTATATCTCTTTAATATGCACCTTTTGGTGCATGTTACGAAATCAGTGTCAATGTTTGTTTTTTAATATTCAATCTTTTTATTCTTGAATGAACTGGCTGATTAAATGAATTTTTTAAAGATTAATGCTGCTGCCTTAATGGCTGTAATTGTCTCCATAACATCTGGTGTTTGGAGCGCAGCCCACTTCCGCCTTTCTGTTATTATGTCCCACATTACGTCCGTCTAGCCACACCACTGACAACATCATTCTGTGATGAAACAACGTAGGGAGGAGTCGGCGACGTGACGCTAGTGCATGCTGGGACGCAGCGGCCATCTTTCTGGTGGGGACTGCTGGAATCAAATGCAAAAACAAGCCAAGTTTATAAGCTGAGCTGAGTTCATTTCCTTGTTTTTTACCTACAATAAAACATTGTTTGATATACTGCGCATTGAGGTTTATCTCCTTCTATTCACATGGGAATATATGTGTGGTGATCATTACTGGAGCACATATTGAACAAGGAGAGCTGTTACCTGGGGTTGCTGCATCCATTATCCATTATCCATGGTCTGCTGTTACAGGAATATGGTGTATGGAGATTGATGGGCTTTTTTTTATTATTCATATGCGTTTGTGGCCCTTGTAGTGAGGGTCCACTAAGGAGGTTAAGCGGCTGTGTGATTGGGTGCCGGTAATGGTTTCTTCTGTCATTTACCTCCTGCTCTCCACTGTTTGATTCAAATTGGATATTCGTTCCTGGATTTATTCTCTATGGACTTTATTTACATGTGCTGCACCTTATCCATAGAAGCGTTTTTTGAGCTTCAGCGTCTAGAAGTAGAAAAAAAAAATTAGTTGGGAGCGTTTTTCCAGCAGAAAAAAATGCTGAATGCTCCTAAATGCATCTAAATGCTAATAAAATGCTCCTAACAGCTTTTTTTTTTCCTTCATGTACTACATAAACTGTAATAAAATACTAATGCTCCTATATGCTCCTAAAAGCTTCTAAAAGCTACTAAAATGCTACTAGAAACTGGCACAAAAATGCTATTATAAGCATTTTTCATTCAGCATTTCTTTCTAGCTTTTTTTGAGCTTATGAAAAACACTAGTGTGAATGGAGCCTAAACAAATGGCCAGAGGATCCTCTAATCTATACTAGACGCTACAGTAATCAGTGCTAAAAAAAATGCACTGTCACTGTATTAATGACACTGGCAGGGAAGGGGTTAACATCAGGGGCGATCAAAGGGTTAAGTGTGTCCCTAGGGGGTGCTTTCTAACTGTGGGGGCAGTGCTTTGACTGGGGGAAACAGATCTGTGTTTCTGCTTAACAGAAACACAAGATCTCCATTTTCCCCTGTGGCAGAATGAGGATCTGCCTTGTTTTCACAGGCAGACTCCTGTTCTGCCTCTCCTCGGAGCGATCAGCGGGTCCCGGTGTCCAATCACATACACAACTTGCTTTGTTAATGTCTCAGCATTCCTACATGAATAACATATAATACCCATAATATTTGTAATATGTGTGTAATAGTTTCTTTGTTGCTTTTTGCTGGGTGAATGTAACATTCCCTAACATTTGATCCTAAAAGGAAAATAGTTATAAGAAAATATGACCATGAGAAATCACATTCTCCAATAGAGAAAACAGCCCAACGCTATGGGCTAAGAACATTCGACCAGCAGGGGAACTATGAAGAATACTTTTCCACTATGTACAGCTTGTGGAGATTCATGTGGAAGCAGCAAAACAAATGGTTGTTTGGCAGAACCTAGTTGTGTGAAGCCATATATTTAGCAGTGGAATTATTACAACTGCTAAATATAACAGCTGATAGCTCCCTCCTAGGAAAAAAAACAGCATTTTAGGGGTAACCCCATTAAAAAATAGGCATAGGCCCCCCAAATTCCATTCCATGAGGTAAAGAAAAAAAAATAACAGACTAAAAAAAAAAAAATGAAGGGACCATGAATGCAATAAGGAGCAAGGAAAGAGCCATGATGTAACAGGTACTCCCATTATGGCATTGATATGGGTTGATTTAATAAGAAGTAAAGACTGTTTGTTTATTTTGCTAAATATTCACTGTGATTAGGTGAACCCATGTTCAACACTCAACTAATCATGTGCTAGCAAAATTGCAATTTGTCTTTATCCTTTTTCAGTGTGACCAAAGGGACATTTCATTTAGTTGTATTGGTCACATGATTGTGCAATGCTGTGGATTACAATAACTGGATATGAAAGGAAAGGTTTTAATACCGTTTTAATTCCCTGCCCCCGTATATCCGATCAGCCCCTAACCTGTCCACCTTTAGGAGATCCTTAAAAACGAACTTATTCAAGGAAGCCTATCCCACACCCACCTAACAACCCCATCAAATCATTCCCTGCATCTATTACTTTTTGTACCACCACCCCCTCCCTTTAGAATGTAAGCTCTACGAGCAGGGCCCTCCTGTCCCTTCTGTATTGAACTGTACTGTAATTGTGCTGTCCCCCCTCTAAAGGGCTGCGTAAACTGTTGGTGCTATATAAATCGTTAATGATAATAATAATAATACCGTGATGATCCCTGAATGTGTTAAAGCATCCAGTACATCAAGAGACAATTTTATAGTCAGTGGAAAAAGTTATGTGCAGCTCTAATAAATGAACAAACAAACCTGTATGGCTACAGTGCAATCTGAAAAGTGAACCAAACACTAAAAAGTGCCTATGTGATTTATTGTGGATCATAAACACTGTTAAACATATAATGTCACATGATATCAAACTGAATATATAGAAAAAATATATACAAATCAAGAAAAAATGTCCAGTGCATCCATATGTGAAAAACAAATGTTCTTTGAGGTTTTCAAGGAAGAAAGGAAGATTGAATGCCAATCCAAACAGCAGAGATCATATGAGTGAAGGAATCCACCACCAATTATGAAAAGGCTTACCGGAGCGAGTGGACTCAATAAGGCTCATACCCAGTGTTGGGACAAGGCCATTTGGTGCCCAGGGCGAAGATGGCAAACTGCGCACCCCCCCCCCCCGTTTTTAAGAAAGAATCAATGTTTCAAAACAAGAATATACTTAAAACAATACAGATTCAATTAGGTTTAATGCGATAGAAACAGAGTTCACTCTCACTCAATTTGTAAAATGCAGCATGAGGGGGTTAATGTATTGCCACTGGTTTCTGATACATTAGTGACCAGTGCCTGTTATTTAACCCCTTTGTGCTGCATTAGTGGCACCAGTGTAACACTGACACTGGTGCCATTTATGCAGCACAAAGGGGTTCTTTTACTGGCGCTGGTCTGATGGGGATATTTTATTTTAAGTGCAACACTGATGGGCATATTTTGTTGTGCTCGTCAGAATGCTCCTTAACATAAAATATGCCCATCAGCGTGATCCTTAACATAAAATAGCTTGCATGCTGATAGGCACATTTTGTTAAGGGGCACTCCGATGGGCACAACATAATATGCCCATCTGCGTTTCCCTTTACATAAAATGTGCCCATCAGTGTTGCTCTTAAAATAAAATATAGCCACCAGAGTGCCCCTTCACATAAAATATGCCCATCAGAGTGCCCTTTGCATAAAATGTGCCCATCAGCATGCTACTTATTTTATGTTAAGGGTCAGGCTGATGGGCATATTTTATGTTACGGGCACTCTGATGGGCATAACAAAATGTGCCCATTAGTGTTGCTCTTAAAATTAAAATATGCCCATCAGAGCAAATAAGTAGCATGTTAAGGGGCACTCTGGTGGCCACAACAAATTATGACCAGTGTGCCCCTTTAACAAAATATGGCCATCAGAGTGCCCCTTAACCACTGGGCACTTAAACCCCCTTAATAACCAGACCAATTTTCAGCTTTTGGTGCTCTCACATTTTGAATGACAATTACTCAGTCATGCAACACTGTATCTATATGAATTTTTTGTCCTTTTTTTTTCACACAAATAGAGCTTTCTTTTGGTGGTATTTAATCACCGCTGGGTTCTTTATTTTTTGCACTATAAAAGAAAAAAGACCGAAAAATCTGTAAAATAATACATTTTTCTTCGTTTTTGTTATAAAATTTTGAAAATTGGTAATTTTTCTTCATATATTTTGGCCAAAATTTATACCGCTACATATCTTTGGTAAAAATAACCCAAATTAGTGTATATTATTTGGTCTTTGTGAAAGTTATAGCGTCCACAAGCTATGGTGCCAATATCTGAAAATTGATCACACCTGAAGTACTGACGGCCTATCTCATTTCTTGAGACCCTAACATGCCAGAAAAGTACAAATACCCCCAAATGACCCCTTTTTGGAAAGAAGACATTCCAAGGTATTTAGAAAGATGCATGGTGAGTTTTTTGAAGTTGTCATTTTTTCCCACAATTCTTTGCAAAATCAAGTTTGTTTTTTTTTTTTTTTTCACAAAATTGTCATATTAGCAGGTTATTTCTCACACACAGCATATGCATACCACAAATTACACCCCAAAACACATTCTGCTATTACTCCCGATTACGGCGATACCACATGTGTGAGACTTTTACACAGCGTGGCCACATACAGACGCCCAACATGCAGGGGAGCACCTTCAGGCGTTCTGGAGCACCCAGGCCAATTCTGACATTTCTCTCCTACATGTAAAAATCATAATTTATTTGCTAGAAAATTACATAGAACCCCAAAACATTATATATGTTTTTTTAGCAAAGACCCTAGAGAATACAATAGCGGTCATTGCAACTTTTTATCTCGCACGATATTTGAGCAGCAATTTTTCGAACACCTTTTTTTTTTTTGTGGAAAAAAAAACAGTTTTTTGCTTTAAAAAAAACAAAACAGTAAGCTTAGTCCAATGTTTTTGCATAATATGAAAGATGAAGTTAGTAAATAGATAACTAACATGTCACCTTTCAAAATTGCACACGCTTGTGGAATGACGCCAAACTTCGCCACTTAAAAATCCCCATAGGCGACGCTTTAAAATTTTTTACTGGTTACAGAGGAGTTCTAGGGCCAAAATTATTGCTCTCGCTCTACCGATCGCAGCGATATCTCACATGTGTGGTTTGAACACCATTTTCATATGTGGGCGGGACTTACGTATGCGTTCGCTTCTGCATGCGAGCACACGGACAGGGGCGCTTTAAAATTTTTTAATTTTTTTTTTATTGTTCATTTTACTTCATTTTAGTTTGACACTTTTTTCCCAAAAACAATTTTTTTGATCACTTTTATTCCTATTACAAGGAATGTAAACATCCCTTGTAATAGGAATATGGCATGACAGGTCCTCTTTACAGTGAGATATGGGGTCAATAAGACCCCACATCTCACCTCTAGGCTGTGCCTGAAATAAAAAAAAAAAAAAAAAAAAAAAAAGATCCTGGCTTCGATCGTAGCGGTGAGTCGGTAGAAGCACCGGAGGGCGGCGGGAGGGGGGACGTCCCCTCTCGCCTCCCATAAGAACGATCAAGCAGTGTAACAGCCGCTATGATCATTCTTATGTTGTAGGGAATTGCCAACTGAAAAAGCTGATATCTGAATGATGCCTGTAGCTGCACCCATCATTCAGATATCCCCGCACAAAGTCAAGGACGTCGTATGACGGAAGGCGGTGAAGTGGTTAAAACGCTTTTTTTTTTTTTTTTTTTTAAACACAAAGTTGTCCATTTATACAATATTTCTAACACATAGCATGTACATACCAAAAATGACACCCCAAAATAGATTCTCCTACTCCTCCTGAGTACGGCGATACCACATGTGCGAGACTTCTACAGCCTGGCCACATACAGAGGCTGAGCATGGCAGGGTATGGCTGAGCATGGCAGAGCATGACTGGGTATCACCGAGTATTGCAGATTTTTGCAGGGCATTGCAGGGTATGGCTGGGTATGGCGGGGGGCTGAGCATGGATGGATGGATGTCTCTGTGCAGCGCTGTGGGCACTACAGATGCAGCCCACAACGCTACCATCCATCCATCCCCCTCCCCGCTCACAGTGTACCGATCGGTACACAGGAGGGGAGGAGAGGAAACGGCGTCATCAGATGACGCCGGTTTGTTTACATGTGATCGCGCCGTCACTTGACGGCGCGATCACATGGTAAACGGCCGCGATTAGCGGCCATTTACCGAGATCCGTGATGCGCTGGGTCCTCTGGACCCGGCGGTCACGGATGCTCTCGAGTGCGCGCCCGAGAGCAGAATTCTGGGAGGATGTCCCTGGACGCCCTCCCAGAGTTAAGCAACCGCCCTGTAGCCGTCATTTGGCTATGGGCTGGTTGTTAAGTGGTTAATAAATTATGCCCATTAGTGTGCAGCTTAGGAAACATGTGCCCCACATACCTTGAGCTCCGGAGTAGTCGGCACAAGCTGCAGTGGGGTGGAAAGCTGCGAGATATCTCGCAAGTGAGAGTCAGGACAGGAGCTGGGAGCCGCGAGTAGCAGGGGCATGGGGTGGAGCACGCACGTGATGTCACACCCGGCCGGGCACTCTTGTGACAGAAAACCAGGAGCCGCGAGTAGCAGGGGGTGGGGTGGAGCATGCATATGACGTCTCACCTGGCCAGGCGCTCTTGTGACAGAAGACTGGGAGTGAGAGCTGCGGTCAGGAGGTGGGGCACACACACGCAACGTCACTGGGAAACCCGCAGTCCCAGCAAGCCAGTGACTGCTACTACACTGGCGGCCTGGCGGTCCGGGCAAGAGCGTCGCTCGGTCCGTTCATGGGCTGCCATTTAATGACTGCTGTGCTTGTTTTAGAAGGACACTTCACTGCGCCCCCCCCCCCCCCAGCCCCAATAAAATGTACCGCCCAGGGCATCCGCCCCTTCCGCCCCCCCCTTGTACCGGCTCTGCTCATACCCCATGAGTCAACAAGGCAGGAGGTGTAATCACACCAATGAAGGAGCTTTCACACCGCTAGCGCCAGCCACAATGGTAGGTGATATCTGGGTCCTTGATGTAACTTGGTCCCGTGATGGTTAGATGGACTCGGCAAGTAGCAGATCAAAGGCATACCAAAGGATTACAAAAACTGCCATGATAGGAAACAAGGTTTTTTTTTCTTTGTTTTCCTTTTTTTTTTTCCATAAACTTTTATTGAAGTGAATAAAACGTACAGAAATACATTTTCACAGATGATGTCAAAAGAACATTTAGGAAATAATTGGTAGAAAATTGAATCACATGAAATATTTCAGAACTGAAATTGGCATATATAAGACAAATAATGAAATAAGATATAGGTTTGTCATATCAAGATTATACAGACATGAAAACTGTTGTTCTTCGATGGGGTGAGAGTCATTATGAATTAAATCTAATTTTCTAATATTTGTGTTTAATGATGTGTTGTATACAGATTGCTTAGAGCTGTGATCAATAACGTAATATATAAAAAGAGAAATAAATCCAAAACACAAGGGATATGGGTATAGGAGGGGAAAAAGGGGGGGGGAGTGAATGAGGGAAGGGGGGAGGGGGCTTCCCAGATTATCCTCTCGTTCGACTGGGATTGATGATAGTGATTATGATAGTTGGAGAGGTAATATTTCTTTGTGATGTGGATTTGTAGGTCCCATTTCCCTATCAGGATTGTATTAGGGATCTGGTTTGAGGCTGTCAGAGAGATTAGTACTTGGATTTTTAGTTCTGGAGAAGTGAGATTATATTCCATTGTTTATAGAGTATGCGTCTGTGGATTTGAAACGTTTCCAACTGTACCATGTTGCTGTGAATTTGGGTAGTGTTTCATGAGAGATGCTAATAAGTTCTTCAATTTTTTTCAATGTTGTTTAGTCTGCGGTACCATTCCTCTTTCGTTGAAGCAGATGGAGAACGCCAATGGCATGGGATACATTGTCTAGCTGCGTTTATCATAAACATGTTAAGTGATTTGAGGTATTCTTTTTGGGATCTTGGTGTGGTGAAGCAGGGAGGTTGCAGGGGACAAGTCGTTTTTATTAGATGCGATTGAGATGATGGTGTCGTGAACTGTCCTCCAAAAAGTCTGGATGACAGGGCTTGACTACCAAATATGAAGCATGGTACCTTCTTCCGTATCACATCGCCAACACCTATTTGTGGTAGAGCACGAGAATTTATGGAGCAGTGAAGGGGTTCTATACCGTTTTGAGAGGATCTTATATCCGCATTCTTGGGTAGCTACATTGAGGGAGCCCTTGTGGATGTATGTACAGATTGTTTCCCATTCAGAGTCGGTGATTTTGATATCAAGATCCTGCTCCCATGGAGAGAACACCTTGCTGGAGAACGCTGAACTGTCTTTAAAGAGAGCTACATAGGGCAGATATGAGATGACTTTAGGGAGTTTTTTTGGAACATAGTTCCTCTAGGGTGGTTAAGTCTCTCGTTCAATGTTGTGTAGTAGTCCCTCTGGTCAGGAAATGTTTCGGTTGTGTGTATGTCCATCTTGGAATGTGATTGGAAGATAATTTAGCATTTAAATCTTCCAGTGTTAAGAAAGTTCCTCCTCTATTGAAAAATTGGTTTGCTCGTAAGTCTTTGTGTGGCCAAATATGGATAAGGAAGATGTCATTTGTTCTGGGGGGGAACTCAGGGTTTCCACGTAGTGGAGTAAAAGGGCTCAGCCACGGATTGGGATTTGTTGCTTTGGTTGCGTTTTGAAATCTTGTCAATGTAGGGCCTATTAAAGGGTGTTGTTTGTTTTGGGTATGAATGTGTTGCGGGTGTATCCATGGTAGGGATCTCAAGGATTGAGAGGTAGTGGAATGCTCTAGAGTGACCCAATCTTTTACATCTTGATGTATGTTCCAATCAACTATCCTGGTTAAATGTATCGCCCAGTAATATCGGAGTAAGTCGGGGAGGGCTATTCCTCCCTTATCTTTTGGGAGGGTAAGACGGTCAAATTTAATTCTTGGCGATTTATTTCTCCAAATAAAGGAGGAGCAGGCTTGTCTAAAGGAGTTAAAGAAAGACGTGGGGATTTGTATTGGAATGGTTTGTAGTAGGTAAAGAAACCGTGGGGGAATTGTCATCTTGAGGAGTGAGGCCCTGCCAAACCAGAACACATTGAGGGCATTTCATCTTTTTAAATCTTCCTTGGTTTCTTTTAAGGCTGGAGCAGAATTATCTTGGAAGAGATTTGAGAGTGATTTTGGTATTTTATTTCCTAAATATGTCATTGAATTTTTGGCCCAGTTGAAGGGGAAGTTGGATTAGATTTAGAATAATTTATTTTAAGATTGGAGATTGTTTAGAAAAGCTTTAAATCTTTTAGAAGATTTGGTATCGAAATGTGTGGGTCAGTTAAAAAGAGTAGGAGATCATCGGCAAAGGCTGCAAGTTTATACAGTAGGTGTGATTTTTTTATTGTAATGCCTTTGATGTCGGGGTTAAGTCGTATTTTTTGCGTAAGGGTTCAAGCGTAAGTACAAAGAGTACCGGAGAAAGGGGGCAGCCTTGTCTGATGCCATTGTGGAGTTGAAAGGCATTTGAAAGGTGGCCATTGACCCAGACCCTAGCAGTAAGTGAGGTGTATAAAGCTCTTGAAACAAGGTTTTTTGCCTTGTCTATGTGCTGGAGCTGCGTTGGGCAAGGCTGCCTAGTGTAGCCCAATCCATTTGGTGTGAATAGACCATTCCAACTATTTTGGTGTTGTCAGCTTGTACAATATACTCTTCTTAGCTGCTGAGAAATGATGTGCTGATATATTGTACAGGCAGGAAATTCACTTGAAGCTCTGTGTCACTCTGAGCACACAGATAAATACCAGTGTCTTCGAGTTTCATTTTCCTCACGTTGAATACACTGGACTTTCTTTCTTTATCAAAGATCAGTTTAAACCTGCTCTCTTGTAATATATTGTCCTTAAAGTCTCTGAGTAGAAAGACGGGTCCCTGGCCAGGAATCATCCTGTACCAATTAATATAGTCACCAGAGGGCAGAGAGTTGTGGTCACAAGTGATGTTGAGGTCATCCTCTTCAAGGATCTGCATCATGGGCTTCTGTACTATGTTGGAACTACAGGTAGAACCTGGAAAGAATGAGAAAATCATTGAACACTGCTGAAACAAAGACTAGTTTAGCATTTAGAATATGTGAGGATGAAAGCATCATATCGTTCTTTAGCTATGAAACTCTTTTTCTACTTACACAGAAGGAAGGTGACTATCAACCTGAAAGAAACCATCTTCTATGGAACAGTTTGTTTGTGTTATGTGCATAGATGTGAAAAATGTCTTGTTTATGTGTGGTGACAGCTTTTAGCCATTGCCTTTTTATTCTAGATGATTAAACCACACCTACATAAAATACAAAGTGCAAGAAAAATGAACTGAACCACCAAACTATAATTCCATTAAGCACTTAAACCATAGCGCCGCCTACTGATTTACACACATACATGCAGTATATATTTATGTAAATATAAATACAGTAAGTGTGTGTGTGTGTGTGTATACACACACACATATATATATATATATATATATATATATATATATATATATATATATATATATATATATACACTGTATGTGTGTATATATATATATATATATATATATATATATATATATATTCCAATTATAGGCAGGTTGTTAAAAACATTTGTAAATTAAGAAAGCTTTCAGAAATAGAAGTGTTAATAGTTTATTTTTATCAATTAACAAAATAGAAAGTAAATAAACAGAAGAGAAATCAAATAAATATTTGATGTCACCAACCTTTGCCTTCAAAATAGAATTATTTCTTCTACAGTTTTTCAGTTTTAAAGAAATTAGACGGTTAGGTTGTTCCAAACATCTTTGAGAACTAGCCACAGATCTTCTCTGCCCTTCATGAACAAACCGCCTCCTGCTACAGCCAAATAATTCAAATTTTCACTCATCAATCCAGAGCACCTGCTGCCATTTGTCTGCACCCCAGTTTCTATGTTTTCCTGCATAATTGAGACGCTTAGCCTTGTTTTCACAGCAGAGGTATGGCTTTTTGGCCACAATTCCTCCATGAAGACCACTTCCAGCCAGACTTCTCCAGACAATGGATGAGTGTACCTGTGTCCCTCTGGTTTTCACCAGCTCTGTGCTGATGGCATTGCTGGACATCTTCCGTTGTCGAAAGGAAGTAACAATGATGAATCTTTCAGCTGCTGCATTAAAGTGTTTGTAACCCTAAAAAAAAAAAAATCCTGTTCCCATATAGCAGGTTAAACAGCACAGTGCTTGTACTGTCCTACCTGCCCCTCTGGAAGCTGAAATATACCTGGCTGATCCTGCCTGGTTCTGCCCTTCCCCCGTAAACTGACCACAGTTTATTATGGCTGCTGAGCCCTCAGGTCAGTTTACGTGCCTCCGTCACCCGCAGCTCTCCTCTCTGTTTGCCCCCATCCTTTCCCCCCCTCCCCTCCCTGCCTGTCAGCTTGGGAGTCTGTGTAGCCCCCCCCCCCCCGCTGCTTCTAGTAAAAAACTAAACTTTTAAAAATGTGCTGCGCCAGTCCCTCTCTTTTAAGCTGCCATCCTGCACCGTATAGTTTTGTGTAAAGTTTGTTAAAATCTATGCCTCTAAATACCTTTTTGTCATGTATCTTCAGGCCGGTCATGTGACTCCTGGCCGATCTTCTACTCCGATCCAGGGCTACAGCAAGAGGGGCCGAGCAGACAGCTCGGTGGTCCCGTGACCTCCAGGCTGACATCAGAGGGAGATCGCGGCCCCTCCTGCTGTAGCCCTGGATCAGAGTATTAGAGCAGCCGGGAGTCACGTGACCGGCCTGAAGATACATCACAAAAAGGTATTTAGAGGCATTGATTTTAACAAACAATTACGCAGTGCAGGATGGCAGCTTAAAATAGGGGGGGCTGGCAGCAAATCATAATGTTGGGTTACAAACTCTTTAAGTGTTCTTGGCTGACCAGTGCACTAACGGTCATCAATGGTGCTTCTTTGTGCACCTTCAAAAAAGTTAAATGAATTGAATTGATGCTGATTTGTAGCCATAGGATAGTCACACCAAATATTGATATGATTTCGATGTTTCTTCTGTTCGCTCACTTTGCATTTTGTAATTTGATAATAATAAACACTTAAAATATATATTTTATTTTTGACAGCATTCCTACTTTACAGCATTTCTTCACACCAGCCTATAGCTTTTGCACAGTACTGCATGTGTGTGTATGTATGTGTGTGTGTGTGTGTGTATATACACATTTGAATAAAAAAAAAAAATATATATATATATATATATATATATATATATATATATATATATTTATATTAATATATATATATTATAATTTTTTATTATGTTTGCAGGGACCCTTGCAAAAGACAAAACTATAGGCTTCCAATCCACTCGAAGACAATTGAGAATATAACTTCAAAATATGCATTGAGTTCCCCCATAGTACACCTAGGGGAGGCTTTTAAGCTCTTTCAGCCTGCCATTTACACCTCTGTTCTCCTTCTCACTTGTAGGAAAGGACTTGTCTTTGTTAACTGTTTCTGCTCCTGCTACAATGACAATAGAAGGAGGAGCAGTCCTTTTACTTATTTGGCACACGGTGCCAATCTCCCATCTCTATTGAACTGGAACAGGTGAAAAAATCCAACATTTAGGCAGCTTACTTTTATACACTACGCATCTTGAAAAGTCCACAGCCACTGGTGTGCACTGTAATGGGAGTGTTGGCAATGTGTCCTGAATGACACATCACTGTCAGTAAACTGTTTACTTTTTTCTTTCAACTTTATTGAAATGTCAAAAAGTGACATTTCATTTATCTTTATTCACTGCAGCAGGTTCAATGCAGTGTACTGCATTGCACATTATCTCATTATGAGTCATAAAATATATATTTATGGCAGGGCAAAAGGGGCAGCTGCCCTGGGCCCCATCATTGCTGTGGGGCCCAAAGCAGCTGCCTCATACTTGCCAACTATCCCAGTTTAATATCCCTTGTCCCGTGCTGTGTCCCGATATCTCAGTGTGAAGTTATGTTTCTAATGCTGCCCAGCTCTGCCCTATTGCCATGTACAGATGACTCACCTGCCGACCCTGTGTGTACATGTAAATAACCTGCATTGATATGTAAACTGCGGCAGTATTAATATGTAAATACCTGCAGATTGGGTACATTGATATTTTAATAGAGGCGCCATTCATATGTATATCATGCCCCCCTGATGTCATATTCACCATCGTTTCTACTGAATGCTGCCCACTGGAGAGGTAAAGGAGCATGCTTGAAAGTCCTGTCTACAACTGTGGTCATTAAGCCTAACATCAGCCTGTTCTACAAAGGTAAGCAAATTGGAGGTGGAATCCTTTTTCAAAATAACATGGTGGCACAGCACTGTGAATTTAGGTGCATGTGAATACACATCTCAGCAGATGTGTGAGGGTTTCATTAACAAATAATAGTACTGCTGTGTATCTGCTAAAGAGCAGCATGTTTCTGTGGTTTCAGGAGAGCGATTTTGTATGCATTCCCAACACACACAAATGTGAATGCAGGCTAAATTTCTCAGTTACATTGGTGGTAGAGGTAAATCTTCTTATTACATTGTGGCTTGGCGTACAATCCTTTCATTCACACTAGTGGCCAGTGTGAAGGTTGCCCTTACATTGGTGGTCAGTGTAAATCCCTCCTTACATTGGTGATTACTGTGAATGCTCCAATTACATTAGTGGTCAGTGTAAATCCCTATTACATTGGTGTCCAGTGTAGAAACTCCTCTTTATAATGGTAATCAGTAATAAAATCAAAACTTGCATTTGTGGTCAGTTTTGAATCTTCCCTTATATTGGTGGTCCATATAAAAGTCCCCTTTAAATTGGTGGTGAGTGTAAATCTCCCCTTACATTGAAGGCCAGTGTAGAAATCCCCCTTTATTTGTTGTTGATGTAAAATCCCCCATTACATTGGTGATCAGTGTACATTTCCCTTTTGGTGGTAAGTGCAGCATTGCTCTTACAGTGGTGGTCAGTGTAAATCCCCCCTAAAATTGGTGGTCAGTGTAGAAGTGTCACCTTACATGGAGGTCATTGTATATTCCCCCTTACATAGGTGGTTGGTGTAAATGCTCTTATTACATTGGTGTCAGTGTCCCTCTTTATATTGGGTGGTGTAAAATCTCCCATTACACAGTGGTCAGTGCTAATCCCCCCTCACATTGGTGCTCAGTCTAAATCCCTCCTCACATTGGTGGTCAGTCTAAATTCCCCATTATATTGATGGTCAGTGTAGAATCCCCCACTATATATTAGCCAAAGATTTTCAGCTTTGCTCTACATGATTCAGAATTTGCCACAGTGTACTGCCTCCTAACTAATCCCATCAACCCCCCCCCCAGCATTGCCACTGATCACACCCCTCTCCCCCAGCAGTGCCACTGACCCCAGGAGTCCTAGGATCCCTAGGAGTTTTCTGTCTAACGATGGGTCCCCTCACCTCCCAGTCAATGGTGTGCAGGCAGTGAGGAGATGATGTGCTATAACCTTTAGCAAACAATCAGTGAGCAGTAATGATACACACTAACTTCTTGCAACCAATCACTGAGCGGTAAGGATATGCAATAACCACTAGCAACCAATCAGTGAGCAGTAATAATGTGCACTAACCTCTAGCAACCAATTACATAGTGGTAAGAATGTCTAGCAACCAATCAGTGAGAGGTATCGATGTACAGTAATCTCTAGCAACCAATCAACAAGCAGAAGTCATGTGCTGTAACCTCTAGCAAATAATCAGTGAGCCATATAGTGTACTGTAACCTCTAGCAGCCAGTCAATGAGCGTTAATGATGCACTGTAACACCTGGCAACCAATCGCAATCGCTGCCTTATCTGATTCAGTAAACTGATTTTGAGTCTAGCTGTAATTTATTGTATGCCTCAGAGCAGGTGCCGAGTGAAATTGCATGGGGGGGGGGGCAAGAAAATGTTTGCCCAGGTTTCAATCAATATTATTATAAAGATTTTTTTTTGGATGCCGCAACTATTGTCTGTATAGGTAAATGACAGTAGGATAGGAAGTAATGAGCCATCCCTACGTTACTTTTGTATGAGCTGTATTTTCAGCATGGTGTTCAAAGTACCTGAAATACCCTTTGAACTAATCCTATATGAACCTCCAAACTATAAAATGACAATTCTCCATTTTTAGAGTTGGACTTGAAGCTTATTGTTAAGTATTGGCATAATAAAGGTTTGTATGTTTCCAGAGAAAATTGAGTACTGTCCGTGACACCGTGTCACAATTGCACTAACACGGCTACAATCACATCAAGTATGTTTACAATAAATATACACAATAATACATCTTTATTTTATCAACGCCATTAGAAGCAAAAAAAATGAAAAGACATAACATGCCTTTTGCAGGGCTCTGCATATAGCTTTTATATCCCCAGTATATAACATGGTAAAATCAGCCACACTGGTTATGCAATTCATAAACATTTGGACCATGGAATATAATGTCATCAATTATCTCAATCTTCCTAAATCTATCATACTTACTCATTCAGAAGCTCCTTAAATTCAAATGATTACAAAATCAATCCCTTCCGGGAGCAGACAGTACATCCCTTAGCATAGGGATAACCATCCGTATAACTTATAATAAAGTTTTAATTTATATCTATTATTTACAAATTATTTTATAGATGTGCGGCCTTTGCAGTATACTGTATATAAAATGCAGTTGTATTTGTGTATACAGCTTACAATGTTATTTGGTAATTATTTTTTTATTATACTACCACATTTCTGACTACTAGGTCTTTCCCGATGTCTATTTCAGAAAATGACATCTGAACATGTCTGTCAGCACTCTGCGAGATCCCTGGGCCTTATTTTAACTCTCTACAGTGCCTTCAAAAAGTATTCATACCCGTTGAAATTTTCCACATTTTGTCATGTTACAACCAAAAACGTAATTTTACTTTATTGGGATTTTATGTGAAAGACCAACACAAAGTGGCACAATTTGTGAAGTGGAAGGAAAATGATAAATGGTTTTCAACATTTCTTACAAATAAATATATGAAACGTGTGGCGTGCATTTGTATTCAGCCTCCTTTACTCTGATACCCCTAACTAAAATCTAGTGGAACCAATTGCCTTCAGAAGTCACCTAATTAGTAAATAGAGTCCACTTGTGCGAAATTTAATCTCAGTATAAATACAGCTGTTCTGTGAAGCTCTCAGAGGTTTATTAGCGTACCTTAGTGAACAAACAGCAATATGAAGGCCAAGGAACACACCAGACAGGTCCGGGATTAAGTTTTGGAGAAGTTAAAAGCAGGGTTAGGTTATAAAAAAATATCCCAAGTTTTGAACATCTCACAGGGACTGTTCAATTCATCATCCAAAAATAGAAAGAGTATGGCACAACTGCAAACCTACCAAGACATGGCCATCCACCTAAACTGACAGATCAGGCAAGTAGAGCATTAATCAGAGAAGCAGCCAGGAGACCCATGGTAACTCTGGAGGAGCTGCAGAGATCCACAGCTCAGGTGGGAGAATCTGTCCACAGTACAACTATTAGTCGTGCACTTCACAAATCTGGCTTTTATGGAAGAGTGGCAAGAAGAAAGCCATTGTGGGGGACACAGCAAAAATGTTAAAGAAGGTGTTCTGGTCAGATAAGACCAAAATTTAACTTTGTGGCCTAAAAGCAAAATGCTATGTGTGGCAGAAATCTAACACTGCACATCACCCTGAACGCACCATCCCCACCGTGAAACATGGTGATGGCAGCATCATGTTGTGGGGATGCTTTTCTTCAGCAGGGACAGGAAAGCTGGTCAGAGTTGATGGGAAGATGGATGGAGCCAAATACAAGGCAATCTTAGAAGAAAACCTGGTAGAGTCTGCAAAAGTCTTGAGACTGGGGCTGAGGTTCACCTTCCAGCAGGACAATGTCCCTAAACATACAGCCAGAGCTACAATGGAATGTTTTAGATCAAAGCATGATCATGTGTTAGAATGGCCCAGTCAAAGTCCAGACCTAAATCCAATTGAGAATCTGTGGCAAGACTTGAAAATTGCTGTTCACAGATGCTCTCCGTCCAATCTGACAGAGCTTGAGCTATTTTGCAAAGAAGAATGAGTTTTCCTGACACCAAGAGAAAAAAGTTGACAGGGGAGAGCAAAGCCTGTGATTGACAGCCTCATCTTTGTTCCTGTGTGAAGAGGGGGTGTGTCCTCTCCCTCCAGTCAGTTCTCAGAGCTCTCCTCACCAATGTAACTTCGGCTCTCCGCCCCCTGTTTTTCAGAGCTGAGAGTTCCGATGTAAATTCTTCACTTTGAAAGGACTCACAGGGCAGAAGACTAAACTGGTACAACATATGTAGGAGGATTTGTTTAATCAAAAGTTTGTAGAATTCACCTCCGTAACATCTCTAAAATTCGCCCCTTTTTAACAAATGAAACCACCAAGCTCCTCATTCACTCCCTTGTTATCTCTCGCCTTGACTATTGCAACTCCCTTCTCATTGGCCTACCTCTCCATAGGCTATCCCCTCTTCAGTCTATCATGAATGCTGCTGCCAGACTTATCCACCTTACCAACCGCTCAGTGTCTGCCAACCCTCTACTCCAATCCCTACACTGGCTCCCAATCACCCAGTGAATTAAATTCAAAATACTAACCACAACATACAAAGCCATTCACAACTCTGCCCCGAGCTACATCACCAATCTTGTCTCCAAATATCACCCAAATCGACCTCTCCGCTCTTCTCAAGACCTCCTGCTTTCAAGCTCTCTCATCTCCTCCTCCCATGCTCGTCTCCAGGATTTCTCCAGAGCCTCCCCCATCCTCTGGAACTCGCTACCTCCATCTATCCGGTTATCCCCTACTCTTGCTACCTTCAGGCGATCCCTGAAAACTCATCTCTTCAGGAAAGCCTATCACGTCTCCAACTAATCTCCTACCACTTCCAACAGCTCATTCCCCACAGTTACAACCTTTTGTACCACCTGCCCCACCCTATTAGATTGTAAGCTCTTCTGAGCAGGGCCCTCTTAATCCTCTTGTATTTTATTGTATTATAACTGTATTGTCTCCCTTTCATATTGTAAAGCGCTGCGTAAACTGTTGGCGCTATATAAATCCTGTATAATAATCATAATAATAATAATCTGTGTATCACCTGAGGCCAGTCACTTTACTGGGCATGTAAGGGTTTACAACTACTTTAAGCCTTTTTTTTTTTTTCAAAAAAAGAAAAAGATTGGTGTAACTCCTGGAATTAGCTGGAGTTAGGCTTAGGGGGCTTTTTTTTCCATATTTATCACGCTGAGAAGACATTTTTGTGCTCTATCACAATTTATTAAGCAGGTGCGTTCTTATTACTATCTCTGTGCTTATCCCTGAAAATACATTGTGAGAAGAAATTAGAAATCCCCTGATTTTTCAGCTGGGAATAGACACAAGTGAGGTGGATGGAGGAATCCTGTCCGCTGTGTTATTTTGGACTCCTCCACTGTCAGAATACACTGATTAGTGGCTGCTGATTGAGAAAACATTTCCAAAAGTCCCATTCAACAGAGGTCGGTCATTAAAGTGACTTCTGGTTAGCAGGAATGACCATAGATGGATCAAAATTCATCCCTGCTGTAACCAAGGATGCTGTTAGAAATCACAGAGACCTGTACAGTGTACCTGACAGAGTCGCCCCCCCCCCGAAAAAAATCAAAATTATTTTTTTTCACTAAAAATACACTAAAATCGTTATTAGCACACAAACACAATATAACTTTAAAAACACCTGCTAAATGTAAAAGATAAAATGGTATTGAGTTAATAAATAAAGCTCTGTGTAAATGAGGTCTTGGAGCTCATTCCCATGTGTGCTGTGGCCTGTACAGCATGAATCAGTGGCTTGTTTATGTGTATGGAGCCACCTGGAGCTGTGTGAAGCCTATGGTATGTGGGTGTAGGTGTATGGTTCCAAACACAATCAAATTGACCTGTGGCCCATGCTGTATCTTGGCCTAGGCCGACAAGGCCCAGGCCTAGGGCGGTGCTTTGCAGGGGGACAACACAAAAAGAATCCCGCCGGCTTGTGCTACACTTTTCTTTTAGTACAGCGCCAGTCTTATGGGGCAGACTGGGTCAGGAGGCAAATCGGTCTGCTGCCCCCATAAAGCGGCTGCATTGCTGCCAGTATGCGGCCGGCATTCCACTACTGTGGGGGGGGGGGGGCGCTGTTTCTAGTTTTGGCTGTCCTATCATCACAGCAGACCTCTCACCTGAGTTCTCAGCTACAGAGAGACAGATGCCATGTCGGGAGGCTGAAACTGTCTGAAGGAGATAGTTAGATGACAGGTGCGGGCCAGTAGAGTAAAGGGAGAGGAGCTCTCCACTGTGTGAGGAGACCCCATGTCGGGAGAGGTGCAGTGGAGACACGTGATGGGACCCAGGCAAGCTATAAGTACCCAGGCTGGAAGGAAAACCACACCAGTTGTGTGGAAATTGCAGGCCAGTACCTAGCTGCCATGGGGCTTCTAATCTGGATAGTAGGGATGGTGCAGATGCAAGGGAGACTGAGATGGTCAGCTACACTTAGTAGATTTCCTGAAAAACTTGAGGTGATCACAATCTAAGGGTTTTCAAGCTTGCAATGAGGCATATGGCAGTTAAATATTATGAAATCTTCTTCTTATTTATTTGCCTTTGGCAAAGGAGTTGCTATACAGTGGGGACGGAAAGTATTCAGATCCCCTTACATTTTTCACTCTTTGTTATATTGCAGCCATTTGCTAAAATCATTTAAGTTAATTTTTTCCTCATTAATGTACACACAGCACCCCATATTGACAGAAAAACACAGAATTGTTGACATTTTTGCAGATTTATTAAAAAAGAAAAACTGAAATATCACATGGTCCTAAGTATTCAGACCCTTTGCTCAGTATTTAGTAGAAGCACCCTTTTGATCTAATACAGCCATGAGTCTTTTTGGAAAAGATGCAACAAGTTTTTCACACCTGGATTTGGGGATCCTCTGCCATTCATCCTTGCAGATCCTCTCCAGTTCTGTCAGGTTGGATGGTAAACGTTGGTGGACAGCCATTTTTAGGTCTCTCCAGAGATGCTCAATTGGGTTTAAGTCAGGGCTCTGGCTGGGCCATTCAAGAACAGTCACAGAGTTGTTGTGAACCCACTCCTTCGTTATTTTAGCTGTGTGCTTAGGGACATTGTCTTGTTGGAAGGTAAACCTTCGGCCCAGTCTGAGGTCCTGAGCACTCTGGAGAAGGTTTTTGTCTAGGATATCCCTGTACTTGGCCGCATTCATCTTTCCCTCGATTGCAACCAGTCGTCCTGTCCCTTCAGCTGAAAAACACCCCCACAGCATGATGCTGCCACCACCATGCTTCACTGTTGGGACTGTATTGGACAGGTGATGAGCAGTGCCTGGATTTCTCCACACATACCGCTTAGAATTAAGGCCAAAAAGTTCTATCTTGGTCTCATCAGACCAGAGAATCTTATTTCTCACCATCTTGGAGTCCTTCAGGTGTTTTTTAGCAAACTCCATGCGGGCTTTCATGTGTCTTGCACTGAGGAGAGGCTTCAATCGGGCCACTCTGCCATAAAGCCCCGACTTGTGGAGGGCTGCAGTGATGGTTGTCTTTTTACAACTTTCTCCCATCTCCCGACTGCATCTCTGGAGCTCAGCCACAGTGATCTTTGGGTTCTTCTTTACCTCTCTCACCAAGGCTTTTCTCCCCCGATAGCTCAGTTTGGCCAGACGGCCAGCTCTAGAAAGGGTTCTGGTCGTCCCAAACGTCTTCCATTTAAGGATTATGGAGGCCACTGTGCTCTTAGGAACCTTAAGTGCAGCAGAAATTTTTGTCTCTGAGCTCTTCAGGCAGTTCCTTTTAACCTCATGATTCTCATTTGCTCTGACATGCACTGTGAGCTGTAAGGTCTTATATAGACAGGTGTGTGGCTTTCCTAATCAAGTCCAATTAGTATAATCAAACACAGCTGGACTCAAATGAAGGTGTAGAACCATCTCAAGGATGATCAGAAGAAATGGACAACACCTGAGTTAAATATATGTGTGTCACAGCAAAGGGTCTAAATACTTAGGACCATGTGATATTTCAGTTTTTCTTTTTTAATAAATCTGCAAAAATGTCAACAATTCTGTGTTTTTCTGTCAATATGGGGTGCTGTGTGTACAATAATGAGGAAAAAAAATAACTTAAATGATTTTAGCAAATTACTGCAATATAACACTGTATATTATAGTGACCTACCATAGATATCAGCTACTGATAATCTATATAGGAGGTAGGTGTTAATGTTTATACAGTAGATGTCTAGATTATACAGTAGCATGGGGTACCCAGGGTAAAAGGAAAGCTATACTATTTGGGTGAAACTTGCATGGCACTTACCTAGCTGCCAAAGGGCTTTTAATCTAGGGATGAAGCAGACACAAGGGACATTGACATGGTCACCTATACCTTGCAGGTAGATAGTAGGACTCTCCTGCAATACTTTGCTTGTGTCAGTGGTATATATTAAGGAATCTTAGTTTTATTTCTATCGATTGCTGATGAAAAAGTAAACAGATGGCTTTATTTGTTCCTGCCCCCAATCCTTCCTTTGCTCAATGCCTGGACCACATACCTTCATCACTGTGCTATATGTTTTCTGCTGCATCACTGGCATGGTTATATCCTCTTAGTCCTCTCCATAAATTTAGCAGACGTGTGCTTAAAGTAGAACTTCAGTGGAACCTCGGATTACGAGCATAATCGGTTCCAGGAGTATGCTCATAATCCAAAGTATTCGCATATCAAAGCAAGTTTTCCCATTGAAGTCAATGGAAACGAAAATAATTTGTTCCGCATTGACTTCAATGGGATGCAATACCGCATGCGGCTAGAGGCGGAGGCGGGGGCGCTGGAGAGCCTCGGAAATGGCCGAAAAAGCTGTGCTGTACTCGGGCCTTTCCGTGCATTTCCGAACGTGACGTTTGGTTCTGCTCGGCGCTCCCCCACCTCAGGCCAAAAGTGGTACTGCACACCGCTTTGGCCTGAATCGTGCTCGTTTTGCGAGACAACACTCCTTTAGGAGGGCTGACTATGCCGCCTTATCGGTGGCCCTGGCTGTAGCACCAAATATCGATCTATCTGTGGGCAGCTTTAGTTCCTACTTGACTTGTCAATGTTTAATAAACAACTCGTTAGGGACTTATATCCATGAAAAGTCTTATCCCTGCTTATCACCAGCTTTTTACTGTTTATTAAACGTACAGGTGATAAAAAAAATTGGAAAAGAATCAAGAAGTGACCATTTTACAGATTAATAACCACTTCAGCCACAGAAGGATTTGCCCCCTTAATGACCAGGCCATTTTTTGCGATACGGCACTGCGTCGCTTTAACTGACAATTGCGCGGTCATTCAATGTGGCACCCAAACAATATGTTTTTCCTTTTTTCCACAAATAGAGCTTTCTTTTGGTGGCGATCGATCACCTCTGCGGTTTTTATTTTTTGCACTATAAACAACAACAAAAAAGTCAATCTTGAAAAAAAAGCTATATTTTTTACTTTTTGCTATAATATCCCCCAAAAAAATATATATATAAAAAAATTTCTTCAACAGTTTAGGCCAATATATATTCTTCTACATATTTTTAGTAAAAAAATAAATAAATAATCGCAATAAGCGTATATTGGTTGGTTTGCGCAAAAGTTATAGCGTCTACAAAATAGGGAATAGATTTATGGCATTTTTATTATTATTTTTCTTTACTAGTAATGGTGTAATCTGTGATTTTTTGCGGGACTGCGACATTGCGGCGGACAGATCGGACTTTTGACACTTTGAGACCATTGACATTTATACAGCGATCAGAGCTAAAAATAGCCACTGATTACTGTATAAATGTCACTGGCAGGGAAGGGGTTAACACTAGGGAGCGATCAAGGATTTAACTGTTACCTAGGGAGTGTTTCTAACGGTGGGGGGATGGAACAGGAAAACTGTCTTTCCTCCCCTGACAGAACAGAGATCTGTCCATTTACATGGACAGATCTCCTGGCCAGTGAGCATCTCGCCCGCCGACCACGCGCATCGGCTCTGGTGGCGTGTGCCCCCTACAGCTTTTTAAGTGGCCAATGTACAGTTACGCCGATTCACCCAGGGGAGCCAACCTGCCGCAGTATAACTGTGGCAGCTGGTCCTTAGGTGGTTAACAGTAAAACTATGGTCAATCTTAAAAAATGACATATATCATGCAGTCTGTCACTAGCATTAACACAGAGGTTTTTGCTTTACTGAGTCCCCTTGTTACAGTTTACTTTTTGATCCAGTATTTCTGACATTCTGTAATGTGAGGACAACGCCGTTTGTTTCCCAGTGAACGCATGCAACCTGGTGCCACCCTGTGGATAGGATATTATTATTTGGACAAGCTGATTTAAATAAACTTTACCTTAAGACAAACAAGCAAAGTTTATCACCAACACAGACATGGTGATAATGTTTTTTTTGGGTGAATAACTGAGAAAAGAGCCAGAAAGTTACCAATTTACACATTATCAGGCATAACTACAGGATTGCTTGAGCTGTAAACCATCCAATTGAGCACGTTGCAGCATGTAGCACCTCAATGCTCCCCCATGACCCTCAGGAGGGATTCATTAACATCTGTAGGATTGTCTTTGGTGAACAGATGCAACAGGAAAAACTCATGACACATTTGGTTTCACAAGCAACTATTTTTTTTTGCTGCTTGCAACTGCTGCACCAAATTACTTAGGGTCCGCTTACACCAGCAGGTGGGCTTTATGATGCATATAATGCATGTGCTGGTGTACGTTGTGTTCCCCCATTGTGATGCATTGTAACATCACATGCTTTTCCTTTATTTTGGCTTTATAAAAAAAGTAAATAGGATCATTTAAATTATAGTCTAACCACTTCAGCCCTGGAAGATTTTACCCCCTTCCTGACCAGAGCACTTTTTGCGATTCGGCACTGCATCGATTTAACTGACAATTGCGTGGTCGTGCAACATTGTACCCAATCAAAATTGACGTCCTTTTTTTCCCACAAATAGAGCTTTCTTTCGGTGGTATTTGATCGCCTCTGCGGTTTTTATTTTTTGTGCTATAAACAAAAAAAGAGCGACAATTTTTAGTTTTTGCTATAGTAAATATCCCCCTAAAATATATAAAAAAACTATTTTTTTTCCTCAGTTTAGGCCGATATGTATTCTTCTACATATTTTTGATAAAAAAAAAAAATCACAATAAGCGTATATTGATTGGTTTTGCAAAATTTATAGCATCTACAAAATAGGGGATAGTTTTATGGCATTTTTATTTTTAATTTTTTTTATTAGTAATGAAGGCGATCAGCGATTTTTATCGGGACTGCGACATTATGGTGGACACATCGGACATTTTTGACACATTTTTGGGACCATTGTCATTTATACAGCAATCAGTGCTATACAAATGCATTGATTCCTGTGTAAATGACACTGACAGTGAAGGGGTTAACCACTAGGGGGCAGTGAAGGGATTAAGTGTGTCCTAGGGAGTGATTCTAACTGTGAGGGGGAGTGGCTTGAACACACAGGACAGTGATCACTGCTCTCGATCACAGAGAGCAGTAGATCACTGTCCTGTCACTAGGCCGAACGGGGAATAATTTGTTTACATAAGCATCTCCCCATTCTTCCTCTCCGTGACACGTGGTCACGGAGACCGCAGCGGGCACGCGCACCTCTAGTGGCACGCTCGCGACACCGCTTCTTAAAGGGCATGTACCTGTACGCCCTTTTGCCTGCCAGAGCTATTCTGCCGACGTACATCGGCGTGCGCTGGTTGGCAAGCGGTTAAAATATATGTAAACCCACACCTTGTATAACAACCTATTCAGTTTGAAATAGAAATGAAAGGCCCTTTCCTCCCCTTTATATAAGTGATCTAATGCCCTCTGTTCTCAGCTGCATAAGTAGATCAGAGAGCTGGGGGAGGAGAAACAGCAGCACACTGGTCTCCCCAGTTAATGCTATGCATGGGGGGGTGTCAGTCTGGTCATTGGTGGAGAGAAGGCACAACTAAAAAAAAACTGACCAGACTGTGCTCCCATGCCTAGAGTGGTCAGTTTTTAATAGGAAAGCAGAGGGACTGACAGGAACACCAGGGATTTCTCACAAAGGAAGCAATACAAAGAGAACATGATACTTTTTCATACATGTGCATGGTACAGCAGGCACATATCAGGAATACATACCTCCCAACCTTTTGAGATGGGAATGAGGGACACCTATCAGCAAAAGTATGCAGGCATAGGACACACCCCCTGGCACGCCCCCTTAAAGGAGAATTGTACAAAAAAACAAGATTGGTTAAACGTACAAGTACTTTTTTACCACTACTGTTCCTTTATATTGGCTTTTGAAATTTACAAATGCAGCAATTTAGAAATTGGATGAAAGGTTTAGCGCTGGAAAACACTTTTTAATAGATAAAAAGTGCATTTTATATATATCTATATAGATCAGACCAAAATGAGGGACAAATGAGGAGGAATGAGGGACAGCGGGACATTGCTCCAAATCAGGGACAGTCCCTCGAAATCAGGGACAGTTGGGAGCTATGGGAATATGACATATTGGTTTTACATAGTCTTTAAAGGATTAGTGCAGTAAAACACATCTGGTAGGCCATATACCAGTCGGCCTTGGATCGCTGCTGGAGTTGTCGTTGAGACCGGGGCACGCTATATCATATCTATTGGAGCTGTTCCTCCCTCCAACCCTATTGGCGGGCAGTCCGGGACCTCCTCCAGTGGCTATTTGATGTAGATATTCCTCTCTACCCTACATTTTTCATACTGGGCCTCCCTCCTGTCATACTCCCTGGACTAGCCAAAAAGCTAGCAACGCAAATACTTACAGCAGCCAGATGTCTAATATCCTTATACTGGAAATGCCTGAACCCTCCGTCATTATCTGATCTGTATACCAGAATTAAAGACGTAGAGATTATGGAATCCATGACAGCCAGACTTACAGATAAAATAGATAGACATACAGCTACATGGGAGCCATGGTACAGGAGGTTGGAGCCCCCCCCGTGATTCCATGAGATCTTCCCCGCCTTGAGCGATTGTACACACTTGGAGCCCTGGAGAGATGAGCCCTAATGTATGGACCCCTTTCTTTTTCTGTTTACCTCTTTCACTTTCCCTTTCTTTTCTTCTCTCTCCTTTCTCATATTTCCTCTTTGAGAAGAATGGACCAAACAATTTTCATAAGTCAGTCTAGTTTTGTACGGTCTGCTCTCCCCTTTTTTTCTAGAGAAATGTGTTATGGACACTATGCTTTTATTATAAAAAAAAAAACAAAAACACATCTGGTAATACATTTCTAAAGAGATCCTAGCTGAGAAAAAAGAGGGGCAGGGGGATTTGGTTCCAAGAGATGGACAGTCCCTGCAAATGAGATTGGGAGATATGTTAAAGTAACCCTTTTTTTGAGTCACTATTCTATATACTTCCTAACCATAGCTTGCTACAAGTTACATGTGCATGTTTATATATTGTACGGGTAGGAAATAGATCTGTAGCTCTGTGTCTCTCTGAGCACACAGATACATATCACTGTCTTCAGGTCTGACATCCTTTATCAAGAGTACACTAGACTTTTTGCCATCAGGGAAAGTTAACTTGAACTTCTTGTCCAGGGACTCAATATCATTGTAACCACCAATTAGGAATAATGGTCCCTGAGATGGGGAAAGTCTGTACCACTGGATGACGTCATTAGAAGTGGGGTGTGCACATGTAAGAGTCACATCTGTCCCTGCTGCAGTCTCCATACTCGGTGGTTGTGTTACATTAGAGCTACAGATAGACCCTGCAAAAAAATGAGATAAATAAAAGAAAATCATTATTTACTAGTGTAACTAAAAACAGAATTTCATAAATAACTAAAGTAGTTTTAAAAACCTTATCAGATCATGTATTTTTCTAACCATATCACATAATATACTTACAGAGAAAGATGAGGAGCGTCGCCCTGAAGTAAAACATTTTCTATTTACTGCTTTGTTTCCAATTGACAATGAATGTGTGTGACAGATATATATGTGCAGAACAGCCACTTATTTCCTGTGTTGTCGTCATTTATATTTTGGGTAGGGTATAGTCACATCCTGCGAAGAAAACCACCATATTTATCATATTAAAGTGTACTGCCACCTAGTGATATCATTGCTAAATAGTATTCCAGTGATTTGGTTTACTAACTAGCTCAAGATAGAGATTTCAGAAAGCTAGAACTTCTTCATTTAGGATGACTGTACTCAAGGTTCATTTTCCACCCCCAATATCTTCTCTTGCACCTTTTTTAAATAGAACCCAGACAACAGGGTACCCATAATACATTTTTTATGGCAACCCTAGGTGAGCCCCAAGGCTTCCATCACGTTTGATCCCTATTTATTCTTCTACATTTAATTAAAAAAGGTGGTCCACGTCCCCTTTTTTTCTCATCTATATTCACCCCTTTGCCTTTCTTTTCTCCTATATTTTTCTGTTCTTGAACCCCCACCCCCTTCCACCATCCACCCACTGTGGTTAACACCCACCCTTCCTTTCTTTTCCCTTCCACCCTCATGTCCTCTCCCATACTCATCCTTGTCACTGCTCCTATCTATCCTTTTTTTTTTATTTTTTTTTTTTACCTACCTTTTCTATCCTTTTTATCCTAATAACTATGTAACCTACACTAATAGGGCGTACACACGGTCGGACTTTGTTCGGACATTCCGACAACAAAATCCTAGGATTTTTTCCGACGGATGTTGGCTCAAACTTGTTTTGCCTACACACGGTCGCACAAAGTTGTCGGAATTTCCGATCGACAACCACGCGGTCACGTACACCACGTACGACGAGACTAGAAAAGGCCGGTTCAGAACCAAGCGCAGCACCCTTTGGGCTCATTTTGCTAATCTCGTGTTAGTAAAAGTTTGGTGAGAGACGATTCGCGCTTTTTCAGACTCGTGGTTTTCAGATCGTTTTCTGCTGTTCAGTTTGTGCTTGTGGGTTTGTATCTGCTCTTCAGTGCGTGCAGTCAGTTCGTATCGGAGTTTTCTGTGTGATCTTGCATGCTCGTTGCTGTTTTTCAGGTCGCTCTTCACAGGCCTTGCTGTTCTTCAGTGCGTTCTGTTACTTCGTTCTGAGCAGCCGACCGTTTTCTAGCCATGTTTCGTATGCATACTCCTCGTAGAGTTTGTGCTGTGTGGGGGCTTGGTGTTGGGGTCCTGACCTTGACACAAGTCCAGTCCATGAACAGGGTGGGGAGGAGTTCATGGACCAAGAATTGGTTGCTTCAGCGTGACCAGTTCTGTCATATGCCTTTGCTCTGTGAGATCCGTGAGAATAATCCTGATGATTCCAGGAACTTTCTCAGGATGACGGACCCCGTGTTTCACAGTTTGTTGGCTTCGCTGACCCCCTATATCAGCAGGCAGGATACCTGCATGAGGCAAGCCATCACTCCGGAGCAGAGGTTGGTCGCTACCTTGCGGTATTTGGCCACAGGGAGAAGCAGGACCTCAAGTTCTCGACAGGCATCTCCCCCCAGGCTCTTCTTTGTGGACATTTACTGCTTGTGTTTGTTTGAGCTGACCCTGACAGAAATGTGTGGAGTGCAGAAAATGTCGTGATTGTGTAACCTTATACAAAGCACTGTTGGCTGTTATTTACTAAATGCAAAGACACTTTTCACTACAAGTGCACTTGCAACTGCACTGAAACTGCACTTGTAGTGCAAAGTGGATTTGCCCTTAGGAAATTACCCCCATTTTCTCATAAAACAACAATTACATCACCCCAAAAGTGTTGTAGCGTTGAGACAATAATCCACACATTCTTGATTAACAATCTTTTTAATACCTGCACAATCACATGTGCATTTACCAAAGGTTTTTCTGACAAACCAACATGTTTGTTGTATAACAATTTTTGTGGTGTCATTATCCAAAATCAAAATGTGCATTTTATAGAAAACAGGCCGGTGTAAAACCAACAAGAAAGACACAAATCTTGATCTTACAAAGTTCACATTTGGTAGAACTTGAAGGCAATATCAGACATGAGTATTTAGGAACTGTGTTTGATATTGCGTTCAGATGGGGGGAAATCACCCCAGGAAAAGCCAAATTTGGAAGATGCACACCAATTTCCCAATGTCAACATGTGCTATCTGCCATCATGGGGGATCAAGGGACGTGTTTTGGGTGAGAAAGCCCTTCCTCACCGCTACTTTATTATTGAGGAAGGGGTTGCACCCCCAAAACGCGTCCATTGATCTCCCGTGATGGCAGATAGCACATGTTGACACACTGTGTGCATCCTCCAAATTTGGCTTTGGGAAAAATCACAAAAACATTTAGCACAATGTAGCACACAAAAGAAGAAAGTGATTTGGAGGGCTTTTAAACTCGCCCCAAAACATCAATGATGTTTTTATATTTTGGAATAACATCATTGATGTTTTGCTTGATGTTTTCCAATTGTAAATTACACCCCATGATCTCCCCGATCAGGATCTGGGCACTTTCGGATGTGAAAGGATCTTCATCCACAACCTCACGATCACCTACAAAGAGAGGAAACCCAAAATAAATTAGGTCTAAAAAAAATGCCGCCATCCATCTCTTATCTGAGCCTGTGGTTGCAGACACTCACCTGTTGTGGTGACTAGTTCCACCACGTCTTCTTCCTCCTGCTCATCTTGTGTTGGGGGGATTTCCCCTTCTTCCAGAGGGGGGGGGGCTCTGGTCTCCTCGGATGAGGGGTGTCCTCCGAGTCTTTTCTCCCCTATGTAAAACAAAAATGGTATAATTAGCACACAGATATTTAATGTCAGAACTATAAAGATGAAACATTGCTTGGAAGTGGGGTACAATGATCTATTTTAGCAGAGTTCCAACATGTAGCTTTTTTAGTGTCATTTGTCAACTTGCAATACTTTACCTGTTTTGTACAAGCTTCACAGATGTAGCCCCCCCTATAGTATACACTGGAGCACCTGTGTGGCCCCCCTAATAAAAATGGTGTTCTGGGGTCCCACACTAGTGCTCCAGTGTCCAGATGTGAAAACAGCTGCTCAGTGTCCTCTCCTTACACAGAATCTAGTTTGCATTTCATTCTATTAACAAAGCCATCTACACAACCCAATTCTTTGAAGACAAGTATAGGGCGTCAAAATGGTGGCCAAATGTATATGGCCTAAACAATGGTATTTCCAAAACGTCTTTCAGGACAGCACCCGAGAGATCATGGCTCCTCCTCCCACAGGAAACACCTCATCAATTAAGTCTTTAAATTGGAATCCTCCACGTTGCCTCATCAGTTTTTTGTGTTTCCTCCAGCTGGAGGAACACCTCTGGTGGGAGCCATGATCTCTCAGGTTTATCCTGGGAGACACAGGTTCTCACCTGATAGGTCTTTTTTAGGCTAGGAGAGTGAGCCTCCCACTTGCCTCTTATATAGACGGTCCCGTGGGCTCCCTCTCCCTCTTCCGTGCTCGGGGAGAGCCTGTACGTCCGGGGGTGCTGCCTAAAAATTTTTTTGGCCTGCAGGTGGCCGTCCTCTGTTCCCTTCTACATGGAGGAACGAGCGGTGGCGGCTGCCATGTTGCTGGTGGCAGAAGAGCGCTTCAGCCACGTCCAGGCAGCACTTCCGGGTCGGCGCGTGCGTCATTTCCGGCGCAAAGCGCAGTGGGAGAGGGCAGGCTCACCTGGCGCCTTATTTCCGGTTCCAGGTCAGCGCAGCGGCGTTTTCGAATCTGGAACCGGTCGTTTTACCACGCACCGCAGACAGCTATGGATAGCGATGCAGCGGATAAGGGGGCAAGCCAAGGCACCAGCAAGGCTAAGGTAAGGGACTGTGTCCTCTATTACCCTGGGCCGTTTTCTCCTGTGGGGGGGTTACTCACCCTTTCCCCCCCCTTCCCCCACCCCCCACCCCCCCCCCCTCTTAGAAGGTATGTTGCAGTGACTAGATTTAGTATATCTGCCCTACAACAGGGGATTAGGTGGTGGTGGCTTGCTGGGCACATGGAAAATGAGAGGTTTCTTCCTTAGTGCACCTGGGTGTATTATTTGCGCTGTATTACAGCCGTTTAAGCGTGGTTCCATGTCTCTTTTCTGTTTGTCCAGGCCAAAGGTTCTGCCCAACCAGTCAAGAAAAGGTGCCCTGTCTGCAAAGAAAAATTAAGCGATGCTTGGACCAAAACGCTTTGTGCAGAGTGCATTACAAATTTGGTCAGAGAGGAGACTCCATCCGTTTGTGGCGACTTAGTGTCAACAATAAAGGATGAGCTCCGGGCCACCTTTCAAGCTTTTAGGTCAAACCTAAGAGAGGAGCCAGGTCCCTCTAGGGATCCTCTGGTTCCGCAGCCATCTTCAGAACCCCAGAGTGGTTCTCAAATAATTTTTGGGGGTCCGATGTCCCAGGACGCTTCTCAAGGGTCCGTTTCCCTCGCTCCAGATGATACAGATTCTGAGGAGGAGGAAAATGAATCAGATACCGCTTCTAAATACAAATTGTCACTAGAAGATGTGGGAGGACTCCTGAAGGTAATCCATGCCACTTTGGGGATAGAAGAGGAAAAGAAGGAACTCTCCCTGCATGACCGCATGTATGCTGGTTTAGGAGATTCAAAAAGGCCGTTCTTTTCCAGTCCATTCAGTTATCACTGATATGATTAAAAAAGAGTGGCTGGAACCTGAGAAAAAGCCTTTCTTTTCCCGGGCTCACAAGAAAAGATTTCCATTTGAAGAAAATCCAGATTCTATATGGAATAAGGTTCCAAAATTGGACTCTGCCTTTTCTCAGGTCTCTAAGTCTACGGACCTAGCCTTTGAGGATATGGGCACTCTGAAGGAGCCCATGGACAAAAGGATGGACCTGCTTCTTAAAAGAACCTGGCAATCAGTAATGCACAATCTGAAACCAGCAATGGCAACAACCTGTGTTGCAAGGAACTTAGATCACTGGGTTAACCAGTTGAAAGCCCATGTCATAGCAGATTCCTCAAAACAGGAGATTCTAGACTCTTTTTCAACCCTGTCGGCAGCAATATCATATATTGCGGATGCGTCTGCGGAATCTATCCGCATGTCAGCAAGGTCAGCAGCTTTAACAAATTCTGCCAGAAGGGCCTTATGGCTGAAGACGTGGCCAGGAGATGCTGCATCTAAAAATAGATTGTGTGGTATTCCATTTGCAGGTGATCTGCTATTCGGTTCAGAGCTAGAGTCCATTCTTGACCGCACGGCAGATAAGAAAAAGTCATTTCCAGTTAGGAAGAAACAGGTGCAAACCCGTAAGCGTTTCTTTCGGCCCCAAAAAGGTCAGCAGGAAGGGAAAACGCAGGGCAAGAGGAAGTCATGGTCTTCTCAGAAGCCCAAAGGTAGGGGTGGAGTGCTCTTCAATCCTCCTGCGGCCTCCGCAAAACCACAATGACTCTGTCAAGGTCGGGGGAAGACTACAGGAGTTTCTTCCTCAGTGGAGAGCCATTTCCTCAAATCAATTCGTTGTAAAGATGCTCTCCCAGGGGTATGTGATAGAATTTACGGAAGAACCTCCAAGAAGATTCCTGGTGACAAACGTCCCAAGGGACGCAGTCAAGGCTCTCGCCATGAAGTCCTTAATTCAGGAACTGAAAAATCAGAGAGTCATTGTTCCGGTCCCAGCGGGGGAGTTCTTCCAGGGGTTCTACTCACATGTCTTTCTGGTTCAGAAACCTTCAGGAAAGTTCCGTCTTATCCTGAATCTCAAAATGCTGAACAAATCGGTAGAATACAGAAGGTTTCGGATGGATTCAATATTTTCAGTGAGAAACCTCCTGTATCAAGGGTGCTATATGGCATCAATAGATTTACAAGATGCCTACCTCCACATTCCTATTGCCGCCAGGTCGCAGAAATATCTGAGGTTAGCACTGAAAGAAGGGAAGAAGGTGGTACATCTGCAATTCAGAGCACTCCCGTTTGGTCTGTCATCATCCCCAAGGGTCTTCACGAAAATAATGGCCGAAGCTCTGGCGCCTCTGCGTCTAGAGGGGATCTCAGTTATTCCTTATCTGGACGACCTGCTGTTTTTTGCCCAGACCAGAGAAGGTCTTCGAGAAAACTTGCTCAGAGCCCGTGTTCATCTAGAATCCATGGGGTGGATTTTAAACCTTCAAAAATCAAATCTGATTCCCTCACAGGAAGTGTTATTCCTGGGTTTCCGTATCAACTCTTTAGAACAAAAAATTTTTCTTCCAGAGGAAAAACAGAAAAAGTTGATACAAGTGGTGTCATTACTACAGTCCAATCAAGTTCTGTCCATCAGGAAGGTTATGTCAGCATTGGGAACCCTGACCTCTTCCATTCCGGCCATCCAGTGGGCAAAGCTCCATTTCAGACCTCTGCAAAGTTTCCTGTTAAAAACCTGGAATCACCAGCAGGATTCACTAGATTCATTAGTGAAGATCCCTACTTCAGTAAAAAGAAGTCTGTGGTGGTGGAAGAACCAGACAAGGTACTCAGAGGGGCTGTTATGGTCCTTCCCAACTCAGGTGAGGTTGACAACAGATGCCAGTTCCTGGGGTTGAGGGGCTCATATGAGCGGCCGGTGGGCCCAGGGCTCGTGGGACACAAGAGATGCCCTGAGGTCCTCAAATTGGAGGGAACTAAAAGCTATAGAAATGGCCTTACTGACCTTTGCGAAAGAAGTCCAGGGGCAACATACTCAGATCCTGTCAGACAACGCCACGGCGGTGGCTTACATAAACAGACAAGGGGGAACCAGAAGCAAAGTTCTGCAGAGCTTGGCGAAAGGCATTCTGAGTTGGGCAGAGCTCCATACTCTATCCTTATCCGCGGTCCATTTAAAAGGGACCCTAAACAGAGTAGCGGATTTCCTAAGCAGGAACCAGATTTTAGAGGCAGAGTGGCAATTGAATCCAGAAGTCTTCCAGTTAATAGTGCAGAAATGGGGGCGCCCAAGAGTGGATCTCTTTGCCACCCAGGAAAACTCGCAAATGTCTCGCTTCTTCTCCCTGAACAGGAACGAGGCATCACTGGGAGTGGATGCTCTGTCACAAGATTGGAAGTTTCACCTCTGTTACGCATTCCCCCCGTTTCAGCTTATCCCTCGGGTCATAGCAAAAATCAGGAAGGAGGAGACAACAGTGATCCTCATCACTCCTTTCTGGCCAAAAAGGCCTTGGTTTTCATCCCTTCTTCAGATGCAACAAGAACCTTACTGGCACCTTCCGTTAAGAAAAGACCTTCTGTTACAAGGTCCTCTGTTTCACCAGGAAGTAGCAAAACTAAAGCTCACGGCCTGGCTACTGAAAGGTTTCTCGGATAGGTTGGTAGCTACCCTCCTATCTAGTAGAAAGAAGGTTACAAGAGCAATCTATTCCAAAGTCTGGAAAATCTTCAACTCCTGGTGCACAGCATCTGACAGATCTCCAAAACAAATTTCTTCTGTGCTTGAGTTTCTGCAAGAAGGGGCGGACAAGGGCTTAGCGGTCAGCACCCTCAAAGTTCAAGTTGCTGCGCTGGGGGTATTCCTGGAAAAATCCATTTCATCAGAACCCCTAGTAATAAGATTCTTCAAAGCTCTTACCCGGTCTAGACCAGTGGTAATCAAAAGCTGTCCAGCATGGGACTTATCGGTTGTTCTACAGGCCCTGACCAAGGAACCTTTTGAACCCATTAATTTAGCCTCCCTGAAATTGATTACTTTAAAAACAGTGTTTTTAGTGGCTGTTACAACAGCTCGAAGAGTCAGTGAGCTGCAAGCCTTATCAATCAGGGAGCCTTTCTTTTCCATTTTTTCAGACCGAATTGTTCTGAAGACGGATCCTAATTTTTTGCCGAAGGTCGCTTCGATCCAGAATCGAACTCAGGAAATAATACTTCCTACCTTTTGTTCTAATCCATCGGGTAAGAAGGAAGAAGAATTCCATACCCTGGATGTTAAAAGAGCAGTCTTGAGTTACTTGGAAAACACTAAAGACTTTAGATGTTCAGATGCTCTGTTTGTTTTATTTTCCGGTAATAAGAAAGGAAGACAAGCTTCTAGAGGAACCATTGCCAGATGGTTGAGAATGGCTATCTCAGAAGCCTATTCCCTTACAGGTCAGGAGAGTCCATTAAATGTCCGGGCTCATTCTACAAGAGCTTCCGCGGTGAGTTGGGCAGAAAAAGCTGGCGCCACCCCCGAACAAATCTGTAAGGCAGCTACTTGGACAAGTCTGACAACCTTTGCCCGTCATTATAGGTTAGATCTCATGACGGCTGGGGACCAGGCTTTTGGAAGGAAAGTCTTACAGGCTGTTGTCCCACCCTAAATGGAGTAAGTCTCGATTATCCTCTTGGGTGCTGTCCTGAAAGACGTTTTGGAAAATTGCAAGTTAGACTTACCGGTAACTTGTTTTCCAATAGGCTTTCAGGACAGCAGTAACCCGCCCTTTGTTTATGCTAATGCTGTAATACTATGATATAACTGTCGCTTATGTGTTGCAGCTGGGGCTGGAGTTCTCTACAAACAACTGATGAGGCAACGTGAAGGATTCCAATTTAAAGACTTAATTGATGAGGTGTTTCCTGTGGGAGGAGGAGCCATGATCTCTCGGGTGCTGTCCTGAAAGCCTATTGGAAAACAAGTTACCGGTAAGTCTAACTTGCAATTTTTATCGTCCGAAATAAAAATGTGTGATCCGAACGAATAAAGTGCCCATGAACATGAAAGTTGACATTTTAAACTGTACAACAGTTCCTAAAAGCACATGGAGCAGCACGAACGTAATAAACATAAAGAATAGGAACACAGCACAACTACTTACTTTTTTGCAGCACTCTCCGGATCTTTCTGTACTGCTCATGTTCTCGTAATTTCAGGTCCGACCACCGCTTCCTGAGCTGATCTTTCGATCGTCGTACCCCGAATTTCCGGTGCAGACTCCTGACCACTTTCGCCATGATCTTGGCCTTTCGTATATTGGGGTTGGGGTAAGGCCCATACTTTCCATCATAGTCGGCCTTCTTTAGGATGTCCACCATCTCCAACATCTCCCCAAAGGACATATTTGAGTCCTTTAATCTCCTTCTGGATCGGGACGTTTCAGGCTCCGGCCTTTCCTCCTCCTCCTCCTCCTCGTTGCTGTAATTAGCACGATCCTGCTGTCTATCCGCCATGTGCTCTTCCTTCACTGCGCCGAACGAAAAGGGGCGGGGAATAGAATAGAAAGAACGTCAGGGGCGGGCGGAGTTATACGCATGCGCAGTGTGTATAAATCGTAACGCGCGTGTCTTACGTACGATCTGTGAGCGGAGGAAGGAGCATCGGAGACGCCGATCGTGCTAACGAAGGTAGGATCTAAACTTGGGCCTATACTGCTTCGAAATGGAAGCCTATATTGTAACAAGATTAGGGGAGTTTGGCCTGACATTAGGGTTTGTCTTGTGTTGTGTCTTGCAGAGAAAATGGATGGGTTCAACGACCACAATTTCCTGCCCCTGTTCATTGACAAGTACAGGGAGCTGCCCTGTCTGTGGCAGGTGAGACACCCCCACTATAACCATAAACAGAAGAGGCAGGCAGCGCTGGAGAAACTGCTGGAGTTGGTGAAGCCGGTGGTCCCCACAGCAACCATCCCCTATTTAAAAGCAAAAATTGGTGGCCTGAGGAGCACATATCTTAGGGAGCGCAAGAAGGTCACAGATTCCTAGAGGTCCGGAGCTGCAGCAGATGACATTTATGTCCCCAGGCTGTGGTACTACGAGAGACTGCGATTTCTGTCAGACCACACTGAAGTCAGGGAATCCCTCTCCACTCTTCCTTCCACGCTTCCTTCCATCCCAGCTGAGGCTTCCGATGTCCAACCTGGGCCTTCCAGCCAGGAAGAAGTGGAGGAGCCCAGCTGGAGTCAGGTATAGCATTCTTCTACAGATTTCTGGGCAATAAAGAAATGATGTTTACTAGATGTTAGTATTGATCACTAATTGCTGATTAAAAAAAGTGTTTTACATATCAATAGACAGTAGTGGGCACCCAAAATTGGGACAAGAATGCAAAATGCTGAGCTCAGAATGATAGTCAGTTATATTTGTTAACATTCAATTTGCAGCAGTCAGGAGGTGAAAATTGTGTGTGATTGATGAAAACAATACTAAAACTATGTCCCTTTTTCATACACAGGAAGACCTCAGCCAGGAGGAGGCTGTGGAATGTGGCAGTCAGGAGGAGGCGGGGATTAGTGTCAGCCAGCAGGAGGCGGGGATTAGTGGCAGCCAGGAGGAGGCGGGGCTAAGTGGCAGCCAAGAGAAGCCTGGGACAAGTCGCAGCCTGACTGAGTCTCAGGTTCCTCCCCTCCGCCTGCCACATAAACAAGCCAGGAAGATGACTCCCAGTCCTGTGCAGGATTCAGCATACAGGCTGATCCAGGAGGCTTTGGCGTCCCTCAGAGCCTTCCCCAGTCCTGAAGAGGCCTTTGCCTGCATGGCTGCCACCAAATTGCAAGGCATGCAGGAGGGCCAACGCAAGATCTTTGAGGACCTGATTTATAAAGTCCTACGTAAGGGGGAGAGTGGGGAACTGACACACAAGACGGATGTCATTGAGATCGACGATCCTCCTCCTCCTCCTGCTGCCACAACTCCACCACCACAGCCAAAGGCTGGAAGGAAGCGTGGAAGGAAGACCAAAGAGTGATGACCCTGGGTTCAGTCTGGTCTGACAGAAGATGCAGTCTCTCGTATGACCACAGCCTGGGGACATAGATGTCATCTGCTGCTTTCCGGATCTCTGGGAATTCTGGACCAGACTGCCCTCCCTTAGATAAGGACTCCTCAGGCCACCAATTTTGCTTTTAAATAATTGATGTCTGCCCTGGGGGTCCAAGGCTTCGCCCACTTCTGCAGTTTCTCCAGCGTTGCCTCCCTCTTTGTTTATAGTTGTGACCCTTTAATAACATTTTTTTAGGTAAATTCTACTCTCCTGTGTGTGTTTTCATCCAAAAAGGACAGTTTGTTGGTGAGGATTCAGGTACATTTCTAAAGTACAATGTGAAATTAACAAGGGACAACAACACCAAACAATCTCCTACAGATTAAATAGAACAACATATCAATGGTGTTGTGGGAACTTGTCACAAAAAACACACAAACATTTTCGGGAGTACTAATCAAAATCACCAAAAAACAAAATTAAAAAAGAGAAACACAAAAAAAGAATCTACATTAAAGTAAAAAAAAAAAAAAAAAAAATATGTTGTCAGATGTGAGAAATCAAAATATATTGAGGGAATCCCGATAAATAGTAACGAAAGAAGTTTGTGAGAAGTGTGTGTGAATATGAGCATCAAAACTACTTAATTCTTGTCACATTATAAAGAAGAAGAGAGTGCGCTGTATTAAACCATTTTGAACATTGCAGCGTGACGAAAGTGCTGTATCCATTGCGAACGCTAAGTTTACCAGAACGAGCTGTCCCGTGTCGGAATTTCTTCTGAGCATGCGTGGCACTTTGCCTGGCCGGTCAGGAAAGGGGGTGGGGACGAGCGAGCGCCCCCCCCCCCCCTCCTGAACTGTACCAGGCCGCATGCCCTCAACATGGGGGGGGTTGGTGCCTTGGGGGAGGGGGGCGTCCTGTGGGCTCCCCCATCCCAAAGCACCTTGCCCCCATGTTGATGAGGACGAGGGCCTCTTCCCGACAACCCTGGCCGTTGGTTGTCGGGGTCTGCGGGCGGGGAGCTTATCGGAATCTGGGAGCCCCCTTTAATAAGGGGGCCCCAGATCCCGGCCCCCCACCCTATGTGAATGACTATGGGGTACATGGTACCCCTACCCATTCACCTAGGGAAATAAAGTTTTACAATAAAAAAAAACACACCACACAGGATTTTAAAGAAATTTATTAGGCAGCTCCGGGGGGGGGTCTCTTCCGACTTCGGGGGTCTTCTTCTCCCGGTGTTCCGCCTCTTCTCCCGGGTCCCTCCGCTATCTTCTTCCAGCTCTCCTGCTAGCGGGGGCCCGGTCTGCTGCCGCTGCCCTGTTCTTTTCCCGTATCTTCTGCCGGACTCCCCCGCTATCTTCTTCCAGCTCTATTGCTAGCGGGGGACCCGGTCTGCTGCACTGTCTTGTCCGCTCTTCTCTTCTTCTCTTCTTGTGATGTTGACACGAGGCTCTCTCCTGCTGAAATGGTGTATCCAAGGTGCGTAGCCATTTATATAGGCGGTGACCCCGCCCCCTTGTGACGTCACAGTCCCAGCATGCGCAGGGACTCTGGAGTTATAAGGGGGCATGACCCCAGAGTCCCTGCACATGCTGAGACTGTGACGTCACAAGGGAGCGGGGTCATCGCCTATATAAATGGCTCCGCAGCTCGGACACACCATTCCAGCAGGAGAGAGCGTCGTGTCAACATCAGAAGAAGAGAAGAAGAGAAGAGGGGACAAGACAGCGCAGCAGACTGGGTCCCCCGCTAGCAATAGAGCTGGAAGAAGATACGGGAGAAGAACTGGACAGCGGCAACACACCAGGCCCCCGCTAGCTAGGGAGCTGGAAGAAGATAGCGGAGGGGCCCGGGAGAAGAGGCGGACACCAGGAGAAGAAGACCCCCGAAGTCGGAAGAGACCCCCCGGAGTTGCCTAATAAATTTCTTATAAAACATGTGTGGTGTGTTTTATTTTAATAACACTTTATTTCCCTAGGTGAATGGGTAGGGGTACCATGCACCCCATACTCATTCACATAGCGTGGGGGGCCAGGATCTGGGGGCCCCCTTATTAAAGGGGGCTCCCGGATTCCGATAAGCCCCCCGCCCGCAGACCCCGACAACCAACAGCCAGGGTTGTTGGAAGAGGCCCTTGTCCTCATCAACATGGGGGCAAGGTGCTTTGGGGTGGGGGGGCCCGCAGGGCGCCCCCCTCCCCCAAGGCACCAACCCCCCCATGTTGAGGGCATGGGGCCTGGAACGGTTCAGGGGGGGGGCGCTCGCTCGTCCCCACCCCCTTTCCTGACCGGCCAGGCTGTGTGCTCGGATAAGGGTCTGGTATGGATTTTGGGGGGACCCCCATGCCGATTTTTCGGCGTAGGGGGGTTCCCCTTACAATCCATACCAGACCTAAGGGCCTGGTATGCCCCTGGGGGGGAACCCACGCCGTTTTTTTCATTTAAAATTTGGCACGGCGTTCCCCCTCAGGATTCATACCAGACAGCTGTCAGCACTGCCTGTCACTCATCACGAAAGGAAAAAAAGTTTTCCTTTCCCGATGAGTGAGCCATCTCGGCACTGGCTCCCGCGACGGGTCTCATAGGTGTCAAATCTCGCCGAGAAAAGCGGCGAGATTGACACAATATCGTGGTCACCTACTGTATTTCTTTCTTTTTTTTTTTTTTAGCAGGGTAAATCCTGTGTTTTGCCTCAAAGTCTGCAGCCTATTCCTGTGATCAGACACTGCCACACATAATGGGCCTCAGCTGCAAAATATCTTATGTTAGCTGCAGGGTACACCATGCTGGATGTCACCTAGTTTTCGGCCTATTCCACTGCTCCAGCATTCAAAACTATTTGTGGCTATTGTCTCTCTAAAATAGTAAATGATCATTTTGATTTGAGAAGGTAATCCTGAGCGCTACCACCTAGTGGTATATATACAAATAACAATTAAAAGAGTAAGCTGCTGCTATCACCTGTGTGTTCCCACATAAACAGAAAAAATAAGTGAATGAATTTGATAGCGCTGCTTGTGAACCTGATTAAATAAACAAAACCAACATGTAAATGTAAAAAAGCAATGCCACTAAAGTTCATAAAGTGGACACAGTTCAAATAAAAGTCCATATGTGATATATAAATGAATTTTTTCTTATGTAAAGTGCATATAACATTTTTCCAAATGGAATGTGCTTCACAAAAAAACTCCACACCACTCTGTAATACGTGCTCCCATCACCCAGTGCAATGCACGCTCACCTCCTTGTTAGATCCTGCAGGGGGTCAAACACGCTCTGCACACAGTGCAAATCCCCTTTAAGTATGGCTCCACAGCGATCACCAGCAGCTCCTAGTTAACCCTATAAAGGATCAGACACGCTCTGCACACAGTGCACTTTTCCTTCAAGTATGGCTCCTTCAAATATGGCTCCACATTGGTCACCAGCAGTTCCAAAGTGACATAGAAAACAAAAGTACTTCTAATAGTGCAGTACCCAGGGCCGGTGATACCACTAGACAAACTAGGCAGCCGCCTAGGGCGCACTGCTGCCTAGGGCACCTGGCCACTGGTGTTTCTACTCTTTTCTCTTTGCAGCAAGCAACTAAGTCTCAGCATCAGCAGGCAGCCGCTGCTCCATTCGCACATAGTGTCAGAGGCACAGCAGCGGCGGAGAACTGTGTCTGTGTCCCGACTCCCGAATGAATGGAAGCAAGCAAACATTCACTGATGGGTACTGGTAGGCTGCATTGACGGGCGCTGGTAGGCTGCATTGATGGGCACTGGTAGGCTGCATTTGATGGGTGTTGGTGAGGCTGCATTTGATGGGTGCTGGTAAGGCTGCATTGATGGGCACTAGTGGGCTGCATTGATGGGCGCTGGGGAGCTGCATTTGATGGGCGCTTCATTAAAAAGGTGGGTATACATGGGCATGGCAAAGGGGGTGGAGCCAGGATGGAGCCAAGGGGGGGCGGCAAAATTAGGTTTTGCCTAGGGTGTCAAAAATCCTTGCACCAGCCCTGGCAGTACCCAAGGTGTTATATGGACAGAACCTCACCACCCCAGCTCCACCTCTACTAGTTACGCCACTATCCTCATGGCTTCATCTGGAGGAGTGTTGGACCTGGGCTTCTGTGAGAAACTCTCATAATGTTCCCAGTGTCTCACAATTTTAATGATACCTAATGTGAGTGTAACAGAAACTATATTATGGTCCAAAAAAGTTATGTGCTCACGAGTGGATAAGGCGACCAATGACAAGGCCTAATGATGGAGAAAATAACGTGAAGTCTCTGGTGTTGCTATGCATAAGCAGCCAAATATTAAACAAGTGTTCTAGTTGTAGGGCTTTTTGAACCATTTAAAAAGGGATATGACATATTTGAGATGCCTTGAGAGGCATCAAGTAATGGGTCTAAGGCTACCTTAATATCTCCACCCATTACCTGCAAACCCTGATCCACAAAATTAGAGAATTTCCAAGCAGTGTTCCATGATGCCAAGCTGATCTGCTTTTGGAGCATAAAGTTTAGCAAGTGTCACTGGTTGCCATTAAAGTGGTCGTAAATGCATAAAAAAACATCTAGGCCCCCTGCAAGGCAATGGCATAATGTGCTAGTATACAATGCATACTAGCACATTATGAGAGACTTAAAACAAAGCCCTCCAGCAACATCAGTATCACCACTGACAGGGCTTTTATCTTCACTCAGTCTTCCTTCCGGGTTCGTGGGTTTCCAGCCATTTGAATAGCTGAGCCACAATGACATCACACCCGCCCATGTGCACAGGAGCCACCACGCCAGAGTGACATCACCGGCTGCAACACATGTGAATATCTCCTAAATGGTGCACATTTAGGAGATATTCATTTTACCTACAGGTAAGCTTTATTATAAGCTTTACCTGTAGGTAAAAGTTGCAAAGCAGGGTTTACTACCGTTTTAATTCTTCCTTAAGAATGAGAAATGTATCCATATTATTGTGCAGGTGATCTTTCAATGACCACTTTTAGAAAAAGGAATACTGAGCCCCTTGACTTGGAGTTTGGGGGGTGGCTGTCAACGCTATCTAAAATGAGTTTAGGAGGGTTGCTTTTTCTCAAATACGTGTCTTGCAAGAAAACAACATGGATCTTTTTCCTCTATAATTCTCCCTGGACCTGGGTTCATTTTGTGAAGGGATGCTCAAGCCTTTGGCCTTAAAGGATACGTATTTAGTAGACTGCATGGTATGTGTGTGGATGGCAATAATTGGGGTCAATGAATGGTGGCACAGAGGCAAAGGGAGGAGAACAAAAAGCTGGAACAGAGGAAAAGAAGGGAAGAGGAAGGAAAGGGGGGAGAGTGACTGGGAAATTAACAAAAAATAAACTACAGTGAGAAACAAATATGGTTAACAAAATGACAGCTAGGGAGAGTTAAAAGAGAAGTACAGCAATCTGTTTTCTTGTAGAATCATACTTACCTATGCTGCATCTGTCCCCCGCCGGCTGTAACACTGAGAACTGAGTGATCGGTGGTGTTTGAGCAGAGAGTTGGTGACTGTCTGTTACCAACTCTCTGCTCTGCCCCCTGCGCACACTGGAGTGCTGGGCTGTGGAGGGGCAGAAGCATCCGGTCCAGGCTCTCAGCCGCTCACTGAGAGGCTGAGCCGAGTGCCTGACCAGGCATGTGGAAGGATCCCGACCATATGGTCGTGATCTTTCGGAGCCTGAACTCTGTGATGTAAGCAGACAGTGGACTTCAGTCAAAGTCAGAACGAACTGCACTACTGTGATCCCCAGGAGAAGTACAGCCAAATGAGCTTTGGCTGTACTTCTCCTTTAATCCCTCTGATAAAACATGCTATAGTTTATAGTAGAAGCAAAATGAGGAAAGGGTCTGTTTAGCCACAAAAAGCAAGTCCATAGATCCTTGACCCAAACTCAGCCACAGGTCTAGGGAAAGTCCAAAGTGGGGGAGGAGGTTGACATATCAGTTGCTGAGATGCTAATTGTGAGAAGCGTACTGTTGTGCAACACCACACATAGCTTAAAGTGGATGTAAACCCAATGTCATCCTTTCTAAACTATGCCATAGGGGTTATCTATAAGGATATACATGCCTCCTGCATGTATCTTTACCTGTCAAATGTTTCCCCTCTGTCTGTTATGAGACCCGAAAAACTGCATATTCTGTGGGTGGGTCTGTTGTCTGGAGCTCGGTGGGTGGAGTCGTGATGTCAGTAGACTCCCCGCCCACCTCTACACTCTCCTTGTCAATATGCATTTTCTCCTGTGTATTTCTTACACTGAACTTCTGCTATGATCTCTAACATCCAGTGAAAAGACAGGAAAGTAACCACATGACTTCAGCATGCCAAATCATGCTGAGGTGTGGAACATCCAATCCTTGCAGAGCTGCTGAAGAAAGGAGTGGGAGGGAATTAAAAAATAATGCATGTCTTAGGCTAGTGCACAAGATATGTAAATCACCTGTCACTCACAGCAAGGGGGAGGATTTGACAAAGTTTTTCTCTGTTTGTCAAGTTTTATCTCACTGAACAATAAAAGGATTGTTCAGAGCTGGATTAACTCTTTGTGGCAAGACTGGGCTCAAATGATAGGAAATCTTATACTCTACATTATGACATCAAAATAGAAAATAAAAATTTCGGGTTTACATCCACTTTAAAGGCATCGACCAAGCATGTAATAAAAAATGTAATTTTTCCATGTTGCCCAGAAAAGCTGCACCCTCTCCACGCTGTAGGATATTTTTTTTATTTTTGCATTGTTACACTGCACCCATGGCAGTTCCCAACTTGTCCCCACAGACTTTAAAGGGGTTTGGATTAAAGTTTGTATTTTTCAGATTTTTTTTATGGGTTTGATGAACAGCCTGTGAACTGAACCTAGGCCAATATACTCATCCCCAGTAGCAGCAGGTTCAGTTCTGAGCAGATTTGGTTCCTTTTATAATGAGGGGGCTGGGTTATCTGTTTCCCAGATCATTATTTGCTCTTGTGAGTTTTCTAGTCAGGGTAAAGGTGAAGAAATGGTACAAACAAAAGGAAAGTGTTCCAACCTACCAATGGCCTTAACAGCAAGGAGCACATGTGCTATTTGCTGGGTGCCCAGTGCTCCCCTGTGCCTTTTAAGGTGGGGTGGGTTCCCTCCAGGCATAACTACCCTTAATCTATCCATTATTATATATAGGCTTCTACCATGGAGACTCTCAAAATTTATAGAGTTAGAACTGCAGATAATACTGGGGTGCCGTGATGTGGCCTCTGCAGCTTACGCATATATTTGCAAATGTGTGCAAACTAAACCCTTGTTTTTAACATGAACTATTAGACATGCTGGCTGATAATTTGAGCTGGGACTTTTTCTTTGATTTTGTTTAAAGGTGAACAAAGAATTTTAGATGGATGCAAAGTTCACCTTAATTCATATCTCAGAAATTAAATACAAATTCACCTTTGGGCTAATCTGTGAATCACAATTTATAAACTGTATCAGCCAATGGACTCTATGGGGTTTATTTACTAAAGCTGAAGAGTGCAAAATCAGGCTAATTTCTGCATAGAAACCAATCAGCTTCTAACCTCAGCTTGTTCAATTAAGCTTTGGGAATAAAAACTGGAAGCTGATTGGTTGCTATGCAGAAGTGAGCCTGATTTTGCCCCCTCCCGCTTTAGTAAATAAATCCCTATGTTTTACAGCAGAATATGCATGACCTGAAACAGAGGCTTAACTAGAACCTTCAGGGCCCAGGTTCAAGAAACCATGAAGAGGCCCTTGACCCCCGGCCGGGGCCTCTTCCCACTGATCCCAGATCCCTTTTACTTCACTCATGGGACCATTTATTATGGTCCAGCAGAGGGAATCTTTCACATTTTCTGCAGCAGGTCCCCTTCCTGTCATCTTGCCCCCCCCACGGTGGTGGAATGCCAGGGCCCAGGTGCAAGTGTGACTTTGTGACTGGCGTTTGTAGTTTTGTATTTTGGTTATTTGATTTTTTAAACATTTTTTAACTTGTTATGTATTTATTTATTTTTATTTTTTAAATTTTTTTAGGAGCCCCATTGAGGGGCTTTGGTGAGATATCAGGGGTCTAAACTGACCTCTGACCTCTGATGTTCCACCTTTGAGACAGAGAAAGGAGATTGAGGATGCAGCCCTCAATCTTCATCTCTGCAGCCTCAGCTGCACAGAATGAATGGAGAGTAAATGCTCTGTACAGAGCTTTCCGTTCATCCACATACAACACTTTTTACTATGCTTCATTTATAAATGAACAGAGTAAGTGATCGGTACCATTCAGAAAAGGAATGGGCAGGTAAATTACATATTTATCGGCCCCTTTCCTTGCTCTCCATCCTGACACATCCCCCGCAGCAGCCACCGGGAGACGGGGGAACCTGCCGGCACTGGGGGGGGGCAGGAGAGCACACAGGGGCCCGGAGGCAGCAGGACCTTGATAGGAGGGGCGGCGTCATATAGAAGAATCGATCCCCTCCATTTTCCTCCTGCAGTCGCTGGGCTTTCAGTGGCTGCAGGAGAAAAATGGAGGAAATTGGTTCTTTGATAAGCCTGCCTCAAAGGCAGGAATGTGATCAATCTGTAAGGACAGTATATCTCAGTCCAGGATAATCCATGCAATCTAGGTAATTCAAGGAAATACAGGCATCAAGATCTGACTCAGCAAGGGGTGAGCCTAACCTTTGCAATGAGATTATTGATTCCACAAAAATAGCAGGGGTCATTCTCTATATAGGATGCAGGTAGTGGACAGGCTTTTCCACTGCTTTCTCAATAAAATCAATTGCAAAACTTTTTGTTTTGATGCAGCTGGAATATATTTAGCTGATTTGAACTGAGTTTAGTTGGGTTTTAATTAAATGAATGTATACACTGCCACCACATGGTTAGCTAGTGTTTTTACTGAGAGCTGCAGGCACCAAATTATTGCACATCCTCTACATTGCCTTCACACAGTGTGGGACTCAGTACACAGTAGTATGTCCCAGAATCTGAAGATGTCAAACTTTTCAGTCTCAGGGGAAACCGACGACCTGTCTTGTCATGTTCATAGTCAACACGTCCTTTTAGGTCATTGGCTAAGTCTTCCTTTTTGGTGAGTTCTTGCAGAAAAAACTTTATGTTCTGTCCTGGCTTCTGCAGGTACCAAAACATGGTATATGCTGACCCATTATAATTGCAGTCTATATTAATATTTGTTCCCTCGGAGAGCACTATGCTCTGTAGTGGCTGGGTCACTGTTTGTGCAGAAGCAGAATCTGAAAGATAAACAGATGGAATATTAGAGTAACAAATAAACGAAATGTTAAAAAATTAGTAAAAAAAATAAAAAATAAATAAATGTTATGTGTATATATCTATATATATATATAGATATATATATATATATTCAAATTAGATGCTATTTGTGGTCAGAATGCAGTGATAAAACGTACAAATGCTGTTACGTACAGATAAAGACTGCTTCAAGTATTAGAGGAAGGCAGTGGAGGATGTGCATGTTTGCTGCTGTTTTCAGATATGCGGTACTCTGCATGTTATATACATGACAAAGGAAGGAGGAGGAGATTTCAAAATGTTTCAATATTTTCAAGAATGTTTATTGCCCTATTTTCTGAAAATAAATCTTTTTTTTGCTTGCAACAAACAGAATATTGATCATGTATTATAAGACAGGCATGCTATACATATGGGGCTTCATTATATTGCAAAGTCGTGCAATAAGTCCAAACAAACAATTATCAGCAATTATATTTCACTGTCTTGATAGTTCTAAATTTTGAGAATTTGATTGGCTGCTGCAGTTCATTTTCCTATTTTTTTTCCCTGCAATACCTTAAATATACCCATCATTATTGCCAACTGCTTTCATTTTTTTATGTTATGTTTTGCATTCTAGTAATTACAACCTACGAGGATCTCAACTTTACTCTTAGCAGTTGCTATGCCATACTCAATGTGCTTATTATAAATATCAAATACCACCAATATGGTTAAATACTAATATATATATATATATATATATATATATATATATATATATATATATATATTTATTTATATATATATACACTGTATAATAGTATTGATAATACAATCAAAGTTGGTCTATACACACACATGTATACTGTAAACTTTTGTTGATTGTAGTTGCTGGTAATTTATTCAGCAGTACATTCAGACGTCTAGCAAATTTCCAGCATTCACAATCGCCTTGAAGGAGCACATCTTTGTTGATCCTAGCATCAGTAATACAGTAGCCAATAATGGGGGGGGGGGACTTAAAGGGTAACAAAAGGAAAAGAAAAAAAACAGAAGTTAAGGGTATGTTTTAAGTTTAATTCTATTTCTTAAATGCACTAAGAATTTTTAGATATCCTTTCTTATGTCATTTCCTTTATGTCTTTGTTTAATATTCATTCTTCTCCCTCAATAACTCTGTTTGTAGCCACCCAAATGACCTGAAAGCAGAGACTACAAGTGTAAGTGAAGACCAGTGGTGAGCCAGAGTGAAAGAACATGTCCTGGGCATCCCTTTAGATGAAGAAAAGGTTCCTCCCTGCGCACCTCTGGATGGTGCAGACGTTTGCTGTGCAGTGCTGATCGGTTGCTTGAGTACTGTTCCAGAAGCACCCCTGATAGGATTAAACATAGAATTTGATGAGAAGACTGCATAATTTTAAGTCTACTAATTCAGCACATCACACTGTTACTTTTTTTCTCACTGAACTTTATTTGAAGTATATTTAATTCACATCAATGTCATTGTTAATTTTGTCAACTAAAATGACTAAAACATTTTAGTCGAATAAATGAATACTATTTTAGTCGACTAAAATACAACTAAAACAATTGAGATGACTAAAATACGACTAAAACTAAAATGGCATTTTAGTCAAAAGACTAAGACTAAAACTAAATTGAAATTTGACTTTAAAATTAACACTTGTCTGTAGTGCATGTTTATACCTCAATACAATAAATAATAACATTTGGTTTTTCACTCCAGCAGTATATAATGAGTTTGGAATTGCATTAAATTTAACTACAACCACTTTATTTTAGACGACTAAAATGTGTTTTAGTCGACTAAAATGTACTGGAGATTTTAGTAGACTAAAACATAGGACATTTTAGTCGACTAAAATGAACTGGAGATTTAGTCGACTAAATACGACTAAAACTAAAGCAATTGCAGAAGACTAAAATGGGACTAAAACTAAAATGCCCGTTTAGTCCTAAGAATAAGACTAAATCGAAATTTGCTACCAAAATTAACTGGTCACTGTACAGCAGCATTATGTGCTGCTGTACAGTGACATACGATCATGTATAATCCACTGCAGAAAAATGCAGCAGGTCCGGGCTGGATTGTAGTATGAATGGGGCACATAGAAAACAATTATTTTCTGTGTGTCCTTGTGGTGACAGGTGTTTTACAATGCAGTAAAATGCCAGTCACCACATACGAAGTGTGAATTCAGCTTAAAGTGGTTGTAAACCCTTACAGACAACTTTGAACTACAGGTAAGCCTAGATTAAGGCTTACCTGTAGGTCCAAGAAATATCTCCTAAACCTACACGGTTTAGGAAATATTTGCAAAAAGACAGCGGCGCACTGAGCATGGCGCTGCTAACGGCGATATGCCGTTAGTGGCGGCTCCTGTGCGCATGCCAATCACAGCGCCGGAGCCACGATACCCAGGAAAGAAGATGGACGCCCCATAGCAGAGGGGACAGCGGTGACATCGCAGGCTCCTGTGTCAGGTAAGTGACACATAATGGGCTACTTACTATGAAATGCATAGTAGTCCATTATGCTTTACCTTTGCAGGGAAACAAAGAGGAAGTAACGCCCATCAGGGTTTAGTTCCTCTTTAAGCGTATCTAATACTAGTACATCCAACACTCCCCTCCCCCCAGATTAATAATGCTGCTGTCCAAAGGTGCCTCTGTTGCTCCTCCATCCAGAGTGTAGGCACCCTAAGATAAGGGCGTGTGTTACTGGCTGGATCACCAGGTGAAAATCTAAAGAAAGACTAAAAAAAAAAAAACGAATGCACTCACAACATCTAATGATTGGTAAGCTGCAATATGCAAAATGTGGAGTTTTGGGTTCATTATCGCTTTAAGTTGGAGCTAGCATAGAAGATCAATACTAATACTCCATAAATACCATGCTACCTACAGGCAGTGATCCCTTTCACTTATGTTCACTTATGTTTCACTTATGTTCAGATGTCCATCAGGAAGTATTGCAGCTTGTTTCCCACAATTTAACAATTCTGTTTTTAAAGGAACGTGTTAATAATGCAAAAGACAAAACAACTAAATAGCAAAGCTAAAAAGGCACAAGTAATATACCGCTCCAGGTGGCAATCCCACCTCTGACCTCCCCTGCACATAGAAAGGGTTCTGGCTCAGCGTGCAATAGCAGTGTAATGAAGAAATTTTGGATAGCCGCAAGCCAATATAATCACCTTTATTAGTGACTAATGACTAAGCACCAGTGAGGGTGTGAAACGCGTTAGCTAAAGCTGTCACTTGTGCTTCTATGTGCTGTATGGACTGTCTTTTATACTAATAAAGTTGATTGTATTGGAGTGCTGCTATCTGGGATTTCTTCACTATAGCAAAGCTAAAAAACCCGGAACTTTCTGAAAAAAAAAAAATAGACAGATATTTAATACATGTAATTTTCTTTGTATTCTATTTTTTATTCTATTTTTATTCTACAACAATATGTAAAGACCCATGCTTCTTACATAGCACGTTAGGAATAAATGCAAAGGCTATGGGAATATCACCCTCTAGTGGAAAATGGATAATAGTATCCAGCAACAGTCAAACATCAAAATAAATGTAGACTAGCTGCATATACAATATACTTATCTATAGTAAGCCTGCGATAAAAGAATATGGGAGAGAGCACTGCTGACTGAATTGGCATGAGTCAAAATCCTGGAACAAGTACGGATAACAGAGGTTTGGGCTTTTTTCTTCATTTATTACATGCTTGTTTCATGTCAGTGATTCACTAAGTAGTGAAGCCAAAATAAGTATAACAGCTCTGGTAAAATAAAGAGACAGGTCCATCCAGTTTAGTGTGTGTAAAAATGGCTAATTGGGCCCAATTTGGACATTTTCACTTAGGGGTGTACTCACTTTTATTGCCAGCAGTTTAGACATTAATGGCTGTGTGTTGAGTTATTTTGAAGGGACAGCAAATTTACACTGTTATACAAGCTGTACACTCACTACTTTACATTGTAGCAAAGTGTCATTTCTTCAGTGTTGTCACATGAAAAGATATAATAAAATATTTACAAAAATGTGAGGGGTGTACTCACTTTTGTGAGATACTGTATATAGATGATGAAGATAGTTATAAAACAGTACTCATGCTTCTCATGCTTACATTATGCATGTAACTATAACATATAGTACATTCAATATGATATGAACCCAGTAAATACAGCTCAGAAATTATTCCAGAAAATATTCTGGTTTCATCATAAAACTGTCCCCTCCCCTCTCCTAACACCTATGGTAACTAACCTGTGTAAGAAGTGTAGCCATGAGCTGGCTATTATGCCTGCAATTCAGAGACATTGGGGGTTATTTACAAAAGGCAAATCCACTTTGCACTACAAGTGCAAACTACAAGTGCAAAGTGCACATGAAATTGCACTGAAAGTGCACTTGGAAGTGCAGTCGCTGTAGATCCGAGGGGGCATACAAGGAAAATAAAAATACAGCTTTTTAGCTTATACATGATTGGGTGATAAAATCAGCAGAGCTTCCCCTCATTTCAGATGTACCCCTCTGATTTACAGCGACTGCACTTCCAAGTGCACTTTCAGTGCAATTTCAAGTGCACTTTGCAAAGTGGATTTTCCTTTTGTAAATAACCCCCACTGTGTAGTGTTATTAATTTAAAGTTGGCTCCCTCTAGTGTTGGCTGGACTCTGTGTCATTTCCTTTTTCTTTTGGAAGCATCATGGGATGTGTAGTTCAGAATGCCAAAGTTTCAATGCCAGCAGGACTGATCTGAACTACGACTACCAGAATGCTAAGAGGACAGAACAGACTGCTGGGAGAGGATATAAAAGGGCTGGTCGCGGCCTGCATCGCTCTCTTGGGACGCCGGTGTGACTCTGCCAGCAGAAGGTCTGTGCAACGATGAACTGCTGTGATTCGCGGCCTACACAGCGGGGAGCCGTTCAGCTATACCCAGAGGAACCTCTGTGGACAGAATCGCTTCTTCTCTACAGCGGACCGGAGGTTGTTCTAGGTTATCCAGAGACGCCTGCACTTCAGATCCGAGTAGGCTGCAGCGTGGCGCGGTGGACAATATTTCCTAGAGCTAGGATACAGAGAGAGTTCCTGATAGAGTCTTCTTCATCACCTACATCATTGCCAGCTGTATCTGTGTCCAGTGGGGTGAGCGGGCATAGCCCATTTAGTTGCTATAAGACACTACTTTCAGACATCATTTACCCTGTTCAGCTTGGTGGTACTTGTAGTGCCACTGGAAGTCAGTTCTTATACTATAACAAACACTGTAAGCAGACATCTATGCCTTGTTCACATTATTGCTTCTTGTAGTTTTACTGGACACAACACCACTAGGATCATACAAGAGGAGATTAAAGTAAAATAAGGATATCCTAAAGATCTGCCAAATTCACTATGCCCTATTATCAAGGATAACCTTAATTACATTACATCAAAGGTAGCTGAAGACATCTGGATTTCAAGAAATAACCGCACCACCTTTTGTTATCCCTTCCTCGTCTGCTCTAGTTTCTTTAGCTCTATTTAAGGGAGCCAGCCAATTTGAATATAATAGTCTGCACATTGTTCTTTTCAAGTTGTGCGATTCTTAATGGCCTTTGGGATGAGGAGACATGACTGGTGTAAGGCTGATACGCTAGCTGGCTTAACCTAACGACCCCCCACTAACCAATCACCATAATTATTATTACCTTACCAATGAAACACAACACACTGTCTGGATAAAATGGCCACCAAAGGCCCCTTTATTAAATCCAAACAGGACATTGTATAAAATAACTTTTTCTTTAAATAAATAAATAAATAAATATATATATATATATATATATATATATATATATATATATATATATATATATATATATATATATATATATATATATATATATATATATATATAAATAAATAAATATATAAACAATATTTATAACCAAAACATGTTACGTCTGAGGTTCCTGAAAGAAGGTACCACTATCTCATCGGCTGACCACCACCACTACAGCATCCTGGCCACTAGCCGCGAAGGATACAGCTCAGCGACAAATGCTTACCACCTTCTTGCACCTTCAGCTCGATGACCGATAGTCCATTATTATTAAATCCAAACACGTCATTGTATAAAATAACTTTTTTTTAAAATATATATATATACCGTATATACTCAAGTATAAGTTGAGTTTTCAGCCCTTTATAAGCCCCTCGACTTATACTCGAGTCACCGCCGTCTGCCTACATGATCAGCGTGTCATGCAGGCAGACGGCGGCCAGCGTGTGCTATTACTATTCGGCGACCAATTGCTGTTCAAAAGCCGCGCCTCCTCCTTGTGTGTGATAGGCAGAAAACTCCATTTCCCAGTAGTCAGTGTACAGCCTATCAAGGACATTCTCTCATCCTCGTCCGTGGTATGAGGATGAGAGAATGTCCGTGATAGGCTGACCGCTGACTGCTGGGAAATGGAGTTTTCTGCCTATCATGGACGAGGAGGAGGCACGGCTTTTGAACAGTGAATGGCCGCCGAATAGTAATAGCACACGCTGATCGGTGCAGAGTGTCATATGGAGGCATGCACAGGACACAGGTAGGATGCACACATACACAGGACACAGACACATGCACACATACACAGGACACGGACACAGGTACAGGACACATGCACATGCACATATACACATGACACATGCACATATACACAGGACACATACACAGGACACAGATACAGGACACATGCACATATACACAGGACCCATGCACATATACACAGGACACATGACACATGCACATATACACAGGAAACATGCACATATACACAGGACACATGACACATTGACACATGACACATGCACATATACACAGGACACATGCACAGGACACAGGGAGGTATACAGCTGCAGATGGGCATTGTTGACCCTCCTTTTCCACTTACAGTAGCTGCTGCATTTCTCACCCTCGTCCTATACTCGGGTCAATAAGTTTTTCCCATTTTTTTGTGGTAAATTAGGGCCTTGACTTATACTTGAGTATATACATATTTATTATATATATATATATATATATATATATATAAAATAAATATATGTATAAAACAATATTTATAACCAAAACATGTTATAGCTACGTCTGAGGTTCCTGAAATAAGGTACCACTATCACATCAGCTGACCACCACCACCACTACTGCATCCTGGCCACTAGTCGCGAAGGATACAGCTCAGTGACAAATGCTTACCACCTTCTTGCACCTTCAGCTCGTTGACCGATAGTCCATCTTACCATATAGGGAAGGTCCCCATACCAACCCTTACCACACCATATATTACATATATACTGTATAGCTATATATATATATATATATATATATATATATATATATATATGTAGGAAGGCCAGTATGGTGGCCTGAATTTATGGGAGGAGCCCGGGGGGGGGGGGGGTATTTAACCAGCCCGCTCACCTGTGGTCTTTGTCGGTTTCCTGTGCGCGGTATGTTACGTCACTAGGCCGACTCTTCCAACTCGTTGGCGTCCGTGAAGTTACGCGTTACAAATTTCAGCGGCTTTCGGTTCCCGTTCGCAGTTTCTGAGAGGCTTCCGTTCCTGTTCGTAGTTTTTCGTACAAACATGTCTGGCTCGGCTGTCGCAGGTAGGGTTTCATTGACATTTCATGTACCACCATTTGCTAGATACCGTGTGTCGCTCAAACCCCGATACGGAACTTACGAGTCATTCGTTAAGAAACCCTACACGTAGCCGTAACACATCTTTTCATTCATTTTACGTACCTCACTCTGATTCGAATCCAGTTGCGGCGTTCGCATCGCACCTGTTTGTCCAGCCGCATCTCACTTGTTCTTGTCTCATGCTCCACAGTCCTGTTCGTTATCAGTCGCAATTACGGCACACAGATTTGTGCCTCTGTCATGGCTTATCATTTCAATAATTTCACTCATTTCACCGTCATGTACCGCGATCCGATTCGAATCTAGTCGCATTTGTGATGCACCAATTCGTCCCGGTGTGCCTCGGTTGTTATTTGCCCTCATTTCAGTACATGCTCCAGAGTCCGGTCGTTGTCAGTCGCAGTTTGCGGCTCACCGATTCGTGCCTCTGTCATGGGAAATCATTTCACTGTCACATGTCACGTTCCGATTCGAATCCAGTCGCATCCGTGATGCACCGATTCGTTCCGGCGTGCCCCAGCTATTTTTTCAGCCTCATTTCGGTACATGCTCCAGAGTCCGGTTCGTTGTCAGTCGCAGTTTTCGGCTCACCGATTTGTGCCTTTGTCATGGGAAATCGTTTCACTGTCACGTATTACGTTCCGATTCGAAGCCAGTCGCATCCATGATGCAACGATTTGTTCTGGCGTGCCCCAGGTATTTTCGGCCACATTTCAGTACATGCTCCAGAGTCCGGTTCGTTGTCAGTCGCAGTCGCGGCATGACCAATTCGTGCCTCTGTCATGGCACGTGCCTCTACCATGACAAATAATTTCATCATTTCACTCATTTCACTGTCACGTACCGCGCCCCGATTTGAATCCAGTAGCATCCTAGATGCACCGATTCGTCCCGGCGCGCCCCAGTTGTCTTGGCCTCATTTCATTTTGTGCTCCACAGTTCGACTCGTCGTTTGTCGCAGTCAAAAAAAAAAAAGCAGAAGAAATAAAAAAAAAAAGTAGTATAAATAAAATGTTTCGGCCTCATCCAGCACCTACATCAGAGCTTGGTTCGCTGTCAGTCGCAGTCGCGGCATGACCGATTCGTGCCTCTGTCAGGGCAAACATTTCACTGTTACATACCGCATTCCGATTCAAATCCAGTCGCATCCGTGATGCACCGATTTGTTCCGGTGTGCACTAGTGTTTAGTGCCTCTGTCATGGCAAAACATTTTATTTCATTTCACTCTTAAGCCCCATACACACGATAGGACTTTGTACAAACTTTCCCTTGGATTTTTGTACAAAGGGCGTTGCCCAAAAGTTTGTCTTGCATACAGACGAGGACTTTTCCAGCCAACTTTCACCAAATCACGTGTTTTTTCAGCTCTTTACCACCACCCTTTGGTCAACTTCTTTATTGTTGTCTGATTTTGTGTCAATCTCAACACTTTTATTGACGAGATTGACACCTTGTGAGCCGGGTTGACACTGGTGCGGGGATCCGACTTAAATCCCCGCCAATACCAGGCACTGTGTTTGGTATGAATCTTGAGGGGGAAGTCCACGCCAAATTTTAAATAAAAAACCGGCATGGGTTCCCCTCCATGGGCATACCAAGCCCTTCGGTCTGGTATGGATTTTAAGGGGAACCCCCATGCCAAAAAAACGGCATGGGGGTCCCCCCAAAATCCATACCAGACCCTTATCCGAGCACGCAGCCTGGCCGGTCAGGAAAGGGAGTGGGGACGAGCGAGCATAGGATGACATGACCACGCCCCCTTATGACCTCACAGTCCCAGCATGCCCCGGGACTGTGATGTCATAGGGCGGCGGGGACACCGCCTATATAAGTCCGTTGCGGAGCGCACAGAGACCATTCCAGCTGGAGAGAGCGTCATGTCAACATCTCTGGAAGAGAAGAGGGAAGAAGACGATCCAGAAGTCCGGACCACTGTGGGGATAGTGTTCTTTGGGTGATGTGATGTGTTAGGTTTGCGCCAGGCATAGCGTTTTCTTAGACTAAAATTTAACTTTTAACCACATTAGACCAGAGCACCTCCATACATTTTGGGAGTCTCCCACATGCCTTTTTCACAAAATCAAAACGTGCCATTTTGTTTTTTGCTGAAAGTAATGGCTTTCTTCTGGCCACTCTGCCATAAAGCCCAACTCCTATGGAGCGTACGGCTTACTGTCGTCCTATGTACAGATACTCCATGGGGGGCCGGGATCTGGGGGCCCCCTTATTAAAGGGGGCTCCCGGATTCCGATAAGCCCCCCGCCCGCAGACCCCGACAACCAATGGCCAGGGTTGTCGGGAAGAGGCCCTTGTCCTCATCAACATGGGGACAAGGTGCTTTGGGGTGGGGGGCCTGCAGGGCACCCCCCTCCCCCAAAGCACCCACCCCTCATGTTGAGGGCATGTGGCCTGGTACGGCTCAGGAGGGGGGGCGCTCGCTCGTCCCCACTCCCTTTCCTGACCGGTCAGGCTGCGTGCTCGGATAAGGGTCTGGTATGGATTTTGGGGGGACCCCCACGCCGTTTTTTCGGCGTAGGGGGTTCCCCTTAAAATCCATACCAGACCGAAGGGCTTGGTATTCCCCAGAGGGGAATTCCCTCTCGTGCCCGCCGCAGTAGGAAAATGTGTTTTTCCTATTGCAGCTAGCGCAAGATGTACAGTACCCTGCCGCCTGGAAACATTCTCGCGCCTGGGTACTGTAGTTTGTACAAAAGTCCGATGGCTTTGTGTACACACGATCGGACTTTGCTCCATCAGACTTTTGTTGCCGGAAAGTTTGTCCGTTCGCACAGCCAACAAAAGTCCGATGGAAACTGAAAAAGTTTGTCCGATGGAGCGTACGCACAGTCGGATGTTGCTCCAAAACAGCTAATTTGCATGTTTGTTGTCAAAAAGTCAGATCGTGTGTACGGCCCTTAAGGCAAACCTTTCACATTAATTTCGTTGTCACATGCCGCGCCCCGATTCAAGTCTAGGGCATCCGTCAGGCATCGATTAATCCCGGCAAGCCCCAGTTGGCTTGGCCTCATTGGCGCAATCACGGCACACCGATTCGTGCCTCTATCATGGCATAAACATTTCACTCATTTTACGATGTACCCCATACTCATTCACATAGGGTGGGGGGCCGGGATCTGGGGGCCCCCTTATTAAAGGGGGCTCCCGGATTCCGATAAGCCCCCCCCGCAGACCCCGACAACCAATGGCTAGGGTTGTCGGGAAGAGGCCCTTGTCCTCATCAACATGGGGACAAGGTGCTTTGGGGTGGGGGGCCCGCAGGGCACCCCCCTCCCCCAAAGCACCCACCCCTCATGTTGAGGGCATGTGGCCTGGTACGGCTCAGGAGGGGGGGCGCTCGCTCGTCCCCACTCCCTTTCCTGACCGGTCAGGCTGCGTGCTCGGATAAGGGTCTGGTATGGATTTTGGGGGGACCCCCACGCCGTTTTTTCGGCGTAGGGGGTTCCCCTTAAAATCCGTACCAGACCGAAGGGCTTGGTATTCCCCAGAGGGGAATTCCCTCTCGTGCCCGCCGCAGTAGGAAAATGTGTTTTTCCTATTGCAGCTAGCGCAAGATGTACAGTACCCTGCCGCCTGGAAACATTCTCGCGGCTGCGTACTGTAGTTTGTACAAAAGTCCGATGGCTTTGTGTACACACGATCGGACTTTGCTCCATCAGACTTTTGTTGCCGGAAAGTTTGTCCGTTCGCACAGCCAACAAAAGTCCGATGGAAACTGAAAAAGTTTGTCCGATGGAGCGTACACACGGTCGGATGTTGCTCCAAAACAGCTAATTTGCATGTTTGTTGTCAAAAAGTCAGATCGTGTGTACGGCCCTTAAGGCAAACATTTCATTAATTTCATTGTCACATGCCGCGCCCCGATTCAAGTCTAGGGCATCCGTCAGGCATCGATTAATCCCAGCAAGCCCCAGTTGGCTTGGCCTCATTGGCGCAGTCACGGCACACCGATTCGTGCCTCTATCATGGCATAAACATTTCACTCATTTTACTATGTACCCCATACTCATTCACATAGGGTGGGGGGCCGGGATCTGGGGGCCCCCTTATTAAAGGGGGCTCCCGGATTCCGATAAGCCCCCCGCCCGCAGACCCCGACAACCAATGGCCAGGGTTGTCGGGAAGAGGCCCTTGTCATCATCAACATGGGGACAAGGTGCTTTGGGGTGGGGGGCCCACAGGGCACCCCCCTCCCCCAAAGCACCCACCCCTCATGTTGAGGGCATGTGGCCTGGTACGGCTCAGGAGGGGGGGGGGGGCGCTCGCTCGTCCCCACTCCCTTTCCTGACCGGTCAGGGTGCGTGCTCGGATAAGGGTCTGGTATGGATTTTGGGGGGACCCCCACGCCGTTTTTTCGGCGTAGGGGGTTCCCCTTAAAATCCATACCAGACCAAAGGGCTTGGTATTCCCCAGAGGGGAATTCCCTCTCGTGCCTGCCGCAGTAGGAAAATGTGTTTTTCCTATTGCAGCTAGCGCAAGATGTACAGTACCCTGCCGCCTGGAAACATTCTCGCGGCTGCGTACTGTAGTTTGTACAAAAGTCCGATGGCTTTGTGTACACACGATCGGACTTTGCTCCATCAGACTTTTGTTGCCGGAAAGTTTGTCCGTTCGCACAGCCAACAAAAGTCCGATGGAAACTAAAAAAGTTTGTCCGATGGAGCGTACACACGGTCGGATGTTGCTCCAAAACAGCTAATTTGCATGTTTGTTGTCAAAAAGTCAGATCGTGTGTACGGCCCTTAAGGCAAACATTTCATTAATTTCGTTGTCACATGCCGCGCCCCGATTCAAGTCTAGGGCATCCGTCAGGCATCGATTAATCCCGGCAAGCCCCAGTTGGCTTGGCCTCATTGGCGCAATCACGGCACACCGATTCGTGCCTCTATCATGGCATAAACATTTCACTCATTTTATTTAATTTCATGCACCTGTCGCTTAGACACGTTACAAATCACTTTTCAAGTCAGGTAGTCAAACCCTTCACCGGTTGTCATCTGTCATTTTCCTCTAGGTCAGTCAAGTTAAAAAAAAAAAAAAGCCACACCCCGTCTTCCTTTGAAGTTCAGTCATGGTCCCGATTCATTCGTTAAAACCTTCGCCTCACTACTATCCCCCCTCATAGTCACACAATCCGATTCATGTTGGTTTCATTTCATACACTTTACAAACTGATTCATATCAGGATTCATTGTATACAACATAATGCCGCGTACACACGGTCGGACTTTTCGTCTACAAAAGTCCGACAGCCTGTCCGACAGACTTCCGGCGGACTTTCGGCGGACTTGCAGCAGACTTTCTAACGAACGGACTTGCCTACACACGACCACACAAAAGTCCGACGGATTCGTACGTGATGACGTACACCGGACTAAAATAAGGAAGTTCATAGCCAGTAGCCAATAGCTGCCCTAGCATGGGTTTTTGTCCGTCGGACTAGCACACAGACGAGCGGATTTCGGGGTCCGTCGTAGTTACGACGTAAAGATTTGAAGCATGTTTCAAATCTAAAGTCCGTCGGATTTGAGGCTGAAAAAGTCTGCTGAAAGTCCGGAGAAGCCCACACACGATCGGATTACCAGCCAGCTTTAGTCCGTCGGCGTCCGTTGGACTTTTGTAGACGAAAAGTCCGACCGTGTGTACGCGGCATTAGAATGATTCGTATCGGTTTAATTTCACACATGCTACGGTTCAATTCAAATCTAGTCACGTCGGTGGCACAGCGATTCATATCGGATCCATATTCATACTCTCCACAGTCCGATTTTATATTGGATTAATTTTCATACACTCTACAATCGGTTCGTATCAGATTAATTTCATACAACCGATTCATATCGGATTCATTTCGTACACTTTACAACCGATTCATATCGGATTAAATTTCATACACATTCAAGCACAACTTCTTGCAATCATTGCAAGCACGAATCAAATCACAGCTTCTTGCAATCATTGCAAGCACGCATCCAAGCACAACTTCCCGCAATCATTGCAAGCACGCATCCAAGCATAAACTTCTTGCATTTGTTGCAAGCACACATCGAAACATAACTTCTTGCAATCGTTGCAAGCACACATCCAAGCACAACTTCTTGCAATCGTTGCAAGTACGCATCCAAACATAACTTCTTATATTCATTGCAAGCACACATCGAAACATAACTTCTTGCAATTGTTGCAAGCACACATCCAAGCACAACTTCTTGCAATCGTTGCAAGTACGCATCCAAACATAACTTCTTGCAATCGTTGCAAGCACACATCCAAGCACAACTTCTTGCAATCATTGCAAGTACGCACCCAAACATAACTTCTTGCAATCGTTGCAAGCACACCCAAGCACAATTTCTTGCAATCATTGCAAACACGCATCCAATCATAAACTTCTTGCAAACATTGTAGGCATGCATTTAAGCATAACTTCTTGCAATCGTTGCAAGTATGCACCAAATTACAACTTCTTGCAATCGTTGCAAGCACACATCCAAGCATAACTCTTGCAATCTTTGCAAGCACATGCAGTAATACAAACTTTTCACAGTCACTACAAACACATCTCAAGTGACATAAACTCCCTTGCAATCATTGCAAGCACACATTTAAGCACAACTCTTACAATCAGGGCTTTTTTTCAGGGGGAACTTGGTGGAACTCAGTTCCACCACCTCTGGCTCAGACCCTTTGGTGCCTGCTCACCACAAGCACTTGTGAACATAGAAGTCTGGTTTCTGTGTTTACAAGTGACAGCTCTGCACTCTGTGTGTAACCCCCATGAACTCTGCACTCCGTATGGGTGTGTGTGGGGGTAGGGGTTTTGGGGGGTTGCGGTTGAGTTCCAGCACCTATTGTTTGAGAAAAAAAGCTCTGCTTACAATCATTACAAGACACGCATCTTAGCATATCTTCTTGCAAATGTTGCAAGCATGCATCCAAGCATAACTTCTTGCAATCATTACAAGCACGCATCCAGTCACAACTTCTTGCAATTGTTGCAAGGACACATCCAAGCATAACTTCTTGCAACCGTTGCAAGCACGCATCCAAACATAACTTCTTGTAATCGTTGCAAACACGCATCCAAGCATAACTCCTTGCAGTCCGTGCAAGCACATGCAGTAATACAGACTTCTCGCAGTCACTGCAAATACATCTCCATTGACACAAACTCCCTTGCAATTGTTGCAAGCACGTATTTAAGCACAACTCTTGCAATCATTGCAGGGCTCGCATCTTAGCATGACTTCTTGCAATCAGTACAAACACATTCCCAGTGGCACACAATCAGTCACACATCATTCTTCAGTGGCACTTAATCGGCCAGTTGTCTCCAGTGGCATCTTCATACGAGCCACTCATCATTTTCTGTATCATTTCTCGCTTAGGTCAGTTGAGTTCAGGTTCCATCCCGCACCAGGTATCGTATTGCCACACACAGCTGGCTCCTTCTCATAACACTATCAGGCTATACCTAGCCAGCATCCAGAATTTCCTGTCCTTACAGGACCCCAGAGAGTCATCTGTGTTTACGGCCCATACAGTAAACACAGATGCCATACGTGGCATTAAGGAGCATCAGCCCATAGCTAAGGGCAAACGCTTGCCCATCACAACTGCCATCTTTAGGGACATGTCAAAAACCTCAGACATTCCCCAGTCTAGTCATCCAAGCAGCCATCTACCTGGTCCTCTGTGGTTTTCTACGGCCTAACAAATTCACTTTTACTGGCACTGGCAGCCAGGTACTATGTAGACACCACTTGATTCGCTGATAAAGCCATTACGTCCTTCAGCTTGCAGTCTCTAAAACTCAACAATCCGGAACCAAGGTCTACAATAACTTCTTCCAAACTAACAACTCCACGCAGGCCAGCCTCCCCCTTGACAAGCTGACCCGCATCAGGCCAGTTCCCCAAGACTTCACCCATACACGGGTGTGTACTAAGAAGTAGCTGCAGTCTTTCCTGAGAATGCGGACCTATCAATGTCGGAAGGTTCCGTACTACATGGATCGGTATAATCAATGATTATACCATCTATGTCGCCCATATCACCCCAGGTAGTGACAGATGCCACAGCCTCCACAGGCATCGCTGCAATTTTTGGCCACCATTGGTTTACAAGAACATGGCCTCCAGAGACACTCCTAAACCCAGCGTTTACCCGGACTTCCTCCCTCTTCAAGCTACACCCGGTCATGGCAGCCGCTCAACTCTAGGGTCTTATCTGGACAGGACAGGCCGTGGCTTTCGCCACCGACATCCGGTCTGAGGCGATCTTCTTGATGAAACCAGGTCCGCATCGCTCTGTTATGTCCTTCCTGTGCAGGCTGGTGTAATTATCTTGGCAACACCAGTTTAATGTCCACTGTACATTCATTCCAGGCTGCCATCTTCTGGGACATGTCTACTATCTTAACCAGTTCGCCATTTGGCCTTCTCCCCAGTTTGCTCATACAAGCAGCCATTTACTTAGCCTAATACGGGTTCTGTGTAGTTGGCTCGCTGCCAACACCATTTAATCCTCCACCTTGCAGTGTCTAAAACCCAGCAATCAAGCTCCAGGATAGACATCCATCTCTATAAAATAAACAACGTCCGGTGTCCAGTAACCATACTCGACCGCCTACTGTCACTCCTACCGGAACACTCAAACTCTAGTCCCCTATTACCTTTTCGGGCAAACCCTTGAGTGCCTGCCAGTTCATCAAACACCTGAGGGTTCTTCTACGCAGCCTACACCTCGACCCCAGTCAGTACTCCGGTCACTCTTTAGTATTGGGGCAGCCTTGGCAGCATTTCGGCATGGGTCCCAGACCACGTTATTGAGAGACTTAGCAGGTGAAACTCTGCCTACCTTGTCCGGTACGTCCCCACTCCTTAGGTGGAAATGGCACAAGCATTCACCAAACTTGCTCAATAAATAAAGCTAAAACTAATAAAACTACACCCCTACCTAAATGTTTTTGCTCCCTTATTTTGGTATACCGACCATCAGACCAGGGCACACTTCAGGTCCATTTCATGTTGTAAGTCTTAGGGCTTCGACCATAAGTAGGAAGGCCAGTATGGTGGCCTGAATTTATGGGAGGAGCCCGGGGGGTATTTAACCAGCCCGTTCACCTGTGGTCTTTGTCGGTTTCCTGTGCGCGGTGCCCACCCTCCCATCCCCTTTTCAGGGCATTTCTCAAATTAATTTCTCTTAACAAAATATTCATTTCTAATCTAGGGTATGCCCCCTTATTTTGGTATACCGACCATCAGACCAGGGAACACTTCAGGTCCATTTCATGTTGTAAGTCTTAGGGTAAGTCTAATTGTTCATATCCGTATCGGCCATAGGGCTTCGACTATAACCACCACCATTCCGACCTTCATGGAACCAGAGACCCCTGCCACAGCAGTCCACCAGTGACTCCTTGAGCGTGGCGAACCCGCCACAGCCGTAAAGCCCGTTGTAAACCGTCCTGGAGCCCCAGGACCCACATATCTATTCCTTCTGCGGAAAGATGTACACCATCCCCCCTTAGATAAAGGGCCAACATCTTTTTTGAACATTGTTATCTGTGCTGTGCATATACCAGGTGTTGAGAATGAAGTGGCTAATGCACTCTCTCGTTTGCAGTGGGACATATTCCAGCAGTTGGCGCCGGCAGCGGAGCGGATCGGGGTTGGCGCACCACCAGCCCCCCATTGCGGACTACAAACTTTGCCACCGCTTTATTAGCCTCTATCCTGGCTTTGTTTACACGTTCCACTGACTGTGCCCCCCCGCCAAGCCACCCGACCAACCATGTCTGACCAGACAACTACTGTGTCCGGGAAGAACACCCAGAGACATAGGAAGTCCCATTTATTATCTCTGATGAGCTCCTAGAGGCCCTTAGGCACGGGTCATTGCCCCCGACATGTAGCAAGAGCACATCCGGAGGCCTGTCCAGAGGAGCATAATGCTGGATTTCCGGCAACACCCTGGACCACAGCATCCCTGGGATCCCTATCCACTAAATCATAGCCTCTGCCTTCCTTCCGGTCTGACCAGTGCCCTTTTTGCCCCCCAGTGCACATAAGAATGGCCCAGGATCCACATCAGACATACCGGGGCTGTAAAAGAAAGAAAGGAGACATATACCCAGGGAACATGCACCACATACCCTTCATGCACATACCCCGGAAAGACATCCCACATAAGACGAAATAAAACACAACAAGGGGACAAGCTCCTGCCCCCCACAGGAGGTGAGGGCGAACATATAATCTAAACTGATTAGCCTCCCATATGCTGCAGGATTTGATCGCTCAAACTCTAACGCAATGCTTCTGTCGTCACCCCAATGCAAAATGAATGGGACGAATAATCCGTCACCGCAAAACCCCCCACCTCCAAACATTTTTTTGAACACCGCCACAAATTGGTACCTGGACAGTGGCAACCCCTCTTCATGAATAAAGAAAGGACTCACCCCGGAAGGCCGTAAAACCGACCACTCCTGGATGATCTTAACCGGGCATAACTCCAAGCCCGTAACACTCCCCAGTACTACCCTGGTACCTTTTCCCAACGGATCCGTCTTTGACTTGTGGATGAGCAATGTCACCGAATCAACCCCCATTGCCACGTCCGAGACGCCTAACCCCCCCAGCCACTGACTTAGATGGGCTGACCAATTTGCCCACTCTCAATGCCCCAAAAAAAGCCATCACAAACGCCGTCTAAACAGGTGGACTTCAAAGGAAGAAAAACACACCCGTGGTAATACTGCCGTCAAAACCGCTAACATCCCCAATGACACCGGCCGCCTAGAATCAGGCTTCACCCTGCCCAACCTATAAACCCGTAGTGCCTTTTGAACAATGAAATTCTTAGTCACGTCTTCTACGCCTTCCAATTTGAACATAAAAGCCAACCCAGCCATCTTGCTATTCAAAGAAGCCACTGACACTCCTTCCTCGCAATTCCTACCAAGAAAATAAAGCAACGCATAGAGCCTGTCCTCAATGCCAGAACAACCCCCAATGCTACTCACCAACTCGGACCACTCACGCCAAACCCACTCATATGCCCTCCAAGTAGATTCTGCTACCGACCGCTGAACCAATGCCATCATGGTACCATCACAAGGTCCCATAAACAACCGGGACACGGAACCCCGATCCGCTCCGCTGCTGGCGCCAACTGCTGGAATATGTCCCACTGCAAACGAGAGAGTGCATTAGCCACTTCATTCTCAACAACTGGTATATGCACAGCACAGATAACAATGTTCAAAATAAGACACCGCAATACCAAATGGCGCAACAACCGCACCACCAAGAGGACGTCGTCAGCAAGTTGATTGCTGGGACTACACCCAGGTTATCACAATGAAAACGAAACCTCCGCTCCCAGAACTCTGCCCCCCAATGCTCCACTGCCAACACAACAAGGAACAATTCACACAACATCAAATTCCTTATCAACAGGAACCCCGCCAATGCCTCTGGCCACCGCTCCGCACACCACCTCCTCTTAAAGAATGCTGCGAATCCCACGGACCCTGCAGCATTCGTGAACAACTCCAGTTCTTGTGCCTGTACCGCCGGTCCAAGCCAAAACGACCTTCCATTGTACTGCTCCAAAAAACAATTCCAAACCTCCAGATCCTCCCTGTGGTCCCGACCCAAACAAACAAAATGATGAGGGGCTTTAACCCCAGCCGTAGTGGCTGCCAGCCGCCGGCAGAACACCCGTCCCATTGGCATAATGCAGCATGCAAAATTACGTTTACCCAGTAGGGACTGTAATTCCCGCAATTGTACCTTTGAGCGGCGAGCTACCGCCACTGACGCCTTAAGATCAACCAGCTTATCTCCTGGAAGCCGGCACTCCATACGCTCGGTATCGATACCCAGAAACTTCAACACTGGCACCGGACCTTCCGTCTTGTCCTGTGCCAATGGTACTCCGAAAACCTGAAAAACGTGCTGGATGGTGGCGAGCAATGTCAAACAGGAACGATCGTCCGGAGGGCCAATCACTAAAAAATCATCCAAATTGTGTAAAATTGAATGAAGACCCGACAGATCCCTGACCACCCATTCTAGAAAAGAACTAAACACTTCAAAGTAAGAACAGGATATGGCGCAACCCATAGGGAGGCATCTATCCACAAAAAATTCTCCCTCCCAACAACAACCCAGTAACCAGACTATCCGGATGAACCGGCAACAGACGAAAGGCTGACTCAATGTCCGTCTTCTCCATAAGCACTCCCCTACCAAACCACTGTACCCACCGTACCGCCTCATCAAAGGTGGCATAAGACACTGAGCACAGTGCTGGATCGATTGCATCATTCACTGACCCTCCTTTCAGGTAGGAGAGGTGATGAATGAGCCGGATTTGATTCGGTTCCCGCTTGAGTACCACCCCCAATGGTGATACTACTAAGTCCCCCAATGGCGGTACCCCGAATGGGCCTGCCATGCAGCCCAATGCTACTTCCTTCTGCAGTTTACAAGAAACCACATCCGGATGATCGTACGCCGACTGCAGGTTGGCCGCTACAGGGGGGACTTACGCCAATTCACTAGGAATCGGGAAACCCTCCTTAAAGCCCAATCACAACATCCTCACCGCTTCCCTTTCAGGATACCTACTTAGGTACGGGGCCATTTTTTCCACTTTCACCGGCGTCTTCCCTTTTTCCAGCGACGCCTGTTTTTTTCCCTTTTTTGAAGCATTTTGACAGGGGATGTGCACCCCCACATCCTGAACATTCGTGTTTCAAACAACATGATCCTCCAATCTTTCAAGTGCACTTGTTGAACTGCCAACAGAACCCCTTGCGCTTACTGGCCGATGGTGACAAGGCTTTGGCACCCCCGGCCCCCCCATGAAAGGGCTGCGGCGCGACTTTGGCTTGCGTCATGAGCTTCATCCACAAACCAATATCCTTGTGGTCCCAATGCAATGTTGGTCTCACTGTCTTCCTTTTCCAGAATTGCTCATCGTATCGCAGCCACGCCACCCCATCATACACCCTTTGGGCCTCACTAATAGAATCAAGATAATAAAACATGGCCGAACAATGTTCTGGCGCCTTCTCCCCAATAACGCTAGCTAGGATATTGAATGCTTGCATCCAGTTTGCAAACGTCTGTGGAATAAGATGATACCGTCTCTTTTCCTCTTCCTCCCTTTTGCTCTTGTCCGGCTATACTTTATCCAAATTAAATTTCTCCAGCGGCAGCAGCGAAAAGATCTCCATGTGGTCACCCTTCCAGATGCTTTCCCTTACCGCCACTTTTAAGTGAGCGCCCAGCGGGCCCTCGTAACAAACATACACCTCGCAGCGGGCCATGTCCACCAACCGAATCCCATCTGCATGTACCGACCCCACCGTGGCACCCCCCCAAACTCACCTTAGAAGTACCGGCCATTTCTGGGGGAGCAGAACCCGCCCCCGAACTTGCGTCCAAGACTGCTGTACAGGGGGTGACACCCACCCCCAAACTTACCTGGCCCGGACACTGGAGCCCCAACCTCCCCCATGCTTACCGGGGAGGCCAAATTACCCCCCGCGTCTATTGGAGGGGCAGCCGGTGGGTGAGGGGTAACCGAACACCCACCCCCCTGACCACCCATGCCGCTGTCGTCAAAATCGTGGCAGCGTCCAGCGCCGAAGCGCTGCCCCTACTTACCAGATCTCTGCAACACGCCAACAAAGTCGCCATTAATTGTTGCAGCAACACCTCGCTGCCTACCCCCAGCATCCCTACCCTGGCACCCGATGCCAAAACCGGCGACAAAACCGGCCCGTTCCCATCTGCAACCCCTGGGGAAGAGGCAGCAGTGTGTGGGGGAGGGGGAGACACAGACAACATAGCAACAGGTGTAGTTAAAAGAGAAGAAACAGAAGAGGACTTACCAGGCTGCCCAGGGGAAACCGGCCGACCAGCCACCACTCCTGGCGCGTCCGAGTCAGAATCGGTCAGTTCACCTTCAGATCGCTGGTCCTCCTGTTCAGCAGGGGGCGCTGTAGAAGCCACATGCGTCGGGCGCTCCCGTACTTGATAAACCTCAGAGGCCCTCCTCTTGCCCTGGCTGTCTGCCGTCGACCTCCCCTGCCAGTCTCTGCATATTGTGTGCACGGGAGGATGTTCTTAACCCCTTCATGATGGTAAAACACATTTTAAAGAGTATTTTACCCCAACATTTCATGTTCCTAGTATGTGTCTGTTGTACCATGTACTTAAACTATGTTAAAAAGTATCCAGTTCCTTTTTGTATTGCTTTCTTCCTGGTGATCCTGTCAGTCCCCCTGCTTTCCTATCCAAGATGATCACATTAGGCATGAGTGCGCATCCATCCTAGTGTGATCAGTTTTTTGGCTGTACACAATGGGAAGATCTGTGTACTGCTGTTTCTCCACCCCTAGCTTCCTAAGGCTCCTTGTACATGGGGCGGAATCTGCTTTGCTCAGGGGGGCTCTGTCTGCTAATCCCCCACTGAGCAGGACAAAGTGGACGGATGGCAGGTCCGTGTCCACTCCAGTTCTGCAGAGCAGGCACGGACACAACTTGCTCTTCTCTATAGGCGGTGAGGTATAAACAGACTGTCCGTTTGCACCTGACTGACCTCTAATTTGACCCACCTAGATGGAGGGGAACAGATCCCCTTTCATTTTTTATGTTTTTTTAGTGGATAGGATTGGATTGGAGGATACAAATCCCCTTAAACCTGCAGGTCCATAGGAATACATGGACCATCCGATCAGGTCTGCCTGAAAAATTGACAGGTGGACCAGATGCGATTGCCCGTGTGAATGGGGTCTAAGCCTCTTATGCAGCTCAGAACAGAGGGTATGTAATCACAAACATTTTGTCTTCCATTCCTTTTTTAAATTAAATGGGTTGTTTTACAAGGTATTTGGCATGTGTTAGTAAAACCCAACATATCATCGCAACTACTTATTGTATCCAAATGCATTATATGAATTGGAAGTTCACTTGGTGGTAAATGGTAATGGATATCTCCTGAAATTTTGTTTTCCTTATCAAACTGGCTTAAAATAGTTAAAAAATAAATAACTAAATAAAATAACTTCTCCTACTGTTTGGCACGGATGAGGATACCACATATAGATGAATTATTTGTTGTTTGTACCAATGGTAGAAAAAATCCTCTGCTACCAAAGCCAGCAGAATATTAGCATGCATTAAAAAGGGAATTTACTCTAGAGATGAAGAGATTATTCTAATGCCCCGTACACACGATCGGATTTTCCGACGGAAAATGTGTGATAGGACCTTGTTGTCGGAAATTCCGACCGTGTGTAGGCTCCATCACACATTTTCCATCGGAATTTCCGACACACAAAGTTTGAGAGCAGGCTATAAAATTTTCCGACAACAAAATCTGTTGTCGGAAATTCCGATTGTGTGTACACAAATCCGACCGACAAAGTGCCACGCATGCTCAGAATAAATAAAGAGATGAAAGCTATTGGCCACTGCCCCGTTTATAGTCCTGACGTACGTGTTTTACGTCACCACGTTCAGAACGATCGGATTTTCCAACAACTTTGTGTGACCGTGTGTATGCAAGACAAGTTTGAGCCAACATCCGTCGGAAAAAATCCTAGGATTTTGTTGTCGGAAAAGTCCGAACAAAGTCCGACCGTGTGTACGGGGCATAACACTTTATAAAACTCTGGTTCGGCCACATCTGGAGTATTCTGTCCAGTTCTGGTTACCAGTCCTCAGGAAGGATGTGCTGGAGTTGGAGAGAATCCAGGGAAGGGCAACTAAATTAATAAGGGGACTGGAGGACCTCAATTATTAGGAACAACTACAAGCGCTAAATTTATTCTCACTGGAGAAGAGACGTTTGAGAGGAGATATGATAGCAATATACAAATATCTTAATAGTGATCCCAGCGTAAGAAGAAAACCTTTCAGTCTCAGGGAGGGTAAAAGGACACGGGGCCACACAATGAGATTGGAGGAGAAGCGGTTTAACCTTAAGCTGTGTAGGGGGTCTTTCACTGTCAGGGCGGTAAGGATGTGGAACTCTCTTCCACAATCGGTGGTGTAGGCAGGCAGTATGGATAGTTTTAAAAGACTCTTGACATGCATCTTAGTGAAAACAATATACGCGGATATGGGGAATTATTTTTCTACACACACATACACCTACCCAGGTTGAACTGGATGGACTGTTGTCTTTTTTCAACCTTACCTATACCTACTATGTAACTATGATGAGTCTGAAATGACAGGTGCTCTTTAAATGTAAGGACTAATTCTTGCTGGTAGTTAGAATCTTTATTATTTGCAAACAAAATGAAGGTTTCCTATTTAGAATATTAAGCTGTCAGGTTAGTAAAACAGCCATATCAGAACCGATTCAATCAGACAGATTTGCAAAACAATGGGATAAAGGAATATTCCTGATCTTTGTTTTATCTCGTGGTTACTGTGAATCTGTGTGAATGCATCAATGCAGAGCTTGCAGAGCTTGGAGTCATTGAATGAGTTTACCAAAAATGTAAATATTGCAGAATATACAGCCTCATGCTACATAACTAAGCTTCATTTCACGCTGAATTAATTAAATTATTAATGTATCTTAAATAGAAAACTTTCTTTAGATAGATTTTTACTGCAAAAGCATTTTATTAAAATAAATTTGATAAAGATAAAGAAATCAGATTTCAATTAAAAAAAAAACCTAATTTAAATAAAGAAAAATCAGATTTTTTTTTTAAATCATAGATTTTAATTCACCCTGATATACAGTAAGCGCTACTGGAACCCATGAGCAATGTTAAAACTTACCACCACTTGGACTCTCTCTCCTTCTTCCCCTACCCCCCACCTCTGGCTCTGCCATCCCTTTTTTTTTTCTTCTTCACCCTTCTTTCCACCTCCATAACTACTGTATGTGGGGTTTATATACTAATGGCAAGTAGACTGTTCATTTTGCAAGTGCAGTTGAACTCTGTAAGGGAATTTCCCCAGAGCTAAGTGAATGTGGTGAAATGAGTTGTAAGGGCATTTTTTTTTATCTTAATGCATTCTATGCATTAAGATAAAAAAACCATCTGTGTGTAGCAGCCCCCAGCACCCCCTAATACTTACCTGAGCCCCATCTCTGTCCAGCGATGTCCACGAGTCCCTCAGCCATCCGGGACTCTCCCTCCTGATTGGCTGAGACGCAGCAGCAGCACCACTGGCTCCCGTCAATCAACATACATTAGCCAATCAGGAGAGAGAGGGGGTGGGGCCGAATGGCAGCTCCGTATCTGCATAGACACATAGAGCTGCAGCTGTGCTCGGGTGCCCCCACAGCAAGCTGCTTGCTGTATGGGCACTCGACAGGAGGGAGGGGCCAGGAGCAGCGAAGAGGAACCCGAGAAGAGGCGAATTCGGGATGCCCTGTGCAAATCCACTGCACAGAGCAGGTAAGTATAACATGTTTGTTAAAAAACATGTTTGAAAAAAAAAAGCAAAACTTTACAATCACGTGAAGCTCTGCTGACTTCAGTTATCCAATCATGTGCAAGCAAAAGTGCTGTTTTCTATTTTGTTTTTCATTTTCCTTGCATCTGATTGGGTATTCTTTGCAATGTGAAGTTTCACCACATGCACTAAGCTCTGGGGTAGACTCCCTTGCAGAATGCAACTTCACTTGCAATGTCAACAGTGTTTTTGCCTTGGTAAATCAACCCGTGTGACTGCGATGGGAAGGGGTTGTCACTTTGTAAACTCTGATCAGACTGATGTAGCATTTACACAGGACTTCAAAGTGCAGATTTACTTTAAAAAATATTCAATAAAGGAAAAATTGGTTTTATAATTGAAAGTTAAAATGTTTAAATTTCAATTCTGTCCACATACATATTGTAGTACAAGAATATTTTCATACTGACATATTGTACAGGCAGGAAATACACTTGTAGCTCTGTGTCACTCTTCGCACACAGATACACAGCACTGTCTTTAGGTTCAATATTCCTTATCACAAGAACACTGGACTTTCTTCCTCCACTTTCAAACAGTAAACTGAACTTCTTATCATTAATGTCCTTGTAACCACTGATTAGAAATAATGGCCCCTGACCAGGAGACAGCCTGTACCAATGGATGTATTCTGAAGTGGTCAGGGAGGAATGATCACATGTCAGATTGACGTCTATGCCCGCTGCAGTCTCCATGCTGGATGCTTGTATTAAATCACAGCTGCACAAAGAGCCTAGAGAAAAATAATAGAATTCAAGTCAATATTAAAAGCTAAGTAAGAGTAATATAAATAACTACAAATATATTTTAATCTTCCAAATCTCATAAATTAAGTTTTAAAGCAATGTATAATAATATGTACTTACAGAGCAATAAAAGGACTATCACGCTGAAATAAAACATCTTATAGTAACTGGTTAGCTTACAAGAAACCTTATGCATTTCCTGCCTAAACTTCAGATATACCTTCTAAAGTCTGTAAGTCACACCCACTTATAAGAGAAGCTGGCAGAAGATACACCTACAGCACATAAAGCATCTGTGTTACATTGCTATAGCGACATCTGGTGGCTAAACATAAACACTGTGTTTCAGCCAGAAAATGAATAGAATAAAAAAAGGAAAGTATGAAATGTATCACCGTAGATCAGTCTTTCCCAACCAAGGTTCCGCCAGAGCAGCCTTTTTCAACTAGGCTATCAGGCACGCTGGGATGCCTTCTGGTTTCTTCAGGGGTGCCTTGGCAAAATGCCGAAAAATGTCAAAACATTGTATACAAGCTAGCAGGAAGATCAAGCCTGCCTTATAGTTACACAAAGCCACAGATTTTCTTTGTGCACCATAATAACCTTCTAGCCACCAGCATCCCTACAACCATTGACATCATCGGTTGATAAGGAGGACGTTGGGTGCCTGCACAGCATGCTACCCCTGTCCATCAGCACTGGGGTCACATTAGCTGAGTGAGGGAGAGAAACTGAGGGAGAAGAGAAACATTGGAATACTAGTCAGTACCAGCGTGTTTGCTTTGGAAGAATAAATAACTGTTAGCATTGGGTATCCCACATGTGTGGATGTTGCTGCATTAAGTAAAACTGGTAGTTTAGTTATTTACACTGTACAATGCGGTACCTTGAGATGGTGCAGAATTTTAAAGTGTGCCTTGACTGGGAAAAGGTTAAGAAACGCTGCTCCAGAGACTTCTAGGAGTTTTTTGAGCAATGAGCAATTTCTGACTCCCAGATAAATACCACTGACAACAATGATCTGTTAAGCTAACTCTAAAGGGGGTGTTCTTTCCAATGACCACAAGCGTTAAGCCTAGTACACAAAATCATGATGAATCATATGAAATATACAGATTTCAAAGCGCTGGTATGACAATCTGATCATTAGTACACAGATTTCGTCCAACATTATCTGAAGGGACAAACACAAAAAATTGTCTCGTACTATACCAGATCGTACAATTTTCGTTTAATACAGTTTTTGTTTGACAATACAAATAATACATTACATTACTTCTGAATTTTATTCTGTCGTATGAGAATTTTTGTAACTCTAGTAACCTCCTCATTTTCGATAAGGAGACTAGCATGAAAAAAAAAAAGGGGACGATCATTCGCCCGATAATCTCATAGTGTGTACCAGGCTTAAGGAGCATTCTTCACACTGACTACTGTACCACACTAATGTACAGTGAGCTGTAAACTAATTATTATCAGGAGTTCCTTGAGTCAAGACAGTTAGTTCCTGGTAAGGCCACCTTTTTCTCCTGATCATCCACAAGGACAATCGCTCTCTCTCTCTGTGACGCTCTGAAGACCTGGATAATCTATACAACTTCATGGATGTTAAAATATTGTCATGACACTCACCTACTCAGCACCAGCCCACACATGGCCCAGAAATGCTACAGCTGATGAACCTCGAATACGTTTCTGTTTGCTGTTGAACTGTAACAAGAAGCAGGCCCTATATTGATATTTCTTCATTTCCTTACAAGACAGGGACCATGAGATCTCTAGGCTAACAGTAGACAGGAACAATTTTTTCTAAATACCACCCTTTAACTTCCACATAGACCATTAATATTTTGGCAGCTGTTTTCATATAGGAGACCGCACAATTGTACATGACCCTTTCAAAATCTCAAAACTGGTTCTTTCTTGTTGCTAAGACTTTCCAACCAAATATACAACCACAGTTCATATATTCTTTTGTCCATGTTATATGTTGACATGCATTTCTATGCTGGTACTGTTTTTGCTTTTTCATACATTAGCAGGAAGGAATCCATTATTACTTTTTTGCTCCACTATTTTCTTCACTGGAAACCTCTCTACTCCTATGACTGTCTCCTCCTAATCTTGACAGCAGGGACACAGAGAAATTCTGTCTCCCATTGTTTCAAGACACTCTTACCCCACCAGGGTCTCCCCTCCTGGACCATAATAAATAATCCAGGTATAGGGGAGTTGAGGGGCTCCACCTGAAAAGATACCCCTCGGGCCCACCTTGCTCTAAATATATTCCCAAATATCCCCTCTTCTGACTATCCCTTACCTCTCCCCCTCCCCCACACTGCTTCTACCTCCCTTGCTCACTTGACTCCCCCTCTTTCTTTTTGCCTGCAACACACTACCTTACTCTCCCTTGACTCCCCTGCCCTCCTGGGTAAATATCAAAACATACATCTGTTTGCCCATGATGGGCAACTTCACTATTACCTCAATGTGAAAGGCCTCTATCACCCTCAATAAGTTGCACAAACTCCACACACACGTTTTTTTTTCCAAGAAACCCATTTTAGGACAGACAAATCCCATCAGCTCTCCAGCCATTGATTCACCCACAGCTATTGCCTGTCACAGGACTCTAGATTTAGGGGAGTCTGTATTCTTTTTTACAACTCCTTAAAGTGAAGGTCCGCCCACCGCTTCAAAAATTAAAAGCCAGCAGCTGAACATACTGCAGCTGCTGACTTTTAATAATAGGACACTTACCTGTCCCAGGGTCCAGCGATGTCGGCACCTGCAGCTGATGTTTCCATCAGCTGTTGGGTGCTGCTGCCGCCATTGCGGGTAAGGGGACCAGGCAGTGTAGCCTTACGGCTTCACGCCGGAACCGGAAACCTACTGCACATGCGCGAGGCTCCGCTTCTCTCTCCTATTGGCCCGGCAGCGGGGGAAAGAGGAGGGAGCCGAGCGGTGATATCAAGGGCCCTGGTGCTGGCTCCCGGAAGTGGGGACAGGATGCCTGTGAAAGACAGGTATCCTCTCCCCCTGTCAAATGTGGCTCCGGAGGGGGGGAGGAATCAGATGAGCGGAAGTTCCACTTTCAGTAGGAACTCCGCTATAAAGTTATTGTAAAGGCTTGTTTTTTTTTTTTTTTAATAACAAACATGTTATACTTACTTCATCTGTGCAAGGGTTTTGCACACAGTGGCTCGATCCTCCTTTTCTGGGGTCCTCCGGCGGCGCTCCTGGCTCCTCGGCATCGAGTGCCCCCCGCGGAGAGCCGCTTTCCATGGGGGCACTCGTGTGCGCGCCCTCCCAACTCCTGCTCCTGCATCCATTGACACAGACAGCAGGACTCGGCCTTGCCCCCCGGCTCCCATGTCACTAGATTTGATTGACAGCAGAGGGAGCCATTGGCTCCTGCTGCTATCAATCTATCCAATGAGGACCCGAGACAGTGGCTGGAGCTGCTGGGCTCATTCTCGTTGCTGGAAAGATTGGGTTTAGGTAAGTAAAAGGGGGCTCTGGGGGACAGCTGCACCACAAAAGGTTTTTCACCTTAAAGCATAGAATGTATTAAGGTGAAAAACCTCAAGACTTTACAACTTCTTTAAGGCTGAACCTGACCCAGCAGACCACTTCTTTTTAGGAAAAAATTGATTCAGTCCTATTCCTTCACTTTTGCAAACCTCTTTTTCCCCAGTAATAACCATATTCCTTTTCTCGATCAAGTCCTAGTGCCGGTGTTTAATTCTGCAGATGGCACCACAATTATCAGGGGAGACTTCAACCTAAAGCTAGATCCAATTTAATTTTCTATTTTTAGGCACTGTGTCAAAAATGTAGAAGCTGATCTGCTGACAGTCTAAAGATTTACTGCTGCGCAGGGGCTCTGAGCTTCAGCAAAATGGCAGCCTCCAGCAGGAAGAAATAGGAACAATGCTGGAGGCAATTTACTGCACACCCTAAATTTGGTAGCATAATTATTAATGTGGAATGTATATTCCTTGATAAAGCTGTTGAATTATTTTATTAATTTGGCTTTATAACAGAGGTTTGTATTCATGCTATTCACATATCCCCTTTACGTTGTGACATTGAAAGCTTAGCATAAAGACAGCACCTGAAATAGTTAGGGGTGTGAACATCATTTTTTGTCCAGTTGCTCTGGTGTCCAGTGTTTATCGCATAAGGGCAGAAGGTTATCTATAATACAGTTAGTTATGTAATACAGTTAGTTAACTAGTTAGCTAGTTAGAAATAATATATATCCCCAATTATAGTTGATTTTGATATGCATTTGAAGTTTTTGTACAGAATGTATCTGTTACAGAAAGTTAGAAAAAAACTAAATACCCGTAGGTGGACTTTTTAGACACTTGTATATTATGAAAAGTATAAGTAAATGTATGTTTGTAGAAAAGGATATTTATTTAACAAAATATATTAAAAAAAACTTGCACATAAACAAAAACATGGAATGTATACAGATCTGTGTCCAGAAAAACCATAATCAGAACATGACGACCAGTATTGTCCTTCTTCTGACGCATTTCAGATTTTTTCCTTCCTCAGGGATGTTTGTTAAGAGACAGATTATATGTCTATAACATAGTTATAAAAAAAGATAAGTATCCAGTAAAAGAGTATTTTCTATATAGTAATTATAGTATATACAGTATCCAATATCTGGAAAACTCGCGTATATTATGGTGGTGTCACAGGTGAACATTCCATTGAAATGTCTTTAAAAAATTGAAGAGAACATAAAAAGGATTCTGTCTCAAAGTTATATATCAATAGCCCATTAGAAAATTCTTATCAAGGCTAGATCAAATATTTGATGCCGAGTTCCTCCGACCATGAGATGTTGGACAAATAGGAGCAAGGGGTGGAAAGGATGACCTGAAATTAAGAAATAGTGATAATATGTATAGTGAAACTTCAGTCTAGTCTAGTTAAGTGTTGTTTCCAAGAATAAAGACATACTACCTTAATTGTGCAGTTGTTCAATGAAAGGACATGGAGGCTCTTTTAAAATATAGGGATCTTAGAGGCTGCAAATTGACCTATGTGAAAAACAGCAAGTAAGCTATATGGCCGTCTGAGAGTCCGTGGAGGTTAAGCATTAAAAAAGTTAAATTTGTTTCATGTATCCCTAAAAGGGATCGCATATCCCCAAGGGGTACATGAGAATACTATCAACAATATAAAAGTGTTGCATGCACAGACTTCATTTATCTGGTGGGCAGATTGAGACAGCCGATCAGCCATCACATTCAATCCTTTTGGTTAGTAATACAAAACCATAGCCTAAACTTATAAGAGTGTTAATAGCTGTAGTGAAACACAAGGGTCTTGGGAAATCAAATCCCAATAAATATGCATACTAAGGTGGTTTCTAGCAAAAAGAGAAACAGAAGCTGTGACCAGTGAGAATCAAAGTTTTAGTCAATACCTTGGGGGTTCGTTCAGCAGCAAGAGCACAACGTCCTGACATCCAGCTTCCTCAGAGCGGATGCCAGAAGATGTTGAAATATATAGGGGGGATGGAGGAACCCTCTGTATTGGCCTGTTTAGAAACCCACAGCAGGCAACATGATTGTGCATGCCTCAAGTTTCCATCCAAAACACTAGTATGTTCCATACCATACAGTCAATACTTGAGAATAAGACGAAATTGCTCTGATGACAATGTTTACAGAACTGAGGCGAACAAACTACAAGACAGACTCTTACAGAGAGGCTACTCACATTCCTCCCTCAAAACAGCATATAAAAGGGCAGCTCTACAAACCATCAATTACTTAGTTCCCAGAAACCCAACAATGATACTAATCCCATAAGAATCATTACAAAATATACAAATCAACAGGAAAAAATTAAGTCTATTGTGACCAAATACTGCAATACGCTATCTTTGGACTCAACACTGGGATAATTTGTCCCTGAGTAGCTGCTTTTTACTTTTAAAAGAGTGCAATCTATCAAAGACCAACTTGTTAATAACGAATTCAGAGGGGAAGCTCGCAGTGATCCCTGCAAATACAAAGGCACCTATATGTGTGGAGCTTGTAATTTCTGTAAATACATGTATACCCCAAAAAATCCTATCCTCCCCAATGGAAAGATTTTTCGACCAAAACACTTTGCTAACTGCAAATCAATCGGAGTGATATATATGTTCGCTGTGGTTGCGGTTGTTTTTATATTGGGAAAACTAAGTTGGAGTTCTGGAAACGAGCGTACAGACATATTAAGAGTATGCAAACATCAAATCCGGTTTTGCCACTTGGCTGCCATACCAAGCTAGTACATGGAAGAAAATTTCCAAAAATCTAATTCCTCATTCTGAATCGCATACACCCTAGTCCAAGGGGGGGACTGGAACAAGGTCCTCCTTCAAATGGAACTGCAGTGGATCCATAACTTGAGGGCCACTCCACACTATCACCAGGACTAAACAAAGCAATTTGCTTTAAACCTTTCTTGGAAGGCTTTTCGTCAGAAACCACCTTAGTATGCGTATGTATTGGAATTTGATTTCCCAAGACCCTTGTTTTTCACTACAGCTATTAACACTCTTATAAGTTTAGGCTATGGTTTTTTATTACTAACCAAATGGATTGAATGTGATGGCTGATCAGCTGTCTCACTCTGCCTACCAGATATACGAAGTCTGTGCATGCAACACTTTTATATTATAGATGATAGTATTCTCATGTACCCCTTGAGGATATGCGATCCCTTTTAGGGATACATGAAACAAATTTAACTTAATTACTGCTTACCCTCCAAGGACTCTCAGATGGCCATATAGCTTACTTGCTGTTTTTCACATAGAGTTCTTAGAGGCTGCAAATTGACCTATTTTTTAAAAGAGCTTCCATGTCATTTCATTGGACAACTGCATGATTCAGGTAGTATGTCTTTATTGTAGATGGATGAAAAGATCTGGACAGCCGCACACCGGAATAAATTATTTTATTTGTGAAGCAGGATCATGGGGTACATAGGACACCACTGTGGGTGGTACAGCATAACAGCTGACGCGTTTCACACTTACATGAAGTGCTTACTCATAGCTGATGTTTTAGTATGTCTTTATTCTTGGAAACAACACTTAAGTAAACTTGACTGAAGGTCATCCTTTCAGGTCATCCTTTCAACCCCTTGACCTCAATGTTCTTATTTGTCCAACATCTCATGATCGGGAGAACTCATCAAATATTTGATCTACCCTTGATATGAATTTTCTAATGGGCTATTGAGATATAACTTTGAGACAGAATCCTTTTTATGTTCTCTTCGATTTTAAAAGACATTTCAATGGAATGTTCACCTGTGACACCACCATAATATACGTAAGTTTTTCAGATATTGCATACTGTATATACTATAATTACTAAATAGAAAAAATAGAAAAAACTCTGTTACTGGACACTTATCTTTCTTATAATTATGTTATAGATGTATAATCTGTCTCTTAACAAACACCCCTGAGGAAGGAAAAAATCTGACACGCTTAGGATGAAGGACAATACTGGTCGTCATGTTCTGATTATGGTGTTTCTGGGCACAGATCTGTATACATTCCATGCTTATGTGCAAGAGTTTTTAATATATTTTGTTAAATAAATATATTTTTTTACAAACATACATTTACTCATACATTTCATAATATACACGTGCATAAAAAGTCCACCTAGGGGTATTTAGTTTTTTTCTAACAATTTTTGGATGTGGCACTACTGAGAGGATACACTCACCGATCCCATTTCTTTTTGTTACAGAAAGTGACCCTTTAGCAGAAGCAAGAGGGTCACAACATGTTTTTTTTTTTTAGAATACTATTAAGTTTAAGTCATGTCAGCATTTAGCTATGTGCATACTTGGAGCAATTATTAATATGGTTATTACACATTTAGCTCAAACTGTATTAGGAAATAACTGCATGTTGGGCTGTCTTGTAGGTTTGAGAACAGTAGAAAAACAGCGATACATGTGGTCTAGAGAGGACACTCCACACATACACTGAAGGAGAGAAAGCACACATTCATACACTGAAGCTGACATTTTGTTTATTTTAGGCCTACACATTGCCTCACTCCTAACAGCTGTTCTCTCTAAAACCTAACAGACACCTCATGGCAATAGAACAGGCAAGAAGTTAAACCTTTTTCTGTAATATCTTCTAACTATAGCTTTTATTCCTTATATTTTTGTTTTACTACACCAAACTGTAATTTATTTTATCTGTCTATTTATTTTTAAGTTAATGCCAAGTGTGATTAAATAAACTCACACTTTGTTTTAAGTCAGTCTGACTATTGAACCAAATGCCTAAAAGATACTACAGATATTATATGTGTGTGAGATATTTTACAAAAGCCCATTTTATTTTTTATCATATTTTTTTAATCAGGTTTTTATGGGTAAAGTTTTGCTTTAAGTTGACACTTCCACCATCCTAAATTGCCCCTCTTCAATAACCTTTTCCCTTCCACTGGGCCACAGACTCGATTAAGTACATAGGCATCCTATTATCAATCTTAGTAGCAATCTGTCAGGAGCGTGCTGGTCTCATTCCAGCATCCTGGTTTTGGCTGAGCTGCTCCCTCCCTGTCTGACTGTACACCTGCAGGGTGCTTGCTTCACACAGCCTCTGGGTGGTGTTCAAACCTGTTTTATGCCTGTCATGCCCTCAGCGTCATGCTTATGTAGCAAGGCCCACTTGGAGACTGCTTGGAATCACCTGTTCTTCTGCATCGCCATGACCCTGTGAACATTCAAACCCACCTGACACTCTGGGTTCAGACATCTTCCACAAGACCTTTAAATGACATGTCACACAATTCAAATATGTTTATGGAATATACTCTTTTACTGGAGTAAATGATGTGGTATTGACGCACAGAAAAGAGGAATTGGCCAGTCAAGTGCTGGAAAACAGCCCAGACTCAGAAGAATAATTCCCTTAAAAGGCAGCTTAAAACAGTACAACAGCACAATTTACACACACACATATATATATATATATATATATATATATATATATATATATACACACACACACATACATATATACTTACATACATACAATGAATTACCACTTGAAGCATAACCTCTAAAGACAGTAAAAGTTTAGCTATCTAGGACAGGCAGTCTCACACTAAAGGGGAACCCCAGGCCGGCCTATTCAAACTTTATATCCTAATGAAAGATCAGACGATATAGGGGATAGAGTAGGGCCCTTTGTATGGTAATAACAGCAGTGTTCAAGATGCAGGCCTGATAGTCTTCACCGGCAGTTGGAGCTCATTAGATTGTATCTGATAAGGCACAGTGGCGCGGTAATAGCCGATGGGCTTAAGCAAGCTAGCGATACTCCTTGAAGTGGTTCTAAGTAAAGGTGTCTATGTACAGTGTTCCAAACAGTAATACAATAAAGTGTTTCCAAGGTAAATGTGTCTGGACACAGTGTTCAAGTATAGTAGCAATAGCAAAGAAGAGTTGCAAAGGATGGTCAATTGCCCTCTCACCAACGACCAGACCGGCTTACACCTTGCAGACAGCGATCCTGGAAGAGACGTCCTTCATCAAGCAACCGGCGATGACCCACAGCTAATGGATGCAGGCAACTGTAGTATAGATCTGCTGTGTAGGTGCCACGTCTCTCCCAGACTAATGAAATTTAATAAAACTCTCTGCTATGAAACTGGTGTGTTGAGAGGGACCCTTTGAATCTTATGTGATTCTTCTTGACAAAAATCCAGACCTCACTCCATCCTATATCTAGAAGTGGGAACAAAAGTTGGATATATTTTGCACCCCAGATCAAATTGATTGCACCATCTATTTTTCTCACCAGGCCTTATTAGCCAACAGATACCAAGAGACCAACTATAAATTTCTAAGCAGATGGTACTGGACTCCCACAGCTCTTCACAACATATTTCCCTTGGTGTCCAGTACATGCTGGCGATTCAGCGCGACTTTGCGCAACTTGCAATGCGACTTAAAGTTGCCTCCAGGACAGTCGACTTTGGATGTGGCCAATCACAGAATAATCAGCTCTGTGGGAGAGAGGGGGTTGCCTGGGTAAACGTGGGAAGTACCTGTGTAAATTATTTTCTTTTTTCATTGAAATCTATGGGTACAAGTTGCCTAGAAGTCGCCTAGTAGTACAGGAACCTTTTCTGAAGTCGGAGCAACTTCAATAGTGTACATTAAGACGGCTCTCATTCACTTCAATGGAATTTCTTATGTCCAGCGACTTGGGGCAACTTGAGGTGCCAAGTCGGATCCCAAGTCGTTGTAGTGTGAACCAGCACTTACAGTTCAGTGAAATATGATGTATTAGGAACGTTGTCACTATCTCATGTGGTAATATAGCTTGTTTTGGTTTCCTCAATTACCTAGAATTATATCCTCATCCGGGTGGTAGACTTAAATTTCTCAGAACTTCAGTGCTTTGGAAAACAGGTTTATGCTGTTGAGGATGACTGTCATGAACATATTAAGGGATGGCTGGTGTTATATAAGGATCTGAGTGTGAATTAAAGAGGTGTATTTTTTTTTTTTTAAACAAAGGTGTAGTTATTTAGGCATGTCTGATAATCTGGAACTTTTCTTACATATACTCATTTCTTCAGTAATTCTATCTGAGAAATGACTACCAGGAGAATACACAAACATATAAGAGATGAGAACAAGTCATTACCCTTGCTGAACAGTACATACAGTGATGAGCCTAAAGGCTAAGTTCACCTTTTCTTCTAAATTCCAGCTGCCCTATGTATCAATATACAATGAATGTACCTCTGTTGCAGAAAATAAAAAGCTTTCTCTGTCTTCTAGGATAGGCTTTACCTCAGTCAACAGTCTCCTATAGAAACTTCCTCTATTACCTATCCTGGTATTTGGTATTTGGAGCAGGAAAACTGTTAAGACTCAGGAAGTAGTTCAGCAGCTACCTCGTTAACACACATCCTGCACCTGCCTTCCCTCTCCAGGAGAGTGCTCCCACCCACCTCTGCAGTGGCAAGCTTCTCCAATGCAATCATTATCAGTGAGCACTGTTCTCACTAATTACACAACCATCAATTGTTTTGTACCTTACCTTTCATAGATTGTTCATTTGGCAGAGTGTGCAGGAGCTGAGTGATCACATAATAGACTATGTAGAGCAGAGCTGGAAACAGGAGCTGTAAACATTGAAAACAGAAGAAGTGTGTTCCTGGAAGTCTGTAAAGCTCTTTATACACTATACATCCATCAACTATGTAGTGCCTGATTAAATACAGAGTGATTGGATAGATAGGTGTGTCTTCCTATTATACAGTTTTGATCAATCTAAAGGAGATTGTACAGTGAATATACAATCTGATTGTATAATGTATGGCCACCTTTACACACCTACAGTATAATTAACTATCGTGCTTTGTGTGTCATTGATTATTAATGGCACCCCAAACGCAAAAGCAAACACACATTTTGACACATGAAACGACAAACGCAGCACAACACACAGTAAGAAACACGCCAAAAAACGAAAGTGGGTGGAAATAAAACAAGAGGTGGTAAAGTAATGAGGAGGGTGTGATTGAAACAGGTAAACATGTCCTATTCTGTGGAGCAGTAAGGTAGTGCATGATAGGATATGAAGCTTCCTGGGCTGTCACATGATGATGCAGAAAGGGATAAAATCAGAAAGCGTTTTTTTTAATTCAAACAGAGAGATGAAAATTCAAAGCTGCCATGCTATGTAAGTGAGAGATAAGGCAGAAAAGACATTCAGAAAAGGCTTCTTTTTATTATGAAATATTAAATTCAGTCTGAAAAAGTGAATTTAGCCTTAAGGCCGGGTTCACACTGGTACGACAGACGCTACGACATTGGGAGCTCATGTCGCATGATGTGTGCAAATCAATGTTTCCCTATTACAGGAGCAGTAAAAGCAATTTATGTCACTCTGGGATTTGTTTTGATTGGTCAAATGACAAGTCGTATTATCTCAAAGACGGAGCAAAATCTTATCTTGTTCATTCAAGTTGGATGGAAGTAGGACCGATGTAGGACAGATGTAGCAGGGCAAAGTAGGATGATAGTGGTACAACAGTCATGTCGTATCAGTGTGAACCCAGCCTAATGTACCTGGATTGGGTTTGGGGTTTGTTTGGAAAAGCTTACTGATATTTGGATGTGGAATCTGAACCCCACTGAGATCAAAGGGAGATGAATTTTAGAAATCAGTAATGTGTGTGTATATGAGTATAAATTTGACAAGCCGACTGTTGCCTGCTTTTAGATGGAAGGGATCCAGTGGCTGTGCAACCGCCAAATTGCTTCCATACACCTCAATTACAGTGGGTCCCCGGGGAGAGCAGGGAGAGAGATTAGTGAGTGTCCATTCTCTGATTTCCCCTCCTGCTATTGACCCAGAAGCCATGTGCAAAACATCACTTTCCCGAGTCCTGGTGTTAGTTTCCCTAGCCAGTATGGCTGGTAAAGAAGCTAATGAAGCATGCTCTTCATCCCATTAGCTTCATTAGAGGACTGGTGAGACATCTGGTTTCTTATAGACCCATGATGTCTCATTAAAGAGAAGAGAACTTGTCACCAAAAAATGCATTTCATAGGGGACATAAAGTCCCCTATGTGATGAAAAAAAGTTTATTAAAGAAAACTGATTTTAAAAGTGTAAAATTTTGTAAAAGAGGAGGGGGGGGGGGGTCTGTGGGACTTTATATGAGGAGATGGCATTATCATCAGCCTACATCCCTATTATGCTATACAAATGAGAACAAGGAAGCGGGACTTTAAATGAAGTATGCGGAGGGTCAAGTTTTGTGTGGCGTTATAATCAACATATCTATTATATATGTAAAGGAGTTGGACATTTGTCTCATAATTCATATTCGATAAAAAAAAAATCATATACTACACATATAATTAAATACCTGCATGAAGTAAGATATTATATTAAAAACTTTATTTCATACAGCAATACATAATAAATAAATCATTTAAAAAATGGATGGCACATGATACATATAGAAAAGCCCAAAATTGGATAGCACATGATTGGAATATAGTCAAATACATAATGCATGAATAGAATCCACAATGACGTGGTGGGATGAAGTATGCGATTTGAGTACGACACCTGTTAGCTCGTTTCATGACTTCATGTCACTCATCAGGAGCAAGCGTATACACGTGCAAGATATCTCTATAATGATATATTGTGCAATTCTAGTTGGTCTATTATAGTTACAGGTATGAAAAATATAAAAAGAAATGGGGGTAAAACACCCTATATGATACTTACAGGGCATCCATGTGCATTTGGTACAGTATTGAGGGTCTAGAATATCCCCACATGGGGAACATCTTCTCTGGGAGCTGAGATGGCATGTTAGGCAACAGCCACCCCAAAAGGCAACCCTCCAAAGGACGGTCCTGCATCAGGCTGTGATGTGTAAATGAGCCTGTGTGATCACAAAAAACAAATTGGGGCTGTAGAAAGTAAATAAAATTATAAGGGTGAGTGATGTGCGTTGAATAAACTGCGTGAAATCCTTAATAGGAAAAATAGGTGCAAGAAAGTTTGTGAAATAAACTAAATCACATAAGAAAAGGGAAAGAAATAAAAAAAGTGAAAAATCGCATGAAAATCATGCAATACCCTGAGGGGAAAAGAGTGAGAGGAAACAAAAAGATGTGCAGTCTATGTGATGGAGAGGAAATCAGAAATAGTTACCTGGTGACATGATACAGAGACACGCTCTGAAACATGAAGTGCATGTGGGAAGAGAAAAGCCAGAATGTGAACAAGACTCCCAGTGGGGGTATAAGTAGCAGCCAACAGTCCCTGGGCTCCTCCCATATATAAACATGGATAGGAAACCAGCACCCATTGTTGCCTGGAAAAGTAAAGGGTGTGGTGAGTTCAAAGTGAAAGAAAACACACCACAAAGGGGCAAAAAATATATAGAAAGGTGAAAAATCGCACGAGGATCATGCAATTTCACAAAAAAGAAGGGTGAGGAAAAGCAGGGAAGAGTGCGAAAGGTCGAAGAGCACCCACAAAAGGGAACTGACTGGACCAGAGAGTGAAAAGTGGGATGGTGGGAAGGAGAAGAAATGGGGGAAAGGTGGCCTACCAACCAAAAGGGGAGGTAGGCTGTGCATGGTGTCCAAAGGAAGGAGCAGAAGCCAAATGCTAGAACCATCCAAAGACGGCGTCTAAAGGGCACTGCCGCAAAAGACCCATCAGCGAGCAAAGGGAAGGGGAGGCGGCATCACCAATGCGGAAGAGCCGCCTGGTGGTTCTTATAGACCCCTGATGTCTCATTAAAGAGAACTTGTCACCAAAAAATGCATCTCATAGGGGACTTTATGAAAAAAAAGTTTAGTAAAGAAAACTCTGATTTTAAAAGTGTAAACATTTGTATTTACACCCAAGCACTGAAAATCCCAACCTCCCCCCCAAATACATGTACGTAAAAATGTAAATTTAATCGTCGGGATGCCCAAGCCCAAAAACATTGTTACATATTGCCATGCTTATGTTGTAAAGCGCTGCGCAAACTGTTGGTGCTATATAAATCCTGTATAATAATAATGCATGCCTGAGTGGGAGCAATATTTCTAGACCCATTATTCACAGTTAAAGAAGACGTAAAGTCTTATATTTTAATTGTACCTTCAGGTAAGCCTATAATAAGGCTTACCATGCCAGATCTTCAGAGCCCGTCCCGTAAACGGCGGCTCCCGCACGAGAGTGACATCATCCTGACCCCGGCCACTCACAGTGCCGGAAGAAACACCAGGGAGGATGTCAGCTGTCTCAGCAGTGTGCGGGCGCCGCTGGAGGGCTTCATTCTCAGGTAAGTATTTCATAATGAGCTAGTATGCAATGCATACTAGCTCATTATGCTTTTGTCTTATAGGTTTGTTTTTTTTTTCTCGGGGGTTTACAACCTCTTTAAGTCTAAACCGATGAACTGTAGGGGCTTTTAATGTGTCACCTATGGAAAATATGCTTTTGTCTTACAGGTTAGACCGTCATTCTGCCTCTCCTCGGAACGATCGGCAGGTCCCGGTGTCCAATCACGTACACAGGTACGTGATTTTGCATTTAAAAAGCACCCTGCCGCAGTACATGTACGCGGGGCGGTCCTTTTAAGCGGTTGAAGGGAGAACCCCCCCAAAAAAAGGATGGAGTTCCCCCTAAAATACAGACCCTTATCCAAATATGCAGCCTGGCAGACAAGGAAAGGGGGGGTCCTCTCCGGCAGACCTCTGTAAACACCAAGCCAGGATTGTGGGGAAGAGACTCTTGTCCTCATCAACATGTAACCTGATATAGTTCAGGAGGCCAGACACACTTACCCTGTTTCTTTGCCTGCCAGACTGCATGCTCAGGTAAAGGTCTGGTATGGATGTCAGGGGTGGGTGCTTTTTTCTCCTTTTTTTTGTGTGACGTTCCCCTTGAAATTCATAACTGACCCTAGGGGCTCTATATACAGTATATAAAAAAAACCCTTTCTTTGTGAATGTCTCAGCATTCCTGCACGAATAACATATAATATCCATAATATTTGTATTTGTGTGTAATAGTTTATTTGTTGCCTTTTGCTGGGTGAATGTAACATTCCCTAACATTCGATCCTTAAAGTAAAAGAGCTGTAAGAAAATGTGACCATGAGAGAGAACATTTGCCAATGGAGAAAACAGCCCAACACTATGGGCTAAGAACATTTGACCAGCAGGGGAAATATGAAGAATGCTTCTCCACTATGTACAGCTTGTGAAGATTCATGTGGAAGCAGTAGAACAAATGGTTGTTTGGCTGAACAAACCTCTATTTGTGTGAAGCCATATATTTAGCAGTGGGATTATTACAACTGCTAAATATGACAGTTGACAGCTCCCTCCTAGGAAAAAAACAGCATTTTAGGGGTAACCCCATGAAAAAAATGGCATAGGTCCCCCCAAATTCCATTCCATGAGGTAAAGAAAAAGAATAACAGACTCAAAGAAAAAATGAAGGGACCGTGAATGCAATAAGGAGCAAGGAAAGAGCCATGATGTAACAGGTACTCCCATTATGGAATTGATATGGGTTGATTTAATAAGAAGTAAAGACTGTTTATTTTGCTAAATATTCACTGTGATTAGGTGAACCTATGTTCAACACTCAACTAATCATGTGCTAGCAAAATTGCAATTTGTCTTTATCCTTTTTCATTGTGACCAAAGGGACATTTCATTTAGTTGTATTGGTCACATTATGGTGTAATGCAGTGGATTACAAAAACTGCCATGATAGGAAACAAGTTTTTTTGCCTTGTCTATGTGCTGGAACTGCGTTGGGCAAGGCTGCCTAGTGTAGCCAAATCCATTTGGTGTGAATAGACCATTTCAACTATTTCGTGTTGTCAGCTTGTACAATATACTTTTCATAGCTGCTAAGAAATGATGTGCTGATATATTGTACAGGCAGGAAATTCACTTGAAGCTCTGTGTCACTCTGAGCACACAGATAAATACCAGTGTCTTCGAGTTTCATTTTCCTCACGTTGAATACACTGGACTTTCTTTCTTTATCAAAGATCAGTTTAAACCTGCTCTCTTGTAATATATTGTCCTTAAAGTCTCTGAGTAGAAAGACGAGTCCCTGGCCAGGAATCAACCTGTACCAATTAATATAGTCACCAGGGGTTAGAGTATCGTGTTCACAAGTAATGTTGAGGTCATCCTCTTCAAGGATCTGCATCATGGACTTCTGTACTATGTTGGAAGTACAGGTAGAACCTGGAAAGAATGAGAAAATCATTGAACACTGCTGAAACAAAGAGCATTTCGAATATGTGAGGATGAAAGCATCATATCGTTCTTTAGCTATGCAACCCTTTTTCTACTTACACAGAAAGAAGGTGACTATCAACCTGAAAGAAACCATCTTCTATGGAACAGTTTGTTTGTGTTATGTGCATAGATGTGAAAAATGTCTCGTCTATGTGTGGTGACAGCTTTTAACAATTGCCTTTATATTCTAGATGATGAAACCACACCTACCTAAAATACAAAGTGCAAGAAAAATGAACTGAACCACTAAACTATAATTACATCTAGCACTTAAACCATAGCGCCTCCTAGTGATTTACACACATATATACAGTATATATATTTATGTAAATATATAAATACAAGAAGTATATATATATATATATATATATATATATATATATATATATATATATATATATAATATTCTAATTTACAATTGTTTATTTATTTTTGTGCAAAAGTTATAGATATTACTTAAAAAAAAATGTAAATTAAGAATGTTTTCAGAAATAGAAGTAGTAATAGTTTATTTTTATCAATTAACAAAATGGAAAGTAAATGAACAGAAGAAGCCCGAGGGCTTTCACACTGGAGCAGTGCGCTGGCAAGGCATCAGAAAAAGTCCTGCCAGCAGCTTTTTTGGAGCGGTGAAGGAGCGGTAAACTCACCGCTCCTCCCCATTGAAATCAATGGGGCATCGCTGTTATACCTCCGGCAAAACGCCGCTGTGGCGGCGTTTTGCGGGCGGACTTAACCCCATTTCGGCCACTAGCGGGGGGTTAAAACTGCGAATAGCACCGCTAAAACGACGGTAAATCGGCGCTTAAAAAAGCGCCACTTTACCGCTGACGCCCTAGGCGGCACAGTGTGAAAGGGTTCTTATGTAGGAGGATTTATTTAATCTGTGTATCACCTGAGCCCAGTCACTGGGCACATTTTAAGCCTTTTTTTTTTTTTTTAAAGAAAAAGATTGGTGTAACTCCCGGAATTAGTTGGAGTTAGGATTTGCTTGTTTTGTCTTCAAGCGGAGTTCCGGCGAAAATGTTTTTTTATTGTTTTTGGATCCTAGTATTATTGCTACTGTAATTAAAAAAATAATATACAATGATCTGGATCTATATTTGAAATATATAAATTCCTTACTGTAATATAGTAGTCTTTGGTTTGTGGCTGTTTCCATCGTTAATGTGGGCAGGTGAAGCTTCCTGGAATATCTTTGTAGAGGGGCATGCTGGGTAGCCAGCATGCACCTCTCGCGCATGTGTGATTCAACCGCGGCCATAGCGCCGATTACAGTCCTCGGCGCTGCCCAGTGACTCCTGGGAAATTATAACAGACATCTCCCAGTAGCACTAGTGAGCACGGGCACCGAGAGAAATGACGTCAGGCGCCTTGGAGAGGAAGAGGCAGATTAAGAGGGATCCCCTAGCAACAGACCTGAAAAGATGAGTAAAAAAAAATAATTTTTTCCAAAGGTTGTTCTTTATATTTAATGCAGCTGAATACTGTAAAAAAAAAAATATGACCGGAACTCCGCTTTAAGGTAAAGTTTATTTAAATCGGCTTGTCCAAATAATGATATCCTATCCACAGGGTGGCACCAGGTTGCATGCGTTCACTGGGAAACAAACGGCGTTGTCCCCACATTACAGAATGTCAGAAATACTGGATCAAAAAGTAAACTGTAACAAGGGGACTCAGTAAAGCAAAAACCTCTGTGTTAATGCTAGTGACAGACTGCATCATATATGTATTTTTTTAAGATTGACTATAGTTCTACTCTTAATCACTTAAGGACCAGCTGCTGCAGTTATACTGTGGCAGGGTGGCTCCCCTGGGCGAATCATTGTAACTGTACGTCGGCCTCTTTAAGAGTTGTTGGGGCACCGGAGCCGACCCGCGATCTCTCCTGATAGAGACAGAATGGAGATCTGTCAATGTAAATAGACAGATCTCCGTTCTGTCAGGGGAGGAAAGACAGATCTCCTGTTCCCACTGTTTAGGGACAGCGATCTGTCTCCTCCCCCAGGCAGTCCACCCCCCCCCCCCACGGTTAGAAACACTCCCTAGGTAACACAGGTAACCCCTTGATCTCCCCCTAGTGTTAACCCCTTCCCTGCCAGTGACATTTATAGAGTAATCAGTGGCTATTTTTAGCTCTGATCGCTGTATAAATGTCAATGGTCCCAAAAAAGTGTGAAAAGTGTCTGATCTGTCCGCCGCAATTTGTCAGTCCTGCTAAAAATTACAGATCACCACCATTACTAGTAAAAAATAAATAAATAAAAATGCCATAAATCTATCCCCTATTTTGTAGACGCTATAACTTTTGCACAAACCAATTAATATACGCCTATTGTGTTTTTTTTTTACCAAGAATATGTAGAAGACTATATATCAGCATAAACTGATGAAGCTTTTTTTTTAAATTGTCACTCTTTTTTTGTTTATAGGGCAAAAAATAAAAACCGTAGAGGTGATCAATTACTACCAAAAGAAAGCTCTATTTGTGGGACAAAAGATAATAAATTTTGTATGGGTACAACATCGCACGACCACGCAATTGTGCCTTTCCCCAAAAAATGGCCTTGTTATCAATGGGGCAAATCTTCCCGGTCCTTAAGTGGTTATTAATGTGTAAAATGGTCACTTCTTGGTTCTTTTCTCATTTTTTTTTTACCAAAAAAAGGCCTTTATCATCTGTACGTTTAACCACTTGCCGACCGGGCCATAGCCGAAAGACGGCTGCAGCGCGGTCGGCTAGTTCTGGGTGGACGTCCATGGACGTCCTCCCAGAATACTGCTCTCGCACCCTGGGGCGCGCACCCGAGAACTTCCGTGACCGTCGGGTCCAGAGGACCCGGCGCATCACGGATCATCGCGGCCGTTTACCATGTGATCGCTCCGTCAAATGACGGAGCGATCACATATCAACAGACCGGCGTCATCTCATGACGCCGGTTCCTCCCTCCCCTCTCTGTACCGATCGGTACAGTGCGAGGGGAGAGGGGGATGGATCGGATGGCAGCACCGCTGTGGGCTGCATGTGTAGTGCCCACAGCGGTGCTCAGTGACAATTGCAGTCACATCCATCCCTCCATGCTCAGCCATCCCTGCAATATGCCCTGCAATACTCTGCATAATGCCCTGCAATACTCTGCATAATACCCTGCAATACTCTGCATAATACCCTGCAATACTCTGCATAATACCCCGCAATACTCTGCATAATACCCCGCAATACTCTGCATAATACCCCGCAATACTCTGCATAATACCCCACACTACTCTGCAATATACCCCGCACTACTCTGCAATATACCCGGCACTACTCTGCAATATACCCGGCACTACTCTGCAATATGCCCAGCAATACTCTGCAATATGCCCAGCAATACTCTGCAATATACCCAGCAATATACCCTGCACTACTCCGCAATACTCTGCAATTTTTAACCAGTTCCCGCCCACAGTCATATGACGTCCTTGACTTTGAGCGGGGATATCTGAATGATGCCTGCAGCTACAGGCATCATTCAGATATCAGCTTTTTCAGCCAGCGATTTCCTACACCATAAGAATGATCATAGCGGCTGTTCAACTGCTTGATCGTTCTTATGGGAGGCGAGAGGGGATGCCCCCCCTTCCCGCCACCCTCCGGTGCTTCTACCGACTCACCGCTACGATCGAAGCCAAGATCGTTTTTTTTTTTTTTTTTTTATTTTAGGCTTCCCAGCCTAGAGGTGAGATGTGGGGTCTTATTGACCCCCATATCTCACTGTAAAGAGGACCTGTCATGCCATATTCCTATTACAAGGATGTTTACATTCCTTGTAATAGAAATAAAAGTGATCAAAAATTTTTTAGGGGGGGAAAAAGTGTCAAACTAAAATAAATAAAGTAAAATAAACAATAAAAAAAAAAAAAAAAAAATTTAAAGCGCCCATGTCCGTGTGCTCGCATGCAGAAGCGAACACATACGTAAGTCCCGCCCACATATGAAAACGGTGTTCAAACCACACATGTGAGGTATCACTGCGAACGTTGGCGCAAGAGCAATAATTTTGGCCCTAGACCTCCTCTGTAACTCAAAACATGTAACCAGTAAAAAATTTTAAAGCGTCACCTATGGAGATTTTTAAGTAGCCACGTTTGGCACCATTCCACAAGCGCGTGCAATTTTGAAGGGTGACATGTTAGGTATCTATTTACTCGGTGTAACTTCATCTTTCACATTATGCAAAAACATTGGGCTAACCTTACTGTTTTGTTTTTTTTAAAGCACAAAACTGTTTTTTTTTCCCAAAAAAACGCGTTTGAAAAATTGCTGCGCAAATACCGTGCAAGATAAAAAGTTGCAACAACCACCATTGTATTCTCTAGGGTCTTTGCTAAAAAAAATATAATGTTTTGGGGTTCTATGTAATTTTCTAGCAAATAAATGATGATTTTTACATGTAGGAGAGAAATATAAGAATTGGCCTGGGTGCTCCAGAACGCCTGGAGGTGCTCCCTGCATGTTGGGCCTCTGTATGTGGCCACGCTGTGTAAAAGTCTCACACATGTGGTATCGCCGTACTCGGGAGTAATAGCAGAATGTGTGTTGGGGTGTAATTTGTTGTATGCATATGCTGTGTGTGAGAAATAACCTTCTCATATGACAATTTTGTGAAAAAAAAAAAAAAGAAAAAAAAAAATCTTGATTTTGCAAAGAATTGTGGGAAAAGATGACAATTTAAAAAAAAACTCACCATGCATCTTTCTAAATACCTTGGAATGTCTTCTTTCCAAAAAGGGATAATTTGGGGGGTATTTGTACTTTTCTGGCATGTTAGGGTCTCAAGAATATAGATAGGTCGTCAGTAATTCAGGTGTGATCAATTTTCAGATATTGGCACCATAGCTTTTGGACTCTCTTACATTCACAAAGACCAAATAATATACACCAATTTGTACTTATTTTTACCAAAGATATGTAGCAGTATAAATTTTGGCCAAAATTTACGAAGAAAAATTACTAATTTGCTAAATTTTATAACAGAAACAAAGAAAAATTCATTTTTTTACCAAATTTTCAGTCTTTTTTCTTTTATAGCGCAAAAAATAAAAAACCCAACGGTGATTAAATACCACCAAAAGAAAGCTCTATTTGTGTGAAAAAAAGGACAAAAATTTCATATGGGTAAAGTGTTGTATGACTGAGTAATTGTCATTCAAAGTGTGAGAGCACTGAAAGCTGAAAATTGGTCTGGTTAGGAAGGGGGTTTAAGTGCCCAGTGGTCAAGTGGTTAATAACCACTTGCCGACCGCCTCACGACGATATACGTCGACAGAATGCCCCCCCAGTGCCTACAGCGGTTGGCTTTGTTTCAGGAGCGATCCGTGCTGAGGGGGAGGCCACCAGTTCATGGCCACCCCCTCACGATCGCTCCTGACGAATGGGCTTCTTCCTCTGCCTGTGAACTGTAAACACAGGTCAGAGGAAGTGATGTCATCTCTCCTCACGCTTCCTTTTTCATTCGGGAGCCATGGAGAGAGGACGTGAAAAGTGAGTTGCACTAACAGCACACTAACACCAGTACACATAGGCACTCAATCACCCCCCGATCGCCCTCTGCACCCCCAGTCACAGTGTCACCGATTGCAGTGTTAATTTTTTTACTGATCACAGCATTTGGTGTCATTTGTGACTGTAAAAAGTTTTAGGGCAGTTAGTGGTGGACCCCTTTAGGTCTAGGGTACCCCCCAACCCCCCCAATAAAGGTTTAACCCCTTGATCAACCCCCCAGCTAACCCTTTCACCCCCTGTCACCAGTGTCACTAATCAATCATTTTTCTGATTGCTGTATTAGTGTCACGGGTGACGCTAGGTAGCCAGTTAGTTATTTAGGTTCACCCTTAGCTTTTTAAAGTGTCAGGTACCCCCATATACTACCTAATAAAGGTTTTAACCCCCTGATTGCCCTCTAATCAACCCTTCCCCCCCCCCCCTGTCACTAGTGATCATCGTATAAATGTTACGGGTGACGCTGGTTAGTTAGTTTTTTTTATATAGCGTCAGGGCACCCGCCGTTTATCACCTAATAAAGATTTAACCCCCTGATCGCCCGGCGGGTGATATCAGTTAGGTTTTAGGGTCAGTCAGGGTCTGCGTTGCCCTAGGCAGCGTCAGATTAGTGCCAGTAGCGCTAACATCCACGTACGCAGCATACACCTCCCTTAGGACTCAATCCCCCAGATCCAGTGGCTGTAAGGGAGGAGGCGTCGGAATCCTTCTAGCCCCACATAGCACATTTCAGGTACTACACCCACCTCCCTCTCTGTCACTCTCCTCTTTCGAAGCACACTGCATTTGTCTTTTCACTCCAGTTTCTTTAAGGATAGCTGTGATCTACAGCCCCCCTGGACCAGTATCAACCTTTCTTGAAGAGTTCTCTGCCTGGCTACCCTACTTTCTTCCTTCTGAAATCCCCACAATCATTCTCGGAGACTTCAACATCCCTATTAATACTAACACTCCTGCCACTTCCAAACTTCTCAGCCTAACATCCTCCTTTGACCTGAAGCAATGGATACATGCTCCTACTCACTCCGAAGGCTCCGACCTAATTTTCCCTTACCTTTGCACTCCATGCAACTTCTCTAACTATCCATTCCCTCTCTCTGATCACCACCTTATTAAAAGTTACCCGCAGAAACCTATTTCATCTCAACCCTTCTCTTCTCTACTCTGCCATCGACAACCTCCACGACAAAATCTCACCCCTATCCTGCACCAACCACTTCTGTCACTTCAGCCACTTCTGTCTACAACACCTCACTTCTAGCCTCCCTGGACTCAATGCCCCCCCCTCACTACACACAGAATCAGGCCCGACCCCTTCAACCTTTGCAAACAGATGATACTAGAAGTCTGAAAAAATGTAGTCATGCTCACGAGCACCAGTGGCGTAAGACTAAGTCTCAGAGAGATTTCAACCAATATAAATCTGCCCTCCAAAAATACAATTCCAGCCTCCTCACTGCCAAGCAGACCTACTTTATCACTCTCATTAGCAGCTTATCATCCCGTCCCCATCAACTCTCTACTTCGTCCTCCACCGCCTCCACCCGCCAACTCACTCACTGCCCAGGAGATCGCCAATCACTTCAAACAGAAGATTGATACAATTCATGAGGAGATCTCTACTGTTCCGATACCCTCCACGCTTCACACTTCATGCCCACAGGCACAATCATTACTTCCCTCTTTTAACCCCACCACTATAGACGAGATTGCTAAACTACTTGCTAATGTCAACCTTACCACTTGCCCCCTGGATCCTGTTCCCTCACAAATGCTACGTTCACCCTCTGGCTCTATGCTACACTCTCTAACCCACATCTTCAATCTCTCCCTCTTTTCTGGCATCTTCCCCAACTCTCTAAAACATGCACTTGTCAGACCCATACTTAAAAAGCCCTCACTGGACCCATCCAATCTTAACAACCTATGCCCCATCTCGTTGCTCTCCTTCTTATCCAAACTCCTCGAACATCTGGTCTACAACCAAATGAGCGTCCACCTCGCTGATAATAGCCTTCTTGATCCCCTTCAGTCTGGATTTCATCCTCAACACTCCACAGAAACTGCTCTTCTAAAACTAACAAACAATCTACTAACGGCCAAAACCAATCGACACTACTCCTACTCCTGGACCTCTCTGCTGCCTTTGATACGGTTGACCACCCCCTCCTCCTTAAAAAACTCCATGACTTTGGTCTCCATGACTGTACTCTTCGCTGGTTCTCTTCCTACTTATCCAACCGCACTTTTAGCATTTCCTACAACTCTACTTCCTCTTCCTTTCTCAGTTGGGGTCCCCCCAAGGTTCTGTTCTTGGACCTCTCCTATTTTTTATCTACACCTCCTCCCTGGGTCAGCTGATAGCATCCCATGGCTTCCAATACCACCTCTCCGCTGACGACACCCAAATCTATTTCTCTACCCCTCAGCTCACTCCCTCTGTCTCCTCACGTATCTCTAATTTACTATCAGATATATCAGTCTGGATGTCACACCACTTCCTCAAACTCAATCTATCCAAAACCAAACTTATAATTTTTCCTCCCCCATATGCCCCTTCCTCTGATCTCTCGGTTAAAATCGATGGCACAACTATAAGCCCATCCCCACATGCCAAGGTTCTAGGTGTAGTCCTGGACTCTGAACTTTCCTTCAAGCACCACGTCCAATCACTGTCCAAATCCTGCCACCGCAACCTCCACAACATCTCCAAAATACGCCCCTTTCTAACCAATGACACAACAAAGCTCTTAATTCACTCGCTGGTCATCTCTCGCCTTGACTACTGCAACTCCCTTCTCATTGGTTTACCTCTACAGTCTATCACCTCTTCAATCCATCATGAATGCTGCTGCCAGACTCATCCACCTTACCAATCGCTCTGTCTCTGCTACCCCTCTCTGTCAATCCCTCCACTGGCTTCCAGTCAGCCAAAGAATGAAATTCAAAATACTAACAACTACGTACAAAGCCATCCACAATTTAGCCCACAGCTACATCGCTAGCCTAGTCTCTAAATACCAACCTACTCCTTCTCTTCGTTCCTCTCAAGACCTTTTGCTCTCTAGCTCCCTCATCGCCTCCTCCCATGCTCGCCTCCAGGACTTTTCCAAAGCCTCTCCAATCCTATGGAATGCCTTATCCCAATCTGTCCGCTTATCTCCTACTCTGATCAGAATCCCAAAACTATACCTCTCACACGTGTACAGATAGAGATAGCGGCGCTAATATAAATTGTGTAAAATAATGGGTCAGAGCAGCATAATGCCTATGACCCTCTACTTATGCATAAAAATAATAATAATAATAGTGTCATGAAAAATATTAATTTTATCATGAAAAGAAATTTCTTTAACACCCGGTGAAAAGTGTCACTATAAATAATAAGTTACAAGAAATGAATGATCAAGTTCAACAGTTGTTTTTCAATCTACTTGTGTGAAAAATCTTTTACTCTTCCACCACACCACAGTGATAGTGACACCACTCCCTCTGAAGAGTGCACTCACCAGATTGTATAGCCTCCCACTCTCGTGTTCGGCAAAACAGCAATTGAACCACACCTGGGTTGCATGTGATGAACCGTGACTCCAATCAAGCCAGCTCCATATGTGAAAAAATGAATAAAGTGCTCCACATAGCATGATACCATTTTGACAGATTTATTAAAATCACTTCAAACACACTTCAATGGTTACACTCACTTTTAAACTGAAACATAAAAGCCTTTAAAAAAAATCCACAGCAAGCAACAGGATCAGTGATCCAACGGTGCACCGCAGTCACAGCGGACCTGAAGTGTAAACTGGTGTATCTCTCACCCAACCTTCTAAGGCCCAGCCATCCGATCGGTGTAGTCCTCCTCAGACAGCGACATCTAATGTCAGTGTGATGGAATGCCGTGTAACCATGCCCAAGACATGTTTCGTCGAAAAGACTTCTTCAAATGGGATTGGCTACACGGATGGTTCATCAATCCTTATATACTATCTATGATCAGTCATGTGATCATCATCAGTCATGTGATCATCAGTCATGTGATCACCATCAGTCATGTGACCTCCTGCTCTGCACATGCTCACACTTCATGCCCCCCTGACCGTGAAGCACAGGTACAAAGACTAAATGCATTAGTGGATCCCAAACATTTTTACGGTGTGTAGTTAGAATGCTGCGTCCAGCATTACCATATATGACATATCCTAACTTATAATCCACCACTAGTTACAGTGCTAATGTGGAAAAGTAACCAATAAAAATGAATATTAATAAATTAAAATGAACATTTCAACAGGAGATAATGAATTTGTCTAGTTTAAAATACAAGCTATATAAATTAGTCATGATACTATCATACAGCTGCATAGGACAAACAATGACTGAAACACAATCTGATCCTATTAATAAAAAATATGGATGACGGCAGGCAAGTCTAAAAAAAGGGGAATAATAATGATATATCATCAGTGGTCAATGAATAAAACCACCTCAAACATGACAACATCCCACCAAGTTTTAACTTGTTTCTCCAAAAGATTTTCCAAATTCTTTAGAGATCCCGGGACATCTTCCTCGCCATCAGTAGCTATCTGATTAGCGGAGAAGATATCTTCCGGGATTATCCGTCTGTTAGACAGACAATTAATGGCATCCAAGGCTGCAGGTGGTAAATAAATAGACAATGGTTTGTAGCAAGAGATATACAAATAAACCGCCCCTGAATCTCTCTTACTCCACTGCTCCAAAGAAAAGTGCAAAGCTATATAAAAGATGTGTAACCACTTAAGGACCGCCTAACGCCGATTTACGTCGGCAAGGCGGCACGGGCAGGCAAAATCACGTACATGTACGTGATTTGCCTCTCGCGGGTGGGGGGTCCGATCGGACCCCCCCCGGTGCCCGAAGCGGTCCCGTTCTGTTCCCCGGCGATCCGAGATGAGGGGGAGGCCATCCGTTCGTGGCCCCCCCCTCGCGATCGCCGCCGCCAATGGGAACACTCCTTTGCTGCTGTATGCTAAACAGCAGCAAAGGAAATGATGTCATCTCCCCTCGGCTCGGTAGTTTCCGTTCCAGCGCCGAGGGGAGAAGACATCAATGTGAGTGCACAACACACACACACACAGTAGAACATGCCAGGCATACAAAACACCCCGATCCCCCCCCCGATCGCCCCCCGATCCCCCCCCAATCACCCCCCCCCCCCCCCCGTCACAAACTGACACCAGCAGGTTTTTTTTTTTTTTTTTTTTTTTTTTTTTCTGATTACTGCATAGTGTCAGTTTGTGACAGTTACAGTGTTGGGACAGTGAGTATTACCCCCCTTTAGGTCTAGGGTACCCCCCTAACCCCCCCTAATAAAGTTTTAACCCCTTGATCACCCCCCGTCACCAGTGTTGCTAAGCGATCATTTTTCTGATCGCTGTATTAGTGTCGCTGGTGACGCTAGTTAGTGAGGTAAATATTTAGGTTCGCCGTCAGCGTTTTATAGTGTCAGGGACCCCCATATACTACCTAATAAATGTTTTAACCCCTTGATTGCCCCCTAGTTAACCCTTTCACCACTGATCACCGTATAACCGTTACGGGTGACGCAGGTTAGTTCGTTTATTTTTTATAGTGTCAGGGCACCCGCCGTTTATTACCTAATAAAGGTTTAGCCCCCTGATCGCCCGGCGGTGATATGCGTCGCCCCAGGCAGCGTCAGATTAGCGCCAGTACCGCTAACACCCACGCACGCAGCATGCGCCTCCCTTAGTGGTATAGTATCTGATCGGATCAATATCTGATCTGATCAGATCTATACTAGCGTCCCCAGCAGTTTAGGGTTCCCAAAAACACAGTGTTAGCGGGATCAGCCCAGATACCCGCTAGCACCTGCGTTTTGCCCCTCCGCCCAGCCCACCCAAGTGCAGTATCGATCGATCACTGTCACTTACAAAACACTAAACGCATAACTGCAGCGTTCGCAGAGTCAGGCCTGATCCCTGCGATCGCTAACAGTTTTTTTGGTAGCATTTTGGTGAACTGGCAAGCAAGCACCAGGCAGCGTCAGGTTAGCGCCAGTACCGCTAACACCCACGCACGCACCGTACACCTCCCTTAGTGGTATAGTATCTGATCGGATCAATATCTGATCCGATCAGATCTATACTAGCGTCCCCAGCAGTTTAGGGTTCCCAAAAACGCAGTGTTAGCGGGATCAGCCCAGATACCTGCTAGCACCTGCGTTGTGCCCCTCCGCCCGGCCCAGCCCAGCCCACCCAAGTGCAGTATCGATCGATCACTGACACTTACAAGGCACTAAACGCATAACTGCAGCGTTCGCAGAGTCAGGCCTGATCCCTGCGATCGCTAACAGTTTTTTTGGTAGCATTTTGGTGAACTAGCAAGCACCGGCCCCAGGCAGCGTCAGGTTAGCGCCAGTACCACTAACACCCACGCACGCAGCATACACCTCCTTTAGTGGTATAGTATCTGAACGGATCAATATCTGATCCGATCAGATCAGATCTATACTAGCGTCCCCAGCAGTTTAGGGTTCCCAAAAACGCAGTGTTAGCGGGATCAACCCAGATACCTGCTAGCACCTGCGTTTTGCCCCTCCGCCCGGCCCAGTCCAGCCCACCCAAGTGCAGTATCGATCGATCACTGTCACTTACAAAACACTAAACGCATAACTGCAGCGTTCGCAGAGTCAGGCCTGATCCCTGCGATCGCTAACAGTTTTTTTGGAAGCTTTTTATTGAACTGGCAAGCACCAGCGGCCTAGTACACCCCGGTCGTAGTCAAACCAGCACTGCAGTAACACTTGGTGACGTGGCGAGTCCCATAAGTGCAGTTCAAGCTGGTGAGGTGGCAAGCACAAGTAGTGTCCCGCTGCCACCAAAAAGACAAACACAGGCCCGTCGTGCCCATAGTGCCCTTCCTGCTGCATTCGCCAATCCTAATTGGGAACCCACCACTTCTGCAGCGCCCGTACTTCCCCCATTCACATCCCCCAACGAAATGCAGTCGGCTGCATGAGAGGCATTTTTATGTGCTCCCGAGTACCCCTACCCAACGAACCCCCCCCAAAAAGATGTTGTGTCTGCAGCAAACGCGGATATAGGCGTGACACCCGCTATTATTGTCCCTCCTGTCCTGACAATCCTGGTCTTTGCATTGGTGAATGTTTTGAACGCTACCATACACTAGTTGAGTATTAGCGTAGGGTACAGCATTGCACAGACTAGGCACACTTTCACAGGGTCTCCCAAGATGCCATCGCATTTTGAGAGACCCGAACCTGGAACCGGTTACAGTTATAAAAGTTAGTTACAAAAAAAGTGTAAAAAAAAAAAAAATATATATAAAATAAAAAAAAATAGTTGTCGTTTTATTGTTCTCTCTCTCTATTCTCTCTCTCTATTGTTCTGCTCTTTTTTTACTGTATTCTATTCTGCAGTGTTTTATTGTTATTGTTATTGTTATTGTTATTATGTTTTATCATGTTTGTTTTTCAGGTATGTAATTATTTATACTTTATTGTTTACTGTGCTTTATTGTTAACCATTTTTTTGTCTTCAGGTACGCCATTCACAACTTTGAGTGGTTATACCAGAATGATGCCTGCAGGTTTAGGTATCATCTTGGTATCATTCTTTTCAGCCAGCGGTCGGCTTTCATGTAAAAGCAATCCTAGCGGCTAATTAGCCTCTAGACTGCCTTTACAAGCCGTGGGAGGGAATGCCCCCCCCCCCCACCGTCTTCCGTGTTTTTCTCTGGCTCTCCTGTCTCAACAGGGAACCTGAGAATGCAGCCGGTGATTCAGCCAGCTGACCATAGAGCTGATCAGAGACAAGAGTGGCTCCAAACATCTCTATGGCCTAAGAAACCGGAAGCTACGAGCATTTTATGACTTAGATTTCGCCGGATGTAAATAGCGCCATTGGGAAATTGGGGAAGCATTTTATCACACCGATCTTGGTGTGGTCAGATGCTTTGAGGGCAGAGGAGAGATCTAGGGTCTAATAGACCCCAATTTTTTCAAAAAAGAGTACCTGTCACTACCTATTGCTATCATAGGGGATATTTACATTCCCCGAGATAACAATAAAAATGATTTAAAAAAAAAAAAAATGAAAGGAACAGTTTAAAAATAAGATAAAAAAGCAAAAAAATAATAAAGAAAAAAAAAAAAAAAAAAAAAAGCACCCCTGTCCCCCCCTGCTCTTGCGCTAAGGCGAACGCAAGCGGCGGTCTGTCGTCAAACGTAAACAGCAATTGCACCATGCATGTGAGGTATCGCCGCGAAGGTCAGATCGAGGGCAGTAATTTTTGCAGTAGACCTCCTCTGTAGATCTAAAGTGGTAACCTGTAAAGGCTTTTAAAGGCTTTTAAAAATGTATTTATTTTGTTGCCACTGCACGTTTGTGCGCAATTGTAAAGCATGTCATGTTTGGTATCCATGTACTCGGTCTAAGATCATCTTTTTTATTTCATCAAACATTTGGGCAATATAGTGTGTTTTAGTGCATTAAAATTTAAAAAAGTGTGTTTTTTCCCCAAAAAATGCGTTTGAAAAATCGCTGCGCAAATACTGTGTGAAAAAAAAAAATGAAACACCCACCATTTTAATCTGTAGGGCATTTGCTTTAAAAAAATATATAATGTTTGGGGGTTCAAAGTAATTTTCTTGCAAAAAAAAAAAAACTTTTTCATGTAAAAAATAAGTGTCAGAAAGGGCTTTGTCTTCAAGTGGTTAGAAGAGTGGGTGATGTGTGACATAAGCTTCTAAATGTTGTGCATAAAATGCCAGGACAGTTCAAAACCCCCCCAAATGACCCCATTTTGGAAAGTAGACACCCCAAGCTATTTGCTGAGAGGCATGTCGAGTCCATGGAATATTTTATATTGCGACACAAGTTGCGGGAAAGAGACAAATTTTTTTTTTTTTTTTTTTTTTGTGCACAAAGTTGTCACTAAATGATATATTGCTCAAACATGCCATGGGAATATGTGAAATTACACCCCAAAATACATTCTGCTGCTTCTCCTGAGTACGGGGATACCATATGTGTGAGACTTTTTGGGAGCCTAGCCGTGTACGGGACCCCGAAAACCAAGCACCGCCTTCAGGCTTTCTAAGGGGCGTGAATTTTTGATTTCACTCTTCACTGCCTATCACAGTTTCGGAGGCCATGGAATGCCCAGGTGGCACAAAACCCCCCCAAATGACCCCATTTTGGAAAGTAGACACCCCAAGCTATTTGCTGAGAGGTATAGTGAGTATTTTGCAGACCTCACTTTTTGTCACAAAGTTTTGAAATTTGAAAAAAGAAAAAAAAAAAAAGTTTTTTCTTGTCTTTCTTCATTTTCAAAAACAAATGAGAGCTGCAAAATACTCACCATGCCTCTCAGCAAATAGCTTGGGGTGTCTACTTTCCAAAATGGGGTCATTTGGGGGGGTTTTGTGCCACCTGGGCATTCCATGGCCTCCGAAACGGTGTTAGGCAGTGAAGAGTAAAATCAAAAATTCACGCCCTTAAAAACGCTGAAGGCGGTGATTGGTTTTCGGGGCCCCGTACGCGGCTAGGCTCCCAAAAAGTCCCACACATGTGGTATCCCCATACTCAGGAGAAGCAGCTAAATGTATTTTGGGGTGCAATTCCACATAGGCCCATGGCCTGTGTGAGCAATATATCATTTAGTGACAACTTTGTGCAAAAAAAAAAAAAAAAAAAAAAAAAGTGTCACTTTCCCGCAACTTGTGTCAAAATATAAAATATTCCATGGACTCAATATGCCTCTCAGCAAATAGCTTGGGGTGTCTACTTTCCAAAATGGGGTCATTTGGGGGGGGGTTGTGCCACCTGGGCATTCCATGGCCTCCGAAACTGTGATAGGCAGTGAAGAGTGAAATCAAAAAGTTACACCCTTAGAAATCCTGAAGGCGGTGATTGGTTTTCGGGGTCCCATACGCGGCTAGGCTCCCAAAAAGTCCCACACATGTGGTATCCCCGTACTCAGGAGAAGTAGCTGAATATATTTTGGGGTGCAATTCCACATAGGCCCATGGCCTGTGTGAGCAATATATCATTTAGTGACAACTTTTTGTAAATATTTTTTTTTTTTTGTCATTATTCAATCACTTGGGACAAAAAAAAATAAATATTCAATGGGTTCAACATGCCTATCAGCAATTTCCTTGGGGTGTCTACTTTCCAAAATGGGGTCATTTGGGGGGGTTTTGTACTGCCCTGCCATTTTAGCACCTCAAGAAATGACATAGGCAGTCATAAACTAAAAGCTGTGTAAATTCCAGAAAATGTACCCTAGTTTGTAGACGCTATAACTTTTGCGTAAACCAATAAATATACGCTTATTGACATTTTTTTTACCAAAGACATGTGGCCGAATACATTTTGGCCTAAATGTATGACTAAAATTGAGTTTATTGGATTTTTTTTATAACAAAAAGTAGAAAATATCATTTTTTTTCAAAATTTTCGGTCTTTTTCCGTTTATAGCGCAAAAAATAAAAACTGCAGAAGTGATCAAATACCATCAAAAGAAAGCTCTATTTGTGGGAAGAAAAGGACGCAAATTTCGTTTGGGTACAGCATTGCATAACCGCGCAATTAGCAGTTAAAGCGACGCAGTGCCAAATTGGAAAAAGACCTCTGGTCCTTAGGCAGCATAATGGTCCGGGGCTCAAGTGGTTAAATGAATACAAAATGTGTGTACATACACAGTGTACAGTGAAAAAAGCTGCCACTTAAATAAATACGTAAACTGATCAGAATCCCAAAACTATACCTCTCACACGTGTACAGATAGAGATAGCGGCGCTAATATAAATTGTGTAAAATAATGGGTCAGAGCAGCATAATGCCTATGACCCTCTACTTATGCATAAAAATATTAATAATAATAGTGTCATGAAAAATATTAATTTTATCATGAAAAGAAATTTCTTTAACACCCAGTGAAAAGTGTCACTATAAATAATAAATTACAAGAAATTAATGATCAAGTTCAACAGTTGTTTTTCAATCTTCTTGTGTGAAAAATCTTCTACTCTTCTTCTACTCGAATCTGGTGAGTGAGCTCTTCAGAGGGAGTGGTGTCACTATCACGGTGGTGTGATGGAAGAGTAGAATTCAGGTGGAAACAGTTGATTTTGCGTCACTTGATTTTTATTCATTGCCGCGAATCCCCAGTCCTTCCTTGCCAGAGATTGAAAACCAATTACGGTTTCCGAATTTAAGACCTTTCTGGGCCTATCCCTCGACATGGGCATAGTTAAAATGGGCTGCATGAAAAAAAAGATTACAATATATTCCCAACAAGGACCAGCAACGTATTGGTATGTTGTTGGACTTTGAGAGGTTATACCAGAATGATCTCTGCGGGTATCTTGGTATCATTCTTTTTAGCCAGCAGTCGGCTTTCATGTAAAAGCAATCCTAGTGACTAATTAGCCTCTAGACTGCTTTTACAATCACCCCCCCCCCCCCCCCCCCCACCGTCTTCCATGGTTTTCTCTGGCTCTCCTGTCCCAACAGGTAACCTGAGAATGTTTCCGGTGGTTCCGCCAGCTGACCATAAAGGTGATCAGAGACCAGAATGTCTCCAATCATCTCTATGGCCTAAGAAACCGGAAGCTATGAGCATTTAATGACTTAGATTTCGCCGGATATAAACAGCGCCACTGGGCAATTGGAAAAGCATTTTATCACACCAATTTTGGTGTGGTCAGATGCTTTGAGGGCAGAAGAGAGATCTAGGCTGGGATCTAGGTTCTAATAGACCCCAATTTTTTCAAAAAAGAGTACCTGTCACTACCTGTTGCTGTCATAGGGGATATTTACATTCCCTGAGATAACAATAAAAATGATAAAAAAATGAAAGGAACAGTTTTAAAATAACAAATAAATAATAATAACAAAATAAATAAATTTAAAAAAAGCACCCCTGTCCCCCCTGCTCTCGCGCAAAGGTGAACGCAAGCGTTGGTCTGGCGTCATATGTAAACAGCAATTGCACCATGCATGTGAGGTATCACCGCGAAGGTCACGTCGAGGGCAGTAATTTTAGCAGTAGATCTCCTCTGTAAATCTAAAGTGGTAACCTGTAAAGGCTTTTAAAGGCTTTTAAAAATGTATGTAGTTTGTCGCCGCAGCACGTTTTTGTGTAATTTTAAAGCATGTCATGTTTGGTATCCATGTACTCGGCCTAAGATCATCTTTTTTATTTCATCAAACATGTGGGCAATATAGTGTGTTTTAGTGCATTAAAATTAAAAAAGTGTGTTTTTTCCAAAAAAAAAAATGCGCTTGAAAAATCGCTGTGCAAATTCTGTGTGAAAAAAAAAATGAAACACCCACCATTTGAATCTGTAGGGCCTTTGCTTTAAAAAAATATAAAATCTTTGGGGGTTCAAAGTAATTTTCTTGCAAAAAAAATATTTTTTCATGTAAACAAAAAGTGACAGAAAGGGATTTGTCTACTCTTCAAGTGGTTAGAAGAGTGGGTGATGTTGTGCTTCTAAATGTTGTGCATAAAATGCCAGAACAGTTCAAAACCCCCCCAACTGACCCCATTTTGGAAAGTAGACACCCCAAGCTATTTGCTGAGAGGCATGTCGACTCCATGGAAGATTTTATATTTTGACACAAGTTGCGGGAAAAAGACAAATGTATTTATTTATTTTTTGCACAAAGTTGTCACTAGATGATATATTGCTCAAACATGCCATGGGCATATGTGAAATTACACCCCTGAAATACATTCTGTTGCTTCTCCTGAGTACGGGGATACCACATGTGTGAGACTTTTTGGGAGCCTAGCCGCGTACGGGACCCCGAAAACCAAGCACCGCCTTCAGGCTTTCTAAGGGTGTAAATTTTTGATTTCACTCCTCACTGCCTATCACAGTTTTGGAGGCCATGGAATGCCCAGATGGCACAACCCCCCCCCCCCCCAAATGACCCCATTTTGGAATGTAGACACCCCAAGCTATTTGCTGAGAGGTATGGTGAGTATTTTGCAGAGCTCACTTTTTGTCAAAGTTTTGAAAATCGAAAAAAGAAAAAAAAACACATTATTTTCTTTATTCATTTTCAAAAACAAATGAGAGCTGCAAAATACTCACCATGCCTCTCAGCAAGTAGCTTGGGGTGTCTACTTTCCAAAATGGGGTAATTTGGGGGGGTTTGTGTCATCTTTGCATTTTATGGCCTTCGAAACTGTGATAGGTAGTGAGGAGTGAAATCAAAAATTTAAGCCCTTAGAAATCCTGAAGGTGGTGATTGGTTTTCGGGGCCCCGTACGTGGCTAGGCTACCAAAAAGTCCCACACATGTGGTATCCCCGTACTCAGGATAAGCAGCAAAATGTATTTTGGGGTGTAATTCCACATATGCCCGTGGCATGTTTGAGCAATATATCATTTAGTGACAACTTTGTGCCAAAAAAAAAAATTTTTGTCATTTTCCCGCAACTTGTGGCAAAATATAAAATATTCCATGGACTCAACATGCCTCTCAGCAAATAACTTGGGGTGTCTACTTTCCAAAATGGGGTCATTTGGGGGGGGTTTGTGCCATCTTGGCATGTTATGGCCTTCAAAACTGTGATAGGTAGTGAGGAGTGAAATAAAAAATTTACGCCCTTAAAAATCCTGAAGGCAGTGCTTGGTTTTCGGGGCCCCGTACGCGGCTAGGCTCCCAAAAAGTCCCACATATGTGGTATCCCCGTACTCAGGAGAAGCAGCAAAATGTATTTTGGGGTGCAATTCCACATATAACCATGGCATGTGTGAGCAATATATAATTTAGTGATTTTTTTTTTGTCATTATTCAATCACTTGGGACAAAAAAATTAAATATTCAATGGGCTCAACATGCCTCTCAGCAATTTCCTTGGGGTGTCTACTTTCCAAAATGGGCTCATTTGGGGGGGGGTTGTACTGCCCTGCCATTTTAGCACCTCAAGAAATGAGATAGGCAGTCATAAACTAAAAGCTGTGTAAATTCCAGAAAATGTACCCTAGTTGTACACGCTATAACTTTTGCGCAAACCAATAAATATACGCTTATTGACATTTTTTTTAACAAACACATGTGGCTGAATACATTTTGGCCTAAATGTATGACTAAAATTGAGTTTATTTGATTTTTATTATAACAAAAAGTAGAAAATATAATTTTTTTTCAACATTTCAACAGTCTTTTTCCGTTTATATCGCAAAAAATGAAAATAGCAAAGGCAATTAAATACCATCAAAAGAAATCTCTATTTGTGGGAAAAAAAGGACGCAAATTTTGTTTGGGTACAACATTGCATTACTGCGCAATTACCAGTTAAAGCAGCGCAGTGCCAGATTGTAAAAAGTCCTCTGGTCTTTAGGCAGCCAAATGGTCTGGGGCTTAAGTGGATAAACAGTAAAAAGCTGGTGATAAGCAGAGATAAGACTTTTCACAGTGATGAGTCCCTAATGAGTTGTTTATTAAACATTGGCAAGTCAAGTAGGAACTAAAGCTGCCCACAGATAGATCGATATTTGGTGCTACAGCTAGGGCCACCGATATGACAGCATAGTCAGCCCTCCTAAAGGGGCTGACCATCAGTTCAACAGGAGGGCTTGGTCACCTGACGAGCAGGAGAGCCGGCTTTACTGCTTTATCTCTGGAACTGATTGGTTCCAGCATATGCCCCTACCTGCCACTCTGATCTCCCCTCCCACTTTCCCCTGTGTCCCCCCCATGCTGCTTCCGGCTTCTCCTCTTCTCTCTCCCGCCAGTTGCAGCTGCAGGGGATTGGTGTCAGTTAAAAGGCTCATTCACAAAGGTACTTTGGCCGTGTGAGTGAGTGGTTTGAATGTGTGTTTGGAGCCACCTGTTAATCTATGGGGATGCAGCGCCTGTACGAAAACAGCCACAGGTCCTAATTTGACAGATGTGTGAGTGAGTGGCCCCCAATGTGTACTGCCTGTGTTTGGAACCATACAACTAAACCCACATGCCACAGGCTGCCTTCACACAGCTCCAGGTGGCTCCAGACACATAAACAAGCCACTGATTTATGCTGTACAGGCCACAGCACCCATGGCAATGCGCTCCAAGTTCTCATTCACACGGAGGTTAATTTATTAACTCAGTACATTTTATCTTTTACATTTAGCAGGCATTTTGAAAGTTATGTTGTGTTTGTGTCTGGTAATATTGATTTTAGTGTATTTTTGTGAAAAAAAATAATTTTCACTTTTTCTGGGGGGACTCTGTCAGGTACGCTGTGTAGGTCTCTGTGATTTCTAACAGCAGCCTTGGGTACAGCAGGGATGAATTTTCATCCATCTATGGTCATTTCTGCCCAACAGAAGTCACTTTAATGACCAACTTCTGTTGAATGGGACTGTTGGAAACTTTTTCTCAATCAGCCGGCTTCAGCCACCAATCAGTGTATTATGACAGTGGAGGAGTCCACAATAACACAGCAGGCAGGATTCCTCCATCCACCTCACTTGTGTCTATGGCCAGCCTAAAAATCAGAGGGTTTCTTCTCACAATGTATTCTCAGGGATAAGTACAGAGAAAGTAAGAGGAATGGACCTACTTAATAAATGGCGATAGCATACCTCCCAACTTTTGGGAATGGGGGACACCTATTAGCAAAAGTATGTAGGCATAGGACACACCCCCTGCCATGCCCCATTAAAAAAGAATTGCTCAGAAATAAATGATTGGTTAAACCCACAAGTGCTTTTTTACCACTACTATTCTTTTATATTGGCTTTTGGAATTTACAAATGGAGCAATTTAGAAATTTGATGAAAAGTTTAGCACTGTAAAACACTTTTGGATAGATAAATAGTGCAATTTATATACAAATATATGGATCAGACCAAAATGAGGAACAAATGAGGAGCAGAGAGGGACAGAGGGACTGTGTTCCAAATGAGGGACAGTCCCTCTAAATCAGGGACAGTTGGGAGCTATGCGACAAAGCACAAAAATGTATTTTCACTGCGATAAATATGGAAAAAAAGCCCTAGATTTATCACCAACAGAGACATGGTGATAATGGCTTTTTTGGTAAAAAACTGAGAAAGGAGCCAGAAAGTGACCAATTTACACATTATCAGGCATAACTACAGGATTGCTTGTGCTGTAAAGCATCCAATTGGGCACTTTGAAGCATGTAGCTCCTCAATGCTCCCCCATGAGGGTCATGGGGGAATTCATTATCATCTTTAGTTACATATAATTACATAGTAGGTGAGGTTGAAAAAAGACACAAGTATCTTAGCCGCTCTAATTGCACCCTTACATATCTTTTGCATTCTTTATAAAGTCTGAATGCTGATGATGATCCCTCAGCCTTGTATGGTTTGAAGGCCTTCTCCTTTGCTTATGCATTTTTACATTGGAGTTAAGCCATCCATGATGTTTGTTCACTCTTTTAAATGTATTTCTCAATGGGATGCACTGGCTAATACCCTTATTTTATCCCAATTTATATCTTCTAGCAAGGTTCGTAATTTAGGGAAGTTGGCTCTTCTGAAATTCATTGTCTTTGTGTTCCCCTTGTGTTTCCTATTTATATGATTTATACTGAAGCCAATTGACCTGTGATCGCTGTTTCCTAAATTACCCCCTATTTCAACATCCCTGATCAGGTCTGTATTGTTGGTAATCAGTAGATCTAGTAACGCCTTGTTTCTAGTTAGTGCGTCTACCATTTGACCCATGAAATTGTCCTGCAAGCTTTTTAGGAACTGGCGAGCCTTAGACGAATACGTGGTAATCCAAATTGTGATAAGAGGGGGCCTATAGCATACCCCCAGTATTATTTTCCCCTTGGAGCTCTACCCATAAGGATTCCACCTCCTCCCTAACTCCCTTAATGATATCATCTCTCCCATTCACTTGTACATTATTCTTGATAATGTTCTCTGTGGTGCACAGTTGCAACAGGAAAAACTCATGACACATTTGGTTTCGCAAGCAACATTTTTTTTGCTACTTGCAACTGCTGCACCAAATTTACTTAGGGCCCACTCACACCAGCAGGTGCACTTTATGATGCATATAATGCATGTGCTGGTGTGCGTTGTGTTTCCGGACTGGGATGCATTGTACTATTACATGTTTTTCCTTTATTTTGGCTTTACAAATAGTAAATAGGACAATTTAAATTGAAGTTTGAAGTATATGTAAACCCTCATTTTGTAAAACAACCCATTCAGTTTGAAATAGACATGAAAGGCAAAATATTTATGTATACATGTAAAAACATTATACTGTAAATACCTTTTTTTTCCTTTTTCTATAAGTGATCACCTGCCCTGTTTTTAGCACAAGGAGCTCAGAGAGCTGGGGGAGGAGTAACACTGGTCTTCCCAGTTAATGGCTGTGCAGGGTCATTGGTGGAGAGAAGGCACAACTAAAAAAATACTGACCACACTGTGCTATCATGCCTAGTGTGGTCAGTTTTTAAAAGTAAAGCAGGTACTGATAGGAACACCAGGAATTTCACACAAATGAAGCAGTAAAAAGAGACCAGGATACTTTTTCATACAAGTACATGGTACAGCAGACACATATCAGGAATATAAAATATAGTTTTTACATATTCTTTAAAGGGTTAGCGCAGAAAAACACTTTTGATAATACATTTTTTAAAGTGATCCTAGCTGAGAAAAAAGAGGGTCAGGGGGCTTTGGTTACAAAAGAGGGGCAGTCCCTGCAAATAAGAGACAGTTGGGAAATATGTTAAAAAGTAACCCTTGATTAAATGACTTACAGAGACACCCATTCTAAGGCTTCAAAGAGAACTAAAAAGAATAATAAACTGACGAGCGGGACAACCTTGTGGACCATACCTCTACCTTTCAACCCTTTTTCTTCTTTCTCTTTCCTTTTCTCCACCTTACGATTAAAGCTCATTATCAGAATTTATTTGACCTATATACACTCTACTTGTAAACAATATGTATAGTAGGTATAAATCATTTAAATACCTACAAAAGTAACTAAAGAAATGATATATATCTTTAATTTAGGTTTACGTGAACCCAATGTTTAATATTTGAAATTTCATGATATTTACCTATATAAACCCTACTGTAAAACAATGAGCTTACTTTATAGATCCTTGTAAACTTACTTTATGTATCTTTATAACATTGTATACTCAATAAACTTCTTTTGACAAGGAAAAAGTAACCCTTGTTTAGAGTCCCTATTCTCTTAAACTGGGGATGTTGTACACACTGGACTAGAGTGATAAATCTGTATTATATATGACTGATCATGTACAGTATATGAACAAATACTTCCTAGCTATAGCTTGTTACTTGTACATGTTTATATATTGTAGGGGTAGGAAATAGATCTGTAGCTCTGTGTCTCTCTGAGCACACAGATACGTAGCACTGTCTTCAGGTCTGACATCCTTTATCAAGAGCACACTAGACTTTTTGCCATCAGGGAAAGTTAATTTGAACTTCTTGTCAGGGGACTCAATATCATTGTAACCACTAATTAGGAATAATGGTCCCTGAGATGGGGAAAGTCTGTACCAATGGATGACGTCATTAGAAGTGGGGTGTGCACATGTAAGAGTCACATCTGTCCCTGCTGCAGTCTCCATATTCGGTGGTTGTGTTACATTAGAGCTACAGATAGACCCTGCAAAAAATGGGAGAAATAAAAATTATTTTTTTTATTTCATTATTTACTAAAAACAGAATTTCAAAAATAACTAAAGTGATTTTAAAAACCTTATCAGATCATGTATTTTTCTAACCATATCACATAATATACTTACAGAGAAAGATGAGGAGCGTCACCCTGAAGTAAAACATTTTCTATTCACTGCTTTGTTTCCAATTGACAATGAATGTGTGTGTGACAGATATATGTGTGCAGAGCAGCCACTTATTTCCTGTGTTGTCGTCATTTATATTTTGGGTAGGGTAAAGTCATATCCTGCGAAGAAAACCACCATATTTATCATATTAAAATGTACTGCCACCTAGTGATATCATTGCTACATAGTTTTCCAGCGATTTGGTTTCCTAACTAGCAAACTCAAGAACTCAAGATAGAGATTTCAGAAAGCTAGAACTTCTTCATATAGGATGACTGTACTTGAGGTTCTCTTTCCACCCCCAATACATTCTCTTGCACCTTTTTTAAATAGAACCCAGACAACAGGACACCCATAATACATTTGTGAAATTATGGCAACCCTAGATGAGCCCCAAGGCTTCCATCCATCACTTTTGATCCCTATTTAGTCTTCTACATTTAATTAAACAAGGTGGTCCACATCCCCTTTTTTTCTCAACTATCTTCACCCCTTTGCCTTTCTTTTCTCCTATATTTTTCTGTTCTTGTACCCCCCTTCCCCATCCACCCACTGTGATTAACACCCACCCTTCCTTTCTTTTCCCTTCCACCCTCATGTCCCCTCCCATACTTATCCTTGTCACTGCTCCTATCCTTATCCTCTGTTTTACCTACCTTCACTATCCTTTTTATCCTAATAGCTATAAAACCTACACTCAGGGCCGATCCTGGGAGGGTGCACTGGGTGCACCGTGCCCAGGTGCTGCAAGCTGCTGCAGAGGAGGGGTGCCAAAGCTGTGGCGCTCACTTGACTTAGCAGCAGCAGCGGCAGTGCCGCCGTCCCGAGACCCGGTCGTCCTGTCCATACTGACCCTCCAATGCCTGCCCTGGCTGGCCGCCCCTGCTGCACACTGCACTGGTTGCTAGAATCGCTTGCCGCCTTGCGTCTAGCAACCAATGACATCAGAGGTCGTGGCCCCAGCATTCAGAACGCACTGCCTCCGCGCCTAGTAAACTAGTTCCACCCACCTTTTCCATGTTCTTCAGACAGCCTGGCTCAGAGCCAGAGGGAGGGGAGCAGAGCACATCTGAAGAGAGCTGCCTGATCCTGCCTGTGAGTGACTGAGCTAAGCTGTCCACCTGCACTGCACCAGCATAGCACCTGCCACTGCCTGACACTGTGTCTGTTCTGGAGGCTCGGAATTGACCCTCGGCCTCACCCTGTAAGTAACTTGTGCTATCAAACGCAGTCACTGTGCCCATCAAACGCAGCCACTGTGCCCATCAAACGCAGCCACTGTGCCCAACAAACGCAGCAACTGTGCCAATCAAACGCAGCCACTGTGCCCATCAAACGCTGCCACTGTGCCCCATCAAGCGCTGCTACTGTGCCCCATCACATGCTGCTACTGTGCCCCATCACATGCTGCTACTGTGCCCCATCACACACTGCCACTGTGCCCCATAAAATGCTGCCACTGTGCCCATCAAATGCTGTCACTGTGCCCATCAAATAGTGCCACTGTGACCCCTCCACCCACTCGCCGTCTGCCCGGCACTTACCCTGTCTCGCTGGTGGCGGGTGACGGCGGCGATCGGTGGGACCTTGAAGTGGTTCAGACAGTGGCTCCTGTGTCCTTCGTGCGTCTCCTCCCCTCCTCCCGATAGGCGTCCAATCGTAGCGCCTGTTGTTTCAGCCAATCAGATGGTGGCTAACAGATCCGCGCACCTGATTGGCTGAGAGGCGGTTCAGTGTTAGGAAAGCGAATATTCATTCACACCTGGGTGAACTGCGAGTGTAATGCCTTTGCGAAGCCTATAAGAGCCTATGGCTCTAATCAGTTGCTTCAAAAACACCCCTGCCACAGGAATTCAAGCGCCCGGTGTCTGAAAAGGGGCCGGACGCCTGAATAGGGGTTGGCTACATGCATTGCATGAATCTATCCATTATACACAAGGGGGTGGCTGGAGAGAGGGGATGCGCTGCGCACCGCAACTAAGGAGCTGTATACACCGCTCCTAAAGCGCCCCTGCTATTGAAATCAATGGGCAGCGCCGCAAAAGCGGGGAGGAGTTAGTAAGATGACCACGCCCATGTGGGAGCGCCAGAAATATTTCTGCACCCAGGCGCCTGTGACCCTAGGATCGGCCCTGCCTACACTAACAGTGGACAAAATGCTACTGTCTGAGGCTGAGCTTAGGCGACACCGTTGGACATGTCGGTGGGATTCAATAAAGTATTTATACCTATTTTCTAGCAGTGGTTTCCTTAAGAACTACCTGCGCCTAATTCAAGCAAGTATTTGAACCAGTTTTGGTAACATTACCAACATGTGTGACAAATTTGGATAGTTCTAGCTACTTTAGGCACTTTAAGAACTTGTCACTTTAGCGGTGACAGATTCTTAAAGAATTACCACAAGTTTGCAGATTAAGAAACTGGTAGTAATCAGGACCAGCTCTGAGCTGGAATACAGAAGTGTGCCAGTGCTCAAATTGCAGCATGTGCATACTAGGAATCTGTCATAATTAAAAAGTTTACCCATGATTATTATGCCGCGTACACACGGTCGGACTTTCTATCCTACTTGGTCCGGCACACTTTCCGACGGACTTTGTCCGCCAGGTGCGCCGGACTTTAAAACGGACGGACTTGCCCACACACACCCGGACTTTCCGGCGGGCTAAGTCCGCCCGTCTTTCCGACGGACTTTCGCCGGAGTTCCGGCGGACTTTCAGAATGAACGGACTTGCCCACACACGGACAAGTCCGTTCATTTTGAACGTGACTCAGGTGCGACGGGACTAGAAAAGGATGTCAATCTTGCCGCTTTTATCGGCGAGATTGACACCTTGCGAGCCCCGTCGCGGGGCATACCAGGCCCTTAGGTCTGGTATGGATTATAAAGGGAACCCCCTACGCCGAAAAAACGGCGTGGGGTCCCCCCTAAAATCCATACCAGACCCCGATCCGAGCACGCAGCCTGGCCGGTCAGGAAAGGGGGTGGGGACGAGCGAGCGCCCCCCCCTCCTGAACCGTACCAGGCCGCATGCCCTCAACATGGGGGGTGGGTGCTTTGGGGGAGGGGGGCGCCCTGCGGGGCCCCCCCCCCCAAAGCACCTTGTCCCCATGTTGATGAGGACAAGGGCCTCTTCCCGACAACCCTGGCCGTTGGTTGTCGGGGTCTGCGGGCGGGGGCTTATCGGAATCTGGGAGCCCCCTTTAATAAGGGGGCCCCCAGATCCCGGCCCCCCACCCTATGTGAATGAGTATGGGGTACATGGTACCACTACCCATTCACCTAGGGAAAAAGTGTAAGTAATAAAACACACTACACAGGTTTTTAAAATATTTTATTAAACAGCTCGGGGGGGGGGATCTTCCTCCGGCTTCGGGGGTCTTCTTCCGGCTTCGGGGGTCCCTCCGCTTCATCTTCTCCCGGCGTCCGGTTGGTTCTTCTCCGCTCTCTTCTCCCGGTGTTCCTGTTCTTCGGCCGGCTCCTCTGCTGTCTTCAAGTAGCTCTCTTGCCAGCAGAGGTCCGGACTTCTGGGCTTCTGGGCTTCTGGGCTTCTGGGCTTCTGGGCTTCTCTTCCCCAGATGTTGACACGACGCTCTCTCCTGCTGGACTGCTCTCCGAGGGCTGCGTTGTGACTTATATAGGCGGAGACCCCGCCCCCTTTTGATGTCACAGTCCCTGGGCATGCTGGGACTGTGACGTTTTAGGGGGCGTGGTCAACATCACCCAGTGACCACGCCCCCTAAAACGTCACAGTCCCAGCATGCCCAGGGACTGTGACATCAAAAGGGGGCGGGGTCTCCACCTATATAAGTCACAACGCAGCCCTCGGAGAGCAGTCCAGCAGGAGAGAGCGTCGTGTCAACATCTGGGGAAGAGAAGCCCAGAAGCCCAGAAGCCCAGAAGCCCAGAAGCCCAGAAGTCCGGACCTCTGCTGGCAAGAGAGCTACTTGAAGACAGCAGAGGAGCCGGCCGAAGAACAGGAACACCGGGAGAAGAGAGCGGAGAAGAACCAACCGGACGCCGGGAGAAGATGAAGCGGAGGGACCCCCGAAGCCGGAAGAAGACCCCGAAGCCGGAGGAAGATCCCCCCCCCGGAGCTGTTTAATAAAATATTTTAAAAACCTGTGTAGTGTGTTTTATTACTTACACTTTTTCCCTAGGTGAATGGGTAGGGGTACCATGTACCCCATACTCATTCACATAGGGTGGGGGGCCGGGATCTGGGGGCCCCCTTATTAAAGGGGGCTCCCAGATTCCGATAAGCCCCCGCCCGCAGACCCCGACAACCAACGGCCAGGGTTGTCGGGAAGAGGCCCTTGTCCTCATCAACATGGGGACAAGGTGCTTTGGGGTGGGGGGGCCCCACAGGGCGCCCCCCTCCCCCAAAGCACCCACCCCCCATGTTGAGGGCATGCGGCCTGGTACGGTTCAGGAGGGGGGGGGTGCCCGCTCGTCCCCACCCCCTTTCCTGACCGGCCAGGCTGCGTGCTCGGATCGGGGTCTGGTATGGATTTTAGGGGGGACCCCACGCCGTTTTTTCGGCGTAGGGGGTTCCCTTTATAATCCATACCAGACCTAAGGGCCTGGCATGCACCGCGCTCACCGCAATAGGAAAATTTGTTTTTCCTATTGCAGAGAGCGCGAGATGCAATACCCTGCCCTCGCGTCGTATCTGGTCCGTCGGACCAGCCTACACACGAGCGGGCTTTCCGTCGGACCAGCACACACACGAGCGGACTTTCCGCCCGAAACTGAGTCCTACGGAAAGATTTAAAACTTGTTTCAAATCTAGGTCCGGCGGGCTTTTGGAAAGAAGTCCGCCGGAAAAGTCCGCCGCCGCCCACACACGGGCGGATTGTCCGGCACACTCTGGTCCGCCGGACCAAGTATGCCGGAAAGTCCGACCGTGTGTACGCGGCATTACAGTTTCCCACACAAGGCTTCATTCCTAGCCCTGTTCAGCTGTTGGCCTGTAAGATTTCCAGGTCCGAAGCTAAATATTAACAAAGGGGCCCGTGTTACTTGTGATCTCATTACGCAGATATGGCAATGCCCATATTTGGCTGGGGACATGAGTCAAAGAGAAGACGGACATGATAGAGAACTAGTGGAGAACTAGTACCTACAACCACAGCTGGACTAGTTCTCCATCAGGTTCACCTTACTTTTGTTTGACAGCAGGAATCTGCCCACTGCCATGTACTGTCAATCAACAGCAAAGTGAACTGGATGGGGTACTAACCCTTCAGGTGCCCATCAGGCTCCATACACCCAACTATAAAACTAGACAGCCATGCACCTATCTGTGTGATTGGTGCAGTGGCTGGGGACGGAGAGCACTGGGGAAGGAGTTTTTTAGTATGGACACACTAACCTCAGTGCTCAGCTCCAACAGATTCTTGTACGTGTCTCTGACGAGTATATGAATTGCAGGTAGGCATAAAAAAAGTTGGTGCTTGTGCCACAACAGAATTCTAAAGACATTATATATTTGGTGAAAGCAGAGGCCCTGTGTGCTTCTGTAACCTCTGCTGGCCTGCCGCCATTACTATCTCCTCTTACTGCTGCTGGCCTACCATCATTACAAGCTTCCAGCATCTCTGCTATCAACTTCCACCATCTCTTGCTACTGCTGCTGACCTGAAATCTTTACAATCGCATGACACTGCTGCTGGCCTGCCACCATCACCAGCTCTTGCCAATTCTGCTGGCTTTCCACCTATACCATCTCCTGCCACCGCTTTTTCCTACCATCATTACCAGAGCCTGACATCTCCCCTGGACTACATCCCTTACCAGCTTCTGACACCATTATCAGCTTCTGTCACCTCTGCTAGCTTATTACCTGAAACCTCTCCTGGCCTGCCACAATTAACAGCTCCTGACACCTCTGTTGGCCAGCAACCATTACCACCTCTTGCCACCACTCCTGGCCTGACACCATTACTAGCTCCTACCACCTCTGCTGGCTTGCCATAACTACCAGCTCCAGCCATCATTATCAAGCTAAAATAAATAATTGTGTATGCGCTAGAAAAATAAATTAATAACGTGATATAAAAAATGAATAAAATCAAAATAAATAAATAAATGCAATAGCGTAAAATCTATAAATCACAGTAAAAAATATTCAATATTAAATGTTGTAAGCAGTAATCAGTGCCATTCATCTGTGAAAAAAAGTGAATAAAATATATATATAAATATATCAACATGCAACATGCAAAGCGTGGAAAATCCAGGTGTTGATTGAAAAATAATGCAGTGTCCAACAACTCAATTAAAATCGATTCATAAAAAATAAAAAATATAAAGTGCAGAAATTAGTGTCCAAAAGAGTAGGCATTCCTCATGTTCTTCCTATATGGTGTGCAAATAACGGCATGCTTCAGTGCCCTCCAGTGACCCCTAATTGCTCATGCGCTCACCTCTGAGCGCGTGACACAGTGGTTAAACAGTGTCTGAACACGCAATAGAGCCACTCCTGGGCTCATATAGGATCTGTTGGAAATGATCTGCACCTCGCTCAGATAACCATCAATGGCAACATGTATAGGAAAGAAGGAGACTCCATAGCGTAATAACGTCAGGGATTTATTAAACAATTATAAAACCAGTTCCCTCCAGGAGGGTACTCACAAAGTGTGGGTGCGTCAGTGCACCATCCTATCCAGAGTGTGGTATACAGGGATACAGGAAAAACGTATGGCGTGCGGTACGGTGTGTAATCCTCTGCTTGTCTGTGTAGCTCCATCCTGCCCCTCCCCTACGCGTCTTCGGCACGGGGATCACGTGCCTTCATCTGGGGCACACTGCAACCCCTCACAGATACTCTAGTTGGAACACAGGAATGAGCCCTGCTGCAAAGTATTGCATCAAAAATTGTAATTACACGCCCCTGTTAAACAGGGGCTGAAAAATTGGGCCTTAGGCACTGGTGGCAGCGCCCAGAACCAAAAATGTTCTAATAAGCTATCAGCGTGATCATTGAGGAGGAAGAGGATAATTACTCAGCATAGTCACTCAGCATCAGCATAGGCAGTCTTTGAAGGGATCTGAGATTTTAAAAAAAATTATTCGGTTACATCAGCATCAGGTGCTTGGTAGCTGGTGGTGATCCAAGACTGAGTCATTTTTATGAAGGTCAGTCGATCAACCGAGTCGGTGGACAGACGCACCCTGTGATCGGTTACAAAGCCTCCAGCAGCACTGAATGTGCGTTCCGAAAGACGCAGGACAGGCCAGTAGCTCAATTGCATACTGTGCAAGCTCTGGCCAGTGATCCATCCTCAAGACCCAGTAACCCAGAGGATTTTCGGTGGGAAAGGTGTCAGATCTTGCCCCTAGGTATTCCTGCACCATGTAAAAAAAGACGCTGGCGATGGTTGCTGGAACCGATCATACCTTGGGGCTGCGGACTAAAAAATTGTCTGAACGCATCGGTCAGACGGCCACCTTCTCCACCGCTCCTTCTTTGACTGGCCGAAGCCTCAGCAACATGTTGTCCAGTAACAGGAGTTTGTAACCTCCCAGTCTCTGGGAACGCGTTGCACAGACCTTTCTGCAAGGCCTCTTGAAGATGTTTCATCCTCTGCTCCCTCTGCGATGGCAAGATAAGGTCCGCAACCTTACCCTTGTAACGTGGATCAAGGAGGGTTGCCAGCCAGTATTGGTCCTTCTCCTTGATACCACGAATACGAGGATCCTTACGCAGGCTTTGCAGGATCAGGGAGGCCATGAAGCGTAGGTTTGCTGAGGCATTCGGTCCGGAGTCCCCTGGGTTACTAAGGACGACATGGTCCGCAGCCACCTCCTCCTAGCCATGTACAAGTCCATGTGTTTCTTGGGACTGATCCCTTAAAGACTGCTGCTGATGCTGAGTGCCAGGCTCCACCTCCATACTGACACAATCCTCCTCCTCCTCCTCCTCTTCCTGTGTGATCGGCGGGCACGCAGGAAAACTGTCTAGATAAAGGGGGCCTTGAGAGCTAAGGAAGTCCTCCTCTTCCTGCCTCTGTTCTGCCTCAAGTGCCCTGTCCATTATTCCACGCAGCGTGTGCTCCAACAGGTGGACAAGGGGGACAGTGTCACTGATGCATGCACTGTCACTGCTCACCATCCTCGTGGCCTCCTCAAATGGTGACAGGACAGTGCATGCATCCCTAATCATGGCCCACTGGCGTGGTGAAAAAAAACCAAGCTCCCCTGACCCTGTCCTGGTGCCATAGTCGCACAGGTACTCATTGATGGCCCTCTGCTGCGTGTGCAGCTGCTGCAGCATGGCCAGCGTTGAGTTCCACCTGGTGGGCATGTCACAGATTAGGCGGTTCTTGGGCAGGTTAAACTCCTTTTGGAGGTCTGCCAGCTGAGCACTGGCGGAAACGCACACAGACTTTCCTGGCCTGCCTCAGGACATCCTGTAAGCCCGGGTACCTGCCCAAGAACCGCTGCACCACCAAGTTAAGGACGTGAGCCAAACAGGGCACATGGGTCATTTGTCCCTCTCGGAGGGCAGAGAGGAGGTTGGTGCCATTGTCGCAAACCACCATTCCTGCCTTAAGTTGGCGTGGCGTCAACCACCTCTGAACTTGCCCCTGCAGAGCTGACAGAACCTCTGCCCCAGTGTGGCTCCTGTCCCCCAAGCACACCAGCTCAAGCACCGCATGGCATCTTTTGGCTTGCATACTTGCGTAGCCCCTTAAATGGCTACGGAGCACCGCTGGTTCCAAGGACAAAGCACAGGAAGAGGCCATGGAGGAAGAAGAAGAGGAGGGGGTGGAGGAGAGAGGTGTGTCACAATCATTAGTAGTGGCATTTTGGAGGCGTGGTGGCGGAACAACCTCCAACACTACTGCACCTTGTCCTGCATCCTTCCCAGCTGCCAGCAGAGTCACCCAATGCGCTGTGAAACTTAGGTAACGTCCCTGTCCATTCCTGCTGGACCATGAGTCAGCGGTAATATGCACCTTACCGCTGACTGCCCTGTCCAGCGAGGAATGGACATTGCCTTCTACATGCCGGTAGAGAGCCGGAATCGCCTTCCGTGAGAAAAATGGCGTTTGGGTACCTGCCACTGAGGAACCGCACATTCCACAAACTCACGGAAGGGGGCAGAGTCTACCAACTGAAAAGGCAGCAGTTGAAGTGCTAGCAATTTTGCCAAGCTAGCATTCAACCGCTGGGCATGTGGATGGATGGGAGCGAACTTCTTTTGGCGGTGCAGCAGCTGGGGCAGGGAAATTTGCCTGGTACAATCTGACATCAGTGTACCGAAAGCAGATTGCCCACAAAGACTTGGCTGTGACACACCTAATTCTACACCTTCATTCCTCTCAGTGCAGGTCTCAGAGAGGACTGAAGGTATAGTGGGGTTGGAGATCTCAGCTGATGAGGAGCAAGGAGAGGTCCTCTTTGTTCTTTGGTGTGGGTCTTTTAGATACACTTGCCAATGAACTGCATGGCAGGTCAACATATGTCTGGTCAAGCATGTGGTGCCCAAGCCGGAGATGTTTTGGCCACGCGAGATACGCTTGAGACATATGTTGCAAATAGCAGCGGTGCGATCTGATGCACTCGTCTCAAAAAAGGCCCACACCAAAGAACTTTTGGAATAACACACAGAGACAGCAGCGCCCTGCACATGCGGAGCTTTGGGGTGTGATGCAGTCAGTGTGTTGCCCTTAGGCTGGCCCCTGGAGGGCATCCTGCCTCGTTGGTGATATGCCTCCTCCTCCTCCTCTCTCCTATCAGGCACCCACGTTGAGTCAGTGACCTCATCATCCCCTCCCTCCTCATCACTGGAGCAAACCTGGCAGTATGCTGCAGCAGGGGGAGCATGGATGCCAGATTGCTGTCCTCCTTGGGCACCCCCTCTGTCCATGCTCACGTTACTGCCTTCATCTAGCTCAGTATCATCATCAGAGCCTTCTAAACGCTGGGCATCCTCCTGGAGCATATACCCAACACTGTGGTCAAACAGTTTGAGGGACTTCTCAGGAGGACATGGTGGGGCTAGGGAAGGAGTCACTGATGCCATTGAGCCGAGGGAAGAGGCCGCGTTGGCAGCTGCTTTGCCAGACAAAGTACCCTGAGCATGGGTGAGAGAGGATGAGGAGGATGAGGACAGCTTGGTCATCTACTCGACCAAGTCTTCTGCATGTTTCGGCTCAACACGGCCAGCTACCGAAAAAAAGGCCAAGCGTGTCCCACGGCCACGTGCACTGTCTCCACGACCAGCACTGTTGCCTCTAGACACAGAGCCTGCTTGCCCTCTTTTATTGGCTTGTGACTGTCTGCCTCTCCTTGTTGGCCTTTCAGATATACTAATGGCCTGTAGCTGCACTAAGCTGGGATATATATATATATATATATATATATATATATATATATATATATACTGATACTAGCAAAATCAACTGCCTGCCTGTAGTATGAGAACACCACCAACCTTCTACAGGTAGCTTTAGCTGAACACTGTGCAGAGCTCGCAAAAAACTAACTTGTAGCTTATTTAGCTGCCTGCGGTAGTGATAGAATCAGGAAAACACCACCAACCTTCTACAGGTAGCTTTAGGTGAACACTGTGCAGAGCTTGCAAAAAACTAACTTGTAGCTTATTTAGCTGCCTGCGGTAGTGATAGCACTACCCTAACTTGTAGCTTTAGCTGAACACTGTGCAGAGGTCACACTAAACTAACTTGTAGCCTTAGCTGAACACTGTGAGGAGAACGCACTACACTAACTTGTAGTTTTAGCTGAACACTGTGCAGAGGTCACACTAAACTAACTTGTAGCTTTAACTGAACACTGTGAGGAAGATGCACTACACTAACTGTAAATAGTCTAGCTGCCTGACTGTGGTACTAATAGGATCAAAAGGAACACCAGCAATTTTCTTCAGGTAGCTGTAAATACTGTAACAAGACAAGCCTGCCTGTCAGTAGGAAGATAACAGGAACAGATCTAGCTAAACTGAATACAGTGTATATATATATATATATATATATATATATATGTATATATATATATATATATATATATATACAACACCTGGGATGCATATATATATATACACAATACACTGTAAGTGCAGCTAACTCACTGACTGTCCTGCCTAATTTAGCTAACTCAAATGAAATGACACTGTCTCTCTCTCTATCTCTAAGCACGCCGGAACACACTACACAGGGCCGCCGTGCAGGCGGCCTTATATAGTGTGGGGCGTGTACTAAACCCCCTGAGCCATAATTGGCCAAAGCCACCCTGGCTTTGGTCAATTACAGCTCTCTCTACTGACGGCGCTGTGATTGGCCAAGCATGCGGGTCATAGTGCATGCTTGGCCAATCATCAGCCAGCAATGCACTGTGATGCCGCAGTGAATTATGGGCCGTGACGCGCCACACAAATTTGGCGCGAACGGCCCATATCCTTCGCAATTCGGCGAATGATCGAACAGACGATGTTCGAGTCGAACATGGGTTCGACTCGAACGTGAAGCTTATCCCTAACTGCCACACATAATGGGCCTCAGCTGCAAAATATGTAATGTTAACTGCAGGGTACACCATGCTGGATGTCACCTAATTTGCACCCTTTTCCACTTCTCCAGCATTCAAAACTATTTGTGACTATTGTCTCTCTGAAATAGTAATCTGTCTAGTGACTTCCTATAAGTTTGTAGAGTAATCACACTGTTTACAAACTCTCCAGCAAATATACACTATTTGTGGATGTTGTCTGTGAAGATCTACACTCTAATTTTTATTTCATAATGAAAAGCCTTTCCCTCTCAAATGTGTATGCTTGAGGAATTTCCAAATGTACTCAGTGTTAGCAAAGTTGGTGTTTCTAGACATGCAAGATAAATGGAAAGTAGAACTAAACACAAAACTTTTTTTCTATTTTGGATCGAGTAAAGAAGGGTTATAACTGTTGCCAGTTTATTTGCCTTTTGTACCTCACTAGGGGACTTCACATCCTATTAGACTAATGCGTAATCGCGCTGCTTAATACTCTCCAGCAAATGTACAATATTTGAGGCTGTTCTCTCTGAAGATATGCAATCTAATTTTTATTGCATAATAAAATGTCTCTCCCTCCCAAATAGAGTGCTTAAGTATGCAAACTGGAATGCTCCCATGTTATCGGTGTCAGCAAAGTTAGTATGTTTGTAGATCATGCAAGATGAATGAGACTAAGGTATAGTAGAGCTAAAGGCAAAAGGCCTTGGCCCCTCTAACCCAACACATCCCACATCATTTGCCACCCGCACCAAGCTTTTATCCCATATGCCTGACATGACAGCCCAAATCTTGTCTTTGAACAGTGGAAAGCTGTGGGATACTCACATGCCCTCACATTGTTTGGATAATAACAAATGGAGTGGAATGGTTTTACCAGTTTACCAGTGGTTTACCAGTGGAATGGTAAAAGACTGCCAGGGATAATTGTTTGATGGGAACATATCCCTCAAAATGGGGACTGTCCCCAGTAAATGGATACAAATGGTAACCATAACATAGGGCAATAGTTAGCACACTGAGAGCTGTTATTGCCCTCCTTGGATATCAAAGAAATATGCACCTGTAAAGAGGAAGTGGGGAAAGGATTACCTTGCAAATATGAGTTGTAAGCTTTGAGAAAATGTGGTAGGAGAATGTTATAAAAAGTGTGATAATAAAATCGAGTAAGCCAATTAAGGACAGGTGCTTTTCTGGGTTTCATAGATTTGAGTGCCAGTAATACTTTGGTATTGGTTAATGAAGATTCAAGAGCTTCCCTCGATTGGCTGAGTCAGCTGGGAAAGGCCGACTGAGCCAACTATATAAGCATTGATAGGTATTTGTACAAGCGGGGTTCTCACAGGGGCAAAGATTTTACAAGTCTTCGTACAAAATGTCCAAAGCGGTCAGATATGTCCTCTGACATAAGTGTTTTATCTCCAAGTGAGAAAGTTGTATGTGAGATAAGAGTGTAGATGCTCCTTAGGAGGACATGCAAGAGGTCTGTCTGGTTATTATATATATGCTCCTATGATGGAGGCTCTCAAAATTGAGTTGAGGACTGCAGACAGTGGCAGCTGGTGCTCCAAATTTTTTTTGGGGGCAAACAAACTAAAAAGTACTGAAAGAAAAACATCAATTGCAGCCTCACTGTGCCATCAAACGCAGCCACTGTGCCATCAAACGCAGCCACTGTGCCATCAAACGCAGCCACTGTGCCCATCAAGTGCCGCCACTGTTCCCATCCAAGGCTGCCACTGTGCCATCAACGCTGCCACTGTACCCTCAAATGCTGCCACTGTGCCATCAAATGCTGCCACTGTGCCCATCAATGTTCTAACACACCTGGGTGAACTGCAAACGCCAAGCATGGCGCTTGCAGGTCACCTTTTCTGACGCCTATTAGACCCTATGGCGCCTGGCACCCGAAAAGGGGACAGGCGCCTGAATAGGGGGTGGCAGCGGCGTCCGTGGATAGATTCATGAAATGCATGAATCAATCCATTGGTCAAAGAGGGGGTGGCTTGAGAGAGGGAGTGGCCGTGCGCCCTTATGGGTAAGCAACATTTAGGTTGCTGAAAGCATTAGGGCTGATTTACTAAGAAGAAGGCACTGCACCAGTTCATACATTAATTGGTGCGCCGGAACAGTAACTAATCGAATGTGCGAACCGGCGCACATTGAAGCGCAAATAGCGATAATAAATACCCGCATATGTAAACTGCAACTGTCGCTAGGGTAACTGCAGTTTTCTCATTGATAATAGCGCACGCCCAATACAATTGGTTAATTTCATCTCATTGGATGTGTCTTGTTAGGCAATTAGTAGGTGTTCTCAGCTAATTAACTCTTTTGATGCTAATCTCATTCCTATCACTTCTAATATATCTTTGTTTTTTTCCCTTTTTACCCAAATCTTTCAATACATTACAAAGAACAGAGAAGTGTTTCTAAACCCAATAAATTAATATTTTCATTGTCCCCCCCTCCCCAAACAAAATGAAAAAATACTTGCTTTAAAACACACACACACACTTTCAGGGCAAGGTAAAGAATGCAATCTGCAAGCTTTATATAACATAGGTTTGTGTGCTAATGAGGCAAATGAAAACACATGCTCAGTCTATGAAACACACAAAATACAAGTTCACCCAATGTTGAGACAGAACTTCAAAGTGGGTGCACCTGTTAAGGATGTCCTTAAATTACTAACCCAAAAAAACACACTCTCTGAGCATTCCCAGGAAAAATCCAAGTGCTGTTAACACACAAAAAGCACAAAAAAAACCCCAAAGTCCCTGAGCATGCCCAGAACAACCCAAATGCAGCTAGCACAAAATAAGCCACCCCCTGTCCAAAATAAAGCACATCATCCAGCATACTACAAAATTACAGATGGGACAAACACTCCCCGGTCCAGGGGGGAAAACAAAGAGCCTAACATGGGCAAAAGTTATACAACAAATACCATTGCAGTCTATGGGAACTGACTTGTTAATTTTGCTAGTCCCCACTTGGCTGGCTTATATTCTAGTTATTGGCCTTAAATTGGGTATGGGGGCCCAGGTCCCACCCTGAGGGACATATATAAATGTCACCAATTTGGACAATCCCAAAAACGAAACAAGGAGGAGTGCCTTTAAAAATGCAAAATTGATTAAAAGCTAGTAACTTGGGGGGGGGGGGGGCTTACTCTGCCTGTAAAGTGGTGCATCTGTAGCATGTATCCAAAATGCTGCTTCAAAGATGTGCAGCTGCAAGATTTTAACCCAAAACAAAAAATAGCCTGCCCCCCCAATAAATACAAGGCTATTTGGGTCTGTTAAGCCTTAAAACTCCCACATGAAAAATACCACCCCAAACTAAAAAAATATTGCGCCCTTTCGCACACTAAAAAAACCCTAGCCAAACACACAGCAAGCCAGCTCATGAAAGGGGGCTGGATGCTTGCGGGCAGGAGGGGCTCCGGCACCCCAAAAGTCAACCACCCTGTTCCCATATTTAGAGGGACAAGGGCCTCTTTCACACAACCCTTGGCTGCCCTTGGCTTTTTAAATAATAGTTTGCCTGTTTTCCCTAAAAAAATAATTTAATACAATTTACTCCCAACAGGATCAACAGGATTTATCTCTAAGTTCAGATTCACTGATTTTCTAACTTGATTCATTGAACCCTTGGCAAATCAAACTTGGACAAATTTGTCCATGACTACTTATAGTTCTATATTATGCCTCCCAAGATGATGCATAACCTATAAAATATTTGGGGGTAACTGTATGGAAAGGCTGCATTTCTTTAATTTTAAACTAGTGTACCACAAGATGGCACTGTTTTTTAAATCTTATTTTTTATAATAATTAAGTCCAACTGTTCAAAAACTCAAGTGTTTCATTACTGAGTCTTCAAATATACCAATCTATTCATAAATTGTGTAGCATTGATCAGTGGGATGCAATTATTTGATCTTTATATTTATAGGTTTTGATTAGTCATCTGTATTTCAGCTATGAAGCTAGTTACTACAGTACATGGCGCTGAGAAGAGCCTGAATGCTTTCTGGCTTTCATAAACCAAAATTAATAGCATGAAAGCACAAACTATTATACCCTTCAAAAAAACAAATGTCATCATTGCTGCTATCAATCTATCCAATGAGAACCCGAGACAGCGACTGGAGCTGCTGTGCTCATCCCTGTCGATGGAAAAATCGGGCTCAGGTAAGAAAAAGGGGGGGGGGGGGGTTCTGGGGGGTGCTGCAGCACAAAAGGTTTTTCATCTCAATGCATAGAATACAACCCCTTTAAGAACTATAAAGTATACAGTGCATGATTTTTGTGCCATTAAAACCAAAATAACATTCCTGGTGGTGCAAATCTCCCTAAAAATACAGTAAATTATCATGCTTTGCCAAAATATGTCAAAATATTGTATCCTTTGTTATGTTAGTCAAAACACCACTTCCCAAACAATATATAGGAAAAAGAATGAGATTTTTTGAGATGCTTGTTGTTTTTTATTGATCTGAGAATTAACAAAACATATACTTTTTTTGGAAAACTATAGTTTTTTATTACAAACAATTAAAAAAAAAAAAAAATCAAGCGTCATATGTCATTTTGATCATCCTATCATTTCAATTATTCTGTGCCATTTACTTTTACTACCAATATTTTCTAATAGGGTAGCCAGGATGTTATAGCTAAGTGCATTTGTCAGGCAAAATCGACTTGTTCAAGCAAAAATGTACATACTGTATGTATCTGAAATATATAATAAAAGATGAGTACATGTATATTACGTCTAAAACATTGTATTGCCATCATCATCCTCAACATCATTATATAAGATAAGTTCAATTTAACCAATAATTTTATATATACCGGAAACTTTGTGACTACCAATGCAGGCCTTAAAACTCTTAAACATAATTGTATTTGTTTTTAATAAAAATGTAGTGTTTTACATAAAAAAAAGTATGTTACGTGAATTCTCTGACCAATCCAAAAAAATCTAAGTACCTCAAAAAAATCTTGTTATTTTTTTCTCTCTTGGCTTATTTGAAGCCTCTTTTTCTGCATGCTTTGCCAAATCCATTACTATATTTTGAATTAGACAACCTCCATATACAGTATGTCACAAAAGTGAGGTACACCCCTCACATTTTTGTAAATATTTTATAACATCTTTTCATGTGACAACACTGAAGAAATGACACTTTGCTATAATGTAAAGTAGTAAGTGTACAGCTTGTATAACAGTGTAAATTTTCTGTCCCTTCAAAATAACTCAGCATACAGCCATTAATGTCTAAACCACTGGCAACAAAAGTGAGTACACCCCTAAAATGAAAATGTCCAAATTGGGCCCAATTAGCCACTTTCCCTCCCCGGTGTCATGTGACTCATTAGTGTTACAAGGTCTCAGGTGTGAATGGGAGCAGGTGTGTTAAATTTGGTGTTATCACTCTCACTCTCTGATGCTGGTCACTGGAAGTTCAACGTGGCACCTCATGGCAAAGAACTCTCTGAGGATCTGAAAAAAAGAATTGTTACTCTACATAAAGATGGCCTGGGCTATAAGATGATTGCCAAGACCCTGAAACTGAGCTGCAGCATGGTGGCCAAGACCATACAGCGGTTTAACAGTACAGGTTCTTCTCAGAACGGGCCTCACTATAGTCGACCAAAGGAGTTGAGTACACGTGCTTAGCGTCCTATCCAGGGGTTGTCATTGGGAAATAGACGTATGATGCATTGCTGCAAAGTTTAAAGGGGTGTGGGGGGTCAGCCTGTCAGTGCTTAGACCACATGCCACAAACTGCATCAAATTGGTCTGCATGGCTGTCATGAAAGAAGGAAGCCTCTTCTAAAGATGATGCACAAGAAAGCCTGCAAACAGGTTACCGAAGACAAGCAGACTAAGGACATGGATTACTGGAACCAAGTCCTGTGGTCTGATGAGACCAAGATAAACTTATTTGGCAGATAGGGGCCCATTCACATATTTTGCATTGGAATGCATTGGGCACATGATGTGTTTGTCTCTTGTGTGATTGACAGCGTATGGCAATGGGCAGATTTTATAGCGGCTATTCAGCCCAATATTGGCTATGGAATCCACTCATTGCTGTCCACTGTCATTCAAAAGGGAGGTGGACTGATGGGGAACTAGTCTCTGTGTCGTCATCAGGCTTTGTCCACTGTTGTTTGGCCACATCATTGGTTTGCTATGGTGCTGGCGTCCTAACAACCAATTAAGTTAATACAAAACACATTGCACATCACACCCCACCCCGATAACTCTGGCCTGTCTGTATGCCAACTTTGTGTTGGCCTTAATTACTTCCATTTTCGTTATCTACAAACTGCCGGTAATTTTGTCTCAGTTTTCATAGCCATTTTATAAATGACGTAAAGAAGAACTCCCTAAATCTGTTGCACATGTTGAAACTTATCAAGCTGTTGCAAGGCTTTCATTAATTAGGTGCAGGACTTAAAGAGACCATAACTGGTTGCAAATGCTTTACTTAAAGTGGTTGTAAATCCTTACATGTATCCAGTGAAGTGAATAGCCTCAGATGTTACACAGAGATTAAACAAATCATTCTACAGGTTTTACCTGTATACCTGGTGTCTTCAGCTTTCTACACTCTTTAGAAAGTGCACATCCAATTAAAATTGTTTCTTCCTCTTTCAACAGTACATAGGGGTGGGTGTGGATAATGAGTATACACTGTGTGTGAGCTGATTGGAGGAAAGGGACACCCCCCCCCCCCCCTCCATATTGACAGAGGAACAAGGAACATACAGAGCTATAGTCTGAATAGACAAGCTTATCTACCTCTAAGCTCCTTCCCTGACACAAATTTTCAGCTACTGTTATCTCATGTGTCAGAGAACTTGTCAGAAGTGACTCATGCTGATAACAGAGGAACAAAGCACCAGAGAGAAACGACACTTAGAGCTTTGGAGAGAAAAAAGTAAACATTACAGATATATGTGCTTAATTTAACTTTAATTAATGGGGTTTACAACCAAGTCTCCCTAATGTGATATACCTGAGCCACAGGCTGCACATCTGCAAAATGAAAAACAAAGATAAAGAACAGTGTCTATTATATAACCATCTATTCTTGCCAGACCATTCTAGTTAAACAACTTGAAGACCGGGATGTTTCACCCCATTCCAGTCCAGGTCATTTTTCAGTCTTCAACGCTGTCACACTAAGAATGACATTATTCATTCCTGTAACACTGTACCCAAATGAATGTTATATCTTTTTTTTTAGACAGATAGAGCTTTCTTCAAAAATGTACTATATCAGGACTGACATATGGGGCAAATTCACACAGGGCAATCCTCAACTTTGCCCACTCTTTTGGGTACAGTGTGGTGCGTGATTCAGCTCATCACACAGCTCCCTTTTTTCCTTTTTTTCTGTACAAGCTTTATATGGAGTGTACAAAACGTACACTTCATTCACTGCAACGTCGAGCAGCGTGATGCATTGTGCTGCCTGAATTTGCAGTGCAATTCGGACAGTTGCTTTGCGATAAAATGCAGCATGTCTACATTTTAACGCAGCACGCTGCAGTGCAGTGTGCATGGAACACATAGGAAATGAATGTTTCCTGTGTGTTCCTGCAGTGACAGGCATTTTACCATGCAGTATAACGTCTATCACTGCATATATTGTGAAGTGGCCCATAAACACACTGAGATATAGACATATAAATATATATATATATATATATATATATATATATATATATATATATATATATAGATATATATAGATATATATAGATATATATAGATTGTTAAAGGGTGGGGGCGGGGGCGGGCCCTCCCCACTCCCCCCCTCCTCCAATCAGTGGCAGGCAGGTAAAATCCAGAATTTCTTGTTCAGCTCTGGAGTGTATATGGGCGGCCCCAACCCCCAGCCCCCTCTAGTCAGTGGAAGGCAAGTGGGGTCCAGAGTTTCATTTTATTGCAGAGTTTAAATGATCAATTCGAACCCACGGTCCCCTCCTTCTCCAATCAGCAGCACAAGGGGGAAGCCCAGAGCTTCTCAATTTGCTCCAAAGCTGCGCACAGCTTTACCAAGGCCGCTATTACAACTGAGGATGCTGCAATGCTTTCTGGTGTCACTTCCATCCTTGGTGGTTCTGTACCGTGGAACCCACATTGTATGTATTGATGCGCTGTTAGCTCATATATGCAAGTAGTTTTACATGTGAGTAACTACTATGTTTATTGATTTTAATCAAATAAATTAATTGGAATGACACCATGGATGTATAGCTTATATCTTTTTAACATGTGCATGGAATGGAGAAAAGGAACAGATAAAAGTCTAACTTGAACTAGACCTGCTAATTTTATGCAATGCGCTGACATATCTGTCATATGAACATATGTCATATGAATGTGGACGTTTTTCTTTGGTCACAACACGAAGCACTTTATTGTATTGTTGTACAATATGAATTTGAATATTATGTGAACAGTATTGTTTTCTTCCAAATGTGCCACGGAGCGCTTTATATTTAATTTACAGTATTTGGAATGCTGATATAGTTATTTAGGCAGCGCCGCACATCTTTTTCATTTTTGTATTTGATAAACATACACAGGGTGATCACAGTGCAGGAAGCTACCTACAGCACACTCACCTTAGCGTTGGGTACTACACACTTTCTACACCGTAGCACAGAGTCTCAACTTCTCATGGGTATACTTTTGCTAACAGTATCAAAGTCAAAAAATAACATTGGCAAAAAAATAGAATAGATTTCCTTAAAGTGGTATTAAACCCCAAAACAAAAATGTATTTAATTGCAGTTCAACAAATTCTTAGATGTGGTGGCTGCATTTATTTTCTTTCCCTAAGGATTGGTAAACTGCAATTTATTACATTTTTGTTTTTGGGTTTAACACCACTTTAATGTGCTTCTACATGTTGAGGAAAATTATTTTGTGTGCAAATAAGGCCTTGCATGGTTAGGGTCACTTAGTAGGGAAAACTGTCAACCTGGGCCTTTTTACTGTAGGGCACAGCCATTGTTCAGGAGGTTATTGCATGTAGATGAAGTTCTTGCACAGGTCTTCCTGTCGGTTCATACACTGTGCCTCCACCGAGCAGAGATACAATGCAGAGTCAGATACAATGGAGTCCTGGATGTGCAGTAAACAGCTGCCCTTGTTTGGGAATAAAACGGTAAATCTTCCTTCTGGTTTGCTCTGTTCCAAAGGAGCATTTATGATGAGATCTGGACCACCTCCAGGGTTCAGCCTGTACCAAGTTAACTTATAAAATCGAGACACTGTATATCCACAATATAGAGTCACATTTTCTCCTTCTGTGATGGTGATGGTGCTGTTCTGGTAATCTACAGAATCCTGGCAATGTACAGCTGAAAAACAAGAAATTAAGACTTTGTATTTACATTCTGTATGCATGGCTTACTAAAGTCTGTCAACATTTCATAGTAATGTATAAATGTGTTCCAACCCTGATGTTCTACAGATTGCATCCCCATTGAGAAGCCACATTGTATTTAATTTATTTTTTTGATTTACAATTATTAGTCAATATTTTATTTTATGATAAAAAAGGGTAAGGGGACAGGTATCAATAATGATTAAATATATAAAATAAACAGACATGTACCATGTATTTTCCTATTGTTAAAAAGGTCCTCGAAAGTCTGACTCAGCTGTAAGTGTAATTTATAAAAATGTAAAAAAAAAACAAAAAAAAAACATAATTTTGATGTTAAAGATGTGTAATCCCTTAAAAAATAAACTTACATGCAGTCCAGAAAATGTTCAGTAAAAGCAGACTCCATAAAGGGTACATTTTTACACAGATGTTAAATCCCATGCAGCTGAATGTGATGTGTGCTGTACAAAATGAGAGTGGAGGTAGTTGCTCACCACAGGATGCAGGATGGTGTCACCTGACCTACATTGTCACCAGATCATATGACTGCAATCCTGTTTTTTTTAAGGTGTGTGTTTTTTAATATAGCAGTAAACCAGTAAATTATTGATATGCATTAGGGTCAATTCACAAAACTAAAACACCAGAATAAGAATTCTTGCTTAAAAATGTGACAGTTATTTTCAGTTTCTAGTGATAGTTGAAAATTGCAGTTGCATGGCTAAAATAAAGATCCCTATCCTTGTTTTAATTCCTTTGAATTGACAGGAGTAGGAAAGTTAACATTAAACACCTGTTATTTAACTGTGAGTACACCCCTCACATTTTTGTAAATATTTTATTATATCTTTTCATGTGACAACACTGAAGAAATGACACTTTGCTACAATGTAAAGTAGTGAGTGTACAGCTTGTATAACAGTGTACATTTGCTGTCCCTTCAAAATAACTCAACATACAGCCATTAATATCTAAACCTCTGGCAACCAAAGTGAGTACACCCCTAAATGAAAATGTCCAAATTGGGCCCAGTTAGCCATTTTCCCTGCCCGGTTTCATGTGACTCATTAGTGTTACAAGGTCTCAGGTCTGAATGGGGAGCAGGTGTGTTAAGTTTGGTGCTATCGCTCTCACTCTCTCATACTGGTCACTGGAAGTTCAACATGGCACCTCATGGCAAAGAACTCTCTGAGGATCTGAAAAAAAGAATTGTTGCTCTACATAAAGATGGCCTAGGCTATAAGAAGATTGCCAAGACCCTGAAACTGAGCTGCAGCACGGTGGCAAAACCATACAGCAGTTTAATAGGACAGGTTCCACTCAGAGCAGGCCTCGCCATGGTCGAATAAAAAAGTTGAGTGCATGTGCTCAGCGTCATATCCAGAGGTTGTCTTTGGGAAATAGAATAATGACGCATTGCTGCAAAGGTTAAAGGGGTGTGGGGGGTCAGCCTGTCAGTGCTCAGACCATACGCCGCACACTGCATTAATTGGTCTGCATGGCTGTCATCCTAGAAGGAAGCCTCTTCTAAAGATGATGCACAAGAAAGATCACAAACAGTTTGCTGAAGACAAGCATACTAAGGACATGGATTACTGGAACCATGTCCTGTGGTCTGATGAGACCAAGATAAACTTATTTGGTTCAGATGGTGTCAAGCGTGTGTGGTGGCAACCAGGTGAGGAGTACAAAGACAAGTGTGTCTTGCCTACAGTCAAGCATGGTAGTGGGAGTGTCATGATCTGGGGTTGCATAAGTGCTGCTGGCACTGGGGAGCTACAGTTCATTGAGGGAACTATGAATGCCAACATGTACTGTGACATACTGAAGCAGAGCATGATCCCCTACTTTCAGAGACTGGGCTGCAGGGCAGTATTCCAACATGATAATGACCCCAAACACACCTCCAAGATGACCCCTGCCTTGCTAAAGAAGCTGAGGGTAAAGGTGATGGACTGGCCAAGCATGTCTCCAGTCCTAAACCCTATTGAGCATCTGTAGGGCATCCTCAAACGGAAGGTGGAGGAGCGCACAAGGTCTCTAACATTCACCAGCTCTGTGATGTCGTCATGGAGGAGTGGAAGAGGACTCCAGTGGCAACTTGTGAAGCTCTGGTGAACTCCATGCCAGGAGGGTTAAGGCAGTGCTGAAAAATAATGGCGACCACACAAAATATTGACACTTTGGGCCAAATTTGGACATTTTCACTTAGAGGTGTACTCACTTTTGTTGCCAGCGATTTAGACATTAATGGCTGTGCATTGAATTATTTTGAGAGGACAGCAAATTTACACTGTTATACAAGCTGTACACTCACTACTTTACATTGTAGCAACGTGTCATTTCTACAGTGTTGTCACATGAAAAGATATAATAAAATATTTACAAAAATGTGAGGGGTGTACTCACTTTTGTGAGATACTGTATATATATTTATATACGGCAGCAAACTGGCACGGCTGCACCAGTGTTCTGTAGATTACTGCAGATCGTCAGATAATGCCTCCTATGATCTGCGCATGCGCAATAGTGACATCACGCCAGCTGGCGTGATGTCAACACTGCATATGCGCAGAATGTCGGAGGCATTATTCGAGAACACTAGTGCACGGGAGCCTCCGTTGCTCCACCCTCACCATCCCTTCTCCGAGGACACCCCACTGCACAGCCCCTGAATGATGGGTGAACGCTTTGACAACGGCGGTGCTTATTCCGGCGGCTGGGAGGATGGCAAAGCTCACAGGCACAGCATCTGTACGGGGCCCAAGGGGCAGGGGGAGTACTCGGGTTCCTGGTCCAATGGCTTTGACGTGGTCAGGGTGTACACCTGGCCCAGTGGGAACACCTACCTGGACTACTGGGCACAGGGCAAGAGGCACGGGCTGGGCATAGAGACCAAAGGCAGGTGGATGTACACCCAGCTAGGTGGGGAAAGGGGTCCCATGGCTTCAAACGGAGGTACAGGGTCCACCAGACCCTCGCTACACTGGTGTTCTGTCGATTACTGCAGATTGTCAGGTAATGCCTCTGATGATCTGCGCATGTGCAGTATTGACGTCACCACTGCTGATCAGCTGGCATGACATCAACACTGCACATGCGCAGATCGTCTGAGGCATTATCCGACTTCAAAAATATCACAGACACATATAATATCAGTAGTGTATTTTAGGCTTTTTGTTCAATAGTTCAATAGCCAGGCTGTCTTAAAAAAGAGAGTGAGTTTATTTGATCACACTTGGCATCAGCTTGTGAATAAATACAAAGTTAAAACTTCATACAGCTTGATGTAGTAAAACAAAAGATATTAGGAATAAAAACTGTAGTAAAAAGAAAGTACAGGAAAAGATTTAGCTTCTAGCTTCTTCTATTGCAGTGAGGTGTCTGTTAGAATAGCTGTTAGGGGTTAGGCTGTATGTAGGCCCAAAGTGAACAAAATGTCTTCTTCAGTGTATGAAAGAGTCTTCTGTGTGTGTGTGTGTGAAGAAGTGAGTTCTAAGCCTCGTGTAACACTGTTTTATATTATTCTCAAAATCTACAAGTCAGCAACATGCAGCTATATCCATATATAGTTTGAGCTAGATGATCGTGTAATGATCGTATTAGTAATTATTCTAAATATTCACATTGCTAATAGCTGACACGACTTTTTAACTTCTTTGATTGACAGAAACACATAACAGTATTCTATTAAAAAAACGTAGTGTTGACCTTCTTGCTTCTGCTAAATGACCACTTTCTTTAAGGGATACATTCTTTAAAAGGGGTTGTAAAGGTTTGTGTTTTTTTCACCTTAATGCATCCTATGCATTAAGGCGAAAAAACACTTGGCAGGCACTGGCCCCCTAGCCCCCCGTTTTACTTACCTGAGCCCCTTCATTCAGTGGGCGGGGACGTGCTGGCTCCTTCTCTACAGGCTTCCGGCTCTTGATTGGATAGATTGATAGCAGCACAGCCATTGGCTCACGCTGCTGTCAATCATATCCAATAACGCGGGCTCCGGGGGCGGGGCCGAGTCCGGCATTCTGTGTCTATAGACGCAAATGCTGGACTTGGGAGCGCTCCCGCAAGCTAACCCCCTCGGGGAAGCTCTTCTCCCAGGGAGATATCAGATGTGGGGAGGAGCCGCGAGAGCCGCCGGGGGACCCCAGAATAGCAGGTTCGGGGACACTCTGTGCAAAACGGGCTGCACAGTGGAGGTAAGTGTGACATGTTTGTTATTTAAAAAAAAAAAGAAAAAAATACCCTTACAATCACTTTAAGTAACATAAATTCAGTTCTGTACCAAAACTTACAAATGCATAATCGACTATAATTGAATATATATATATATATATGTATATATATTATTTCACACAAATTCTAACTAGCTAACTACCGTATTTATCGGCATATAACACACACCGGCGTATAACACGCACCCCAATTTAGGAGGGAATTTTAAGGAAAAAAAAACTTTTAGGAGGGAAGTTGAAGGGAAAAAAACTTACATTTAAATGCCCATCATTGCAGCCTTCTCAGTGCAGCCTTGCCCCAGTGCAGCCTTGTCAGTGCAGCCATGTCAGTGCAGCCTTGTTAGTGCAGCCTTGTCAGTGCAGCCTTCCCCAGTGGAGCCTTGTCAGTGCAGCCTTCCCCAGTGGAGCCTTGTCAGTGCAGCCTTCCCCAGTGCAGCCTTGTCAGTGCAGCCTTCCCCAGTGGAGCCTTGTCAGTGCAGCCTTCCCCAGTGCAGCCTTCGATTCTCTATCCCTGCCATCATGGGCTTCAAAATTGCCGACCGCGTTTTGAAAATGGCACCGCCGGCGCTGAAATACACAGAGCCGGTCCTCGGCACTTCTCGGCGGCTCTCGTTCACTTTCAGCTCCACTCGTAGTCCCGAGCGGAGCTATCGGAACCTACTCGGCTAGGTTCGGATAGCTCCGCTCGGGACTACGAGTGGAGCCGAAAGTGAACGAGAGCCGCCGGGAAGAGCCGAGGACCGGCTCTGTGTATTTCGGCGCCGGCGGCGCCATTTTCAAATCGTGGTCGGCGATTTTGAAGATGTGACAGCTCGGGATCGCAGGGGATCGGCGTATAACACGCACCTGCGATTTTCCCCTGATTTTAAGGGGAAAAAAGTGCGTGTTATACGCCGATAAATACGGTAATTAAGTAACTATATCAAATAACTAACTATATGATGGATAATCTATGATTTACTTGGTAAAAGATCTTTTCAAGCATATTTGCTCAATTCTATGACACATTATGTGTATTCTTATTTGTGAAACCACTGACCTACTGACCTTAAGTCATAAACTCTGGACATGGAGAACAACTGGTACAAAAATGACGTTCACACACCTAACTATTTCAAGATCTGTCTTATGCTGAGCTAAGTGAGCTTTTTCAAAGTCAAAGCTTAAAAGGGGACACAAACGGCATAAATACAGATCTTGGTTATAAAGCCAAATTAATACAACTATTCTACGCCTACGGTCAGCAGTAATCGACAGAACACTGGATCACGTACCTAGTATGTGATCCAACACTTCCGGGTTTGGGGCACGCACGCGCACCACCGGCGGCCCGCTCCCACAGTCACCATACACAGCAGGAACTGATTGGTGGGTACCGTGGACTCCATGTCCGCCGGCACCGCTGGTCCTTCGGTGCTAAGGGAGAATGGCGATCTGCCTATGTAAACAAGGCAGATTGTGGTTCTGCAAGTATAGAAGGCATGGATTCTGTGTCTCTGCAAAGCAGGGGCATCAATCCATGTATTCTTCTAGTACAAGCACCAGCTAGGCACATGGTTAACCCTTTGATCACCCCTGATGTTAACCCCTTCTCAGCCAGTGTCATTAGTACAGTGATGGTGCATATTTTTAGCACTGATCACTGTATTAGTATCACTGGTCCCCAAAAAGTGTCAAAACTGTCAGTTAAGTGTCAGAATGTCGCAGTCCCGCTATAAGTTGCTGACTGACACCTTTACTATTAATAAATAAATTAATTAATTAATTAATTAAAAATGTCCCATAGTTTGTAGATGCTTTAACTTTTGCTCAAACCAATCAATATATGCTTATTGAGATTTTTTTTTACTAAAAATATGTAGCATATTGGCCAAAATTGATGAAGAAATTAGATTTTTAAAAATTTTTTATTGGATGTATTTTTTAGCAGAAAGTAAAAAAATATTGTCTTTTTTTCAAAATTTTTATTTTTTTTGTAAATACCACCAAAAGAAAGATCTATTTGTGGGGAAAAAAGAACATACATTTTATTTGGATACAGTGCTCCACGACCATGCAATTGCCAGTTAAAGTAACACAGTGCTGTATAGCAATCCTCATCCCCATCCAAGTTGTTTTACCTCAATAAAACAACAAAAACAAGTCCATGGACCAGTTACTGACTCGTGTTGCCTGGCTGTGCAGGAACAGGATGACCCAAAAATCCCGCAGCACTCTAGGGGGTAGCGCTACAATTGATTCCCCAGATTCTGTAGAGAACATTACATTCCAGATCTCAGGGCTGGGAAATGCAAATGCCCAGGCTGGACTCTTATCCTGCCCTAGCCAATCTCTGGGGAGGTGTGCCCTCAATGGTGAGTGGGAGGCAGGTAAATAGCCAGGAGCGGTAGATTGTGTCTTTCTCCTGGAGGAAGGGGAACCCAGACTGCTCCAGTCCACTTTTAATAGTTGTCCTAACCTAATAGACATGTGCAATTTTTTTTGCTCCTAATTTGTTCTTCAACAAATTTGTTAATTCGGAAATATTCAAATTAACAGAAACCCGTTTAACACATTTTTCCGAAAGCAAACATTCGAAAATTAGGAAATTAGAAAGTCCAAAAATTAGGAAATTGGAAATTCTAAAATCCGAAAATTTGAAAATCCAAAAATAAGAATGAACATCCATCAAAAGAACAAAAATCTGAAAATAAGAATGAAAATCTGAAAACCCGAAAATCCGAAATTATAACTGACTAATAATAATAACTATTACTATTAAATTATAGGTATTGGAATTTCCTTTCAAATTTGGCTGTTTGTGAATCTAACAAATACGAATTTATCAGAAGTTATGAATTATCCAAAATAATGAACGCCACATCTAAACAAATGGAACGGAACAAATTAATAATAATAATAAATAATAACAATAAAACCTTTTTACTATTATTATTTATTATTAATAATTTGTTACATTCCATTTGTTTAGATGTGGCATTTGTTATTTCGGATAATTCATAACTTTGGATAAATTCGTATTCGTTACGTTCACTAACAGCCAAATTTGAAAGGAAATACCAATACCTATAATTTAGTAGTTAGTAATAGTTATTATTATTAGTTAGTTATTTTTTTGGATTTTTGAATTTTCAGTTTTTCAAGATTACGGATTTTTGAATTTCCCCAATGCCCATCAATGCAGCCTCACCAGTGCCCATCAATGCAGCCTCACCAGTGCCCATCAATGCAGCCTCATCAGTGCCCATCAATGCAGAATTATCTGTGCCCATCAATGCAACCTGATTAGTGTCCATCAGCTCAGCCTCACCAGTGCACGGGGAGAGGAGACCTGCCATTTAACACAGAGTGGGCATCTTCTGCTTACCCGGCATGGCCACAGTGTCACACTAAGTCCCGCCTCCTGGACGACTCCTATGATGGACGTCACACGTCCCAGCATTAGACCGGTGTGACGTCCTTCATAGAAGCCGGTCCAGGAGGTGGGAATTCGCTGCTACATAAAGTAGGAGATCCCCGCTCTGTGTAATCCCCCTTCCCTTCAGAGGCAGCCCATGCACCCCCAGTATCGGCCCTGCAAAGTGGCCCCAGGGCAGGCGGCCTACTGGGAAATCTCCTGCTATTCCAGTAGACCAGTCTGGCCCTGTATAGCCCTGAGTTCCCGAGCAAACCCAGGCCTTGGGACTGAGGGCTAATAATTCTGAATTAGCAGAACAAGACCCAGGGCTTTTTGAGGGCCCACTCAGGGCTATAGCCCGACGCCACTGCCTGTGCTCAAGTATATTTCAGTGCATCCACATGCCTGTGCTGCTACACTAATTTCTTTCTTTGTATTTTGCTAAGATCACCTAGTGGCCATTTTAGTCTGAGGATGCGTAGAAACTTTTTTGTCACAAGCAACATACTACACCCACAGTAAATCTGATGTGGATCATAAATATTTTTGCCCACCAAGCGTCCTCCCTTACAATTACTAAAGAGTAGTGCTGGGACAAGATCATCTAGAGCACAGGGTGAACATGTCAAACTGCGCCCCTCCTCAAGATGTCTGAGAAGGAATTCCCCCATACAATTCCGTCCCCCTGCTGAAATCCCCCCCCGGCAACAAATCTTTGCCCCTCATTCCCCAAATCCCCCCAACACAAATGCCCCTCCCCAAAAATGTCACCCCCCGCACAAATCCTCTACCACTCAATTTTACCCTCCGAGTACAACCTCTCCCCTCCACAAACCCTCCCCCATAATTTTTTTTCCTCCTAGCACAATTCTCCTCCCCCCTTCACAATATCACCTCTTCTAGCACAACCCCCCCCCCCCCCCCAAATCCCCCCTCCTAGTACAAATCCCCTTGACCCATTCCACCTCCCAACATAAATCCCCCTAAATCAACACTCCTAGCAATTCTTACCCCCCCCCCAATTGCCCCAGCCAACACAAATCCCCTCCCCCAATTTCCCTGCAGCAACCCTCTACCTCACAAGAAACCACAGTGCCCAGTGCAGCTGAACCCCCCCCCCCACACACACACACACACACACCACCTTGTACTGATCCTGCTAAGGATAAAGTACTTTTGAGCCAAACTCTTTCAGTATTCATTTCAGTATTGTGCCCAATTATCATTGCTGTTGAAGAAAGTCCTATGAAGTTCTTGCACAGGTCTTCCTATCATTGTGTCACACTGTGCATCATGTACAGCACAGAGATACAGTGCAGAGTCAGATACATCGGGGTTCTCCATATGCAGAAAACAGCTGTCACCATGAAAGTAAAGTGTGAGTCTTCCTTCTGTTTTTTTATCTATGATGGGGGCATTGATGATATGAACTGGACTGGATCCTGGGTTCAACTTGTACCATCTTAACCCTTGAAAAGAACCACCAAGTTTAAAGTCACAATACAGAGTGACATTTTCTCCTTCTGTGATGGTAATGGTGTCATTCTGGTATTCTATAGAATATTGGCAATTCACCACTGCAAGACAAGAACATACAATATATATTTACTGTAAAAGGAAAATGTAAAATTATAGCATTACCCTGATTAACAATGGAAGAGTAAAAATTCCTGTACAATACCAAAACAAGGAATTGTCAATGTACCAAACGCAGAAGGATTGTCCTCATTTGAAAGAGCTGTACACTTTGCTAATTGTAATGAAATAACACTGATAAACTTACAGGAGGTCCACAAGGTCCCCAGTAAAAGGAAACTCCATAGCAAATGCATTGCTGTTTCTTCATTAAACATTTGCTCCTCTGAAAAAAGGCTGTGTGTGCTGTGCTTGTTATAACCCACAAGATGACGAGCATCACCTGACCTCACCACATCACATCACTGTAATCCTGCTATCTCTAGCTGAATATTGTCACTTTAGCACTGATATGTGTTGGGGTTAAATTACTGAAAAAGAAGAATGTTCATCAAGTAAAGCTCTCTTCCCTTTAAATACATAATCATGTTCTGGAAAATGTGTAAAACATTTTCCTAGCACATGAGTAAATGCTTGAAGTGAGCAGAGGCTTACAGGGCTAAGTGGACATTTTTTTACTATATTTTTTTGAGTGAAACATTCCCACTGAATGGGAAAGTATAGCATATACTAGACGCGCCTCTGTCAACACTGATTCCATGAAATTTAGGGATCCTCTAGAGGTTTTCAACAGGGACAGATTGATCTCCCAACTAAAAGTGCCTGCATAGTTCCAGTACGAATGTCCCTAGGCAGGGCCAGCAATGTAGGGCTAATGGAGCTTTTCCTCTTGTCTCTCAGATATATAACCACTGATATTAATTATCTTGTCAGTAGGTGGATCTTCATTGCAACAAACGCAAGGGACATTCATTCAACCAATATCCTGTGTAAGAGGGAATTTCTACTGATCACCACAGTAATATGACATTATTTGCAATGGCCACCAGTGTTATGCCCTGTACACATGATAGGATTTTCCGACAACAAATGTTTGATGGGAGCTTGCTTGTGTGTAGGCTCTATTGGACATTTTCCGTCGGAATTTCTGACAAACAAAACTTGAGATCTGGATCTCAATTTTTCCAACAACAAAATCCATTGTTGGAAATTTCGATCGTGTGTACACAATTCCGACGCACAAATTTCCACGCATGCTCGGAATCATGCAGAAGAGCCACACTAGCTATTAAACTTCATTTTTCTCGACTCGTCGTATGTGTTGTATGTGTACGTCACTGCGTTCTTGACGTTCGGACTTTCCAACAACATTTGTGTGACCGTGTGTACGTGTGTATGCAAGACAAGTTTAAGTCAACATCTGTCGGAAAAAAATGCACGGTTTTGTTGTCGGAAAATCCTATCGTGTGTACAGGGCATAAAACTCTCTACTCCCATTGCTTACCAATGTAATATGGTTCTTCTCTCACAGACCACTAATTCAAAGGGGAACCTACCACCACTGAACGCCAATGTCAGGTGAACTTTCCCCTCACAATTAATATAAGGGACACGTAGGCATCATTCCCACGAGGCGGATCCGCTGCCTCGGAGTCCGCCTCTGCCTGCCAGCTCAGCGGGAGATCTCTCCGCTGATCTCCGCTGAGCCGGTGGATGACAGGTGTCTCTCTGCTCACTGAGCGGGGAGGGGCTTGTCCAGCGCCGCTGCTGCCTATGGAGAGATCGGACGAAAACGGACAGCATGTCGGTTTTCATCAGATCTCACCCGATCCGATCCACCAGGGACAGATGTGAACGTAGTAGCATCCGTCTGCTTTTAGTGGATCGGACCGGGTCGGATGTCAGCCGACATGTCCCTGCTGACATCCGTCATTCCATAGACTAGCATGGAACGCCCGTTCAGGTCCGCCGTCAAAACTGACAGGCGGACCTGAACGGTCCGACCGTGTGAAAGGGGCCTTACACTGCTGTATATTATGTTTTTGTGTTTGGATTTAGACATGCTTTAATGTGGCACATTTTTTTGTTATTAACATATTTAACCCCTTTTCATTGGTTTGTCCACTTTCCACTAATTATTGATGATCCACAAAGAAAATTACCTACAGGATCACAAATAGTAACAAAAATAATGACAAAGGTCCTAACAACTCCCCACTATATTGAAAATAAGTTTTTATTTTTTGTCTTGCTATGCATATACCCCACTTCAAAAAAAAAAAAAATGCCGCAATCCCTTTCCAGTGACTAGAAGTAATGGGGAATATACCTAACCCTAACCAGAAAAAAAGTTTTGGCTGGATTTCCACTTTTAAGTGACTATGTAGTCAACATACAATTCAACAGAAAGATGTTATCTGAAAGGAAGAATTTAAATACTTACCTTCCCAATGACTGCTGTGCCAAAGTTAAGTCTGTTACTAAGGAATTATCCCCAAATGTCTGCTGGCTATTTATGATTCCAAGATCTTCTGATCTTCTCTGTTCACTGGGTTCATGGGTTCCTTTCTCACGATCTCTGCATCAATACAGGACACATTAGTCAGGCGTGGGTCAAGGGGAGGAACCAGCGAGCATTGTAGGGGACACAAAAGATCAACATTCCCAGCAGTGTTTGAAAAGAATTAAATATTTTTTATAAATATACAAGGCATCTATGAAGACCGCATGTGGATGAATTTATACTGATGACCTTTGCATTATTTTCTTCAAAACGGTAATAAATACAATTAAAAAAAAATACAAGACATCCTCTGATTCAAAGAGGTGGAGAGGAAAGGGGTAATGTCAGCTTCTCCACCACGTCCATTCAGAGGATGCCTTGTATTCTTTGAAAAAAATATAAGACATTTTGTGAATGGCAACAGCGCTGAGCTAAAAAAAAAACTGTGGTCAGTGTGCAGGCACAAGACCCAAAATATTGCGGTGATCACTGTAGTAGCACCAACAACTACAGTGATTGTCAACTTCCACAGCGGTTCCTCAAAATATATGAAATATGCATACTTACCTTGGTCCATACTTACACCTGTTTTACATAAAAAATATTAGCTGATTATTATAAGCACAATCAATGTGTCAGTGTTGCTGCCACTTAAACTGCACAGCTAGGTCTGTTAAAGGGAAATTCGAAATAACAGCAAAATCAAAATTTAAAAAAAAATAACAAGTTACAAGGGGAGTTACAAAGACTGTGAGGAGATTTGCTGCCCCTACAGTCTAAATTTATAAATAGCAGTTATTTGTCAATTATCGCAGAATTAGTTGGTTTTAAATAGGTAATTTCTGTCCCTGCTAGCTGGGTCAGAAACCCCCAGCCACATGACCTTACACCAGGCACAGGCAGTGAGGTCAGTGACTGGTGAGGCACTGGCTAATATCAGAGCCAGATACAAACAGGTTAGATACGTCGCGAACGTTAGAGCGAGAGCAATAATTCCAGCACCAGACCTCCTCTGTAACTCTAAACATGTAACCTGTAATAACATTTTTAGTGTTGCCTATGGAGATTTTTAAGTACTGAAGTTTGGCGCAGTGTGTGCAATTTTAAAGTGTAACATGTTAGGTATCTATTTGCTCGGCTTAACATCATCTTTCACATTAGACAAAAAAATTGGGCTAACTTTAGTGTTTGTTTTTTTTTTTATTATTATTCATGAAACAGTTTTGAAAAAAAAAAAAAAGCATTTGAAAAATTGCTGCGCAAATACCATGTAACATAATAAGTTGCAACTGCCACCATTTTATTCCCTAGGTGTCTGCAAAAACAATATATATATATAATGTTTGGGGGTTCTGAGCAAAAAAAACTATGATTTTTACATGTTGGAGAGAAGTGTCAGAATGGGCCTGAGTGGCAAAGGGGTTAATTACCATAAGTAAGTAATATACAAAATATTATATATTATTTTTAAGGTAATTTACTATATTTTCAAAAACTGTACTCAAGCAGGTGGCTTAACGGACAAATTACTGAAGTTTGAAGTTATAACTTCCAACCAGTAATTTCACAGTAAATAGATAAATAATAAATTATTATGTTATAACTAGGGATGAGCCGTACACTCCCCGGTTCGGTTTGCAGCAGAATATACGAACAGGCAAAAAATTTGTTCAAACACGCGAACACCGAATGCAAAAAAAGTTTTAAAAATGGCCATTTTTTCAGGAGCAGTGATTTTAATAATGCTTAAAGTGAAACAATAAAAGTGAAATATTCCTTTAAATTGGGGGGTGTCTATAGTATGCCTGTAAAGTGACGCATTTTTCCCGTGTTTACAACAGTCCCTGCACAAAATGACATTTCTAAAGGAAAAAAAGTAATTTAAAACTACTGAACAGCTATAATGAATTCTCGGGTCTCGGCAATACAGATAAAAGTCATTGAAAAAAACGGCATGGGGGTCCCCCCAAAAATCCATACCAGGCCCTTTGGGTCTGGTATGCATATTAAGGGGAACCCTGAACCAAAATTTTAAAAAAATATGGGCCCTTCAGGTCTGGTATGGATATTAAGGGGAACTCTGCGCCAAATTTTTTTTAAAAAATGGCGTAGGGGTCCCCCTCAAAATCCATACCAGACCCTTCAGGTCTGGTATGGATTTTAAGGGGAACCCCGCGCCAAAATTTAAACTTGAGGTGGAGGAGAGAACTTGCATTTTCAACGTTTAAGCACTGGTGGTGTGTTTTTGTGCAGAAGACTTTGAGGATTATATTTGTGCATTCGGATTCTTATTCAATTCATTTTTTGAGTGTGTGGACTGTATCTTTATTGTTCACTATTCCCACTTAGGGAACATGTATATTTTATTATTGTGTATATTTCATTATTTCCCAGTCAGGGAACATGGATATTTGATTGTGCACTCAGTATCTTGCTATTTTGCAAGTAAATCACTTATAATTATTTAAGGATTTATTGGTATTTATTTAGGAAGCGCAACACTGTTTTGTTAAGTATGGATTAGTGCTCGCAGCCTTTGTAAGCACTGATCTTTGTTAGACTTATGAACGAGCTCCTGGAACGGAACTCATTCATAAGTAGGGTCTTACTGTAATAAAAAAGTGAATATCTCCTAAAAGTACATTGTGCACAAAAATAATTACATGTGTAGCAGCTGGTGATATCACCAGAGCATGCGCACTGCATGGATGGCATGCTGTCCATTGAGAGAGCCGTGCCACAATCGTGACTCCCACACACATCATTGCGGCTCGGCCATTCAAATGGTCAGGGCCCACTAACCTGGAAGGAAGACCGAGTGAAGATGGAAGCCCTGTCGGCGATGACAGCACACTGCCAGAGGGCTTCATTACAAGGTAAGTCAATGCATACTAGCACAGTGTGAAATTACCCTGCAGGGACTGGATTTTTTTTTTATATATATATATATATATATATATCAAGACCTTACTATCGCTTTAATGCAGAGAATGCATTAAGCTAAAAATTGTCTAGCCTTTAGAACCACTTTAAAAATGCACTATTCCTTTTTAAAAAACTGCTTGGGGGGTCCCCTAAACCAAACCGTGAAATGGCACCTCTCTACCATGTAAACAAAGTAGTATATGAAAAGAGCTATTTACAAAAGAAAAAAAACATTTAAAAATGCTACTAATTCACATTTCCCTGAAAGCTTTCTAATGCAATGGAGACCTTCCAAAATACTTACCAGACCATCATCAAGGAGGATGAGGGTCTGGTATTTATTTTGGGGGTACCCATTGCACTATTATACCCTTCAGATCTGGTATGGAATTTGACAAGGAACCCCAACCTCCCCCCCCCCCCCAGAAAAAAAGAAATACACAAAATCTGTACCAGACCCTTTGGAATTGGTACGGAGTAAAGGGGGGCAACCCATGCAAAAAGAATAGTGCGGGGTCCTACTCACCAAATGCATACCAGACCCTTGTTTCCCCTTTCTCCTGAAACTTACTAGGCCACATGGTCTATACTTGGGGGCCTATATTGATGAGGACAAAGGCCACAATCCTGGGTGGGTGGTTGTGGGGGTTCAAGAGGACTTAAAGGAATTTGGAAGCACCCTACGTTAATGAATAAGGGGAACAGGGTGCCCCTACTCATTCATAAAAAAAAGTAATTATAAATAACACAAATACACTTTTAACAAGTCCTTCAATAAAAAGCAAAGATACACCTAAAAAAATCCAGCGTTGTAAATTCAGCATCAATCACAATGAACATCAGTCATCGATCATCGAAAGAAAAATCTGGCAATGTACTGATCCGTACTTGTGCCACACTCCCACGCTAATTACAGTTCTTCAGAGCTGCCATTAGGGTTATATATGAGGAAGTAGGGAGGTGGTGACATCACTGGCCAGACATGGACATGGCAATAATTGGTCTATAACCATGCCCATATTTGGTTAGTGTCACCGCCACCCTGCCCCTGACTTTTCGGCAACAAAGGTCCGACAGTGTTTCCGACGGACTTTTGACGAACTTCTGACGGACTTTCGAACGAACGGACTTGCCTACACACGATCGCACCAAAGTCCGACGGATTCGTACGTGATGACGTACGACCGGACTAAAATAAGGAAGTTCATAGCCAGTAGCCAATAGCTGCCCTTGCATCGGTTTCCATCCGTCGCACTAGCATACAGACGAGCGGATTTCTCGATAGGAACTGGGTCCGGTGGAGTTCCGATGTAAAGATTTGAAACACGTTCCAAATTTAAAGTCCTTCAGATTTTCAACAATAACAGTCCGCTGAAGGTCCGATGAAGCCCACACATTGTCAAATTGTCCGCTGGATTCGGTCCGTCAGACCAGTCCGGTCAAAAAGTCCGCTCGTGTGTACAGGGCATTAGGGGATTTCTGGCCATGTAAGTCAGTGGCGCCACTGACATTACTGGTTGATAACCGGTTGACCTCCGGAAGATTTACCCCCTTTATGACCAGGCCATTTTTTGCTATTCAGCACTGCATTATTTTAACTGACAATTGCACAGTCATGAAACTCTACCCCAAATGAAGTTTATATAATATTTTCCAGACAAATAGAGCTTTCTCTTGGTGGTATTTGATCACCACTGTTTTTTTTATTTTTTTGCGCTACAAACAAAAAAAAGACTAAACATTTTGAAAAAAAAAAAACAATATTTTTTACTTTCTGCTATAAAACATCCAATTAAAAAATGTAAAAAAAAAGTTATACTAGTAATGGCAGCGATCAGCAACTTATAGCAGAACTGCAATAGTATGGCGACCAATCTGACATTATCTGACACTTTTGACACTTTGTGGGAACCAGTGACCCTAATACAGTGTTCAGTGCTAAGGAAATATGCACTGTCACTGTACTAATGACACTGGCTTTGAAGGGGTTAAACATCTAGGGTGATCAAAGGGTTAAATGTGTGCCTAACCACTGTTTAGGTGTGTACTGTGAGGTGCTTTCATTAAGAGATGTGACTGTTTTTATTCCCCGCTTTTCAAGGAAACAAAAACCTGCACATCCCAACCATTGGCCAGCACCCACTGATCAGCTTGTGCTTGCCCCCCACCCTGAAAAGCAGAATCACGTATACATATGTGATTCTACGCTGCCGGACCGCACTGCAGCAGTAAAGCTACTATACACGATCCGCAAGTGGTAAAGAACTTGGCAGAGCCTACATGTGCCGCCTTCCTTAACAACCATTGACAGCAGAAAGCTGACATTAAATAGCAGTAGTAATACCCCACTGAATGGGTAAATGTCTGGATAGTGGAAGTAAATATGAATTAGAAGTAAACATTTCTGTAAAGTATGTTTACAATGGGCTGTGCTGCCATCTAGTGCTAAATTACAATCTGCTGAATGAGTACTCAGCTCCATTTATTTTAGAATATGCCTAACAAACAGTTTTGTAGTTGGTAACAACTTTTTTTATATATTTCAGGCACCTTCCCTTTAGTGTGGTTGTTAACATGTTCATTTTTTGTTTAGTGTCTCATAAATATGGTAGAGGTTTCCAAATACATAGCCCTGATAATACATAATAATTATACATTTTAAAACTCTCTAGAGAAGAGATTGTAACATATCTTCTTCACCTCATGCCGCGTATGTAACATATCTTCTTAGCCTCATGCCGCGTACACACGATCGGAATTTCCGTCAGAAAAAACTTGGATGGTTTTTCCGACGGAATTCCATTCAAGCTTGCTTTGCATACACACGGTCACACAAAAGTTCTCTGAACTTTTCACCGTCAAGAACGCGGTGACGTACAACACTACGACAAGCTGAGAAAATGAAGTTCAATGCTTCCGAGCATGCGTCAAATTGTTTCCGAGCATGCATCGTTTTTTGTGTGTCCGAATTGCATACAGACGATCGCATTTTCGGATAGTAACTTTTCCCGACCGAAAAATAGAGAACATGCTCTCAATCTTTTGCTGGCTGGAATTCCGCCAGCAAAAGACCAATGGAGCATACACACGGTCGCATTTTCCGACAAAAAGCTCTCATTAGAGTTTTGCTGGCGGCATTTCCGATTGTGTGTACGTGGCATTAAAATACAATGTTATTTTTGTTGAGGAAAAAAAAAATCCCCTCTGAGTGATCAATGTACATTGCATGGATTTTAACAAACGTTGTTACATATTCCTGCCTGTTTCTGTTCTGAAGGATAGCTCTTTGTTCATGTCAATGTGCACAGTGAATCTGAATGGAAGTGACTTTTTTATTATTAATCAGTTGATACACTTGCAGTGTTCTAGTGAGGAAGTTGCAGGGCCTTTAGAAGTAATTAACCCCTTGTGAATATGCTGCAAAAAATTAGTTACAGAGGATGCCTAAAATCTCCTCTACTGTGCATACTGCCCACCATCATACCCTCCACACTCCTCTTCAGCATGTACTTCATGCCATCATATTCTCGGTATGCGTTTTTAACCACTTTTTAAGTTCTGCTGCGGCAGAATGGCACGATTGGGCGAAACAACGTTATGTAGTGTCACTTTGCCCTGTGGCCACTAGGGGCGCGGGCGTGCCCCCCTGCTCGCCCACGGAACCAATGAGAGTGCCCGGCGGTCGCGATCACCGCCGGGCTCCTGCGATCACTCGTGGCACACAGAGAACCGGGATCAGTGTGTGTAAACACACAATTTCCGGTTCTCTAAAGGGGGGGAAGAGACAGATCGTCTGTTCATACAGAGTATGAACAGCGATCTGTCATCTCCCCTACACAGTCCCCTCCCCCCTTCAGTTAGAACTTACACTAGGGAACACAATTAACCCCTTAATCGCCCCCTAGTGTTAACCCCTTCCCTGCCAGTGACATTTTTACAGTAATCAGTGCATTTTTATAGCACTGATCGCTGTATAAATGCCAATGGTCTCAGACATGTGTCAAAAGTGTCCGATGTGTCCGCCAGTCCCGATAAAAATCGCAGATCGCTGCCATTACTAGTAAAAAAAAAAATAATGATAAAAATACCATAAAACTATTCCCTATTTTGTAGACGCATTATAACTTTTGCGCAAACCAATCAATATATTCTTATTAAATAATTTTGTTTACCAAAAATATGTAGAAGAATACATATCGGTCTAAATTGAGGGAAAAAATTGTTTTTTTGATTAATAATTTGGGATATTTATTATAGCAAAAAGTAAAAGATATTGTGTTTTTTTTTCAAAATTATTGCTCTTCTTTTTTTTATAGCGCAAAAATACCACCAAAAGAAAGTTCTATTTATGGGGAAAAAAAGGACGTCAATTTTGTTTGGGTGCAATGTCACACAACCGCGCAATTGTCAGTTAAAGGGATACAGTGCCGTATCATAAAAAATGCTCTGGTCAGGAAGGGGGTAAAATCTTCCGGGGCTGAAGCGGTTAGAGCAGTATCAAACCCACAACCAAACATTTAATTATATTGCAGCTTACCAATTCTTAGATGTGATGGCTGCATTCGTTTTCTTTTTAGGCTTTCTTTTCTTAATTTTCTACTGGTGATCTAGCCACTAAGCCTGTTTTTTCGAAAGAACAAGCTCTCTTCCAGTTGTATTAGTTTACAGGGATTAGACAATGTAAGGGGTGCTTACAATGATCAGCTTTTATTTATTTATGTAAAAACTTTATCCCAAAAGGAACAAAACTGGTTTCCATAACCGCTTATGAAGTGTTAGCTGGAGTTTGGCTTCAGCTTGTTAGTGTATTTAAATCTGCTAATACATTTACCACTACCCTTTCCCAAGACTGAAACTGCTTCTTTTTAAAGGTGTCTCTGTTTCCCCTTCATCCAGAGCAGAGGCACGATAATACAGGAGGATAAAACTGGCCAGATCACCAGGTGAAACAGAGGGGAAAAAGCCTAAAAAAAGAAAACAAAATCAGCCATCACATGATAAGTAAAATTAAAATAATATACTTTTGGTTTTAATACCACTTTATTCACAAAGTAGTATTCAAATTTGATTATATTAAGTGTGAAATTGTATTGTAAATAAAAAAATGAAGGGTTAAACACTGTTCTGATGGCAGTAGGCATGTGTTTGGAGAGTTTCTGCTGAATATGAGCAGTGCAAACTGATTTATAAGATGATCTTATGTCCCTCCCTTCTAGATTGTAAGCTCTAATGAGCAGAGCCCTCAGGTTCCTCCTGTATTGAATTGTATTGCATACCTAAACTTTTTGAGATGGGAACGAGGGACACCTATTTGCAAAGGTATGTCGGCATAGGACACACCCCCTGCTACACCTCCTTAACCACTTGCTTACTGGGCACTTAAACCCCCCTCCTGTCCAGACCAATTTTCAGCTTTCAGCGCTGTCACACTTTGAATGACAATTGCGCGGTCATACAACACTGTACTCAAATGAAATTTTTATCATTTTTTTCCCCACAAATAAAGCTTTCTTTTGGTGGTATTTGATCACCTCTGCGGTATTTATTTTTTGTTAAAAAATTTGAAAAAGACTGATTTAAAAAAAAAAAAAAATTATATATTTTTTATATTTTGTTATAAAATTTTGCATCCTTCATTGATGCACTGTTGGGCACTGATGGGTGGCAGTGATGGGCACTGATGGCTGGCAGTGATGGGCACTGATGGGTGGCAATAATGGGCACAGATTGCTTAGACTGATGGCAGCACTGCCAGGTGGCACTGATTGGCACCACTGGTGGGCATTGATAGGTGGCACTTGTGGGCATTGATAGGTGGCACTTTTGGGCATTCATAGGTGGCACTGCTGGGCACTGGCAGGTGGCAATGACAGATGGCACTGGTAGGCTCAGATGAGGCATATGTGCCTCCTTCCTCTTCGGGACCGATATCCCTATAACCTAAGCCGGTGATCGGCTTTTTTTTCTCCTCGCGCTGCAGGGTGCTCGCGGTGCGCGCGGTGCGCGTGCACAGGGGAGGACATTCCATGACGGCCTCCTGGAAATTGGGGTCCACCCTGTGGCCGTCATTCGGCTATGGCCTGGACCTCAAGTGGTTAAAGATGAATAATACGAAAAAAAAATAGTTAAACCCACAAGTATTTTTTTTTACCACTACTATTCCTTTATACTGGCTCTTGAAATTTACAAATGCAGAAATGAAGAAATTGGATGAAATGTTTAGCACTGGGAAACACTTTCTGAAAGATAAATAGTGCATTTTATACACAACTATATAGATCAGACCAAAATGAGGGACAAATGAGGAGGAAAGAGGGACAGAGGGACATTGTTCCAAATCAGGGACAATCCCTCCAAATCAGGGACAGTTGGGAGCTATGTTGTAACTGTACTGTCTGCCCTCATGTTGTAAAGCACTGCGCAAACTGTTGGCGCTATATAAACCCTATATAATAATAATAATAATAATAATAATTAAGGAAACCTTTACTGATGGAAACAGAAAAAAAGTATAGGCCTGGAGCTGAAGCGCAGCATAAGAGTAAGAATTCGCTGGCCAGGATTCTCGCGGCGGCGGTTGCCAATGGACCGCAATGGCTACGTGATCAATTGTCTGGACTGTTGCCGGAGTCGGGGCAGGTAATTGCTACACCTGCCCCTTCTATTACACGCGCTAGGAGGTCAAGGCCTCCTGAGCATTTGAGCCCTGAAATGACTCCGAGGGGGTGTCGCCACGCTGGGAGCCCAGTAATGGACCCTTTAGCTTCCGCAGCCAAGAGAACGCCTTCTCAGCAGGCTAGCGGAGCTGGGAGGAATCCTCATCACAGGTGTCCCCCGGGGGTAAGAAGTGGGTCAGCCACACAATCCCACCCCCCTTCTACAGCTTTACAGGACCATACGGCTGCCTCTGCGGGTGCTACGCCCACCATTAGAGCAGCCCTGCGGGGGGAGAGTGCGTTCACCTGGTGCCGGCCTGATGCCTGGGACGGCTGGGACTGTCAACAGGAGAAGCGGAGGTTACCAGAGGGGAGCCGGCGCTGAGCCTACAGCTCAGCGGGACCTGCGCACAGCTTCTGTCACAAGCCCTAGGCAAAGAGCGCAGCGGGGGAGGAGGAACTCGAGGGAGAACGGAGCGGCGGCCTCCGGTGACGTCATCGGCCGGCGCCTGTCAGCGGAGTGCAGTATGGGCGTGATACATGAAGAGGCAGAGCAGTCGGAGGGAGAACTGTCAGCGTCTGAGGAAGGAGAGGAGGGGGCGGATACCGGCCCAAGGAGAAGAGAGGATGATCAGCTGCAGGGATCCGGAGTGACGGCTGAGCGGTCTGGGCAGCCTGGTAAGTATTATCCATATGTGTCTTATGTGTCTGCAGTTATGTCGTCTGTGTCAGATGTCAGTACAGGAATGTTGTCACAGGGACAGGTACAGGAGAAGGGGGGCTCTGTGGCTGAGGAAGGACAGCGAACTATGGGGGGGGATGCTGTGATGGGCATAAGGCAAGACTCTGCTGTTCGGGAGATAGCCTTGCAGGACACGGCTGTGAGGGGGGGATCCTTGCTAGGGGTGCCGTCGGTGGTGCTGGCAATGGCAGCCGGGATGACTGGTGTGGCTGGACTGCTACAAGCGTTCATGGAAGGTTTCAGTGTGGTGCTAGCCAGGTGCGACACGGGGACAAGTGCGACTGGGGTTGTTTCCACGGCATCTAGTGCAACTGGGGTTGTTTCCCCGGTGTCGGCATGGACAGCTGCGCAATCTCCGATAATTTCATCAGGGGATGTGGCCAGCCAGGGCTCGCCTGGGGGGTTAGCGGGAGGGGTAACGGTGACGTCCCCCCAGGAGGGGGCAGGGCAGGCGGTGGTGGCTATGTCATCTGCAGAGGCATCATCGCAGAGCTCAGTCAAGGCGGCTGAGGAGGGTAAGAAGTCCACGGAGGACACCGATGGTGTGCGTTTAGCGGACGCGGCTAAATGCGAAGTATATGTATGCTTCGAGGGACCGCTGGGATCTCACTTAAAACAGGAAGTGCGTGACAGGATTTGGAAAGGTGAGTACGTAGAGATATTCTCCCTGTTACCCCTAGAAAAGTTTAACCTGGACAAGGTCAAGCCGGATGAGAGTAAGAAGGAGGAAGAGGAGAAGAGGCGGTACCGGCTTATTCCCAGGACTTTTGGAAATTGGCTACAGGCGTTCAATATTCTTGACAGTGTCATCGGCGAGAAGTCTCCAGATCAGTGCTCCGCGCTGTTTTGTTACGCGGATGCTATTGGTGAGGCGCAGAGGGTGTACGGGGGAGTGTCCTGGTTGCGTTACGATGAACAATTCCGGCAACGCAAGGCGCTCAGGCTATCAATTAGGTGGGACCACAAGGATATCAGCTTGTGGATGAAGTTGATGACCCAGGTGAGGGCGACAAACACCCCCTTTTCAGGGGGGCTGGTGGGGGAGGAACTGCGTCACCATCGGCCGGTAATCGGAAAGGTTTCTGTTGGCAGTTCAATGAAAGGAACTGTAGATTCGGGGGATCATGCCGGTTTCGACATGAATGCTCAGGCTGCGGGGGATCTCATCCACTTGTGAAATGCTTCAAACAAAACAAAGGTAAGTCTGGTGAAGCTGGCAAGAGGGAGGACGCCGGTGAAGGTGGAAAAACTGGCTCCATTCCTAAGTAGGTATCCTGATCAAACGGCGGCACAGCTTCTTTTACATGGTTTTTCTGTAGGTTTTAGGATCCCTTGCACTTTATCCGGTGTTCCTCCTGTCCCTGCTAATTTGTTGTCGGCATGACAACACCCTTCGGTGGTGTCGGAGAAATTGGCTAAGGAAGTGGCTTTGGGTAGGATGGCAGGCCCTTTCGAAACACCCCCTGTAGCGGAGTTGGTTGTCTCTCCGTTGGGAGTGGTTCCCAAGAAGGAACCCAATTTTTTTCGGTTGATCCACCACCTTTCATATCCGCATGGTTTGTTGGTTAATAATGCTACTGACCACGAGTTTTGTACGGTCTCTTACGCATCTTTTGACAAGGCGATTAGTTGGGTTCGGAAGTTCGGCAAAGGGGCTCTTTTGGCGAAGACGGATATAGAATCGGCTTTCCGCCTTCTTCCGGTGCATCCCGACAGCTTCCGTTTGTTGGGCTGCATGTGGGAGGGTCATTATTTTGTCGATCTCTGCCTGCCTATGGGTTGTGCAGTATCTTGTTCACTTTTCGAAACATTCAGCTCCTTTTTAGAATGGGTGGTGAAGGATGTGTCCGGTTTGCATTCCATAATTCACTACCTGCACAATTTCTTGGTGATTGGCCCCTGCAATATGTTTTTGAGTTATTCGGTGTACCTTTGGCGCAAGAAAAAACTGAAGGGCCGGTCACCACGCTGAGATTTCTGGGGATTGTGGTTGACACGGTGTGCATGGAGTGCCGGCTCCCCTTTGATAAGGTGGAGGACATGCAGGCAGCAGTGTCCTTTGCCCTCAGCAGCAACAATATTCGCTTGCGTTCCTTGCAGTCATTGTTGGGCAAGTTGAATTTTGCGTGCCGCATTATGCCCATGGGCAGGATCTTCTGCAGGCGTTTGGCTTCGGCCACGTCGGGCGTCAAGGCACCGCACCATTTTGTGCGTTTGTCTAAGGCGCTGGCACAGTTCAATGGTAGGTCATTGTGGATGGATGAAATGGTTTCTGCGTGCGACTTGGAGCTTTATATGGATGCGGCCGGGGCAGTCGGTTACGGAGTAATCTTGGGGAGTCAGTGGAGTGCTGGTGAATGGCCGGACTCATGGCGCAAGGCAGACTTACTGGGTAATATGGTGCTGTTGGAGCTATTTCCCATTGTGATGGCGGTGGAAATTTGGCAGCAGGAATTTAGGAACAAACGGGTTCCCGCTTCTTCCCCACCGGTGGTGCATTTTCTGAGGCATTTAGTGCTGTTATGTTTGAGTCTGAATTGTTACGTTCGTGCTGTTCATGTGCCGGGTGTGACCAATAATGTGGCTGATGCTTTGTCTTGCTTACAGTGGGACAGATTCAGAATGTTGGCGCCGGGAGCGGAGCGACATGGCAGGCCTTGCCCAGACCACTTATGGGACATCGCATTCGAACGGTAACAAGGCTCATCAAGGATTCTGTGTGCACTGCTACGTGGACCGCATATGAGAAGGTTTGGGTGGAGTGGCTTGCACTTGAACGGGAGGTAGGTGGATGTGCTAGCAAAGGTGACTATTTGTGCTTGGTGCTAGAATTCATTGGCAGGAATGTGGAAGGTGGAGTTTCCCCATCCAAATTGGGTCAGAAAATGTCGGGCTTGGCTGTTGGGTTTCAATTGTCTGGGGTTGGGGATGTTACCAAGCATGCTTCGGTAAAACGGGTCAAAACGGGGTGGTGGTGGTTTGGACTGGGCTGATGTGGTGCTTAGGGGTGAAGTGGTGTCCCTTTTAATTCGCAGGTCCAAAACTGACCAAGGTGGTAAAGGTGCATGGGTTACTTTGGGGGAGGTAAGGGGCTCGCCCTTGTGCCCTGTTCAGGGAGTTCGGGAATGGTTGGAGGTCAGGGGCACGGACCGCGGTCCTTTGCTCCAACATAGCAATGGGTTTGCATTGTCTAGGTTTCAGTTTGGGGCTGTTTTCAAGAAGTGTCTCCTGGCTGCAGGTTTTGCGACACAGAATTACTCCTCCCATTTTTTCAGAATTGGAGCGGCCACCGAAGCGGCCCGATGGGGCCTGGAAGACAAGCTAGTGCGTCAACTTGGTAGATGGGAGTCACAACGTTTTCGACTGTATGTGCGGCCTCATCTATTGTGAGACTGGATAGGTCGTAGGTAAGCACGGTTAAGTGGGGGAAGGTGATCATGTTTTACGTGTGTTTCTGTTTCTTGTGTTTTTCTTACATGTTGTGGGTGTTCAATTGTTGGTTTCTTGTCGTGTGTTTTGGTGCTGGGGATTTGTGTTGTTTATGTTTTGTGTTACTTTACAGGTTCGGAATGTTTGGTGTGGATCCTGGGCCATTCTTACGTTTTCTGGGGGGCTAAGAGGGCTGCGGTTAGGCAGAATGGTCGTCAGTTGGGATTCTCCAGAGAACAGGTCAGGATCAGGTGGATCGGGGTCAGGGGCATGTTGTGGTTGAGGGTTCTTCCAGAAGTGCACCATTACGGCAGGCTTGACAGGCCCCCTGACGTGCTTCTACTTCATGTGGAAGGAAATGATTTGGGGCTCCGGGCGTCCAGGGAATTATACAGAGACATTAAATATGATCTCTTAAGATTGCGTACCCTGTTCCCGGACACAATTGTAGTGTGGTCGGACATGGTGGCCAGGGCCTCCTGGCGTTTGGCTGTATCTGTGGAGCGGATTAATAGAGCCAGGATCAAGATCAATAAGGCTGTAGCAAAAAATTTTTGTCCGCAACGGTGGTTTGGCGATTCGTCACAGGGAATTGGAGCAGGATGTACTTGAGAGGGGACAGGGTTCATTTGAATGCAGTTGGGATTGATCTTTGGTTCCTGGGCTTGCAAGACGGCATTCAAAGAGCTCTGTGGGTGTGGCGGGCCGTCCAGGCGTAAGTTTTCACACCGGGCGTCTTGGCAGAGGTCATAGGGTTTTTGAAGGCTGGGATAGTGAATTTCTTTGGAAAAAGATGGGTTGGGCCCATCTATGGTAGGGGTGTACCTGCCCTAATAAGGGCGGGAGTAATGGCTGTATTGGCTGGTGAATTTGCCTAAATTTGTCCCAGAGCTGGCGTAAAGCACGGCTGGGGGCCATAATAAGCGAGGTAGTGCCAGATACAGAAATTTGAGCAATCAAGGGTGCCTTCAATAATCCTATGCAGTTTTTTCAAGTAAGTTATTTCTTTTATTAAAGTTTTGTTATGGTTTGTTTTTTGTGTAATAAAGAGGCTGCTATGGCCATTTTAACCCAAAAACAAGTTGTCTGGCTTAATTATTGTAATTTGGTAAGGTGGTAATTGGGTATTGGGTGATGGCATACAGCCGATAATGTGGGCAATACCCCAATCAAGTATAGGCCTGGAGCTGAAGCGCAGCATAAGAGTAGAGCCAGCATTATGGGGTTTTCCCTATAAGGCTATAGCAAGGTGGGGGTTGTTAAGAAAGTGATACAGTTGGTAGGAGGGTCAAGTATCAGGAGAGCTATCATAAGAGGTACCCTTTGGAGGATCATAGGGTGGGGCAGGGTGTGGCTGGGTGGTCCTAATGGGTTGGTAGGTGGGTGTTGGTCTGTCAGTATCACTTGTAATTTGGACAGCAACCGAGGAGATTCTCCCACCCTCCCTCCCTAAATTTTTCGTATGCTATTGGGGGAATGTGATGTTTATTTGTGTGGATAATTTTTGCGGGGATTGTATAGTGTCATAGCAGATGGCAGAGGTCGTAGGGTTTTTGAAGGCGGGGATAGTGAATTTCTTTGGAAAAAGATGGGTTGGGCCCATCTATGGTAGGGGTGTACCTGCCCTAATAAGGGCGGGAGTAATAGTTGGCTGTATTGGCTGTTGAATTTGCCTAAATTTGTCCCAGAGCTGGCCTAAAGCACGGCTGGGGGCTGTAATAGGCGAGGTAGTGCCAGATACAGAAATTTGAGCAGTCAAGGGTGCCTTCAATAATCCGATGCAGTTTTTTCAAGTCAGTTATTTCTTTTATTAAAGTTTTGTTATGGTTTGTTTTTTGTGTAATAAAGAGGCTGCTATGGCCATTTTAACCCAAAAACAAGTTGTCTGGCTTAATTATTGTAATTTGGTAGGGTGGTAATTAGGTATTGGGTGATGGCATACAGCCGATAATGTGGGCAATACCCCAATCATGTATTCCCTTACAAAAATGCTAGCTACCTGGCCTTCTTGATGATTCATTAGCCTCAATATTTTGAGTGAGTAACCTTAAGCCAGTATGCACATTAGGAGTTTCTATTCCCCTCTTACTGCACTGGTTGCACGCATGTTACAGGTAAGCAACAAGTTTTAAGTCTAGGCTCCAAATTTCTCTTAGTACAGTTTTTCTTCAAATTAGATTGGAGGAAAGGAGTACACCCAATTGTAAGATGACCACTATTGCGGAAAGATATACATTTTCTGTACAGAAGTGTTTTGTGGTACTAGGAAGAAGGCACTGCACCAGTTTATACATTAATTGGAGCGCCCGAAAAGTCATTAATTGAAAATGCGAACCGGTGCACATTAAAGCGCAAATAATGATAATAAATACCTGCATATGTAAACTGCAACTGGCGCTAGGGGAACTGCAGTTTTCTCATTGATAATAGCGCACGCCCAATACAAGTGGTGAATTTCATCTAATTGGATGTGTCTTGTTAGGCAATTAGTAGGTGTTCTCAGTTAATTAACCCTTTTGATGCTAATCTCATTCCCATCACTTCTAATATATCTTTGAAATGTGTTTTTTCCTTTTTTTTTACCCAAATATGTCAATACATTACTAAGAACAGAGAAGTGTTTCTAAACCCAATAAATTAATATTTTCAGATCTTGATCTTTAAAGGTGACCATACACTGCAATCAGTTAGATCTTAAATAAATTAGATTTGGTGCAAGAGCCTGTTTGAGTTTCTATATTTTGAATTAATTGTTCTAGTGCGTCTTCCTATTACCTATTTTGCCTAAATATCGAGTTATACAGAAACTGGCCAATCAGATTGCATAGTGCATGACCATCTTAAGTGCCAAATTTGTAGATGTGCTATGACCCACTTGTATTTTCCAAACAATATTTCTTGGGCATTATACAAGGCACCATTTTTCAAGACATGCTAGAGTGATCAGGAATTTTTAAACTGCGGCTCTCCAGCTGTTGTGGAGCTACACATCCCATGAGGCATTGTAAAACTCTGACATTCACAGACATGACTAGGCATGATGTGAATTGTAGTTCCTGAACAACTGGAGGGCCGTTGTTTGAAGACCCCTGTGCTAGACCATTATTATGCCACCTGAATTGGGAGTGTGGCATCTACCCAACTTCTCTCTGCTGGTGGACACAAGAACCTACATCTATACATCATAAGGGGGCGTGACCCCAGAGTCCCTGCGCATGCTGGGACCATGACGTCACAAGGGGGCGGGGTCACCGCTCCGCAGCTCGCACAAAGCATTCCAGCCGGAGAGAGCGTCATGTCAACATCGGAAGAAGAGAAGAAGCGACGAGACAGCGGCGACAGACCGGGCCCCTCGCTGGCAATAGAGCTGGAAGAAGATAGCAGCGGGGCCCGGGAGAAGAGGCCGAACATCGGGAGAAGAGGCCGAACACCGGGAGAAGTCGGAAGGAGACCCCCCGAAGTCAGAAGAAGACCCCGGAGCTGCCTAACAAATTACTCTTAAAACCTGTGTACTGTGTTTTTTTTTTTTATTGACACTTTTCCCTAGGTGAATGGGTAGGGGTACCATGAACCCCATACTCATTCACACAGGATGGGGGGCCGGGATCTGGGGGCCCCCTTATTAAAGGGGGCTCCCGGATTCCGATAAGCCCCCCGTCCGCAGACCCCGACAACCAACGGCCAGGGTTGTCGGGAAGAGGCCCTTGTCCTCATCAACATGGGGACAAGGTGCTTTGGGGTGGGGGGGGCCTGCAGGGCTCCCCCCTCCCCCAAGGCACCCAACCCCCCATGTTGAGGGCATGTGGCCTGGTACGGCTCAGGAGGGGGGGGGCTCGCTCTTCCCCACCCCCTTTCCTGGCCGGCCAGGCTGCATGCTCGGATAAGGGTCTGGTATGGATTTTGGGGGGACCCTGGGGGGGAACCCACGCCGTTTTTTTCATTTAAAATTTGGCGCGGTGTTCCTGCCTCAGGACTCATACCAGACAGCTGTCAGCACTGCCTGTCACTCATTGGGAAAGGAAAACAAAGTGATGAGTGAGCCAGCGCGACATGCACAGTACCCTGTCGCCGAGAACCAGCGCGATGGTATCGCGCTGGAAACACAATCTCGCGGTCAGGTACTGTACACAGCGGTCGCGCATCTAGATGCATGTATGGCTTTAGAGAAAACTTACAAATCTACATTGCAGCTGCAATTGGGATTGACATTGAGCAGTACTCCCCATGCCTCAGGCTGTATGACAAAAATTCCATTTGATTTCCATGCAGGAAAAGCACACCCCAACCACAAAAGGAAGACAAATTAAAAAATGAATAAAAAAAAAAAACGAAAAGTAAATAAAGAAAAAAGAGAGAGAGAGAGAGAGAGAGAGAAAGAGAGAGAGAGAGAGAGAGAGAGAGAGAGAGAGAGAGAGAGAGAGAGAGAGAATATTATACCCTTAAACCTTGAGCACAATAAAATACACATTCCCCAGTAAATTATTTGGTAAAATTCTTACCTAGCACTTAGTTTGCAACTTTCAGTGCTGCTGGCCCCTTCTCTTTCAGTGCCTCTTCCCTGAACTTTCGGTCTTCAAAAGAAAGAGTTAACAGTGAACAGTGCAGTCTCAAGTCATTCTGTTAGCATGGAGATGCATGCAAGCGTGGTCCAATGGGACTATGCAAGAGAAAGTAGCCACCCTGAAACAAGAAACCTGGGAAAGGTCATGTGAAATTATCCGATGGAACAAGCACGAAAATGTTTTTCGTACGATACTAGATCATACGATTTTAATTTACTCAGTACAGTTTTTGGCCAAAAATACAATACAAATACACTACAATACATTGCATCACTTCCGAATTTTTATTCTGTCATACGAGAATTTTCGGAACTTAAGTAGCCTCTTCATTTTCAATATGGAGACTAGCATGCACAAAAAAAAATTATTTGTCCAATAATCTTATTGGGTGTACCAGGCTCCGGGGAGCTCCGGGCTCCCTCCAAAAAAATTAAAAGTCAGCAGCTACAAATACTATAGCTGTTGACTTTTAATATTAGGGCACTTACTTGTCCAGGTATCCAGCAGTGTCCTCACCCAAGCCCATACTTCAATCGGCTATCGGGTGCTTGACTAAGGGAAACTGGCAGTGAAGCCTTGCGGCTTCACAACTGGTCTCCTACTGTGCAAAGTGTGCTGCGATTTGTGAATGGTCTGCAGTCTTCTGGGACCTATGAAGTAGCCCAGAAGGCTGCGTGGGCAAGGGGGGCGAACTTTCTTACTGCTAGGCGAGAGTTCTACCCACTACACCACTGTGCCACCCATGAACTTTCTTTTTAGGACAGAATTCAATTTGATTGTAATAGGTAAGTAACTTCAGGTTTTCAGTAGGTATGCTGTATAAAGACCATTATGCAAAAAGTGGGAGCGGGTACTTGTCAAAACCCAGTAACCCCAACAAAAGGTGCCAAATGTGGCAGTGGAGGTGGGGAAGAGGCAGACAAGTGGGTCTTCCCCTTTTGGGTGGAGCTCCGCTTAAGTATGGATTAAAAGATAAAAAAGCTGCATACTCAGTAGGTATTTAAAGCAGCTGTTAAATGTCCTTAAAATCTGAGGGTTTAATATCACTTTAACTACAAAAAACTCAAATAAATGACACAGACACTGATTGCCATGTTACGTTTATTTATTATATGAGGCTTTTCATATAATATGTACTCCAAATCATTAACAAAGTTGTGATTGTATACTGTTGTGATGCTGGAAGTGAGAATGCAATGTCCACAGTGTCCCGGATACTACTAGGGACAGGAGAATGTAAAAGGTGTGAGAGCATATCAGCCAGGCTTCAGAGGCCTACAGGTATGTCAAGCACATCAAACTATTCTTTGCAAAAGGTACAGTGCACTTAGCACACTGTACTATTGTCTGCATGAGCTGTATTAGTCAAAAGGTGAACTTTTGGGGGGGCAGTGCTAGCACTGTATCTCGTCCTAAATGCTGTGGGGTGTGAATTGTGAAACAAAAACTTCTACAGCATTTGTAAGTGCAACCAAAGCCGTAACCATTCAGCCATAGATTTGGGGTTTCCCATAGTTCCCACTTGTCCCTGATTTCGAGGGACTATCCCTGATTTGCAACAATGTCTCTCTGTCCTTCTTTCTTCCTCATTTGTGCACAGTACACAATACAGTGCAGCCGTAGTACAGCTTCTACTACTTTTCTGGTGGTGTACACATTATCTAATACAGTGTGTACATTGTCTACTACACTTCTGGTGGTGTACACAGTATCTAATACAGTGTGTACAGTTTCTAATACCCTTCTGGTGGTGTACACAGTACACAATACAGTGCTGCCTTAGTACAGTTTCTACTACTTTTCTGGTGGTGTACACAGTATCTAATACAGTGTGTACAGTTTCTACTACACTTCTGGTGGTGCACACAGTACACAATACAGTGCAGCCATAGTACAGTTGCTAATACAGTGCAGGCGGTGTACACAGTATCTAATACAGTGTGTACAGTGTCTACTATACTTCTGGTGGTGTACACAGTAAAAAAAAAAGTGCAGTTGTAGTACAGTTGCTAATAAAGTGCAGGCGGTGTACACAGTATCCAATACAGTGTGTACAGTTTCTACTACACTTCTGGTGGTGTACACAGTGCACAATACAGTACAGCCATAGTACAGTTGCTAATACAGTGCAGGCAGTGTACACAGTATCTAATACCGTGTGTACGATTTCTACTACACTTCTGGTGGTGTACACAGTACACAATACGGTGCAGCCGTAGTACAGTTTCTATTACTTTTCTGGTGGTGTACACAGTATCTAATACAGTGTGTACAGTGTCTATTACACTTCTGGTGGTGTACACGGTATAAATTACAGTGCAGCCGTAATACAATTGCTAATACAGTGCAGGCGGTGTACACAGTATCTAATACAGTGTGCACAGTTTCTACTACACTTCTGGTGGTGTACACAGTACACAATACAGTGCAGCCTTAGTACAGTTTCTATTACTTTTCTGGTGGTGTACACAGTATCCAGTACAGTGTGTACAGTTTCTACTACACTTCTGGTGGTGTACACAGTATAAAATACAGTGTAGCCATAGTACAGTTGCTAATACAGTGCAGGCAGTGTACACAGTATCTAATACAGTGTGTACAGTTTCTACTACACTTCTGGTGGTGTACACAGTATCTAATACAGTGTAGTGTGGTGTTGCAAAACAAAATATACATCATGTCCAGAAAGCCACCAAGGAGAGGCAGACACTCACAGGCCACTAAAAGAGGGCAAGCAGCCTCTGTGTCTACAGTCAGCAGTGCTGGTCGTGGACATGGTGTATCCTCTGCAGGTGGCCGTGGGGCACGCTTGTCCTTTTTTTCTGCTGCTGGCCTTGTTATTGAGCCAGAACATGCAGAAGAGTTTGTGGAGTGGATAACAAAGCCGTCCTCATCCTCCTCATCCTCTGTCACCCAGGCTCAAAAAAGTTTGCCTTCCAACGCAGCTGCCAAAGTGGCCTATTCCACCGGCTTCTTGTCCACAGTCACTCCTTCCATAACCTCACCATCACGGCGGAGTCCCCAGAATTATTCGACCACAGTGTCGGGTACATGCTGCTAGAGGATGCGCAGCGATTTGAAGGGTCAGATGTTGGTTCCCAGGTTTAGGAAGGGAGTAACGTGAGCCTAGAGAGAGGGGGTGCCCAAGAAGGACAAGAAACTGGCAGTCATGTTCCCCCAGCTGTAGCACACTGCCAAGTTTGCTCCAGTGATGAGGAGGGAGGGGATGATGAGGTCACTGACTTTACTTGGGTGCCTAAGAGAGGAGGAGGAGGCACAAAACTTGCAGGATGTCCTCTAGGGGGCACCTTATTGCATCACACTGCAGAGCTCCGCACGTGCAGGGCACTACTGACTCCCCGCTAACTTTTAAAAGTTCCTTGGTGTGGGCCTTTTTTGACACCTGTGCAGCAGATCACACCATTGCTGTTTGCAACCTATGTCTGAGGCGGATCAAGCGTGGCCAGAACAGCAGCTGCTTGGGCACCACATGCTTGACCAGACATATGACGACCTGCCATGCAGTCCGTTGGCAACAGCACTCGAAAGACCCATATCAAAGAAAAAGTCGGACTTCTCTTTGCTCCTCATCTGGGATCTCCAACCCTACTATACCTCCAGTCCTCTCAAAAACCTGCACTGAGAGGAATGAAGGTATAGCAATAGGTGTCCCAAGTACTTGCAGCCAATCTGCTAGCAGTACACCACCATATGATTTTAGCAGGCAAATTTCCCTACCTCAGTTGCTGAACCGTAAAAAGAAATTTGGTCCTAGCCATCCACATGCTCAGCATCTAAATGCTAGCGTGGCCAAATTGCTAGCTCTGCAACTGCTGCCTTTTCAGCTGGTAGACTCTGCCCCCTTTCGTGAATTTGTGGAATGTGCTGTACCTCAGTGGTAGGTTCCAAAACTCCATTTCTTTTCACGGAAGGACATTCCAGCTCTCATGTGGAAGGCAATGTTTTGGCCACGTTGGACAGGGCGGTCAGCAGTAAACTGCATATTACTGCTGACTCATGGTCCAGCAGGCATGGGCAGGGACGTTACTTTTCCTTCACGGCACACTGGGTAAATTTGCTGGTAGCTGGCAAGGATGCAGGACAGGGTTCAGTATTGTTGGAGATTGTTCTGCAACCATGCCTCCAAAATGCTAGTGGTGATTCTGCCACAGCTCTCTCCTCCACCCCCTCCTCTTCTTCTTCCTCTTTGGCCTCTTCTGCAGATTTGTCCTCTGAACCAGCGGTGGTCCGTTAGCGTTCAAGGGGCTACGCAAGCAGTCAGGCAAAAAGATGCCATGTGATGCTTGAGCTGGTCTGCTTAGGAGACAGGAGCCACACTGGGGCAGAGATTGTGTCAGCTCTGCACGGGCAGGCTCAGAGGTGGTTGACACCACACCAGCTTCAGCCAGGAATGGTTGTATGCGACAATGGCATCAATCTTCTCTCCGCCCTCCGACAGGGACACTTGACCCATGTTCCATGTTTGGCACACGTCCTGAATTTGGTGGTGCAGCAGTTCTTGAGCAGTTACCCAGGTTTCAGGACCTCCTGAGGCAGGCCAGAAAAGTCTGGTTTTCGCCGGTAATACAATGCCAGTGCTCGGCATGGCTGACATTCAAAGGGAATGCAACCTGCCCACCAACCACCTCATTTGTGACATGCCCACCAGTGTGACAATGCTGCAACAGCTGCACACACAGCATAGGGCCATCAATGAGTACCTGTGCGAGTATGGCACCAGGACAAGGTCAGGGGACCTTGGCTTCTTTTCACCACACCAGTGGCTACTAATCAAGGATGCATGCACTGTCCTGTCACCATTTGAGGAGGCCACAAGGATGGTGAGCAGTGACAATGCATGCATCAGTGACACTGTCCCTCTAGTCTTCTTGTTGGAGCACACGCTTCGTGGAAGAATGGACAGGGAACTTGAGGCAGAACAGTGGGAGGAAGAGGAGGATTTCCTTACCTCTCAAGGCCCCCTTTATCCAGATAGCATTCCTGCGGGCCCGCCAAACACACAGGAAGAAGAGGAGGAGGATTGTGTCAGCATGGATGTAGAGGACAACACTCAGCAGTAGTCTTCAAGTAATGGTTTTCAGTCACCAGAAACCCAAGGAGTTGTACGTGGCTGGGAGGAGATAATTACGGATCATGTGATCCTTAGTGACCCAAAGGACTCAGAATCGAATGCCTCTGCAAACTTATGCTGCATGGCCTCCCTGATTCTGCAAAGCCTGCGAAAGGACCCTAGGATTTGTGGTATTAAGGAGAGGGATCATTACTGGCTGGCAACCCTTCTTGCTCCACGTTGCAAGAGTAAGGCCTCATGTACACTGCTGCTGGTAAACGGATGTTTAGGAGCAGTTGGGCATTTTTTTCAACTACTCCTGAACTCTCCTCTATGTTATCTTATCTGTCCATGTACACAGGGTCATTTACAGTCGTTTCTAGGCAGTTGCGTTTAGAGGCTTTTTTTGGAACGCAAAAAAATGGGTTCAAAAGCTGAGTTTAGAGGCATTTCAAGCGCCAAACGCTGCTAAATGTAGCTAAACATGGTAACTCGTGTTTCGTTTACAGGCGTTTTTCATTTTTGGCTATTTTGGAAAAAAAAAACATTTAAAAAAAAAAACGCTTCTAAACGCAAACGCGGCAAAGCGCAGCATAACACTGCTAAACTCTGCAAAATGGACATTTTAAACGTGGGTTACTATCTGTCAAGTTAAATTGTTCAGGACAGGTTGTAAAACGTCCCATATACATGAAGCCTAAGGTTGCAGAACTCATCCTGCCTTCGCAGAGGGAGCAGAGGATGAAACATCTTCAGGAGGCCTTGAAGAAAGGTTTGTGCAATGCATTTCCAGACCCTTGGAGGTTACAATTTCCTGGTGCTGGACAACGTGTTGCTGAGGCTTCATTCAGAGGAAGAGCGGTGGAGAAGGTGGCCGGCTGACCGATGCCTTTAAGCAATTTTTCAGTCCTCAGCTAACAGCAGTTTAACAGGGGCATGTAATTACAATTTTTGATATAATATTTCAATGCAGGGCCTGTTCCTGTGCCCAACAAGAGTAACTGTGAGGGCGTACAATGTTGTGGCACCAGCACCACGACCCAAGGCCCAATTTTTCTGCCCCTGTTTAACAGGGGCATGTAATTACAATTTGTGATATAATATTTCAATGCAGGAGTAACTGTGAGGGCTTACAGTTAAAGCCGTGAGTAGTTAAAGCCGCTAGTAGTTTTAAATGAAATTTTTTCTCTTAAAATTGTCATTTTGATGTGGTATTGTTCTAAACATGGGAAAAATGCACTACTTTACAAGCATACTAAGGACACCCCCCCCCAAGCATGATATTTAAATGAATTTTTCCTTTTTTATTGTTTCACTTTAAGCATTATTAAAATCACTGCTCCCGAAAAAACTGACGTTTTTAAAACATTTTTTTTGCATTGATACATGTCCCTGGGGCAGAACCCGGGTCCCCAAATACTTTTTATGGCAATATCTTGCATATAAGCCTTTAAAATTAGCACTTTTGATTTTTAACGTTCGTGACCCATAGACTTTAATAGTGTTCGCGTGTTCGAACAAATTTTTTGACTGTTCGCATATTCTGCTGCGAACCGAACTGGGGGGTGTTCGGCTCATCCCTAGTCCTGAGCTATACATCAAAAACATCCCTGAACTTCACCATTTTGTGCTCAGGTTCTATCACATGCAAAGACTGATTTATTAATTTATTTATTAATATGACTGATAAAGCAGCAATACCAGGTACTTGCCTTGTGTTTAAAGTGGAACTTCAATATTTTTTTCAACTTTCAATCTATTAAATCTTCTGCCCTTTTTACCTTGGATAGTAAAACATTTTTTTTCTGCCAGTAAAACCCTTATACAGCCCACTTCCTGTTTCTTGTCTGGTAAAAAGCCTATGCTTATGACATCATGCACAGCTCTCTCTTTCTTGTGAGCGTTTGCCAGGAAGGGAGGGGAAATGAGTCATAAGAGGGCCAATGAGAGCGGCAGAGCTGGAGGTGTGCCTCTATGTGTCTGTGTAAATCCAGGAAGTGAACAGGTAGCAGCTTCCGGTGCCCACAGTTAAAATGGATGCAGTCAGACTCAGTGGAGGGAGAGTTCTGCAGCATATTTGGCAAGTACAGAATCACTGTATATACAGTTGTGCTCATAAGTTTACATACCCTGGCAGAATTTATGATTTCTCAATTTTTCAGAGAATATGAATGATAACACAAAAACTTTTCTTTCACTCATGGTTAGTGTTTGGTTGAAGCCATTTATTATCAATCAACTGTATTTACTCTTTTTAAATCATAATCACAACAGAAACAACTCAAATGACCCTGATCAAAAGTTTACATACCCTGGTGATTTTGGCCCGATAACACGCACACAAATTGACATAAAGAGGTTTGAATGGCTATTAACCACTTGCCGCCCGCCATATAGCAGAATGACGGCGGCAAAGTGGTTTCAATAACCTGACAGGGCGTCATATGACGTCCTCAGGATATCAAGCCGCTGCGCGCCCCCCGGGGGCGCGCATCGCGGCGATCGTTATTGCGGTGTGTCAGTCTAACACACCGCAACTCCAATCTTGGTAAAGAGTCTCTGAAGGAGACTCTTTACCACGTGATCAGCCGTGTCCAATCACGGCTGATCACGATGTAAATAGGAAGAGCCGGTGATCGGCTTTTCCTCACTTGCGTCTGACAGACACGAGTAGAGGAGAGCTGATCGGCTGCTCTCCTGGCAGGGGGGGTCTGTGCTGATTGTTTATCAGCACAGCTCCCCCTCGGATCCCGCCCAGGACCACCAGGATGGCCATCCACATTGGACCACCAGGTATGCCCCCCCTAGACCCCCAGTGAAATACTAATCTGTGCCCAGGCAGCTGCCAATCAATGTCCAGGCAGCTGCCAATCAGTGCCCACTCACAATGCCTACCACTGCCAGTGCCACCAGGGATGCCTATCAGTGCCTCATATTAGTGCCGTGTATCAGTGCCCATCAGTGCCACGTATCAATGCCCATCAGTGCCGCCTATCAGTGCCACCCATAAAAACCCATCTTTGCAGCCTTTCAGTGCCCATCAGTAGGGATGAGCCGAACACCCCCCTGTTCGGTTCGCACCAGAACATGCGAACAGGAAAAAAGTTCGTTCGAACACGCGAACACCGTTAAAGTCTATGGGACACGAACATGAATAAACAAAAGTGCTAATTTTAAAGGCTTATATGCAAGTTATTGTCATAAAAAGGGTTTGGGGACCTGGGTCCTGCCCCAGGGGACATGGATCAATGCAAAAAAAAGTTTTAAAAACGGCCGTTTTTTCAGGAGCAGTGATTTTAATAATGCTTAAAGTCAAACAATAAAAGTGTAATATCCCTTTAAATTTCGTACCTGGGGGGTGTCTATAGTATGCCTGTAAAGGGGCGCATGTTTCCTGTGTTTAGAACAGTCTGACAGCAAAATGACATTTTGAAGGAAAAAACTCATTTAAGCCTGGTTTCACACATGTGCGGTGCGAATTGAAGCTCAGGTTTCACTGGGGAGATAACAATCTCCTGTTCAACGGATTCATTGCGTTTTTGCTCAGGATTAGAGAGCAGGGAGAGGGGGAGGGAGGGGGGGGGGAGAGGGGGAGGTGTAGTGAGGAGAAAGAGAAAATCCTTGTTCAGAATGCAATGCATCTGCGAATCAGATGCGTTCCCATAGGAGATAATAGGCTTGTAGTTCGCACCGCAATGCCCAAAAAACGCACACGTTTTTTGTGCAATGCGCAGTGCGAATGCAACGCACATATGTGAACCAGATACATTCATATGAATGTATTTTAAAATGTCCTGCGAATTAGATGCGGTGTAAGCCGCATCTAATTCGCATAGGTGTGAACCCGGGCTAAAACTACCCGCGGCTATTGCATTGCCGACAATACACATAGAAGTTCATTGATAAAAACGGCATGGGAATTCCCCAAAGGGGAACCCCGAACCAAAATTAAAAAAAAAAAATGACGTGGGAGTCCTCCTAAATTCCATACCAGGCCCTTCAGGTCTGGTATGGATATTAAGGGGAACCCCGGCCAAAATTTAAAAAAAAAAAATGACGTGGGGTTCCCCCTAAATTCCATACCAGACCCTTCAGGTCTGGTATGGATTTTAAGGGGAACCCCGCGCCAAAAAAAAAAAAAAAAAAACGGCGTGGGGTCCCCCCAAAAATCCATACCAGACTCTTATCTGAGCACGCAACCTGGCAGGCTGCAGGAAAAGAGGGGGGGACGAGAGTGCGGCCCCCCCTCCCTCCTGAACCGTACCAGGCCACATGCCCTCAACATTGGGAGGGTGCTTTGGGGTAGCCCCCCAAAACACCTTGTCCCCATGTTGATGAGGACAAGGGCCTCATCCCCACAACCCTGGCCGGTGGTTGTGGGGGTCTGCGGGCGGGGGGCTTATCGGAATCTGGAAGCCCCCTTTAACAAGGTGACCCCCAGATCCCGCCCCCCCCCCCTGTGTGAAATGGTAAGGGGGTACATAAGTACCCCTACCATTTCACGAAAAAAGTGTCAAAAATGTTAAAAATGACAAGAGACAGTTTTTGACAATTCCTTTATTTAAATGCTTCTTCTTTCTTCTATCTTCCTTTTTATATATATTCCCATGCAGTTTTTATCAATGAACTTCTAATGCCGCGTACACACGGTCGGACTTTTCGTCTACAAAAGTCCAACGGACGCTGACGGACTAAAGCTGGCTGGTAATCCGATCGTGTGTGGGCTTCTCCGGACTTTCAACGGACTTTTTTAGCCTCAAATCCGACGGACTTTAGATTTGAAACATGCTTCAAATCTTTACGTCGTAACTACGACGGACCCCGAAATCCGCTCGTCTGTGTGCTAGTCCGACGGACAAAAACCCACGCTAGGGCAGCTATTGGCTACTGGCTATGAACTTCCTTATTTTAGTCCGTTGTACGTCATCACGTACGAATCCGTCGGACTTTTGTGTGGTCGTGTGTAGGCAAGTCCGTTCGTTAGAAAGTCTGCCGCAAGTCCGCCGAAAGTCCGCCGGAAGTCTGTCGGACAGGCTGTCGGACTTTTGTAGCTGAAAAGTCCGACCGTGTGTACGCGGCATAAGTGTATTGTCGGCAATGCAATAGCCGCGGGTAGTTTTAAATGAGTTTTTTCCTTCAAAATGTCATTTTGCTGTCAGACTGTTCTAAACACAGGAAACATGCGCCCCTGTACAGGCATACTATAGACACCCCCCAGGTACGAAATTTAAAGGGATATTACACTTTTATTGATTGACTTTAAGCATTATTAAAATCACTGCTCCTGAAAAAAGGCCGTTTTTAAAACTTTTTTTTGCATTGATCCATGTCCCCTGGGGCAGGACCCAGGTCCCCAAACACTTTTTATGACAATAACTTGCATATTAGCCTTTAAAATTAGCACTTTTGATTTCTCCCATAGACTTTTAAAGGGTGTTCCTCGGCATTCGAATTTGCCGCGAACACCCCAAATTGTTCACTGTTCGGGGAACTTGCGAACAGCCAATGTTCGAGTCGAACATGAGTTCGACTCGAACTCGAAGCTCATCCCTACCCATCAGTGTGCCACCCATGAGTGCCCATCAGTGCTGCCTATCAATGTCCATCAGTGCTGCATATCAGTGCCACCCATCAGTGCTGCCTACCAGTGCCCATCAGTGCCCATCGTCAGTGCCTGTCAGTGCCCGCTCATTGGTGCCACCTCATCGGTGCCGCCTTATCAGTGCCTGTCAGTGCCGCCTTATCAGTGCCCATCAGTGAAAGAGAAATCTTACTTATTTACAAAATTTTATAACAGAAACAAAAGCAAAACGTTTATTTTTTTTATTTGTTTAGCAAAAAATAAAAACCGCAGAGGTGATCAAATACCACCAAAAGAAAGCTCTATTTGTGGGAACAAAATGATAAAAATTTAGTTTACAACATTCAACCTCAGATTCACTTTCTTTGACACATCCCAATTTTTCTTCACTTTTTCACAGATTTTCCCATTTACAACCCATTGACCAGTATATTGAGGGCTCAGGAATCTGTCGACTGTGGTTTCTCCTGGCCCACCCTCCAATCGCTTTAGGAGGATGGTTGGTACCCTGCCTCAACCCCGTGTGAGACGGTTATATCTCACACCCTAATAGATCCCATTGCTGGCAACTCTCCTTGATTTTTGGGCTATTTTGTAAGTAGCTTTTCTATTTAAAGTAGACAATTTGGACAATTTTGATATAATTTTCTCTCTTAGTCTGAGGTTCCACATGTATCAATATTTATGATATTCCTTTGTTTTTCTCAGTTAAATTATGCATCCCACCCCTGATGACTGGCAAGAAACACGTCGGGTTCTCAAACTAAGGATGCCCTATCAAGCCTAATTTTATTCCTGATATTCATTAATTTTTTTAACGAGTTTTTTCTCATTTCATGCGATTTTGTGATTTTGATTGGCGATTTTAATTCATGTATTTCTGTTATGAACTACATTTATGTATGTCCATTGATTTGTTTGCACTACTGAGTCTTTAATGATTGTTACTGCTAAATATGCTTATATATCAATTCATGCGATTATGTCTGTATCTATACTACTTTATTGGTACTGTATGCATCAAAATCATGGACTACCCTTAGGGGTTATTGACTATAAATTAAATCCAATCATTTTACCTACTCACATGTATTCATTATTATACTTTCAATTGACATGCTTCATTTAAAGTCCCACTTGCCCCTCTTTTTTCCTTTTATATATTAACCCGGGATGGAAGCATGCCATTGATATTTAGTTATGCGACTGGTCACTTTCTTCTTTTTATATTAGTTTAGGTAAAGTGATGGATGACCGCGCAATTGTCGTTCAAACTGCGACAGCACTGAAAGCAGAAAATTGGTTTGGGCAGGAAGGTGTATAAGTGCCCTGTATTGAAGTGGTTAAAGGTAGCCATCCTCACCTGTGATCTGTTTGCTTGTAATTAGTGTGTGTGTATAAAAGTTCAATGAGTTTACTCTTACTCTTTTTAAATCACAATGACAACAGAAACTACCCAAATGACCCCGATCAAAAGTTTACATACCCCAGTACTTAATACCGTGTATTGTTCCCTTTAACATTAATGACAGCTTGAAGTCTTTTGTGGTATTTGTGGATGAGGCTCTTTATCTTCTCAGATGGTAAAGCCGCCCATTCCTCTTGGTAAAAAGCCTACAGTTCCTGTAAATTCTTGGGCTGTCCTGCATGAACTGCACGTTTGAGATCTCCCCAGAGTGGCTCAATGATATTGAGGTCAGGAGACTGAGATGGCCATTACAGAACCTTCACTTTATTCTGTTGTAGCCAATGACAGGTCTACTTGGTCTTGTGTTTTGAATCATTGTCATGTTTGGAATGTCCATGTACGTCCCATGCGCAGCTTCCTGGCTGATGAATGCAAATGTTCCTCCAGTATTTTTTGATAACATACTGCATTCATCTTGCCATCAATTTTGACCAAATTTCCTGTTCCTTTGTAGCTCACACATCCCCAAAACATCAGCGATCCATCTCCGTGTTTCACAGTAGGAATGGTGTACCTTTCATCATAGGCCTTGTTGACTACTCTCCAAATGTAGTGTTTATACTTGTGGCCAAAAAGCTCAATTTTGGTCACATCCTGTATTTCACCTGAAGTTATTTGTGGGTTTTTCTTTGCATCCTGAACAATTTTCCTAGCACTTGTGGCTGAAATTTTAGTTGGTCTACCTGACCGTGGTTTGGTTTCAACAGAATCCCTCATTTTCCACTTCTTGATTAGAGTTTGAACACTGCTGATTGGCATTCTCAATTCCTTGGATATCTTTTTCTATCCCTTTCCTGTTTTATACACTTCAACTACCTTTTCCCACAGATCCTTTGACAATTCTTTTGCCTTCCCCATGACTCAGAATCCAGAAACGTCATGCAGCACCGGATGAAAGATGCAAGGGTCTGTCAAGCATTACAAGCAAACAGATCACAGGTGAGGATGGTTACCTTTAATAGCCATTCAAACCCCTTTGTGTGAACTTGTGTGCGTGTTATCGGGCCAAAATCATCAGGGTATGTAAACCTTTGATCAGGGTTATTTGAGTTGTTTCTGTTGTGATTATGATTTAAAAAGAGTAAACACAGTTGATTGATAATAAATGGCTTCAGCCAAACACTAACCATGAGTGAAAGAAAAGTTTTTGTGTTATCATTCATATTCTCTGAAACAATGGCCAAGAAATCATACATTCTGCCAGAGTATGTAAACTTATGAGCACAACTGTATAAAATAATATGCAAAGTGGTTGGAGGTAAGCTTCAGAATGTTTTTATTACAAATGATGTGAGCAGACTGCAGTTCCTCTTTAACATCAAACCACTCACTGCTTCCCCCCCCTTTACCTTCTACAAGAGAGATACATTTTTTGTTCATAATTGCATTATTTTCTGATATAAGGTGAAGAACAATGACTTTTAAAAGTTTTTACAGAACTTTTAATTAATACGAACTTTAGATTAACGGTCTGCATAATATTGTTTATACAGCATTCCTACTGAAAACCTGAGGTTACTTACCTATTGCAATCAAATTTAATTCTGTCTTAAATGTACACATATTAGGGGTGGCATTGAAAAAATAAGTACTTAATATTGATGAGAAGTGTCATGGTATATCAGTGACTGCAGGGTGATTACAGGTGCTTATGATTTTCATGGGTCTAATTATTACTGAATGTTGTGTTCTATCTGGAGTTAAATTTCTAAGGATAACATACTCAAGAACATTAAGAAAATGTGCTAACATCCTTCTCAGTCAGAATGTCTGCAGAATTAAGCCACATGAAGTTCTTGCACAGGTCTTCCTATCATTGTGTCACACTGTGCATCATGCACACCACAGAGATACAGTGCAGAGTCAGATACACTGGGGTTCTCCATATGAAGAAAACAGCTGTCACCATGGAAGTTAAGTGTGAATCTTCCTTCTGTTTGTTTATCTCTGATGGGGGCATTGATGATATGAACTGGACCGGATCCTGGGTTCACCTTGTACCATCTTAACCCATTAAATGGGTTCACTTTAAAAGAACAATATAGAGAGACATTTTCTCCTTCTGTGACTGTAATGGTGTCATTCTGGTATTCTATAGAATATTGGCAATTCACCACTGCAAGACAAGAACATGCAACTTAGATTTACAGTAAGAGAAAAATTTAAATTGTATACTCTGGGAGAGAAATAATTTATTACAATACAGAAAAATAGAAAATGTCCAAGGACAAACATTTCCATTTAGCATTTAATACTGGAGGACTGTTCTCATATGAAACAGTTGGAAGCTATGCTTACTGAGATGAAATTCTCTATAATACTGTGATAAATATACTTACAGGAGGCCCAGGATATCCAGAGTAACAGGAAACTCCATAGTGAATACATTGTTTTGTATTTAGACAAGCTTCTCTGCAGAATATGTGCTTCTTATATACTACCAGACGTAGCGTGTCACCTGACCTCACCACATCCCACGATTGCCATTCTGTTATATCAAACTGGAGCTTGTTAGCATTGGGGTTGGTCTACTAAAGGAGAATGTTTATTTATTCTAGTGAAGATCACTTTGAATAACCAACTTTGTGCAGGGGAATCTAAAAGCATTATACATGTACTATAGGTTAACTTTGTTGTTTCTAAATGTACATGTACTATAGGTTTATTTTATGTTGTTTATAAATGTACGTGTACTATAACTACTTTATGTTGTTTCTAAATGTACGTGTACTATAGGTTTACTTTATGTTGTTTATAAATGTACATGTACTATAGGTTTACTTTATGTTGTTTCTAAATGTACGTGTACTATAGGTTTACTTTATGTTGTTTCTAAACGTACATGTGCTATAGGTTTACTTTATGTTGTTTCTAAATGTACATGTACTACAGATTTACTTTAAGTTGTTTCTAAATGTACAAGTACTATAAATCTACTTTATGTTGTTTCTAAATGGACATGCACTATACGTTTATTTTATGTTATGTTTCTAAATGTACATGTACTAAAAATGTATTTAATGTTTCTAAATGCACAGTTCTATAGATTTACTTTATGTTGTTTCTAAATGTGAAGTAATTTGTTTGCCACATTTTGCTTTTTTAAATCAATCTGTCAAATTTCCACTATTTACTCGTTGTAAAAATGTATTTAACCACTTCCCACCCGGCCACTGCATATGTATGGCCGGGTGGGCGCTCTCTCCTTCTGAGTGGACATTCAGGAACGTCCCTCAGAAGGAGCGTTCCCGATGCGCTTGTGTCACCCGGACGTGGCGCATCTCAGATCGGCAGGAGGGCTCTGTGATTGGCGGCTGTGTCCAATCACAGCCTTCATATGATGTAAACAGAGAGCCGGTTGCTAGGCGATCGGCTCTCCTCTGCTCACACATTAGTTGTCGGTGAGGAGAGTGGATCGCTGCAGCCGGCTGGTGATCAGTGTGTATGAGCTGCTTTTTACAGCTTTTTATACACTGATCACCAGCATAGTAACACACAGTGTAAAACACAATGTCCCAAACCACATGTCCCCAAAACACATGTCCCCACATAGTAAAAACACCTGTCCCCCACATATGTCCCAGTAAAATCACATGTCCCAATGATTATCTGCACACATATGTCCATGATCACCTGCGCACATCTGTACATGATCATTTGCGTACATCTGTCTGTGATCACACAAACCAATTATTATACACTTAACTGGATTTTTTTTTACCAGAGACATGTAGCAGAATACATTTTGGCTTAAATTTATGAAAAAATTCGATTTTATTGGATTTCTTTTAAAATAGAAATATTGTGTTTTTTTTTTTCAAATTTCCCCTCTTTTTTCGCTTATATCGCAAAAAATAAAAAACGGAGTCATGAATAAATACCATCAAAAGAAGGCTCTATTTGTGCGAACAAAATGATAAAAATTCATTTGGGTACAGCGTAGCATGACTGCACAATTGTCATTGAAAATGCGAGAGCGCTGAAAGCTGAAAATTGGCCTGGGAAGGAAGGGGGCGAAAGTGCCCTGTATTGATGTGGTTAAACTTTATTGTAAACTCAAGGAAGAATAGCAGTTTAAAAGGGTACTTGGCAAAAAAATAATAATTATATTGTTACACTTTACAAAATGTACATTATCTTAATCGTACAGTGCAGGACACAGGACTGGTATTCATAGACCATGGGTTTTATGCTGCTACCTTCAGCTGAATGGACATTGGCAGAAACGTTTGCCGGGGTTGCCCCTACAATGCACCCATATAACATCACTCACTCTGTGAGGCTCCAGTTCTTTGCTAGTGTATTTTTGATTTTTTAAACCTTTGAAGTTTTTTCAGCTGAATATTCGATTAACATCTAACTGCTTACTGCCTTTGCAGTTATTGCCTAGCATGCTGTTAGTATCCCCTTGTCTGACAGTGGCTCATTACATGGACCACTAATAAACAACTGAATGTTTTTATTTTACCAAAACATGATTAATATACACAAAATTCAGTTAAAAAAAATATTCACTCTCTTTTTCCTTCCTAATATTAGTAATTATTAAATTTTATGATTATGTCAAAAAATGATTTTGACAGATAGAGGAGCATGGGGTGATAAAAAATAATCCGCCCCCACCTCGTTGGAACAGCTTTGCCAGGATCACACCCTCCTGTGACATACCTTGCCCCTGTCCTATTCTATGTTGACCTCAGACATGCAACCACGCGATCATTCCTTTTTGTGGGAATGGGAGGGAAACCTACAGAGATTATTTCCCCAACTACAAAAAGATAGGATAATTATCTTTGCCCATAAGCCATCTATCGCTAATGTATACCAAGAGAATGGTTACAAAATCATATCACGTGGTACAAGACCCCCTCACTCCTACATAGAATCTATCCCAAATATCCTCTATGCAGTCGAGAGGAAGGCACTTTACTCCACATATTCTATTCTTGCCTGGCCCTACAGGACTTTTGGACTGCAGTGCTTTCAACAATACGCAAGGTGACAGATGTGTCTCTTGCAGGAGATCCATGCCTGATGTCCAATAGATGCTAAAACTCTCTCCTAAAACATCTGCTTAACGCAGCTAAGGCATGTATACCTGCCACGTGGAAGAAAACTCCCCTACTCACTATTACACAATGGCTGGATTGTGTAGCTGACATTTGGTGGTACAGCTGACAGCCGATGTCAGAAAACAAACAGGAAAAACATTTTAAAATCTGAGCCCCTTGGTTCAGTTACAGGGAATCCGGGTCCTCATGAAAGTGAGGGCACACCGCCTTAGGGATGGGAAACCATGGAAGCTATGCCTTCTTTTCCCTCTCCCCCTTTTTTCCCTGCCCATTTCCTAATCCATTTTCCTCTAATGTCCATGCCCTCTTTTTCCCCACCAGAAAATGGGAAAACTGAGAGTGAGAGTGATTGTGCTTAAATATGTATGTTCTCTTTCATACATATTTAGGATTTTAGGTGTGAATGTCTCAAAGCCTTTGTACTTTCTCTTCATTTGGAATGAAAGGTGTTTGACCTGCATGTCATCCAGTTAGTTTGGGTAACTGTTTACTCTGCTCTTCTGGAGTTTGAAAATAGAGAATTTACAAAAAAAAAATAAAAAAATCACCCTGATAGTTGAAAATGCTAAATATGCCAATGATCAGAGCAAAACATTGAACAATCTTTGATACATCCCAACGCTGCCCTCAAGTAGCCCCATAACAGTTGTACAGCACTTACCACAAATGTTAAATTAAAAATGCCTTTAATAATATGATTTACAAGCACAAATCTTTGTAAAATACAATTTAAAATGGACTGTGCTGCCATCTAGTGCTAAATGAGAATTCGATAAATGAGTTCTCAAATCCATTTATTTTATCGCCTATCTAGCAGCCTACTTGAATTACTAATAACTATTTATTTTTAAATTTGTAGATGTGTTTAAAAACAAGTTAATTGTTCAGTTACAACACAATATATATTTTTTAGCTTTTCATAAATGTGGCTGAATACATAGCACTGAAAATGTATCCTAAAATTATGGAGAAGAGATTGCAATATTTCACAGAGAGGAAAGTGTCTATCTTCCCAGCCTGGCCTCTTTATCTTCATAGCATAAAGACATATTTCATTATATTTATGGAGTAATTTAGAACAACGCTCCATACGTTGCTGTATGTTGCTCTAGCCTTGCTGAGGAAGGTGGTCTAGGAAGCGTGCACTGAGAGTGTATACTGAAATTCTGAGTGGTGTTGGGATTAGAACTGTGTTGCTTTATCCAAAGTGAGGGGTGTTCTCACCAAGGCACAAGATAAAACGTGTATATAAGGGCACTCTGAATATCAGGACCAGGCAGATAATGTCTATATTGGACAAGGTATTCTGATGATGTAATCTTCTGATGATGTAATCTTCAGCACTTAGGGCTGCACTCAAAGAGAGGAGCAATCTCTAGTAAAAGAAAAACAAAAGAAAAAGACGCCTCTAAGTGCAGAATTAAAAACTTTTACTATCCCCAAAAAGGGTTAAAAACACTTACAAGATCTGAAGTAGAAGGGAGCATATCATATTTTTGTAAAGCAGGTGATCCGTGGGGATGAGGTCCCCGGTATGTTATAAATTTCCAGGGATGTCAATATACAGCAGCAGAAGATCCCAGGGTGGCCAGCAGATGGACGCCAAAGGCTCTGGAAACACTGGTAAAGAAATCGCGCTGTCAGAGTCAGCGAGGAACAGAAATCCCAGGAAATTACGTCAGCAGAAGGGGACAACAACCAGCGTGGACCGCAAGCCGGAAATAGTCATCAAAATGGGACGCGTCTCGGAACCAATTAGTAGTTCCGAAACGCGACCCATTTTGATGACTACTTCCAGCTTGCGGTCCACGCTGGTCTCCAAGATTTTACATGCTGTAATGTATGCAAATTCCTTTTTGAATACTGTGGATGTTTCTGTGGGCCGCAGTAGCCTTCATAAATAGGCCAATTGCTGCCTCGTTCACGTTACTCCCCTTCCTGACCCTTTTGTGGTGGAAGGGGGAGGGGAGGGACCTGCGATTCTGGCAGGCTACTGGGCCCGGCCACCTCCTTGCTGCCACTTTCCACGTCCTGGCTCTGGCTGAGGCTTTCCTGTGTATGAAAAAGGGACATCGTTTTAGTTTTTGGTTCATCAATCACACAAAATTTTCAACTCATGACTGTTGCAAATTTAATGTTAATAAATAGAAAAGACTGTCATTCTGACCCCAGCATTTTTCATTCTTGTCCTAATCATTTGTGGCCACTACTGTCTATTGATATGTAAACCACTTTGTGAAATTAGAAATTAGTGATCAAAATTAGCATATATTTTACATCATTAATTTGACAACCAGAAATATTTTGAAGAATGCTATACCTGGCTCAAGCTGGGCTCCTCCACATGTTGCTGCTTGGAAGGCCCAGGTTGGTCATCAGAAGCCTCAGCTGGGAGGGAAGGAAGTGTGGAAGGAAGATTGGAGAGTGCTGGCCTGGGTTCAGTCTGGCCTGCCAGAAAATGCAGTCTGTCATAGTACCACAGCCTGGATACATAAATGTCATCTGCTGCAGCTCCTGATCTCAGGCAATCCTGGACCTTCGTGAGATCCCTATTATAAGTGCTCCTCATGCACCAATTAGGGCCTGTCTGACGTGGGGATCACCGGCTTCACAAATTCCACCAATTGATCCAGCGCTGCCTTCCGCTTTGTTTGATTGTTATAATAGGGGTGGTTTACCTGCCACAGACAGGGCAGCTCCCTGTACAAATCAATGAATATGGGCATAAAGTCCTCGTCATTGAATAGATCCATTTTCTCTGCAAGACACAACACAAGACAAACCCTAATGTCAGGCGAAACTCTCCTAATCTTGACCCAATATAGGCCTCAATCTATAGGCCACTGATGCACCAACCTAAAATTGTACCTTTGTTATAACGATCGGCGTTTCCGCTACACTTCCTCCAATCACAGATCGTACGTACGATGCACACGTGTTACACTTTATATACACTGCGAATGCGTGAAAATCCACCCGCATCACCCGTCCCTGAAGTTCTTTCTAGAATATTTCCTGCCCCGTCTCTTTCGTCGCAGTGGGAGACAACATGGCGGAGACACAGCAGGTGCTTAATAGCAGTAACGAGGAGGAAAGCCCAGAGCAAGAAACATCCCGATCCAGTAGGAGAAGATTTAAGGCCTCAAATATGTCCTTTGAAGAGATGGTGGAGATGGTCGACATATTGAAGATGGCCGACTATGTTGGGAAGTATGGACCGTACCTAAACCCAAATGTGAGAAAGGCCAAGATCATGACTAAAGATGTGAAGAGTCTGCGCCGGAATTTTGGGGTACGACGATCCAAGGAGCAATTGAGGAAACGCTGGTCAGACCTCAAATTAAGGGAGCAGGATCCTGGGGCTCTGTCTTTTCTAGGATAAAGGACACCACCATCCTCCCCAGGGGGATCTCGGATCATGCTCGGTCTCCCTGCAGCTTGAATTGGGGTGTCCTGCTTCGGAGGCCTGTGGCGACTCTCCAGATTCTGGCTGTCTGACTCGAGGGTAGATATCCCGGGCAAGGCTGATATGACGGAGTTTTGGAACACTCGAGACAGGTCTATCCCCGTCCCTGTTATCTGGGATGCATTCAAGGTCTGTATGAGGGGTAAATTTCAGGCATACATTAGTAACGTTTGCAAAGGAGCTCGTAAGGAGCTTCAGGAATCGGAAGCTAAAGCTGGGGCATTGGAGGCTGAGTACATTGGGAACCATTCCCCTCAGGCATATTCATCCCTTCAGGAAGCTTTGAGGGACGACTCCCTCATACGCATATCCACCACAAAAATACATCTTCTCCATCAGAGTCAGTGGATTTTTGAGCAGGGTGAGAGGAGTGGTCGCTTGCTGGCCTGGTTGTCCAGAGAGCACTCCTCCCCAGTGTCTATATCCCGAATTCAGTCTTCTAGTGGGGAAATCCTAACAAATTTTTCCCAAATCAATGACCAATTTGCAGCTTACTATCAGGAACTTTATAGTTCTAGAGTACAATTTACAGAACAGGAATTGCAGACATACCTGGAAAAGGTAGATTTGCCATGCCTTACAGAAACTACCAGGGAGCAGCTGAATAGCCCTCTTACCCTTAAAGAAATTCAGGTGGCGGTCAAGTCTTTGCAGCGTGGGAAGACGCCGGGACCCGATGGGTTTCCGGCGGAATTCTACAAACAATATGCGGACGATCTTCTGCCCACATATCGAGAAATCCTGCTGAAGGCCCTTGAGATTGGTGCCCCCCCCCCTATGTCAGAAGCAGCTATGTCAGACCTGGCAAAGATCCCGAACTGTGTTCTTCATACCGGCCAATATCCCTTTTAAATGTTGACCTAAAAATACTTGCCAAAGTATTGGCGGTCGCTTGAATTCGGTAATAACATCGGTGATGTTCAGGTTGTGGTACCAAAATCCAGTCATTTCACCAGTGACAGTGCACAACAGATGATCCAGGAAATCATATTTTGTAGTCAGGATTTGGACATTATCAAAGAAAAAACCAAGGAGATTGAACAAAGACTGAAGAACATGATGGATGTACTAGGGAGAATTTAAATCCTAAAAAGATTCCTGAAATGTTTTTTTTTTTTTTTTTTATATTTTATCTAAAGTTTTAATACAGTTTAAAAGCCAAATTTGGAAGATGCACACAGTGTGTGTACTATCTGCCATTAGGGGATTTCAATGTACGCATTTTATGGGTGCAACCCCCTCCTCCCAACTCTAGTAGGTGAGAGGAAGGGGTTGCACCCCCAAAGCACGTCCATTGATCCCCCATCATGGGAGATGGCACATGTTGACATTAGGTATGGGATCAAAAAGGAAATCCCCATTTTGACTCACAATTTGTGTGCATCTTCTAAATTTGGCTTTTACAGGGGTAACTTCACCCCATCTGATTAAGGCAAGATCAAGACCTTTTTCACATTATAAAATGTCTGATATTGCCTTCTTTTTTGTAATGTTGAACTTTGTAAGTTCCAGAGTTGTGTATGTTATGTTTGTAAACATGCCTGTTTCTGTATTCTTTCAAAAATTTCAAGGTAAAACTTTGAAAAAAAAAATGTGGGTTTTTTACCGCCAAATGTTTTATAAAACGCACATGTGAATGTGCACGGAGTAAAAGGTTTTATACTCAACAATGTGTGGCTTCTTCTTTCAATGATCAATACCATTTTTTGTGTTAAGTTGGTGTTTACAGTGACAAGACCCACAAGCACAAACTGAACAGCAGTAAAATGATCTGAAAAAGCGGGAGAGCAAAAGGAGCCCAAAGGGTGGTGCGCTGGCTATTGAACCTCCCTTTTCTAGTCCCGTCATACATGTATGTCACCGCGTTCTGGACGGTCGGACTTTGGTGTGACCGTGTGCACGCAAGAAAGCTTGAGCGGAATTCAGTCGGAAAAACCATCATAGCTTTTTCAGACGAGAATTCCGATCGTGTGTACTCGGCATTACTTTGTTCCTTTGAAGCCTCCATAGGTGTCACCAGGGTAGCAGTGGTCCGATTGGACACTACACCACTGGATGACCTTGGTGGCCATCCTTAGGAAGGCCCGCTGCAGTTGGTGTGCAGTAGTGAAGTTAGTAGGTTAGGGACAGGATCCACGCTGGTCAGGGACAGAGCATCTAGGCCTAGGAAAAGGTTCCTGACAAGGAGGAACAGAATAGGGACATCTCCACTGGCCCTGCCAACTCTGAACATTAGAGCTGGGACAAGGAATTCTGCCACCAAACTGCATTATGTCTCTTACACCACTACCCAACCTAAAAGCCACCCCTCTTAAACCAGAGCTGCTCTGTTAATGTAAATCTTATAAAGGTGACAGTTTAAGAGCTGAAAATATGTCACTGTGCCTCTGACATCACTGAGAGTTGCTGTACCTGGGAAGTCTAAGTCAGAGAGAGACGCTAATGTTAACAGTACAAACAAATGGCAACCACCCCAACCTTTAACTGGCCTTTGCAACAAGGAGCACATGGAAGGGCCATGCTTGTCAAAAAACAACAAACAAAAATTCCCAGCTCACTTACCAGCCAGCATGCAACAAACCAAGTTAACAGTTCACGTTAAAAACAAAGGGTTTAGTTTGCACACATTTGCAAATATATGCGTAAGCTGCAGTGGCCACGTCACGGCACCCCAGTGTACTGCAGGCCTAACTATAATTTTGAGAGTGCTTTGAATTGGAGTATATATATAATAATGCATAGATTAAGGGCAGGTATGCCTGAAGGGAGCCCACCCCTCCTTAACTACTTAAGCCCCGGACCATTTGGCTGGCAAAAGACCAGAGCACTTTTTGCGATTCGGCAGTGTGTTGCTTTAACTGACAATTGCGTGGTCGTACGATGTGGCTCCCAAACAAAATTGACGTCCTTTTTTTCCCACAAATAGAGCTTTCTTTTGGTGGTATTGGATCACCTCTGCGGTTTTTATTTTTTGCGCTATAAACAAAAAAAGAGTGACAATTTTGAAAAAAAAGCATTATTTTTTTACTTTTTGCTATAATAAATATCCCCAAAAAATATATAAAAACAAATGTTTTTCCTCAGTTTAGGCCAATACGTATTCTTCTACATATTTTTGGAAAAAAAATCGCCACAAGTGTTTATTGATTGGTTTGGGCAAATGTTATAGCGTCTACAAAATTGGGGATAGTTTTATGGCATTTTTATTAATTTTTTTTTTTTACTAGTAATGGCGGCAATCTGTGATTTTTATTGTGACTGCGACATTATGGCGGACACATCGGACACTTTTGACACATTTTTGGGACCATTGTCATTTTTACAGCGATCAGTGCGATTAAATTGCACTGATTACTTTAAAAATGACACTGGCAGTGAAGGGGTTAGCCACTAGGGGGCTAGGGAGGGGTTCATTCTAAATGAACCATTTTATAATGTGTTACCAGCACATTATGCCATTGTCTTGCAGGTTTTTTATTTATTTTTTCTAAGCCCATGGTTTACTACCACATAAATCTCAGCACTCTGTGTGACACATTCCTGCTCTCTGTGGCTTACGCACTCCTGACCCCTTCACTCTGTATGTTTTGCACTCTTGATCTCTGTGTGTTACACACTCCTGACCCCTGTGCTCTGTTTCTTAAAGCGGGGTTCCACCCAAATTTTGAACAATATCTGTATGTATTCTCTTCCTTGCCTAAATGCTGACATGCCATTTAAAAAAATTTAAATCGCCGTAATTACCTTTTATTTTTCTATTCTTCTTAGCACTTCCTGGTTCTCCTCCCGTGGGAGTAGGCGTGTTTCTAGCCTCTCCCAGACTCCTGGGAGCTAGTTTCAGGCTTCCCAGGATGCCACTGAGCATGTGCGGGAACGAGCGGTGAATGCTGGGAGCACAGCATTTACCACATCCAGGAAATAAATGCTTGTGGGCTTCAAATGCCCACAATGAAGATGGAAACCGCCTGCAGTGAATAATATAAGTTATTCTTTCTGACAAAATCTGACACAGGCGGACATATTACACACAATATGTGAGTATGTAATGCTGAGAAGAAAAGTTTGTGAATGAACTCAAAAAAAAAAAAACGACAGATAGGTGGACCCCCGCTTTAAGCATTTCCGTTCCCTGGGCTCTGTTGACATGCGCAAATTTTAGGGAGCATTTGGGGGAGAGGGATCTGTACTGGGGAGATTTGGGGAGGATAGGGATCTGTACTGGAGAACTTGAAGGGTTAGTGGGGAGAGTGATATCTGTACTGGGGAGATTGGGGATGGGGAGAGATCTGTACTGTGGAGAACAGTGGGTAAAGAGAGAGATCTGTACTAGGTGATTTTGGGGAAAGGAGAGAGAGGACTGTACTGGAGGCATTGGGGGGAGAGAGATTTGTACTGGGGGGATTTGGGGGGAGGGGGATCTATACAGGGTAGGATTCAGGGGAGGGAGAGAGGTCAGTATGGGAGGAATTAAAGTGGTTGTAAAGGTAAAGAAATATTACTGTAGAAAAAGAAAAAACTGCGCTAGGAAAAAAATTAAAATACAAACAAACACTAATAAAATTGGATGGACCAGTCCCAAAAACAGCAATAAATGTGAGATATAGCACAAACAATAGATAGAAGGAAAATTGCTCTAATTAACCACTTCCCGCCCAGCCTATAGCAGATTGACGGCCGGGTGGTGGTTCCGTTATCCTGACTGGGCGTCATATGATGTCCAGCAGGATAACATGCCGCCGCACGTCCGCATTGCTGCGATCGGTGGAGCCATGTGTCAGCCTGACACACCGCTACCCCAATCTTGGTAAAGAGCCTCCGCGAGTAGAGGAGAGCCAATCAGCAGCTCTCCTGACAGGGGGGATCTGTGCTTATTGTTTATCAGTACAGCCCCCCTCAGATGACCACACTGGACCACCAGGGACGCCACTAGGACCACCAGGGAAGGGGGCAACATGTGGATGGCCAGGTATGTACTCCATGGCCATCCACATGTGCCCAATGTGCCCAATCTGTGCCAATCAGTGCCCACAAATGGGCACTGATTGGCACCATTATATTTCAGTTCTGCCCAGCAATGCCACCAATCAGTATAATCAGTGCCACCAATCAGTGTCATCAGTGCCACCTGTCAGTGCCCATCGGTGCCACCTGTCAGTGCCCATCTGTGCCCATAAGTGCCCACCTATCAGTGCACATCCGTGCCACCTATCAGTGCCACCCATAAGTACCAATCAATGCCACCTACGAGTGCCCATCAGTGCCGCCTATGAGTGCCCATCAATGCCATCTATGAGTGCCCATCAGTGCCACATACCAGTGCCACCTATCAGTGCCCATCAGTGCCGCCTATCAGTGCCCATCATCAGTGCCCGTCAGTGCCACCTCATTGGTGCCACTTCATCGGTGCCCATCAGTACAGCCGTATCAGTACCCGTCAGTGCAGTCATATCAGTGCCCGTCATTGAAGAAGAAAACGTACTTATTTACAAAAAATGTTAACAGAAACAAAGAAAAACTTGTTTTTTTTCAAAATTTTTGGTCTTTTTTTATTTGTTGCGCAAAAAATAAAAAACACAGAGGTGATCAAATGCCACCAAAAAAAGCTCTATTTGTGGGAACGAAATGATAAAAAATTTGTTTGGGTACAGTGTGACATGACCGCGCAATTGTCATTCAAATTGCGACAGCGCTGAAAGCTGAAAATTGGCCTGGGCGGGAAGGTGTCTAAGTGCCTGGTATTGAAGTGGTTAAAGTCCTTATATCCAATAACGGGGCATGGCAATTCAGATGATCGTAAATGGCTAAAAAACTTCATAGGAAGAAAAGAAACCACACTGGTGCAATCACAAGTAAGTGTCCAACCAGCTAATAAAAAAACATGCTTACCAGATAATAAGCAAATTTGGGCAATTGGCTTTAACCCAGCCCAGGCCTTTGCTTCCCACGATTAGAATTCCACGTATAGGTTGATCAACCTATACATGGAATTCTAATCGTGGGAAGCAAAGGCCTGGGCTGGGTTAAAGCCAATTGCCCAAATTTGCTTGTTATCTGGTAAGCATGTTTTTCTATTAGATGGTTGGACACTTACCTGTGATTGCACCAGTGTGGTTTCTTTTCTTCCTTTGAAGTCTCTTAGCCATTGCCATGCCCCGATATTGGATATAAGGACTTTAATTAGCGCATTTTCCTTCTAAATAAATATTACTGCCAGCCCCTCTGTTCTATTAATCCATCCTACATTGTGTAAATGTTTGTATAAAACAATGTCTAGAAATACCTTATCTCAGATCTTTTATGGCCAGTCACGTGACCTCCGGCCGCTCTTCTCTCGATCTAAGGGCTACAGCAGGAGGGGCCGAGATCCCCCTCTGATGTCAGCTGAAGAGGTCACGTGACCCTTGTGCTGGCTGCTCAGCCCCTCCCACTGTAGCCCTTAGGTGGGGTAGGAGAGTGGCTGGAGGTCACGTGACTGGCCATAAAGGATCAGGTATTTACAGGCATTGTTTAATACAAACATTTACACAGTGTAGGATAGCTTGATAGAACAGAGAGGCTGGCAGTAATATTTCTTTACCTTTACTGCCTGCTACTACTAGACAGCGTAGATGGCTCACACACACAGGAGCTGACAGGCAGGGAGGGAGAGGGAAGAGAGGAGAGCAGCGGGATGATGGAAGCACGTAACCTGACCATGGTATCATGGTCAGCAGTCATGATTACTGTGATCAGCACACTAAGGGGGACACAGGAACAGGCAGGATCAACTAGGTTTTTTTTACGTTTTAGAGAGGGACAGATTAGACAGCACTGTGATGTTTAATCTGCTATAAGGAAACAGGATCTCTTTTTTTTTTTTTTTTTTTTTTTTAGGGTTACAACCTCTTTAAGGGGATCTATAGGGGGGTATTGGGAGGGAGGCCTGCACAGGAAGAAATGTTACTGGGAGCAGGGGGTTTATGGTTACACTTAGTACACTTGCCTATGTCTTACACACTTCTGACCCCTGCACTCTGTGCATTATGTACTCCTGACCCCTACCATATGTTACCTATTCCTGACACCTGTACTTTGAGCGTTATGCACTCTGAGCACTGCACAGCAGTTAAAGCACCAGATGCAGAACACTGTGAAATGCCTAATTTGAGGTTTTTACACCTGGCAGAACACTAAAGTATCACTTTTATTCACCATGCATACATATTTGTAAAACATAAATGTGTTATCTTAAAAAATAGGCAATTATTCAGAAAACAGTTTGTGAAGGTGAGCTTCTTGACTCTACATAGGCATAACACTGTTCATAAGTGGTTATATGTAGATGAAGTTCTTGCACAGGTCTTCCTGTCGGTTCATACACTGTGCCTCCACCGAGCAGAGATACAATGCAGAGTCAGATACACTGGACTGCTGGATGTGCAGTAAACAGCTACCCTTGTTCTCGAAATCAACAGTGAATCTTTCATTTGTTTTTTTCTGTTCTGAACCAACGTACATGATGAGAATTGGGCCACCTCCTGGGTTCAGTCTGTACCAACTTAACCCATAAAATCCAGACATTGTATATCTACAATATAGAGTCACAGGTTCCCCTTCTGTAACGGTGATAGTGGTGTTCTGTAGAGGATCCTGGCAATGCACAGCTGCAAAACAAGAAATTAAGACTTATATTTTCAGTTCCACACACTGCATCATCGCTGTCTACTCAATTCATATTTCATTTGCTTCTGATTTTAAATACAGCTTGCATAAATAATAAAATATCTAAAAAATTGAATGTATATGATGAACACTGTATCAGGAACTAATCAAAGTCTCTTTAACCTGACACTGCTCTTAACATTCAAAGACAGATTTATGGGTCATTAATAAAAAATAAAACATTTAGGAAGGAGACATGATTAACAATGTGACTGGCCCTGTGAAAACTGAACTTACAGGAAATCCAGAACATTTTCAGTAAAACCAAAGTCCACAGAGGGTACATTATTGTGTCTCTTCTGCGTGTAAGATGAATGTGATGTGTGCTGTACAAGATGAGAAAGGTAGTCATTCACCGCAGGATGCAGGATGATGTCACCTGACCTACATTGTCACCAGATCACAAGACAGCAAACTTTATATTGTAAGGTACACGTTTTCTAGATAATGATTACACTGTACTCTGTTAGACTAGAAAAAAAATAGGAAGTTACTGTATGCTGCTTATCAATGAGGAAGTCAAGTGTGACGAAACATGTCGGGGCGTGGCTGTACGGCATCCATCACTAACAGACAGTAAGGGACGGGACGGGGCGGTGCATCTCCGGATACCGGCGAGAGCCTTTGAGGACGTTAGAGGAGCTGCGTCTCGGGCTTGCAGGATAGCAGGAGATCCACACCTACAGAGCGTCATTGAGAGGGGTGAGAACCTATCCAACCCGTTTCTTTGGGGTCCGCCGTGACCCTCTTTTCACAGTGGTGCTGGGCGTTTCACAGAGGAGGATTGAGTTGGAAGTTGCTTTGCAGTGTCATTTGGCTTGATTCAAGAGTTTCTTTGTGAGTTTAATGTTTGAAGATTTTAAGTTTAATAAATTTTATATGCTTTACGGTATCACACTATGTTGAGTCTTTCTATGCATTGAGGTGAAACTGGAATTATAAGGAGTTCGGAAGCTCACACCCTCAGCTGACCTGCTATATACCCATGCCTTTCTGCCAAAACACGAGAGTGTGAGGCATTTTGAGTCGGTGAGTGTTGAATTCAAGGGGAGTGGAGGCACTGACACTAAGTGAATTGGTGGACGTTTTCCAGATATATCACCTTTCCTGCACGGTGGCCTGTCTATGGACTTTATATGGACTATACTACCTGATCTCACCTTTTGATTTATTTGCAATTGATATTGCTGTGTGTATCATACACTTTCACACACACTGTTAGAATTTTCAGTATTTTCACTGGTTTATTGTACACTGAAACAGTGTTTCATTTAGATCACCACATGCAGTTTTATATTTTTTCATTTTAAATTTATTTTATTTATTCTTGGTATAGATAGATGCACTAGAATCCTTTTTTGGATGTTCTATCACTGTCATTAAGCGCCGCTTATATTGATTCACAGGGGTCGCTTTTTGGGCTCTTGGAATCAATAGGAAGTTTTTTTGCACTGATCATTTAATAAGTGGCAGCTTCGGATTCACTCTATTAGTTTGTTTACACAGGTGTTTCACACACAGTGCCACTTCACACCCTTTACAGGGGGTCACACCCCTCTATTTGGCATCGAGCGCAGTGGTGAGAACTCAAGAAGGGCGCGCTGGTTTGAGTTTTCAATTTTGACATATCAATGAGAAATGTTCTAGTATCCTCAACAACTCACAACCTCACTTCTTCAAAGTCTGGGAACCTTGTCTTGTAAATGCGATTCCAAACTTGAATCCACCCAGGTTGCATATAATCATTTTGTTTTGTCTCTTGTTCTGAGTCCTTGGGAGCCATGCGATCCGTTTCTTCCTCTGTTTTTCTTTCCCAATATTCATTTATATATCTAACCCTCTCCTGGGATCAATTTTTTATTTGATATTGCATTTAATTTATATTTTCTTATTTGAAGCTTTAGCAGAAACAAAGCTTGTAAAACGCTCAAAAAGCATCTCTCCACCCCTAATTTCCTCTTCCTCTTCTTCCCCTAGTGCTTTCTATTGGCTAAACAAAAAAGGCCTGAAGCCATAAAATGCTTGTAATACACTTCTAAAACACTTTAAAAAATCTTGTAAGAAGCTGCAAAAAAGCTTTAAAAAACACCCAAAAAAGCCAGTAAAATGATACGCTCCGGTGTGAATGGAGCCTAATCAAAGAAAGGATGTCCAGCAAAACAGTCCAGTACCAAGACATAACCATGGACAATCCTGTAGACTAATTTTGCAGAGGCGAACACAATGGTTAACCTTGAAATGAGAGGTGACAAACATTGCAGGATCAAATAAATATATGAACCGTTCAACGCATTGAACAAAACTGAGTGATGTTGCTAATAGTTGGAAATGAAGAAAAAGGGTGGACATCAGGCCGGAGACCACTGGGGAGGTTAATAGATTCTCATATCTGGGGCCAGTTGTCACCCACAAAAAAAACAATTAGGGGTTGGGGAAGGACAGAGAGGGATGAAGTATATGGAGTTGAGAGCAGGTGTGTGAGGGCGGGACCAAGGGAAAAACACGGGAGGGAGGAAACCGGAAAGAAAGGCTAACAGGTTAGGAGGGTCGTAAGGGGCACATGGTCACCCCTCTCCCAGGTAATATTACATTTTTTTTAAATATAAATGCTTCCTTTCCCCCAAGGCAATACCAGCCTGGTGCACCAGGTTTGCAGACTGGTATTATCTTGGTAAGAGGGCAGCAAGTGTGCAGTCCCTGCCACGTTATTAACAGCTCTAATGCGCTTCATGCTTTTCAGGCTATGAAAATACTTTGAAATTTCACTGACTTCACATCAACATCTGGTATTAGTCTACTACCAAAAAAAATTGCAGACAACAATGTCACTTAAAACCATTGTAGTGTCCATCCTTTTTCATTTGATGCCTGTTTTGGATTATGAGTTAGAAAAGACACGACGGTGTGCAATTTTGAAAGTTGCCAGACCCTTAAAAGTTAATATAATTTAAATAAAGATCTTATGTATTGTGTTCTTGTTTTTTTAAGGGCTACAGTATCTCACAAAAGTGAGTACACCTCTCTCTTTTTTGTAAATATTTTATTATATCTTTTCATGTGACAACACTGAAGAAATGACACTTTGCTACAATGTAAAGTAGTGAGTGTACAGCTTGTATAACAGTGTAAATTTGCTGTCCCCTCAAAATAACTCAACACACAGCCATTGGACATCTCCTAGCATTGACGTCCCGGCATTAGACCGGTGTTATGTTCATCATAGGACCTGGGCCAAGGGGCTGCAGGTGGGCACTGATTAGAATGCAGATGGGCACTGATTAGACTGCAGATGGGCACTGATTAGACTGCAGATGGGCACTGATTAGGCTGCAGATGGGCACTGATTAGACTGCATATGGGCACAGATCAGGCTGCAGATGGGCACTAATCAAGCTGCATTGATGCTCACTGACCATTATTTTGCTTCAAAGTGGTTTATTTTTTTTTTAAAGTTTTTTTCCCTGAAACTTCCCTCTTAAATTGGGGTGCGTGTTATACGCCGCCACGTGTTATACGCTGTTAAATGCATTAATTATGCTCTATTTTGGCCAGTTTGTGGAGCTTACATTGCAGATGTGAGTTTAAAGAGTTTAAGGGTCCATTTACACCACTTGCATTGGGCAGCTATTCCAGCCCAGTCCCACCTCAAGACAAGGCAAAATGCCTACTCTTCTGTGTGTCCAGTTCACACCACTGCATTGTACAAATACCATATGACATAAAAAATTGCAATACCCACCATTTTCTTCTCTAGGGCCTTCCCTTGGTAGGGAAGTAGTTAAATTAGCCCTTACTGGTGCTGCCCTTGCTATAGCACCTCATTATACCATTTGTCAGTAAAAGTCCTGTAGTTTTCTTCGCTTGTCAGTAGGCCTGATGTCACCATGGTGTCTGACTGGAGCCTATGAAGCTTTCAATGTCTAATTTGTGTGTGTGAGATTTCCTGGCGTGATCACTGACAGCAAAGAGATCCAAAGCAAGAAACTCAACCTTTCCCCTGTCACTAATAGGGTGCTGGAGGCTTCATGGTCACAAACCAGACACCATGGTATTAGAATATCAATAAATGGTGTTGCGTGATAATAAGTGATAATAAACAAATATATAAGTGCCAAGTGACTACTGTAAAGTGCAAAATATTCAGAATAATAAACTTCAAAAAAATAATAATAAAATTATACTTCAACAAAGCACAATGTAAACAATACACAGTCTAAAGTGCAAAATACTGAGAATATGGGTGATAACTTCCAATGTGCAATAAAAGTGCAAATAGTGCAAGGGGATAGCATCTGAAACAGTGCTGACCCAAACAGAACAAAGTGCTGGTGCCAAAATGTAAATCTTCAGATAATTGCAGGTGAATAAAGTGCAGGAAGCTGGTTTCAAACTAACACGCTGTGTTAGTGTGATGGTGTAAATAAACTGTGTTTTTCTTCAGTGTGATCACACCTCAGGGTGAAATGGCTCCTTTCCTTACTGCTGTAAGGTTGCAGCGTAAACTAGCCAATGGTGGTCCGGGGTACTCTAATAGGTCACCCTAAGGATATCCTATAGATGGCAATGTGGTGTCCTGGTAGGTGCTTCCTATTGGGATATGTCTCCTTTATATAGATCGAATGGCAGTGGAAATCCTCCCAAATGTACACATCAAATAATATAGAAAGAAAAAACAGGGGATCCCAATGGTGAAGTATGTAACACTAGATGCTTATTTAAATATCAGCCAAGATGTGGTACTCACATAAAAGCAGGTAAAAACAAATAAAACAAAAACGAGCAGTGAGCTCTTGGCCTGCCTTCACTTCCGGTACCCATGTATTCCGACGCATATTGTCACGATAACGTGACTTCACATGATCGTAACGATACGCGGCGGAATACACGGGCACCGGAAGTGACGTCAGGTCGCGAGCTTGCTGCTTGTTTTTGTTTTATTCATTTTTACCTGCTTGTATGTGAATACCACATCTTGAGTGTTATTTAAATAAGCATCTAGTTTTACATACTATTTGCATTTTTATTGCACATTGGAAGTTATCACCCATATTCTCAGTATTTTGCACTTTAGACTGTATATTGTTTACATTGTGCTTTGTTGAAGTATATTTTTATTATTATTTTTTGGAGTTTATTATTCTGAATATTTTGCACTTTACAGTAGTCACTTAGCACTTATATATTTGTTTATTATCACTTAGAGCGCAGCACCATCTATTGATTTTATAATATAAATTTTATTTGGCTAGCGTTTGACCAATCCGGTGTTTGCTGCAACTAAGAACACGTTTTTTTCTCAGGTTAGGTAGCAAGGCAATATTTATTATATTTATCAGACACCATGGTAGGTTAGGAGTTAGGAGGGAGGTAGGGAGCAGTGTCAGATGTCTGGAAGTGTTAGAGGTTAAAGAAGCCTACATAACTGACAAAAGGCATAATGAACCACAATGCAAGTACAGAATCATTTTATGTAGCCTGAATAGTGTTTCTTGATGACAGTGCCTCTATGCTGAGCTCCAGCATCATCGAGAACTGTGCTGCTACAGTGATTCCATTTATTGTGTTCTGCTCAGACCACACAGCAGCAAAGGATAAGGAGGTTTGGAGATGCACAGAAACCCTTCAGTCACATCAGGTCTCTGAAATTACAGTAGGTTGAATTCTGACATAGATTATTAGCCTTTCAGCCTTTGGACAGTGTCCCCAAAAACAACATGCTGACACAGATGAGCAGCTTTTTTTAGGGGGTGTTATTGACTGAATACTGTTGTTTTGCCTGGAGTTCTCCCTTCAGTTTCTAAGAGTTAATTATTTGTGAAAAAATCTTTGCCAGTATCCCATGGCCCCTAGCCACCATTGTTGTAGAAGGAAATCAGGTGAAGTTCTTGCACAGGTCTTCCTATCATTGTGTCACACTGTGCATCATATACAGCACAGAGATACAGTGCAGAGTCAGATACACCGGGGTTCTCCATATGCAGAAAACAGCTGTCACCATGAAAGTAAAGTGTGAATCTTCCTTCTGTTTTTTTCTCTTTCACAGGGGCATTGATGATATGAAGTGGTCTGAATCCTGGATTCACCTTGTACCATCTTAACCCTTGAAAAACACCACTCACTTTAAAAGAACAATATAGAGCCACATTTTCTCCTTCTGTGACAGTGATGGTGTCATTCTGGTATTCTACAGAATCCTGGCAATTCACCACTGCAAAACAAAGATATTCTTATAAACTTATAAGATATTTCATATGAACTTACATCTACAAATATATATTTATGGGGAACTATTATGTGCATTAAAAAATATAAAAACTTTCAAAGGTCCTCTCAAGAAAGGATTGTAAACTATGCTTATTGTACTGAAAGCTTCTGAAAAAATGAACACATTTACAGTAAAACAATAAAGTAAATTGACATGTCAGCATTGCATAAGAAATTATTCTGTGCAATATAGGAACATAAGGACATTTTCAAGGACAAACATTTCCATGTCTCATGTAACATCGGATGGCAGTTTTTTTTATATGATACGATCAGAAAGTATGTTTAAAAAAATTAAATATGAGCTATGATAACATGATAAATAAACTTACAGCTTATCCAGAGAGTCCCCAGTAGCAGGAAACTCCATAGTGAATACATTGTCGTGTCTTCGTAAATGTAAGCCCTCAGTAGATGAATGTGTGAGATGTGTGCTTATTATACCCACCAGATATAGAGTGTCACCTGACCTCACCACATCACATGACCACAATCTAACTATATAAAGCTGGAGCTTGTCTCTCAAGTACTGATATTTGTTTTGATCTAATTTGCTAAGAAAGGAGAATATTCACTCATCGTTAGTCACTATAACGGAACCCCTTGAGTGCTTCTGTCAGCAGCATACAGCCTCCTCTGAACATTAGATCGGGAGCGTACCAATGGGGGGGTATCGGTCCGCCCTGGGTGCCACACATTAGGGGGTGTCAGTGGGCAAGTGGCGTCGCTATTGAGGGTGCGCTCGGCACCCAGGTCGGGTAACACCGTCTAACACCATCCCAAGGGCATCCTTGCAGTGTTTTTAAACTTTTTCAAAATGTTCCTTTATTGAGATACATATTCCAAGCATGACACAACATTTGTCCAAAATGGACCAGGTCAAAAAATATATAGTACAGGTGAGTGTTGTACTAAGGATAAACAGTACAATAATTATTCAACAGTATACAATCATAGTGTGAGGTTTCCTCTATGCTCGAGGGTCACAGGAGCCGGGACAAGCATTACATCCCTATGTATGAGGATCCTTTAGTCAAATAATCTACTCCTACCTATACTGTCCATGACTGCCATATTTTATTGAACTTGGGACAATTCCTTTTTAGGTACATTAACTTATAGAGTGGAAGCACAGCATTTATTGATTTCTCCCAGAATTCCACCATGGGGGGAGAGGGAGCATTCCATCGCAATACTATTTCCCTTTTGGCATAGAAGAAAAGGTATGTTAGAAGGAGCTTGGTGTATCGTGGCCTCTGATCATCGTCCTGAATTCCCAGAAGCGCTAGCTCTGGGGACACAGGAAGATTTAGTTGGAGGCAACCATTGACAGAGTCTACCACCTCAGCCCAAAATCTGGCAATCCTGGGACAACTCCAAAACATATGAAGGTATGAGCCTACGCCATTATTGCACCAAGGACATTCCTGCAATCTTTGTGGGTAAACCTTGTTAAGCCTCTGGGGGGGTATAATAGACCCTGTGAAGGAACTTGACCTGTATCAGCCTTTCCCTTGTTGAAATTAGTAAAGAATTGCTCTCAGCTAAGCAGTCATCCCAATCATCTCTGTCCAGGTCTGGTATGTCCATTTTCCACTTATATCCTTGCAGTGTTAATTTTGTCGACTAAAACGACTAAAACATTTTAGTCGACTAAATGAATATTATTTTAGTCGACTAAAATACGACTAAAACTAAAACAACTGAAATTACTAAAATAAGACTAAAACTAAAATGGCATTTTAGTCAAAAGGCTAAAATGGGACTAAAACTAAGATGCTATTTTAGTCAAAACACTAATAGGGCGTACACAAGGTCGGACTTTGTTCGGACATTCCGACAACAAAATCCTAGGATTTTTTCCGACGGATGTTGGCTCAAACTTGTTTTGTCTACACACGGTCGCACAAAGTTGTCGGAAAATCCGATCGTTCTAAACGCGGTGACGTAAAACACGTACGTCGGGACTATAAACGGGGCAGTGGCCAATAGCTTTCATCTCTTTATTTATTCTGAGCATGCGTGGCACTTTGTCCGTCGGATTTGTGTACACACGATCGGAATTTCCGACAACGGATTTTGTTGTCGGAAAATTTTATCTCCTGCTCTCCAACTTTGTGTGTCGGAAAATCCGATGGAAAATGTCCGATGGAGCCCACACACGGTCGGAATTTCCGACAACACGCTCCGATCGGACATTTTCCATCGGAAAATACGACCGTGTGTACGGGGCATTAGACTAAAACTAAATTGAAATATGACATCAAAATTAACACTGGTCTGTAGTGCATGTTCATACCTCAATGTAATAATAAATAACATATTAGATTTTTCACTCCAGCAGTATATAATGAGTTTGCAAATTGTAGAGAATTGTTAACTAATGCATCACAATTGAATTACACCCATTCGATTTTAGATGACTAAAATGAGTTTTAGTCGACTAAAATGTACTGGAGATTTAGTCGACTAAATACGACTAAAACTAAAACAATTGCAGAAGACTAAAATGGGACTAAATCTAAAATGCCATTTTAGTCCTAAGACTAAAACTAGATTGAAATTTGCTGCCAAAATTAACACTGCATCCCTGCTGGCTCTGGCTGCTCCCTTTCCCTTTGGTTGTTTTTTTGAACAACCCCAGTGCCACGGCCACAAGAGCCTGGTCCGGTCACTGTTTTGCCTCCTGCTAGCTCCACCCACCACTGCTGCGCAGCCACGCCAGGCCTGTGTGTCATCACTCTTTGATGAGGCGGCTGCTTCCACACAGTCCTACGAAGTCCGGACCTCCCTAGCAGAGGGTGAGAGCCCGAGGTGGTGAGCAGGTAATAGGGGACGGGGGTGTGTGTTGTAAGAAGAGGCTGGAGGAGTGTGTCTGCCCTGCCAACCTGTGCTGGTCTGATGGGGGGGGGCGATTGCTGTGTCCCCCACCACCCTGCCAGGTGTATAGTGTAGCTGACCTGATGGGGCGGGGGGGTGCAGAATCCAGACATGTGCTATTTACAGTGTGCAGAATCCAGACATGAGCTATATACAGGGTGCAGAATCCACACATGAGCTATATACAATGTGCAGAATCCAGACATGAGCAATTTACAGTGTGCAGAATCCAGACAGGAGCTATATACAGGGTGCAGAATCCAGACATGTGCTATTTACAGTGTGCAGAATCCAGACGTGCTATTTACAGTGTGCAGAATCCAGACATGTGCTATTTACAGTGTGCAATGTGATGATTTCCTGCTCGTCAGTCCTGCTTACTTAAGCCGTCCAGCCCAGATGGTCTCTGCCTTTGCCTGGTCAACATCACAGAGACTATCTCCTGCGTTCCTGTTAAAGTCTTGCTTGGCTGACGTTCCTTCTGGCTCCAGATCCTGCTTGCTGTTCCACTATGCTGATCCCTGGCTTCTTCACTTTCTGGCTTGTCTGACTATCTGTTCCGGTTACTGAACTTTGGCTATGTTTTGACTATGTTTGTTCTATTTATTTTTATTATTAAACAAGTGTGATTTAACTGTACTTCTGTCTCGGTCTGATTCATGGTTTCTGAAGTAGGCGAAGGCCATGAATTCAGAAGATGCAGTCCATCCACTTGTTGGTAATATTTTTTCCAGATTGGATGAGCAGGATCACCACATGGATCAGTTTGCCATGGCGTTACAAACGCTCCTGAGTCGTACAATTAACCTGGAATCTCCCACTGTGGCTACTCCAGTACAACCTGTGCTGCAGGTCATCCCTGCTGCTGCTCCAGTCTACGTACAGGCACCTGCCTCAAGTATTACCTCTATAAGAGGTATGTCTGGTTCCTCTCCGCGTCCCCAGTGATTTGGGGGTGATCCAGTCCAATGCAGAGGGTTTCCCAACCAGGTTGAGATATACGTTGAGATGCTGACCCAGGTGTTTCTCAAGAACAGAAGGAAAGTAGGGTTTGTGATATCTTTGCTTTCTGAGAGAGCCTTGGCCTGGGCAAACCCTTTATGGGAGATGCAAAAACTGTCCAGAGTTACCCAGAATTTGTGGCTTCCTTCAAAAGGGTAATTGACGTTTCCGCGCGCTCCGCTTCTGCTGCCAAGTGCCTCATGTCCATCAAACAGAGTACGAGAACTATTGCCGATTACGCCATTGAATTCCGAACTCTGGCAGCAGAGGTTGCTTGGAACAATGAGGCCCTCGTGGCTGCTTTTTCTCATGGTCTCTCGGATACCATCAAGGATGAGATAGCAGCCCGAGATATACCCATATACCCACTGAGCTGGAGAAGTTGATCACGTTTGCCATCCTCATTGACTCCAGAAAGACTCTCTTTTAAGGAGCGCTTTTGGAAGCTTCCTGTACATTTGTCTCTGCGCTTTGCAGTCCCACCCTTGCCTCCCTCACCTCCCATGCCTCCTGGTACCGAGTCGGTCAGTGAAGGTGAACCCATGCACTTGGGCTTCACACGTCTCTCTGCAGATGAGAGAGCCCTTAGGAGGAGGGAGAGATTGTGCCTTTATTGTGGCCAGGCAGGTCACTTTTTGAATTCTTGTCCTACCTGTCCAGGGAACGCCCGAACCTTGAGGTCCTGTCACGGATAGACCTTAGGTGGCATTGTGTCATCCCCAGTTATCCAGAAGGATAAGCCCCTGGTTCCAGTTACCCTTTTTTGGGCTGAGTCGTCCATCGAGATACAGGCTCCAATCGACTCTGGGGCTGCAGGCCTGTTCATTAATGCTGCCTTTGTATCGAAGCACTCAATTCTGCTGCAGCTGCATGTCACTCCACTTGCCATTGAGGCTTTTGACCTCTACAGCCTGCCGTAGGGGCTCTTCACCATGAGATAGTCCAATTCCAAGTTATTTCCTCACCTAAATTTCCGCTGGTTATTGATTATCCTTGGTTACAGAGGCACAACCCCTCTTTCGATTGGATTCGTGCTAAGGTTCTCTCCTGGTTGCCAGAATGCAGTAAGACATGCTTTTAGAAGATGGATAATGTCCTGTGCACCTCTATACCCTCCTCCCTGTCGGAGGAGTACCCCGATTTTAGCGATGTCTTTGACAAACGTCAAGCCGGTTGTTTGCCTCCACACCAGTCATATGATTGTGCAATTGACCTTCAACCTGGTGCCATACCCCCTCGTGGCCAGGTTTACCCTTGGTCGGTCTTGGAGGATAGGGCCATGGAGGAGTATGTTGCAGACGCACTTTCTCAAGGTTTCATCCGCAAATCCTCGTCTCCTGCCGGTGCTGGTTTCTTCTTTGTGAAGAAGAAGAGTGGTGAACTGAGACCTTGTATTGATTATAGGTGTCTCAATCGTCTCGTGATTAAGAATGCTTATCCAATTTCATTGATTACTGAGTTATTTGATCATCTCAAGGGAGCAACGGTTTTCACAAAGCTTGATTTGAGAGGGCCATACAATCTTGTGAGGATTAAGGAGGGCGACGAATGGAAAACTGCGTTTAATACCAGAACAGGCCATTATGAGTACCTCATAATGCCATTTGGCCTTTGCAATGCTCCTGCAGGTTTTCAGGAATTAAAGATGTCCTCCAAGATTTGTTGCAGCTATGTGTGGTGGTTTATCTCGACGATATCCTCATATTTTCCAAGTCCCTAGAGAGCCACCACACAGATGTCTGCCGTGTGCTTCGGAAGCTGAGAGAAACAAATCTGTATTGTAAGTTGGAGAAGTGCGAGTTCCAACGTGAACAGGTTAAATTCCTGGGTTATGTAATTTCCACTGCTGGTTTTTCAATGGACCCCGAGAAACTTTCAGCAGTCCTACTGTGGCCCTGACCTGTGGGTATACGTCATCTGCAACGTTTTCTTGGCTTCGCCAATTATTATCGGAAGTTTATTCATAACTTCTCGCCCCTGGTCAAACCCCTGACAGATATGACCAGAAAGGACGGTAACCCACAAAATTGGTCACTGGACTTTGTTAAGGCGTTTGAGAGTCTGATGGCTGCCTTTGTTTCTGCTCCTGTGTTGGCACATCCTGATCCTACATTACCCTTTATCCTTGAGGTTGATGCTTCAGAGACTGGAGTTGGCACCCTTCTGTCTCAACGTCCTACCTCTGAGAGTGCTAAGCAACCGTGTGGCTACTTTTCCAAGAAATTGTCACCTGCAGAGTGCAATTACGAGATTGGGGACAGAGAGTTATTAGCAATCATTTTAGCCCTTAAGGAATGGAGGCATCTCCTTGAAGGTACCACTGTGCCGGTTCTCATTCTTACTGACCATAAGAATTTCACATTCTTGTCTGAGGCTAAGCACCTCTCTCCCAGAAGGGCGCGATTGGCTCTTTTCTTGTCAAGTTTCAATTACATTGTCTTATTCTTACCTGGTACTAAGAATGTAAGGGCTGACGCTTTGTCGCAACAATTTCCCTCCACTTCCAAGATTGAGTCGGTTCCGGTTCCTGTGAGTCCTCCTGATCGTATTTTGGCGAAGGTTCGCACCAGTCTCACTCCCCCTTTGGGTGACAAAATTCTTGCCGCTCAGGTCCATGCTCCTCCTGAGAAACCTTGTGACCTCTGCTTTGTCCCTGAGACTCTCCATACTGCCGTACTTCAGACTTACCATTCTCCCAAGGCTGCTGGCTACCCTGGGAAGAATCAACGCTTTTGGGCCATTTCTCAACAATTCTGGTTGGATAGTCTACATGCCGATATAGCTGCCTTCGTAGCCGCTTGTTCCGTGTGCGCTCAGAGTAAGACTCCACGATGCCTTCCAGTAGGTCTCCTACAACCCATACCCAATGGAGAGAGGCCTTGGACCCATCTGTCTATGGATTTTATTGTGGAGTTACCCAACTCCCAGGGAAACACAGTTATCCTTATGGTAGTTGACCAGTTCTCGAAAATGTCTCATTGTATTCCACTTAAGAAGTTGCCCACATCTAAGGAACTGGCTTCCATTTTTGCTTGAGAGTTCTTTCGCTTACATGGGCTACCCAAGATGATTGTCTCGGACAGGGGTAGTCAGTTTGTGTCCCGGTTCTGGTGAGCTTTTTGTGCACAGTTGGGAATTCGGCTTGCTTTCTCCTCTGCGTATCACCTGCAGTCTAATGGGGCAGCAGAACGAGCCAACCAGTCCTTGGAGCAGTTCCTACGTTGCTATATTTGTGACCATCATAACAATTGGTCAGACCTCTTACCTTGGGCGGAGTTTGCTCACAATAGTACCTATGAATTCAGCTTCCCGATTGTCCCTGTTTATGGCGAACTATGGTTTCCAACCTTCCATGTTGCCTGACTCATTTGTTCCACAGAGCATTCCTGCGTTAGAGGAACATCTCCGTGGTCTTCGTTCCACTTGGGCACAAGTCCAGGAGGCTTTGCGACATGCCAATGATAGGTACAGTCTCCATGCTAACCGCAGACGCCTGCCTGAAACCTTTCTACCAGGTTGGAGACAGGGTCTGGCTGTCATCTCGCAACCTCTGACTCCGTGTTCCCTCTCTGAAGTTGGCACCTCGGTTTATTGGGCCTTTCTGTATTCTCCGCAGGATTACCTCCGCAGGATTAACTCCGCAGGATTAACAGGCTTACGCTTTAGACCTTCCTTCTAATATGCGTATCTCAAATGTATTCCATGTCTCCTTATTAAAACCTTTGGTCTGCAACTGCTTTACCACCTCGGTGCCACGTCCTCACCCAGTACAGGTTGAGAACCATGAGGAGTATGAACCACAGTCCATTGTTGACTCCCGTAGGTTCAGTGGGCGTATACAGTACCTGGTGCATTGGAAAGGGTACGGTCCAGAGGAACGCTCTTGGGTCTCATCCTCGGATGTACAAGCCCCTGTCCTTTTCTGTGATTTCCATAGACGTTTCCCCTCAAGCCTGGTGGTCCTCCGAGAGGGAAGGGTCGTTGAGGAGGGGGTGCTGTCAGGGCTGGGCTCAGCCCTTCCTTCTCTGAGCTGGCCACTCAGCTGTCGGTTAATTGCCAGCTCCTATATCTCCACAGTGACTCACCTGTTAATGATTTCCTGCTTGTCAGTCCTGCTTACTTAAGCCATCCAGCCCAGATGATCTCTGCCTTTGCCTGGTCATCATCACAGAGACTATCTCCTGTGTTCCTGTTAAAGACTTGCTTGGCTGACATTCCTTCTGGCTCCAGATCCTGCTTGCTGTTCCACTACTTGATGCCTGGCTTCCTGACTTTCTGGCTTGTCTGACTATCCGTTCTGGTTACCGAACTTTGGCTATGTTTTGACTACGTTTGTTCTATTTACTTTTATTATTAAACAAGTGTGATTTAACTGTACTTCTGGCTCGATCTGATTCATGGTTTCTGACAGACATGTGCTATTTACAGTGTGCAGAATCTAGAAATGAGCTATTTACAGTGTGCAGAATCCAGACATGTGCTATTTACAGTGTGCAGAATCCAGACATGAGTTATATACAGGGTGCAGAATCCAGACATGAGCTATTTACAGTGTGCAGAATTCAGACATGTGCTATTTAAATGTGCAGAATCCAGACGTGCTACTTACAGTGTGCAGAATCAGACATGTGCTATTTACAGTTTGCAGAATCCAGACATTAGCTATATACAGGGTGCAGAATCCAGACATGAGCTATTTACAGTGTGCAGAATCCAGGCACGTGCTGTATACAGGGTGCAGTATCCAGGCGCGTGCTATGTACAGGGTGCAGAATCCAGGCACATGCTGTATACATGGTGCAGAATCCAGGCACGTGCTGTATACAGGGTGCAGAATCCAAGCACGTGCTGTATATTGCTGTGTGTCCACCACCCACCTGTAGTAACTGAGCTGTGAGCTTACCTGATAAAGGTGGTGGGGAGTGATGTTGCTGTGTTCACCACCCAGGTATCGTAGAATAAGTTTAAGTAAGTAAGTTAATAACTTATTTTCCAATGTTTTTTTTTTTTTTTAAGTTGACATAAAGTTTACAAATTTGTGCAATAAATATTCTTGAAGACATGAAGAAAATTTGTGGGTGTTTTTCCATTTTAAAGTTGGGGGAGGGGTGCCAGATATAGGATCCGCCCCGGGTGCCAAACACTCCAAGTACGCCCCTGCATCAGATATCAGATATTACAGCCCATATATTGTAACTAAGAACCAGGTGAGACCAGCTCAGTTACACAGCTTGAACATTGAATGATTTATTGGACAAGAGTACAGCTTTTTATACATTTGAGAAGTATGTCAGTCCCCACATACACAATAACCCAAATATTTACCCAAAACATCACACAATGGTTTAGCTAACAAATTAACCACCCGGATGACTCAGATGTCACATTGCAGACCAGCCTTGCCGACTTCAAGCTAACTGCAGACAATACACATTATCATAAGCGTAAACACAGCAAACCTTCAAACAATAGCAGAAGACAATTAACCACTTAAGCACCGAGCCTCTTTCTGAGATTTGTTGTTTACAAGTTAAAAACTTTTTTTTTTTTGATAAAAAATTACTTAGAACCCCCAAACATTATATATTTTTCTTTCTAACACCCTAGAGAATAAAATGGCGGTCATTACAATACTTTCTGTCACAACGTATTTGCGCAGCGGTCTTACAAGCGCACTTTTTTTGGAAAAAATACACTTTTTTGAATTAAAAAATAAGACAACAGTAAAATTAGCCCAATTTTTTTTTCTCCATAGGTGACATTTAAAAAATTTTACAGGTTGTATGTTTTAAGTTACAGAGGAGGTCTAGGGTTAGAAGTATTGCTCTCGTTCTACTGATTGCGGCATGCGTTTGCTTCTGCGCGCGAGCTCGGCGGGACGGGGCACGTTTGAAAAAATAATTTTTCTTATTTATTTTACCTTTTATTTTTTATTTTTACACTGTTCTTTAAAAAAAAAATTGTGTCACTTTTATTCCTATTACAAGGAATGTAATCATCCCTTGTAATAGAAAAAAAGCATGACAGGACCACTTAAATATGAGATCTGGGGTCAAAAAGAACCTTAGATCTCATATTTACACTAAAATGCAATAAAAAAAAAAAATTGTCATTTGAAAAAAAAAAAAAACATCCCTTTAAGAGCTATGGGCAGAAGTGACCTTTTGACATCACTTCCACCCTGCAATGATATGGAGAGGGGTGGGGGCCATTCTCCCCTCACTCATCTCCATATCAAGCCAGAAGAAGGTTCCGATCAACTCCACCGCCACAGACGGCGCCAGTAAGCGGTGGAGGACACTGGAGAGTGGCGGGAGGACCCCCTCCCGTCGCCGATAAAAGTAAACTTGCGGCGAATCCACTGCAGAGACCACTTTTATCTGAAAGTGGACCACCCGCTGAAGAAGAGGATACCGTGGTTATGGCAGCTAGCTGCTGCCGTAACAACAATATTCCTCTTCAAAATACAGACGTAAAACTGCGGCGGGCGGTCCGTAAGTGGTTAACAATACAAACAGTGATCTCCCCATCATTCCCCCAACTGCCCATCATTTTTCTCAATCACCCTGTGCCCATAATGGACACAGGGTGACTTAGACATAGGAGGTGCATGGGGAGCTGAAACAAAGGTTTCCCAACCTCTCCAAGGGAGTCTGGGTTCCATGGGCCCCCCGCCTAAAGTAACTCCCGTCACATTCAAAAGGACTTGTTTTGTAATGTTGAAGAAACATCATTCCACATCAAAGCAGCTTTTACGGTCAAATAGGTGTCAAGTACTTAACTCAGCATTCTTCAGTAATATTAACTATATTTCCAAGGTGTCATGAAATGTGTTAAGACAGATGGTGGTGGTCCAAAAAAACATGACAAGAGTTGTTTTAGGGCTTGTTTACACCTGGTGGCACCGCCCCATGTGACGGCACCGACCGGTGCATGATGTGTAGTGACATTTTCCCAGGCCAATCGGTAACTTACAGTCATTGTACTGAAAAATGCCTACTATTTAGAAATCTAAAATATATGCACTTTGTATTGACCTTACTTCACTGAGGTATGTATTAAAACCCGCACATATTTGAGCTTCTTGTACGGGGGACAAATAGAAAATAATTCAGTGAAAATATTTTGAATAGTAATAGTTACACAATATATGTTATGCATTAAACTAAACACACAAACTAAAATTGTATTAATTTTACATTTTTGTCGAGTTCTGATTATTTGAAATATAGATTCAGGGTATTTCTGAATATATGAAGGGTATTTAGAGAAAATTTTAAACAAAGGCCATAACGGATAAAAAAAAGTTGTGAAAATAATTTGCTATGCAAAAGAAGGTAAAGATTTTTTGTTGAGTGAACCTCAGCATACCAAAGTTTAAAAATAAAGGTATTAATTATTCCTGGACTTGAAAGGGTTGATAAACTTTAAGTCCTCAGAAAATCCTGAAATTTGTCTTCACGGAGCCTCAAAAAACTGTAAACTAACTATAAAGAAAAAGGAACGCACTCACATAGCCACATCCGTCACTTGCCCACCAGGCCAATTCTGACATTTCTCTCCTACATGTAAAAATCATAATTTTAGAAAATTACATAGAATCCCCAAACATTATATATTTTTTTTAGCAGAGACCCTAGAGAATTCAATGGCGATCATTGCAACTTTTTATCTCGCCTGGTATTTGCGCAGCAATTTTTCAAACGTTTTTTTTTTCATGTTTAAAAAAAAAAACAAATCAGTAAAGTTAGCCCAATTTTTTTTGCATAATGTGAAAGATAAAGTTGCGCCGAGTAAATAGATACCTAACATGTCACTCTTCGAAATTGCACATGCTCGTGGAATGGCGCCAAACTTCGGTACTTAAAAATCCCCATAGGCGACGCTTTAAAATTATTTACTGGTTACATGTTGTGAGTTACAGAGGTCTAAGGCTAGAATTATTGCTCTCACTCTAAAATTTGCGGTGACACCTCACATGTGTGGTTTCAACACCTTTTTCATATGAGGACAGGACTTACGTATGCATTCGCTTCTGCACGCGAGCACACGGGGACAGGGGCACTTTAAAAAAAAAAAAAATTTTATTGTTAATTTTAGTTAAAATTTTCTAATTTGACACTTTAAAAAAAAAATGTTTTGATCACTTTTATTCCTATTACAAGGAATGTAAACATCCCTTGTAATAGGAATATGGCATGACAGGACCTCTTTACAGTGAGATATAATCTCACCTCTAGGCTGGGAAGCCTAAGATAAAAAAAAAAAAAGATCACCGCTTCCCAGCCAAGGCAGCGACATTTTTTTGAATGCAGAGGCCGGGCGTGACGTCATAACATCACACCCGGCCTCTGACGATCATAGAGACTCCAGCGACCATCTGGTCCGCCGGAAATCTCTACGGTGGACATCCGGGGCCGGCAGACTCGTTCTCCGACTCACCGATTGCGGAGGTGAGTCGGTAGAAGCACCGGAGGGCGGCGAGAGGGGGGGCGTCCCCTCTCGCCGCCCGTAAGAACAATCCAGCAGCTGACCAGCCACTATGATCATTCTTATGGTGTAGGAAATCGCTGGCTGAAAACGCAGATATCTTAATGATGCCTGTAGCTTCAGGCATCATTCAGATATACCACCATAAAGCCCAGGACGTCCATGGACGCCCAGCAGGCAGCAAGTGGTTAAGGGGATATACAAAAAGGGAAGGAGTACTAAATAGTAAAATGTAAATTAACTGTAACAAATTCCCTTACAAATGCGCAAAAGAAAAACACATTTCAAATGAATAGAAAATAAGTATAGATGTATCTGTAAAACACATTTCAAATGGGCTGTGCTGCCATCTAGTGCTATAATACAATCAGCGGAATGATTTGTTCTAAAATTTGTTCTATTAGATATTGCCTAGCACACTTCTTAAATTACTAGTTCCATTTTCTAGTTTCTTTTTTAATTTGCATAACTGCCTGGTAACAAGTCATTTTTTTTGTTTTTTAAATTCTACAACAAGGGTTTGATTAGTGTAATATTGCAGTTTTTAAAATACATATCCCTAAAAATACACCACAAGAATGGGAATGTGTAGTGCTTTTGCATATTTTTTAAATAAAGTATGCTCAGGAGCCAGGACTACAAATCACATACATGGTCAAGTACGGTAAATGTAAAGTATTGCATATTAATATTTTATATTATCATTTTCAACCAGCAGGTGGAGTGTTAGGCCACCTTTAACATGTAGCACTTTAGCGCTCTACTAAAAAGTCCCTTTTTAGTAGAAGGAATTGAATGGACCCTGCTTCTTCAAGACACCAGCCGCTGTCCCGTTTAGCTTATACCCTGTATGCTGACTCCTGGCACCCAAAGGGGGATTCAGCAGCACCAGTCTCTAGGATCCCTTTTTGGGGGTCTCTACTCACAAACCCGTGTGTGCAGGTCATCTTCCTTTGTGATACCAGACAGGATCCATGGACATCCTCCCTCAGTCAGCTCTCAGGAGAACCCTAGGTTTCAGTATTCACTGTTCAGGGCCTCAGGTCACCCACCTGAGGCCGCATGGCAGCCTGTGCTGGCGAGAGGCGACAGACCCTCTCCCCAACTGGACCTCTCCTGAGGAAAGAGACCCTGAGCCCATGTGCTCCTCAAACAAAAACACCAGCACCCAGCATGCCTAGGGGCACCTCCTCTTCTAATTGGCCAGGGCTGTACGCACGTTCATGCTGCTCATCTGCCTAGTCTCCACCTATAGCCCAGAATCTTCCTACAGTAGGTTGCTAGGCACAGGGACACCCAGACAGCATAAGCAGCACCAGAGCACACTGAGCAGCCTACACTAGCCAATCACAGCCCTCTGTTAAGCAGACAGCAAATACATTTGCCTAGCTGTCCCCCTGTTAAGCAGAGAAATCAAAAACTAAACAAATATACTCATCCTAGCACCTACAGTATCACCCTGCACATTTTTGTAAATATTTTACTATATATTTTCATGTGTCAACACTGAAGAAATGACACTTTGCTACAATGTAAAGTATGAGTGTACAGCTTGTATAACAGTGTAAATTTGCTGTCCCCTCAAAATAACTCAACAAACAGCCATTAATGTCTAAACAGCTGGCAACAAAAGTGAGTACATCTCTAAGTGAAAATGTCCAAATTGGGCCCAATTAGCCATAGTGTTACAAGGTCTCAGGTGTGAACGGTGAGCAGGTGTGTTAAATTTGGTGTTATCGCTCTCACTCTCTCATACTGGTCACAAGTTCAACATGGCACCTCATGGCAAAGAACTCTTTGAGGATCTGTAAAAAAGAAGTGTTGCATCAAGATGTCCTAGTCTATAAAAAGATTGCCAAGACCCTGAAACTGAGCTGAAGCACAGTGGCCAAGACCATACAGCGGTTTAACAGGACAGTTTCCACCCAGAACAGGCCTCGCCATGGTCAACCAAAGAAGTTGAGTGCATGTTCTCAGCGTCATATCTAAAGGTTGTCTTTGGGAAATAGACGTATGAGTGCTGCCAGCATTGCTGCAGAGGTTGAAGGGGTGGGGGGCCAGCCTGTCAGTGCTCAGACCATATGCCGCACAATGCATCAAATTGGTCTGCATGATAGTCGTCCCAGAAGGAAGCCTCTTCTAAAGATGATGCAATAGAAAGCCCGCAGTTTGCTAAAGACAAGCAGACTAAGGACATGGATTACTGGAACCATGTCCTTAGTCTGATGAGACCAAGATAACTTATTTGGTTCAGATGGTGTCAAGGGTGTGTGGGGGCAACCAGGCGAGGAGTACAAAGACAAGTGTGTCTTGCCTACAATCAAGCATGGTGGTGGGAGTGTCATGGTCTGGGGCTGCATGAGTGCTGCCGGCACTGGGGAACTACAGTTCATTGAGGGAACCATGAATGCCAACATGTACTGTGATATACTGAAGCAGAGCATGATCCCCTCCCTTTGGTGACTGGGCCTCAGGGCAGTATTCCAACATGATAACAACCCCAAACACACCTCCAAGATGACCACTGCCTTGCTAAAGAAGCTGAGGGTAAAGGTGATGGACTGGCCAAGCATGTCTCCAGACCTACACCCTATTGAGCATCCGTGGGGCATCCTCAAACAGACGGTGGAGGAGCGCAAGGTCTCTAACATCCACCAGCTCCGTTATGTGGAAGAGGACTTCAGTGGCAACCTGTGAAGCTCTGGTGAACTCCATGCCCAAGAGGGTTAAGGCAGTGATGGAAAATATTGGTGGCCACACAAAATATTGACACTTTGGGCCCAATTTGGACATTTTCACTTTTAGTTGTACTCACTTTTGTTGCCAGTGGTTTCAACATTAATGGCTGGGTGTTGAGTTATTTTGAGGGGACAGCAAATTTACACTGTTATACAAGCTGTACACTCACTACTTTACATTGTAGCAACTTGTCATTTCTTCAGTGTTGTCACTGGAAAGATATAATAAAATATTTACAAAAATGTTAGGGGTGTATTAACTTTTGTGAGATGCTGTATCTAGGAGGGTGCTACAAACATGTTTCCAGTTTATCCTTAAAAAAAAAAAAAAAAGAAAAGAAAACATTCTTAAGATGATATTAAAACCAAAACCAAAACCAAACATTTTATATATTGCACTTTACCATTCCTCAAATGTGGTGGCTACATTACTTTTCTTTTTTTAACATTGTTCCTTTATTTTCACCTAGTAATCCAGCCAGTAACTTTCTGTCCTGGGGTGACTCCCCTACCTAAGGAGGAGCAACTGAACCACCTTTGGACAGAAGCACTGTCGAGAGAGGGTAGTGTTAAATTAACAGATTTAGACGGACTTAACATAAGTAAGTAAAATTAAAGCCGGACTTTAGCTAACTCTTGTAAGGCAGTTACAGAAATAGTTTTTGGGGTAAAGGTTTGAATTCAATAAATTTAAGGTGACCATTATAAGCACCAGTGTCAGTGGTATGTTGATTGTCTGAAACCTCTAACTTCCACTTTTTCTGCACAGCTTTGTCTGTTAAAGTATGTTGGAAAGAGTAGGATCAACATGTAAAAAAAACTAAAAAAAAAAAAAAATCAATTTACAGGAGGGACAAAGACTGCTAGTGATAGATGGCATCATATGCATTTTTTTTTCTTTAGTAGCACATTAATGGTACATTAGGGGATACAGGATGAAGTATTTAGGTAAATTGATTTATACTGCTACCATCAGGAGATCACTGGCAACACAAAGCTTTAAGGGAAGTCCAATATGCATGTCTACATTTTGTAATAAGCAATAGTAGGAGTGGATCATAAAGAGATGAGACGGTATAGCTAGTTTCCTCTATATGAAAAATTGACCTCCATACAGTTTTGAAGAGAAACTATAATAACACTTAACCAGTTTTATTATTTTTTTAAGTTTATATGTTTTTAAACATGTTTTAAATATATTTTATATATATTATTATATATTTTTTAATGTTAATACCTGATAAATGATTCCCAGGGCACTACTGTCCTCCTAAAGTATAAGCACAGCAGACACAGCTTGCCTTTATCTCTTTGTATTTATTTGACATACATCACCCTTCCAGAGCTCAGTGACAGCCCAGTGTACCTAGGCCCCACTGAGAAGAAGAGCGTGACAAACCTGTAAAGTGTCCTTTGGCACTGGACTTTGCAAATAGTGCTCTTTGCCCCAGAAAAAACAAGGCAAAGCCTCCATCTAGCAAACCCTCTATTCTGAGGCTAAAACCAGTTCCTTTCCTTTTTCCCAAGCCTCAACGTTCAGGGCTAAGCCTGGAAATTAGTTTCAGAGTAAGTCCTGCATATGTACGTCCTTAAATCAATGGGCAAGTCCTCCTCAAAATGAGTTGGTGCCCCCACTTGTTAGATTAGGAGGGACAGCTGCTGGTTTTTCAGCCATCTTGTCCCAGAACAGTTTACGTGTTTGGGTCAAAAACATTGTATCTAGAGGTTACAAGCTAGCATTCCAGTTTCTGTCTCCACCCCACTTCAGGTTGTCAAACTTGTCAGCATCCCTGCAAAGATTGGTGAGTGATAGTCATTGTCCTGGAAAAGGAAAGGTTCTTGGATTCTTTTTAAATTCCCTCTATCCAGAATTCCTTATAACCTCTGTAGACATGTCTATCTGCATGTTCCCATCTTCCAGTTGCATTAATGTGCCTTGCATTTTGCTATGTACATACATTACCAATTTGTTACCTTCCCCTTTGCAATATCCACTACACCTTGGATCTTCACCAAGGTGCTAGTTACTATTCTTGCTCTGCTTCACTTCCAGGTTAGTCAGTTCAGTCAGGCTCTCTCCAGACCCTACAGAAATTCAGGTGGATCCTAAATCCCCAAAAATCCGTTCTGGAATGCTCTCATCTGGGCATAATCCTGCATATGGTTCTGTCCATGGCCCCTAATATACAATTAGGAATAAAGTTGTGCCAAATCCTATTAAAGTCTGTGGAACCCAAACTTGAAAAATCAAAAGTGCCTATTTTGAAGGCTTATATACTTTTGAAGGAGCAGTGATTTTAATGATTAATGAATATAGATATGGCTATGGATGTGATGGTTGTTCCTAGAACTGGTTAACTACAATTTAATGACAGTGATTTTAATGATACCTGAAGAGAAACAATAATGCTTTGGTAAAAATTGCACTACACTAACATCATACTGACACACTATACTGACACTACACTATACTCACACTGTATAGTACTATACTATACACTGACACTCTACACTTAAGTCACAATAATGCACTAACTCGCTAGTATTAAACAGAGCTCTGCTCTATCTATCGCCATTCCACCAACACACTACAAAAGCTGCCTGTGGGAAGGAATCTTTTATAGTGTGGGGCGGGACTATGAACACTGAGCAGTAATTGGGCTAAGTCATCATGACTTTATCCAATCATGGCTCTGACTGTGCCCTTTCCCCAGATTGGGCAAAGCCTTGCACCTAACTAGCAGTCAGGTGCATTACTACATCCATTTAGGGCCCTAGAATGCATTGTGCAGCACGCAATGCATTGTGGGGTACTCGGCAGGCGAACATCCTGCTGAGCGCCCCTCAAATTTAGGTGTTTGCTGAACTGGCGAACAGGCGATGTTCGGGCTGAACTTTTGCTTGGCTCGAAACTGTTTGCTCAACTCTACTGGTTGGCATTTGAAGTCACTTTAAGGGAGCATGCAAACAGATATTTTACCCATGCATGCATGTTCAATGTATTTTCCAAACATAACGTCACCACCTCGCCTCTCCACTTCGTCCAGTCATGGAAAGCTTGGCATTCAGTGAGAAAAATCCAGTCACAGCCCAGAGCTCTGTGTTGACAATCAACACAGGGCTCTGTACAGAGGTAACAATCACCCTGTTTCTTATTACTGCAAAGCATGGATAAGAAACAAAGAGATATGTTAGTTAAAGCAGCACATAACACACACATTACATATTGTTTGGCACACATTTAACCCCTTGATCACCCTAGATGTTAACCGCATCCCAGCCAGTGTCATCAGTACAGTGACAGTGTATAGTATTGCTGATCACCGCCATTAGTAGTATAAAAAATATAAATGAATAAAAATTCCAATATATATACCATAGTTTGTAGACACTATAACTTTCATGCAAACCAATCAATATACACTCATTGGGATTATTTTTATTAACAAAGACATGTAGAAGAATACATTCTGGCCAAAATTTATGAAGAAACATGATTGTTTTTATTTTTTATTGGATATGTTTTATAGCAGAAAGTAAAAAAAAAAAAAAAAAATAGTTTTTTTACATTTTCGCTCTTTTTTGTTTATATCACAAAAAATAAAACACCCAGTGGTGATCAAATACCACCAAAAGAAAGCTCTCTTTGTGTGAAAAAAATTATATAAATTTTGTTTGGGTACAGCGTTGCATGACCAATTACCAGTTAAAGTAGAGCAGTGCTAAATAGCAAAAAATGGCCTGGTCATGAGGGGGGTAAAATCTTTTGGTTGTGGTCTATAGGCATCATATTAACTTAATTTTTCTTTTTAAAATGTTCCTCAAATACATGTTTTGGGATTTAAGAATGTATGCATGTAAGTCTGTAGGTTTGTGCTTTAGTGTTAATAAAAATTATTGTTGTTATTCATGACGATAGCCCTGTGATCATTGCACCTGACAACTTTAAAGCCCAATTTGAGAAACATGAAAATGATCCCTTGTGCTTGCACTGCAAAGGTTAATTGCAGGTTGTGTCTAGGGAAAGCAAAAAACACTTTAAGGCCCCTTTCACATGGATGTTCCAAGTCCTCCTGCCTGTTTTAAGGCGGATCCGATCAGAACCTCCAATCTTTTCTATGGAGCGGCAGGTAGACGGACATGTGTCCATTTACACCCGTATACATCCAATCCGACCCACCAAAAAGAGACAGATGGGAATCCTTTCCCCTTCTGTCTGGCGGACCGTTTCGGATGGCAGTCGAGTGTAAACGGACAGCCGATCTGTTTTAATCTTGATGCCCATAGAATAGAGCGGTCTGTGTCCGTGTCTGCTCTGCATAAGTGGAGCAGACATGGACCTGCTCAGTGGGGATCAGTGGACAGATCCCCTGCTGAGCAAATGGATTGCAGCTGTAGTCCACCCTCTGTGAAAGAGGCCTTACGTACCTGATTCTTCTCTCCCCAGCTGGTGGTGCTCTCCCATGCGCCAGCGGTGGACTGTCCCTTGTTGTCATGCCATCAAAAGCAGGGCTGTAGACACTGCATTGGTCTTGATGAGGTCAGAACCTTAGACTGCTGAAGCGTATACGAGAAGACACTGCGGTGACGTGTCTAGGAGCACAGAGAAGTAGAGGATTTGGTAAGTAAATCTACTTTAACAAGTCCCCTAGACCTAAATGAGTATTTATCCCTTGCAGTACAGGCACAGCTTCACTGTATTGGGCTTTAAGGCATTACAATTATTTACCATACATGTTTGTACATATAAATTTTTCAATTTAATAAAATGTAATTGTGAAAGCTGTGTGTGAAGATGAGCTTTTCTACATGTAGCACTGCCCCCTAAGGGACTGCTTGGAATTACCTGCTCATCTGCACTGCTATGACCTGGTGAACATCCCAACCCACCTGACACTCTGGGTTCAGACATCCTGGTACCACTGCAAAGTAATGAATCAGACAACTCGGTGTAGTTAGATTCTGATAGTATTTACTTGAATAAACTGGAAAGGAGGGAATAAATCTGCTGACTTTGGGCCGACAGTGCCAGATTAGCAAAAGGATTCCTCCGAAAGTCAAAACAAGGTAATAACAGATATGCAGCATGTTAAAAACACTTCCTTTAAAAGGTAAAACTTTCCCCCTATGGTTGAATGTAACCAAAAAGGACTAGACTGGCTCACTGAAAGAGGTTACCTGGCGGAACTACAACGGTTCTAGTAATGAATGTTCAGGCCTAGAGGTGATAGTACAAGGGCCCTTGTGTACTTTAACTTTAAAGTTCTCGTTGCAGATCTGATGTTCTTCACTGGTACGATGGAGCTCGTTATTTGTAATCCAAAGGTGTAGGGAGATGTACTAGGTTCCTTGTAGAAAGTGAAGTTAAAGCATTTAAGTACTGCGTGCAGCTAAATTCAGAAAAGTGTTCATAAAGTGGCTGTGTCTGATGCAACGTGTCCCAGTGATACCGTGACAAGGATGCAGATAAAAGATGGGCGATTAGCCCTCTCACCGACAACCAGGTAGATGTGATGTCTTCCAAACAGCTTCTGATGTAGCGATGCTTCGACAGCGAATCCGGTGCTTTGATCTTTCTTTTGCAGCTCCACACACTGACTGTCTGGTCACTGTATTGGTGCGGTAAGGATGTCCAATGGCAACCTATGGCTAGACCCTTCTGGCGCAGGTAGACAGATCTTAGACCGTGTGGTAGGCCGTGGCCTCTCTCTCCCTACACGGAGAGGTCCGTCTCGTGTCAGGCCTAGGAGGAAGAGAGCGACGGGCGGGTCTCTGGCCTCTTTTATAGCTCCTCCCAGCAATCTCCCTGATGGTAGCAAGGATCTCTGGGATATGTGATCCAGATGCATGGACAGGCGGAACAGTTATCAGTCTGATGGACAGATCATCACATAATTCCTTTAGCTGGACTCACAAATATGATGTCCTTTAATAGTGCTGGGCAATAAAGGGACATACCATTCGTGAGAACAGCGGAGGATTGCCGTACTGAGCAATTGTAGTCCACATTGCTACATACAGTAAGGCACTGCCACTGTGTACATTGATGTTCCCTACAGGCAGATAGAGTTCTTGCACAGGTCTTCCTGTTGGTTCACACACTGTGCATCATGCACACCACAGAGATACAATGCAGAGTCAGATACATCGGGGTCCTGGATGTGCAGTAAACAGCTGTCACCATGAAAGGTAAGTTGAAATCTTCCTTCTGTGCTCTGTGCTCTTATGGCGGCATTGATGATATGAACTGGACTGGATCCTGGGTTCACCTTGTACCATCTTAACCCTCGAAAAGTACTCACTTTAAAATCACAATGAAGAATGACATTTTCTCCTTCTGTGATGGTGATGCTGTCATTCTGGAAACTTACAGATTCCTGGCATTTCACCACTGAAAAACAAGAAAATACAACTGATCTACACTTATTCAGATTTGTACCTTATGATCTATATTAATATTATGTCTTGTTTTGCTAAACAGGTTTATCTGGGAGCTTTGGTGGCCTCTTATGTTTTCTTTCTCCCATTGTTGTTGTATTAAAACTCTAATAAAAAAAAGAATTGAAATACAAGACAATGCAACCTAAATTTATAGCAAAACATTCAACTGACATATCAGCACTGGACAAGGAATAATTATGTGCAAGTCACAGACAGTAAAAAGGAAAATTTTCAAGAACTGGCCTCATATGAAATAATTCTAAACTATGGACATTTACATGAAAGGTTGTGGAATATAATACTGTGATACATAAACTTACAGGAGGTCCAGAAAATCCCCAATAACAGGAAACTCCATAGTACATGCATTGTTGTGTCTTCACTCAATGTACGTTTCTCAGCAACTGAATGTGTGAGATGTGTGCTTGTATACCCCCTCCAGATGCAGAATGTCACCTGACCTCACCACATCACATAACCACAGTCCTACTATATAAAGCTCAATCTTGCCTCTGAAGTACTGATATAGTTGCCAACTTCTCAAAAAAATTACCATGGGCACCTTTTTTTGTTGTGTGTCCAGGAAGCCCTTGTAGGCGGAGAAGGTACCTTAGACTGATACTGATTGGCAGGTTTTAAAGCAGGACCACAGACATTAAAGTGGGTGTAAAGGCAGAAGGTTTTTTATCCTAATGCATTCTATGCATTAAGAAAAAAAAGCCTTCTGTGTGCAGCAGCCCCCCACAGCCCCCCTAATACTTGCCCGAGCCCCATCTCGATCCAGCGATGTCCACAAGTTCCTCGGACTCTCCCTCCTGATTGGCTGAAACACAACAGAGGTGCCATTGGCTCCCGCTGCTGTCAATCAAAGTCAGTTAGCCAATTAGGAAAGAGGGTGGGGCCGAACCGTAGCTCCATGTCTGAATGGATACACGGAGCTTGGCTTGGGTGCCCCCATAGCAAGCTGCTTCCTGTGGGGACACTCAGCAGGGGGGAGGGGCCAGGAGCACCGACAAGGGACCCGAGAAGAGGAGGATTGGGGCGGCTCTGTGCAAAACCATTGCACAGAGCAAGTAAGTATGACATGTTTATTTTTTTATAGAAAAAAACAAGACTTTAGTATCACTTTAACTATGTGAACAATCATTCTGTACAACAGGGCCGCTGTTAGAAATCATGGGTCTGCGTACAGTCTACCTGGCGGAGCCCCCGACCGCGCCCCAAGCCGTGCCACACTGCAACCACACGCAATGCACACAGCTGAGGCATGGTAGTCTGGCATTTAGGTAGTTAAAACATGTGGTGAGCAGGCAATACAATGCCTGCCTAAACAGGAGCTGTTAAGTGTGCAGGAAGCAGTTTCAGCAGAAGTGAGCTAGCAGTAGGGGTGGTATGATGCATAGTTTCTTGCATCACACAGTTCTTTTTTTTTGTTAAACTTATTTGAAGGGCACAAAGTGTCACCGAACTGAAGCACGGTGCATTGTGCTGTTGTGCACTGACATGCGGTGCCTTCCTGCGAGCTGGGATAAAATGCAGCATGTCTGCATTATATTTCAGCCCATTGCATTGTTCCTGCAGGCTGTATTGCAGTGAAAATGAGGCACATAGAAAACAATTGTTTTCTATGTGCCCTGTCATTTTTCCAGTGAAGAAAAACACCAGTCATTGCTCTAGTGGGAACGAGCCCTGAAGAGCGATCCAAACACGGATCGCTCTTCAGCAGGGATGTGCAGTCAGGGGAGGCAGGTGAGGCTGCCATGAACATAAAAAAAATGGCAAAAAAAATTATCTGGGTTCAAGGGTCGTAGCTCGACGACCTGGGGTCATTTGGGGAGTAGGTAGCTGAAGTCCTACCCCGCCACTGGTCATAGGGGCCCTGCCCCACCACTGGTCATAGGGGCCACTGTTGCTACATCATAGGGGTCCGCTGTCCCTTTCTGGCAAATGGCAGTCGCTGAGGCCTAGCTGAGGAGAGTTGGGCCTAACCATGTGCTAGCTGTACCAGAAGAGAGGGAGTAACAGTCTCTATGAGTGTAAATAACGTTTTCAAGTATCTATCTATTGACTTAACAATTGATTTTCTGGGCATCCCATCAATCCCTTATCCCTATCCAAGTTCTAATCCCTCAATAAAATACAAAAACAAAGCTTGAGTGTCTGGAAGTGAATGCCGGGCTGTGCAGGGAGACAGGTGGAAGTACAACATTCAGAAGCCCCTACGGGGGTACCGCTACATATATTTTTTTTTTTAGCAGACACCCTAGAGAATATAATGGTGGTCGTTGCAACTTTTTATGTCACACGGAATCTGTGCAGCAATTTTTAAAACGCGTTTATTTTGGAAAGAAACTGTTTCATGAATAGAAAAAAAAACACTAAAAGTTAGCCCGATTGTTTTGGATAATGTGTAAGATTATGTTACGCCGAGTAAATAGATATCTAACATGTCACACTTTAAAATTGTGGAATGGCGCAAAACTTCAGTACTTAAAAATCTCCATAGGCGACGCTGTACATTTTTTTTACAGGTTACATGTTTAGAGTTACAGAGGAGGTCTAGTGCTAGAATTATTGCTCTCGCTTCAAGGTTCATGGCGTAAGTAACCTGTGTGTATCTGGCTCTGATACTAACCTCACCAGCCACTGACCTCACCGCACATCCTTGCTCTTCAGAGAGGACCACAAGTGAAAAAGGGCCCATAAATTAGAAAACTGGGCCAGAAGTCAGGAGTGTGTAGTGTGATGCTGGGAAACTCGTTGCTTGCTAGACACTGCGGAGTAATTGCAGGGAGCCCAGCTCTCCCTCTCCCTGCAGCCTGCTCCTGACACAAAAAAAGAAATACAGGGAGAGGCAGAGTGCAGCTGTGAATCACTCCGCCGGGGACTGTCATTGACTGGCTGGAACTACAGAAGCAATGTTGGCACATGCGGCTGCCTGCTTACTCCGCTGCAACTGCTGCTCCAGTTCACATCCCAGTTTAATATAGTTCCCCCTGCTGCCTGTATCTATTGGTGGAGGTGCCAAAATGGAGTTCCGAAAAATAAAGACTCTCACAAAAAAAAAAAAAAAAATATATATATATATATATATATATATATATATATATATATATATATATATGAATATTGAAAGATTAAGTTATCAATTAAAAAAGGAAATTAATTAATCAAAAATAAATCCAAAATGGATTAACTACGCCCACTGCACTTCCTGGTCTCGCGCGCGCACCGCCGGCGACCCCCTCCAGCTGTGATTGGACACAGCAGGAGTCAATCAGTGGGTCCGCCGCCCGCGATGGCCACTGGCCACCCGTGATCGTTCGGGGGAATGAAAGACTGGCAGTCTGCCTATGTAAACAAGGCAGACTGTTGTTCTGTCAGAGAGGAAGAGAGAGATCTGTGATTCCTACTAATCAGGAACACAGATCTCTCTCTTCGTCTAGTGTCCGCATCTCCCACACAGTTAGAGAGCACACATAGAAAAGGAAACACATTTAACACTTTAATTGCCCCTGATGTTAACCCCTTTTCTGCCAGTGTCATTTACACAGTGTCAGTGCATTTTTTTTTAGCACTGATCACTGTATTGGTGTCACTGGTCCCCAAAAATTGTCACTTAGTGTCTAATTTGTCTGCCGCAATGTCGCAGTCCCACTAAAAATCACTAGTAAAAAATAAAAAAAGTCTCTAAATCTATCCCATAGTTTGTACACACTATAACTTTTGTACAAACCAATCAATATACGCTATTTGACATTTTTTTTTACCAAAAATATGTAGCAGAATACCAATTGGCCTAAATTGATGAAGAAATTAGATTGTTTTACATGTTTTATATGTTAGGTATAGCAGAAAGTCAAAAATATTGTTGTTTTTTTTCAAAATTGTTGCTCTTTTTTTGTTTATAGCGCAAAAAATAAAAATGGCACAGGTGATTAAATACCATCAAAAGAAAGCTCTATTTGTGGGAAAAAAGGGCATACATTTTTTTGGGGTACAGCGCCGCACGACCGCGCAATTGTGAGTTAAATGCTGTGCTGTATCACAAAAAATAGCCTGGTCATTAAGGGAGTAAATCCTTTTGGTGGCTGAAGTGGTTAAGTGAGAAAAAAAGTAATAAAATAATAAAAGTCCATATGTAATCTGCCACAGCATATGTTGAGCTCTTACAGAACTCGCAAGCAATACAGATAACATATAGAACCTATCCTATACCTGCTGGATCTACACCATGGAAGGCAACCAGGTGACAACACATTTAGAAGGCCCCTCTTCTTTTTGTGCACCTGATAACGCACCATTTTTTCTGATGCATGGGGTGCCTTTAAGAATTAATGGCACCCCTGCATTTCTGCAAAAGAGCACATTTTACTGTCCCGCACAGGTGTGAACCTAGCCTTAGTGCTTGTTCAGGTCTAGACAGCCCTCTGTAACCACCAGCACATCTCTGAACTCAACCTCATGTCTCTGTACCCCTAATGCAACACATCTTATGCCTGATGAAGAGGTCCTGTGTGGTCCCGAAAAGGTTGAAATTCACTGTGATTCAACCACTTTAATACATTTTTGTATTTGCATTGGCATTTTGTATTGTATTTTGTATTGAATAACAGCACAGAAATATGCATAAAAAAAATCAGTTAAACAAAAAGCCAGCTAAGAAGACAAAGAAGACAGAGAAGAAAAAAAAAAAGTATTATTATTATTTTTTTTTTTTTACATACTGTCACCAGTCAGTGTCCCTGATCAACATCACACCAGCTATATGATGATGCTGTACTGCACTGGTGACAGTTTGTAAAAAGAAAAAAAAAATCTCCATTGCTATGTGGCTTAATAAGGTCAGGAGTATCAACGCAATGGAAGACCTAGTGCTTACCGCTCAAGACAGAAGAGAACAATATACCAAAACATGGTCATATTGGGACATGTTTGTATATTCAGATGAGGGGAAGTTACTCCTGGAAAGCTGTCCTGGGGATTGAGATCTCCCTGTCCTTCTTGCCAATGCACGCATGCCATCCATCACCCTGGTTCCCTTTCCATTCTATCCTCTCTTCTTTTTTTTTTTTTTCGTTCATTCATTTTTACTGTTTTTGCTCTTTCTCCCTTAAAAAGAAAAAAAGGAACTGAAGTGTCCACCCGAGCAACTTCTGGCACAATATTTTAAGTCACCTCCTTAGTTTTGGAAGTGAGAAAATAACGTGGGTTTTAGTGATGTCCAAAAATGTTGTATTTCTGTAACTCGTTCTATAATACCATGCTATTTTGAAATGTCTTTGTATTAAGTGAGATATTGTACTTATTTTGTGGTACATTGCTTTGATGGATGCTCAGTTCTTTTGTATAAATAAAGAATTTGAAAAAAAATTTAAAATTGTGAAAAAAAACTTTTTTTTTTTTTTTTAATTTCTTCATTTTCCAAATAAATTGTGTGTGATTATAACAAAATACCTTGGACTGTCTGCTTTCCAAAAAGGGGTCATTTGGGGGATATTTGTACTGTCCTCGCGTTTTTGGGCCATAGTTTGTGAACTCTATAACTTTCTTATAGACTAAATAATATACACTGATTTGGGTTACTTTCACCAAAGAATTGTAGCAGTATACATTTTGGCCTACATTTATGAGGAAAGATTATTTATTTGCAAAAACAGAAATGAAGAAAAATGCGTTGTTTTCAATTTTTTTTTCAGTTTATTTTGCAAAAAACAGCAAAAAATATACCACCAAAAGAAAGCTCTATTTGTGTGAATTTTGTGTGAAAGTGATAAAAATTATATTTGATATAATTTGTGTGATATTTGTGTGGGAAAAAAAATGCAAAAAAAATTCATATAGGTACAGTTTTGCGCGACCGCACAATTGTCATTAGTGCATCAGCACTAAAAGCTGAGAATATGATCTGCCTGGGTGGGGGGCGGTGAAAATGTCCACTGTTGAAGTGGTTAAAGTATACAATAAAGTAAAAAAAACCAAAAAACTTCTGGTCCACTTTAACATGAATATGAATGGTTTAGAAATTTCTAATAGAATGCATTATACTTCAAAAATACTGTGCTGCCATCTTGTGGCAAATTATAATCCTGCTGAATGAACCTGTAAGAGAATGTCTACCAGCCTATTCCAATGTGTAATACAATTTTTCACATAGAGGGAAGTGTCTACAACTCCTCAGATCCAAGTAGCATTCACTTCCTGGAATCCATCTGGCCTTAGCTCAGGTATGCATGCAGGAGGATGTTCTCAACTAAAAAAGCCCTTCCTTTTCTCCTTCAGATGAAAGAAAAAAAAATGCCCATGAAGACACCTGGGATGTGTGACATAATTTTGGCCTAGACCAGAAACTAGAAGCAACTGAAGAAATGTAAAAAAAAAGTTTAAGACAAGTAATTATAATATACCTTCCTACAGTATCTCTCTACAAAGGCCTGGTTCACACCTATGCATTTTTTTTGTGCTTTTTGCAGAAATGCACTACAGTCCATTTAATATGGTTTCCTATGGGACACGTTCATATCTATGCTTTGTTCAGCCGCTGCAATTTTGGAAAGGGTCAGGGACTTTTTTAAACACCGCATTTTTTCTGCGTTTTGCGGTTTTTAATCTGCCCAACATTAAATTGGCAAAGAAAAAAGCATAAAAAAATGTGTGTAAAAACGTAAAATGCACCGCAAAAATCACTGCAGAAACAGATCAAAAAAGCAAACTTCATGGGTATGAACCAGGCCTAAGGCTATCAGGATTAAAAATAGTTCACGTTGCAAGACGCATGCGCGAGAGTTCCGAGATGGCCGCTTCAGCCAGGAGCTCCGCACCTCACCATCTCAGGCGCGCCCAGCGCACGTTTCCGACCCCGCTCGGCTGCTACAAACACGGCTCAGGAGCCCCCCAAGCACCGGAGCACATCCCCATATGCACGGAACCGGGGTCAGGAGAAGCCTGATCCCCGAATTCACCACCTCCACCCGCGCCGGGTGTACCAAGATGGCCGGCGCGGACCGCTGCTGCAGCACAGCTCCATGCTTCCCACAATGAAGTGACCCTGGACCACAGGCAAGTGTTGTCCCCTGCCATTCTCAACATCACCCCTGGCCCTCACAACACAGGAATGCAGACTCTGACTCCCTCACTGGCCTCCACAGACTCCCTCCTCAGCCGTGCATTTGGAGATCAGGCCTTCTCCCCGGCAGGCCCGATGGCACCTATCTATGCTGCGCCTATCCCCCTCAGCACTTCGCCCCAGAACCCCCAGCTTATGATGGAGGACCTCTTCTCCAAATTCTCCAATCTCCTTGAAAGGGGTCTAGAGGCCACGGCAGCTAAAATTACCAGAGACATTAAAGCGGACCTGCAGAATATAGGCTCCAGAATGGACGCCACTGAAGGAAAGCTTGAACAGACTGCCGCAGTCTCCCACCAGAACTCGGATCTGATTCAATCCCTCCAAGACCAACTAGAAACAGCTAACTTCCGCATAGATGATTTGGAGAACAAATCTCGGAGGCTGAACTTCAGGATCAGAGGTCTCCCAGAATCAGTTTTAGATGTCGAGGCCGCCACGCAGGACCTCATGAAAGAACTGATCCCAAAAATTTCATCGGCACATTTGGAACTGGACAGGGTTCACAGGGCCCTGGGACCCCCCAGGAAAGACGGCTCCCCCAGGGACATCATTGCCAAACCACATTACTATGACGTAAAAGAAGCTGTCATGAAACAGGCCCGTACCCTCTCCCAAATTTTTTGCCAAGGCCACACAGTGCAAATCTTTGCGGATATCTCCCCCTCCACCATACAGCGCAGAAGAACTCTGAAACCCCTATTATCCGCTATGGCTCAGAAGGACATCAAGTACAGATGGACCTTTCCGTTTGCGGTCAAGTTCTCTCACAAAGGACAGAACCATTCCTTCTCCAGCTTTATAATGGGAGAGAAGCTACTACTCAACCTAAAAATAATCTAGCTGGAAATGGACACGGGAGCACCCCCTCCCTCCGCTGGCTCCAACAAGCGCCCCCCTCCGGCCGGTTCCCCAAACCCTCTTTGGTCAAGAACAAATCCAGAAGATCTTCCCACCATGGTCCCCCATGACCACTTGACCACTACATCCTTGGTGTCTCCTGATGTCGGTCTTTCTTGAAATTGACTGTCTTCCTAATAAAAGAAACAGACTATCTTCCTCTTCTTGAGAGCAATTTTACTCACTGCCACCTCTCCATTATTAGAGGTCAATAGTAAAATTGGAAATCTCCTAGCTTGACTAATTTTTTATTTAGTGTTCTTTCAAGATTTCTTTTTTGTTATTCTATGGCTCAAGCTTAGGTCCCCATTGCAATGCCTCCACTCTCTGCCCAATAGAGAACTGGAGAGCGGCACACTCAGGATGGGGTATGTCTAGGGGTCGGAAACCTCATAGTTTCCCCTTTTTTTTTGTTAATAACCTGTTCTTGCTTACTGGATTTCAGCGTCATAATTAACATTTAGCACAGGTTATAGGGCGCCCTGATTTGACACGGATTACATGTGCCTCCTCCTATCCCTTGGTCTCCCGCGGGTTTCCGGGGGATAGGAAGTCCAACTTCGGTCGGACATTTGATAATATCGTCTCTCACAAGTTCTAGTGAGATGATGGGGGGGTCCTCTATCCTCCTGGGGCTCGTGGTTGCCCTGGAGGGAGAGCACTCTCCCTTTTTATCCTTTTTTTTTTCTCTTTCCTTCTATTTTCCTTCCTTCTCTTGTCCTTCTTTTCTACCCCCTGCCTCGCCCTATTCACAGAACATCACTTAAAGGTTTATCTCTTTGCAGCTCAGTTCAGAGGTTTTCCCCCTCGATCGGAGGCTCCTACCGTGATCAAAGCACCGTATTCCCTGTCAGAGCGGCTCCCGAAGGTCTCAGCAATGGTGAGTGACGGGGGACTCTGTACTACTCTCTCTCTCTGGTCTCATGGCTGATCCCACACCTGGCACTTTAAGGATTGCCACCCATAATGTTCAGGGCCTAAATTCACCTGTTAAAAGACGCAAAATTTTTAACTTTTTTAAAGCTTCCGGTTATATAAGCTTACGGTTATATTTTGTGGTGACTCAAACACCGCCTTCGATCAAGGGCTGGATAAATCCAGGCCCAACGTGAATCAGCTTACCCGCCCTACCAAACAAAGCCTTAAAATAGCTAGACTCTTCCATGCCCATGGGTTAGTGGACGTCTAGAGGGAATCGAACCCTACTAAAAGGGACTATACCCACTTCTCTCACCCACACAACTCATATGCCAGGATTGATCACCTTCTCGTCAACACACAATCCATCCCCTTGATCATAAAATACCATATTAAAGACACTGTTTTATCTGATCATTCCCTGGTGGTCATGGAAATACATGCGCACCACTGCAGATCGGGCAGGGGACAATGGAGACTTAACAAATCCATTCTCTCAGATCCAATCCATGTCACAATGCTAAACAAATCTCTAAAAGAATATTTTCTCCTCAACAAAACCAAGGGCATATCACCAGAAACAGTGTGGGCTGCCCATAAAACCGTTATTAGAGGGGAGCTAATTAAACTAGCTTCCCAGCTGAAGAGGGAAAGAGAGGCTGAAATAGAGATCTTGGAGGCTGAATTCTCCAAACTTCAGACTCTTCACAAAGCCAACCCCTCCCCCTTCTCGATATCCCAGCTAGATAAAGCTAGGTTGGAGCTCAGCCTAACCCTGACAGCTAAGGCTTAAAAACAAATTAGCTGGAACAAGCACAAATTCTACACCCAGGGGGATAGGGTGGGTTCCATGCTGGCCGCTAAATTAACGCCCCGAACTAAATCATATACTATGCCTAAAATAAAGATCCCAGGCCAGGGCTCCATGGCTGATCCCTCCAAAATATTAGAGGCCTTCCTGGGTTTTTACAGCAGCCTTTATTCGTCAACATCTCCTTCTCAGGACACTACCCTGGATTCCTTCCTGGCGGTCTCTCTCTTCCAGCGCTTTCAGCAGAACATAGAGACTGCCTTGAAGCCCCGTTGATGGAAGAAGAGGTACTGGGAGTAATAAAATCACTGAAAAATGGTTCAGCTCCTGGCCCGGACGGCCTATCCAACTCCTATTACAAGACCTTCTCCAATACCTTAGCCATACATCTAACACACTTCTTCAACTCTAAAACACAGGGGAACCCACTTGATCCTCAACTTAATACTGCATACATTGCAGTGATCCCTAAACCGGACAAGAATCCGGAAGATGTTGGGAACTATCGCCCTATATCACTCATTAACTGTGATGTTAAAATTCTGACCAAGATCCTTGCAAATCACATGGCTTCCTTCATCAGTATGTATATAGACAAGGATCAAGTGGGTTTCATCCCGGGTAGACAAGGCCCAGATCAAATCAGGCGGGCCATAGACTTAGTCTCCATCCTTCAAACTAACTGGATGGGAGGTCCCAAACAATCGGGTATGCTCCTGTCATTAGACCTACAAAAGGCCTTCGATTCTGTCTCCTGGACATATATCTTTGCCATGTTGGAGAGATGGGGCTTCGGAAAAAGATTCCTCGGACTGATACGGGCTCTTTACTCCAACCCCAGTGCCAGTATTCGCCTGCAAGGATACTCAAAACCCATCATAATTAAAAAAGGGACTAGACAAGGATGCCCACTCTCGCCGATCATTTTTGCAATGGCCATTGAAACGCTTGCTATTGCAATTCCTAATAACCCAAACATCCAGGGGGTTTCTTGCGGCTCCCAAACTCACAAATGTGGGCTATACGCAGATGACGTCCTGCTCTTCCTCACCTCCCCTGTTACCTCCCTTCCCAATCTATGCAAAACCTTAGAAGCCTTCGCCAAACTGTCCAGGTTAGAAATTAACTATACTAAGTCACGAGCCCTTAATATATCACTACCGCCCGAGACTGTTAATCTCCTTCAACAAAACTTTCCCTTCAAATGGAGTGACACCTCCATCAAATACTTGGGTATTAACTTGACAGCTAAAACCGAAATCCTATATGACCATAATTACCCTCCTATGTATCGCAAACTTGAAACAGATCTAAACACCTGGTCCCGTAATAATATTTCTTGGGTGGGGAGGGTAACCTCAGTCAAAATGACTTTACTTCCCAGATTGCTATACCTGTTTCGCGCCTTGCCCATCCCTCTCCGGAAGGACCACATTAGATCTTTTCAAAGCAAACTTATGAAGTTCATCTGGGGCAAGGCGGGATACAGAATTCCCCAAAGAACCCTTTATCTACATAGGAAAAAGGGAGGACTGGGTCTGCCCCACCTTTACAAGTACTACCAAGCTGCCAGACTGGCCCAAATGTCAACAGTATATTTTAACTCCGAAAAACCTGATTGGGTCGCAATAGAAAAATAAGCAGTTCCTAACTTCACGCTAGACTTCCTCCTTTGGACACCCCCAAGAAACAGACCCTCTATAATGGCCCGACACTTTCCCACTCTTTTGCTCTATGGGACTCCTTACACACTACAACAGCATTAGTATCGGCATATAAACCCCTTACTCATAAATAGGGATGAGCTTCGTGTTCGAGTCGAACCCATGTTCGACTCGAACATCGGCTGTTCGCCCGTTCGCCGAATTGCGAACGATATGGGCCGTTCGCGCTAAATTCGTGTGGCGCGTCGCGGCCCATAATTCACTGCGGCATCGCAGTGCATTGCTGGCTGATGATTGGCCAAGCATGCACTATGACCCGCATGCTTGGCCAATCACAGCGCCGTCAGTAGAGAGAGCTGTAATTGGCCAAAGCCAGGGTGGCTTTGGCCAATTATGGCTCAGGGGATTTAGTACACACCCCACACTATATAAGGCCGCCTGCACGGCGGCCCTGTGTAGTGTGTGTTCCGGTGTGCTGAGAGATAGAGAGAGAGAGAGAGACAGTGTCATTTGATTTGAGTTAGATAGATTAGGCAGAACAGTCAGTCAGTTAGCTGCACTTACAGTGTATTGTGTATATATATGCATCCCAGGTGTTGCATATATATATACACTGTATTCAGTTTAGCTGGATCCGTTCCTGTTATCTTCTATCTAGACTATTTACATTTAGTGCAGTGTGTCCTGCTCACAGTGTTCAGCTAGATCCGTTCCTGCTATTTACATTCAGTGCAGTGCGTCCTGCTCACAGTGTTCAGCTAGATCCGTTCCTGTTATCTTCTAGACTATTTACATTTAGTGCAGTGCGTCCTGCTCACAGTGTTCAGCTAGATCCGTTCCTGCAATTTACATTTAGTGCAGTGCGTCCTGCTCACAGTGTTCAGCTAGATCCGTTCCTGCTATTTACATTTAGTGCAGTGCGTCCTGCTCACAGTGTTCAGCTAGATCCGTTCCTGCTATTTACATTTAGTGCAGTGCGTCCTGCTCACAGTGTTCAGCTAGATCCGTTCCTGTTATTTACATTTAGTGCAGTGCGTCCTGCTCACAGTGTTCAGCTAGATCCGTTCCTGCTATTTACATTTAGTGCAGTGCGTCCTGCTCACAGTGTTCAGCTAGATCCGTTCCTGCTATTTACATTTAGTGCAGTGCGTCCTGCTCACAGTGTTCAGCTAGATCCGTTCCTGCTATTTACATTTAGTGCAGTGCGTCCTGCTCACAGTGTTCAGCTAGATCCGTTCCTGCTATTTACATTTAGTGCAGTGCGTCCTGCTCACAGTGTTCAGCTAGATCCGTTCCTGCTATTTACATTTAGTGCAGTGCGTCCTGCTCACAGTGTTCAGCTAGATCCGTTCCTGCTATTTACATTTAGTGCAGTGCGTCCTGCTCACAGTGTTCAGCTAGAGCCGTTCCTGCTATTTACATTTAGTGCAGTGCGTCCTGCTCACAGTGTTCAGCTAGATCCGTTCCTGTTATCTTCTAGACTATTTACATTTAGTGCAGTGCGTCCTGCTCACAGTGTTCAGCTAGATCCGTTCCTGCTATTTACATTTAGTGCAGTGCGTCCTGCTCACAGTGTTCAGCTAGATCCGTTCCTGTTATCTTCTAGACTATTTACATTTAGTGCAGTGCGTCCTGCTCACAGTGTTCAGCTAGATCCGTTCCTGTTATCTTCTAGACTATTTACATTTAGTGCAGTGCGTCCTGCTCACAGTGTTCAGCTAGATCCGTTCCTGTTATCTTCTAGACTATTTACATTTAGTGCAGTGCGTCCTGCTCACAGTGTTCAGCTAGATCCGTTCCTGTTATCTTCTAGACTATTTACATTTAGTGCAGTGCGTCCTGCTCACAGTGTTCAGCTAGATCCGTTCCTGTTATCTTCCTACTGACAGGCAGGCTTGTCTGGTTACAGTATATAAAGCTACCTGAAGAAAATTACAGGTGTTCTATTTGATCCTATTAGTACCACGGTCAGGCAGCTAGACTATTTACATTTAGTACAGTGCGTCCTGCTCACAGTGTTCAGCTAGATCCGTTCCTGTTATCTTCCTACTGACAGGCAGGCTTGTCTGGTTACAGTATATAAAGCTACCTGAAGAAAATTACAGGTGTTCTATTTGATCCTATTAGTACCACGGTCAGGCAGCTAGACTATTTACATTTAGTACAGTGCGTCCTGCTCACAGTGTACAGCTAGATCCGTTCCTGTTATCTTCCTACTGACAGGCAGGCTTGTCTGGTTACAGTATATAAAGCTACCTGAAGAAAATTACAGGTGTTCTATCCCAGCTTAGTGCAGCTACAGGCCATTAGTATGTCTGGAAGGCCAAGAAGGAGAGGCAGACAGTCACAAGCCAATAAGAGAGGGCAAGCAGGCTCTGTGTCTAGTGCTGGTCGTGGAGACGGTGCATCCTCATCAGCACGTGGCCATGGGACACGCTTGGCCTTTTTTTTCGGCAGCTGGCCGTGTTGAGCTGCAACATGCGGAAGACTTGGTCGAGTGGATGACCAAGCCGTCCTCATCCTCCTCATCCTCTCTCACCCATGCCCAGGGTGCTTTGTCTGGCAAAGCAGCGGCCTCTTCCCTCAGCTCAATGTCATCAGTGACTCCTTCCCTAGCTCCACCATGTCCTCATGAGGATTCCCTCGAACTGTTTGACCACAGTGTTGGGTACATGCTCCAGGAGGATGCCCAGCGTTTGGAAGGCTCTGATGACGATACTGAGCTCGATGAAGGCAGTAACATGAGCACGGACAGAGGGGGTGCCCAAGAAGGACAGCAATCTGGCAGTCATGCTCCCCCTGCTGCAGCATACTGCCAGGTTTGCTCCAGTGATGAGGAGGGAGGGGATGATGAGGTCACTGACTCAACGTGGGTGCCTGATAGGAGAGAGGAGGAGGAGGAGGAGGAGGAGGAGGAGGAGGCGGCGGCACATCACCAACGAGGCAGGATGCCCTCCAGGGGCCAGCCTAAGGGCAGCACATTGACTGCATCACACCCCAAAGCTCCACATGTGCAGGGCGCTGCAGTCTCTGCGCGTTATTCAAAAAGTTCTTTGGTGTGGGCCTTTTTTGAGACGAGTGCATCAGATCGCACCGCTGCTATTTGCAACATATGTCTCAAGCGTATCTCGCGTGGCCAAAACATCTCCCGCTTGGGTACCACATGCTTGACCAGACATATGTTGACCTGCCATGCAGTTCGTTGGCAAGCGTATCTAAAAGACCCACACCAAAGAACAAAGAGGATCTCTCCTTGCTCCTCATCAGCTGAGATTTCCAACCCCACTAGACCTTCAGTCCTCTCTGAGACCTGCAGTGAGAGGAATGAAGGTGTAGAATTAGGTGTGTCACAGCCAAGTACTTGTGGGCAATCTGCTTTTGGTACACCGACGTCAGATTGTACCAGGCAAATTTCCCTGCCCCAGCTGCTGCACCGCCGAAAGAAGTTTGCTCCCAGCCATCCACATGCCCAGCGGTTGAATGCTAGCTTGGCAAAATTGCTAGCACTTCAACTGCTGCCTTTTCAGTTGGTAGACTCTGCCCCCTTCCGTGAGTTTGTGGAATGTGCGGTTCCTCAGTGGCAGGTACCCAAACGCCACTTTTTCTCACGGAAGGCGATTCCGGCTCTCTACCGGCATGTGGAAGGCAATGTCCATGCCTCGCTGGACAGGGCGGTCAGCGGTAAGGTGCATATTACCGCTGACTCATGGTCCAGCAGGCATGGACAGGGACGTTACCTAAGTTTCACGGCGCATTGGGTGACTCTGCTGGCAGCTGGGAAGGATGCAGGACAAGGTGCAGTAGTGTTGGAGGTTGTTCCGCCACCACGCCTCCAAAATGCTGATTGTGACACACCTCTCTCCTCCACCCCCTCCTCTTCTTCTTCCTCCATGGCCTCTTCCTCGGAACCAGCGGTGCTCCGTAGGCATTCAAGGGGCTACGCAAGTACGCAGGCCAAAAGATGCCATGCGGTGCTTGAGCTGGTGTGCTTGGGGGACAGGAGCCACACTGGGGCAGAGGTTCTGTCAGCTCTGCAGGGGCAGGTTCAGAGGTGGTTGACGCCACGCCAACTTAAGGCAGGAATGGTGGTTTGCGACAATGGCACCAACCTCCTCTCTGCCCTCCGACAGGGACAAATGACCCATGTGCCCTGTTTGGCTCACGTCCTTAACTTGGTGGTGCAGCGGTTCTTGGGCAGGTACCCGGGCTTACAGGATGTCCTGAGGCAGGCCAGGAAAGTCTGTGTGCATTTCCGCCGGTCATATAATGCCAGTGCTCGGCTGACGGACCTCCAAAAGGAGTTTAACCTGCCCAAGAACCGCCTAATCTGTGACATGCCCACCAGGTGGAACTCAACGTTGGCCATGCTGCAGCGGCTGCACACGCAGCAGAGGGCCATCAATGAGTACCTGTGCGACTATGGCACCAGGACAGGGTCAGGGGAGCTTGTTTTTTTTTCCCCACGCCAGTGGGCCATGATCAGGGATGCATGCACTGTCCTGTCACCATTCGAGGAGGCCACGAGGATGGTGAGCACTGACAGTGCATGCATCAGTGACACTGTCCCCCTTGTCCACCTGTTGGAGCACACGCTGCGTGGAATAATGGACAGGGCACTTGAGGCAGAACAGAGGCAGGAAGAGGAGGACTTCCTTAGCTCTCAAGGCCCCCTTTATCCAGACAGTGTTCCTGCGTGCCCGCCGATCACACAGGAAGAGGACGAGGAGGAGGAGGAGGAGGAGGAAGATTGTGTCAGTATGGAGGTGGAGCCTGGCACTCAGCATCAGCAGCAGTCTTTAAGGGATCAGTCCCAAGGAACACATGGACTTGTACGTGGCTGGGAGGAGGTGGCTGCGGACGTTGTTGTCCTTAGTGACCCAGAGGACTCCGGACCGAATGCCTCAGCAAACCTACGCTGCATGGCCTCCCTGATCCTGCAAAGCCTGCGTAAGGATCCTCGTATTCGTGGTATCAAGGAGAAGGACCAATACTGGCTGGCAACCCTCCTTGATCCACGTTACAAGGGTAAGGTTGCGGACCTTATCTTGCCATCGCAGAGGGAGCAGAGGATGAAACATCTTCGGGAGGCCTTGCAGAAAGGTCTGTGCAACGCGTTCCCAGAGACAGGGAGGTTACAAACTCCTGTTTCTGGACAACGTGTTGCTGAGGCTTCGGTCAGTCAAAGAAGGAGCGGTGGAGAAGGTGGCCGTCTGACCGATGCGTTCAGACAATTTTTTGGTCCGTAGCCCCAAGGTATGATCGGTTCCAGCAACCATCGGCAGCGTCTGTTTTACATGGTGCAGGAATACCTAGGGGCAAGATCAGACTTGGACACCTTTCCCACCGAAAATCCTCTGGGTTACTGGGTCTTGAGGATGGATCACTGGCCAGAGCTTGCACAGTATGCAATTGAGCTACTGGCCTGTCCTGCATCCAGCGTTCTTTCGGAACGCACATTCAGTGCTGCTGGAGGCGTGGTAACCGATCACAGGGTGCGTCTGTCCACCGACTCGGTCGATCGGCTGACCTTCATAAAAATGAATGAGTCTTGGATCACCACCAGCTACCAAGCACCTGATGCTGATGTAACCGAATAATTTTTTTTGAAATCTCAGATCCCTTCAAAGACTGCCTATGCTGATGCTGAGTGACTATCCCTGAGTAATTATCCTCTTCCTCCTCAATCATCACGCTGATAGCTTGTAAGAACATTTTTGGTTCTGGGCGCCACCACCAGTGCCTAAGGCACAATTTTTCAGCCCCTGTTTAACAGGGGCGTGTAATTACAATTTTTGATGTAATACTTTGCAGCAGGGCTCGTTCCTGCATTCCAACTAGAGTGTCTGTGAGGGGTTGCAGTGTTGTGGCACCAGCACCAGTGCCTAAGGCCCAATTTTTCTGCCCCTGTCTAACAGGGGCGTGTAATTACAATTTTTGATGCAATACTTTGCAGCAGGGCTCGTTCCTGCGTTCCAACTAGAGTGTCTGTGAGGGGTTGCAGTGTTGTGGCACCAGCACCAGTGCCTAAGGCCCAATTTTTCTGCCCCTGTCTAACAGGGGCGTGTAATTACAATTTTTGATGCAATACTTTGCAGCAGGGCTCGTTCCTGCGTTCCAGCTAGAGTGTCTGTGAGGGGTTGCAGTGTTGTGGCACCAGCACCAGTGCCTAAGGCCCAATTTTTCTGCCCCTGTCTAACAGGGGCGTGTAATTACAATTTTTGAAGCAATACTTTGCAGCAGGGCTCGTTCCTGCGTTCCAACTAGAGTGTCTGTGAGGGGTTGCAGTGTTGTGGCACCAGCACCAGTGCCTAAGGCCTAATTTTTCAGCTCCTGTTCAACAGGGGCATGTAATTACAATTCTTGATCTAATATTTCACAGCAGGGCCCTGTGAGGGCTTACAGTGTTGTGGCCACAGCAACACCTAAGGCCCAAATTTCTGCTGAGTATATAGGGCAGGACCCTACTTTCAAACATCTAACTTACAAACGACTCCTACTTGCAAACGGAAGGAGACAACAGGAAGTGAGATGAAATCTACCCCTAGGAAGGGAAATTCTCTCCTGTAAGAGTTAATATGGGAAAACAATTTCTCCTTTCCACTGATGCTTTCCAATCCTTGTTCCACAAAAAAACCCAAATTTTCAAAAAACATTTTTCATTGGGACAAAAAAGTGAGGTGAAATCTTCTGAAGAGGAGGAAAGACAGCAAAACAAATGTCACAGGGGTGATAACCCTTCCCTATGTTTTCCAAAAAGCTTAGAAAAGATTTTTTGGCTGGAGCTAAACACGTTAAAAATGTTCAAAATTACAAACAGATTCTACTTAACAACAAACCTACAGTCCCTGTCTTGTTTGCACCGCCTGTATACTGCTGTTCAGAGTATATAGGGCCTGGTGGCCCCACACCTTTCCTTATTTTTATTTGGGTGCGGGGTTCCCCTTAATATCCATACAAGACCCAAAGGGCCTGGTAATGGACTGGGGGGTACCCATGCCGTTTGTCTCACTGATTTTCATCCATATTGCCATGACCCGACATGACATTAAACCCGCAAGCAGTTTTAAATGAGATTTTTTCCTTTAAAAATGACATTTGGTGCAGGGACTGTTCTAAACATGGGAAACACGCGTCACTTTACAGGCATACTATAGACACCCCCCAGGTACGATATTTAAAGGAATATTTCACTTTTTTTTTTTTTACTTTAAGCATCATTAAAATCACTGCTCCCGAAAAAACGGCCGTTTTTAAAAGTTTTTTTTGCATTGATACATGTCCCCTGGGGTAGGACCCGGGTCCCCAAACCCTTTTTAGGACAATACCATGCAAATTAGCCTTTAAAATGAGCACTTTTGATTTCGAACGTTCGAGTCCCATAGACGTCAATGGGGTTCTAACGTTCGTGCGAACTTTCGGTCCGTTCGCGGGTTCTGGTGCGAACCGAACCGGGGGGTGTTCGGCTCATCCCTACTCATAAATATAATAACCCAGATTTCCCTCCAGGAAACAACGTTTTGGCCTTTAAGTGGTGGGTAGATAAAGGCCTATACAGGATAGGACAATTTTTCACGGCCGCAGGCCCCTTCACTCTAAAACACTGCATCAAAACACTAGACATGCCCTTATCTGAAAACTTCAGTTTCAGCCAAATCTCCCATTTCTTAAAATCAATTTGTACAGACAAAGACCTCCCCCCAAAATTTTCTGACTATGAAATGTGGTGTGGCCAGGCCAGGGACCAGAGAGGTGGGATCTCGGTCATCTACTCGTCACTTACATCGCCAGACTCAAAAATGACTTATATGGAGGCCTGGGAGTCCGAGCTCCGCTTTAATTGGAAGTTGGAAGATTGGCATAGATCTTGCTTCAGATCCTTTCAGGGTGTCCTCAATACCACTTTAGTGGAGGCCAGCCTGAAAGTGATCTCCAGATGGTACTATACACCGACTAGACTGGCCTCAATATATCCAACGGCTAACTCTCTCTGCTTCAGAGGTTGTCAACTTAAGGGCACCATGTCTCACATATGGTGGGAATGCCCCAGAATTCGTTCCATCTGGAAAAGAATATTTAATATTCTGGAAGAACTGGTCGATTCCCAGAACTCCTCTGGTTGCCCTTCTTAATGCCCCGATCCCAGGGATCTCGAAATCCTCTCGCAGACTGGTTCACTTTGTGCTACTGGGGGCTAAGCTCACAATCGCCAGAGCATGGAAACAACCGGGAGTCTCACTCCCGGCTGTCAAAAGGAAAATATCATGGATAATGTCCCAGGAAAAACTCACTAGTATAGCTCAGGATACTATGAAGAAATTTGAGGGTATCTGGAATCCATGGGCCCGATTAGTAGGAGTAACATTAGGTCCCCCTAACGGACCCACATAAAGCATATCATTAACTCACGAGTGATGTTCCACCCCTCCCTCCTCCCCCTATCCTTTTCTCTTTTTCTTTCCTCTTACTTTCCTTTCTTCCTTAGGTCTCCTCTAGACCTTGGTATTGTTTCAGCTACATAATTGCTTTGTTTGCTCAAATTTTGTTAATTTTCAGTGTTAACGACAGTAGTGGAGAAGGGAAATACTCAATTCCCTCTCCCCCTTTTGCTCTGATTTACCCTTTGGTTCTCGGAGTTGTACTCCTAAAGAGGTAAGAGCGTTCCTAGGAAGAGCTTGGATCCCTGAGATCAAGTTGGGGTACCTCACTCCGGCACAGTGTGCTCCCATAAGGGGTGCCGGATTGGGGATCATCCCATAAGTGGCAGAATACAGCTCTCTCTAATGCCATTATTTGTGCTAGACTATATTCCGAGACAGGTATTGCATGAGCAAAGGTACGCTGTACCGAAGTCAAATGTTTCAGTATTTTCTGTTTAGACACTGTTCTATTCTGTTATGCCTATACTTAACAAAGTATAATTCTGTTTTGTATATCTGCCTTTTCTCAAAATAAAAATTTTTGAAATAAAAAATAGTTCATGTTGATTGTGAAAGTAAAGTTTCGATCTAAACTGCTAATTTATACAATAAGATAAGATAAGATTTAATGCCATTGTAAAACAAATCACAATGAAATTACATTTCTACTCCACATATTATTCATACATCACAATTTTCAACCATGCATTTACCACATAGAATTTAATTATACCAAAAAGTGTATAATATATATAAATTTATAAAAATGTCCCCATATTATAAAAGTATAAAAAGTGCCCTCATGTTAAAAAACTGCATTGATAGTCTTAACAGCCCTGGGAAAGAAGCTCTCTTTAAATCTATTTGTCCTTGTTTGATCAACCTAAAGCGTCCCCCAGATAGATATAATTCAAAGAAATGACAACCAGGATGAATCTGGTCTCTAACTTTTTTTCCTGCTCTACAAAGGCAAAGAGTCTCATATATTTCTTCTAGGGAAACAAGTTCACACCCTACAATTTTCTGCGCTGTTTGAACCACTCTACTTAGAGCATTTTTATCTGCCTGCGTACAACTAGGATACTAAACTAAAATACAATATGTTAATGTACTCTCAATGGCAGAGCGATAGAAGGTCTCTAGCACCTTCCTTCCCAAGCCATTCTTCCTAAGGAGTCGCAAAAAATATAAACGCTGTTGCAATTTCTTAATAATGGCTTTAATGTTGATTGTCCACGATAAGTTTTCAGAAATGCATGTTCCCAAAAACTTAAAGGTAGAGACCCGCTCCACGCACATGCCTTTAACCACTTAAGGACCGAGCCTCTTTCTGAGATTTGTTGTTTACAAGTTAAAAACATTTTTTTTTGCTAGAAAATTACTTAGAACCCCCAAACATTATGCATTTTTTTTCTAACACCCTAGATAATAAAATGGCTGTAGTTGCAATACTTTCTGTCACACCGTATTTGCTTAGCGGTCTTACAAGCACACTTTTTTTGGAAAAAATACACTTTTTTGAAATAAAAAATAAGACAACAGTAAAGTTAGCCCAATTTTTTTTATATTGTGAAAGATAATGTTACGCCGAGTAAATTGATACCCAACATGTCATGCTTCAAAATTGCGCCCACTCGTGGAATGGCGACAAACTTTTACCCTTAAAAATCTCCATAGGCGACGTTTAAAAAATTCTACGGGTTGCATGTTTTTAGTTACAGAGGAGGTCCAGGGCTAGAATTATTACTCTCGCTCTACCGATCGCGGTGATACCTCACATGTGTAGTTTGAACATCATTTTCATATGCGGGCGATACTCACGTATGCGTTCGGTTCTGCATGCGAGCTCGTCGGGACGGGGCGCGTTTAAAAAAAAAAAAAAATTTTATTTCTTTTACCTTTCATTTTTTATTTTTACACTGTTAAACAAAAAAAAATCACTTTTATTCCTATTACAAGGAATGTAAAAAGACCTCAGATCTCATATTTAGACTAAAATGCAATTAAAAAAAATGTATTTAAAAAAATTATTTAAAAAAAATGGCCATTTAAGAGCTATGGGTGGAAGTGAGGTTATGATGTTGCTTCTGCCCAGCAATTGTATGGAGATGGGTGGAGGCCATCTTCCCCTCACTCGTCTCCATACCCAGCTACTGAGAGGACTCGATCACCTCCGCCACTGCCGACGGCTCTGGCAAGTGGCGGAGGGCACCGAATCACGGCGGGAGGGGGGGCCCTCTCCCGCCACTGATAGAAGTGATCTCGCGGTGAATCCGCCACAGAGACCACTTTTATCTTGTAGCGCACCGCCCGCTGAAGACGAGGATACCGGGGTTATGGCAGCTAACTGCTGCCATAACAACGATATCCTCCTTTAAACAGCTGCCATATAATGACGGTGGGTGGTCCGTAAGTGGTTAATAAAAAGCGGTGCTGGTTCAGGCCTGTTCCTTCTGAAATCTACAATAAGTTCCTTTGTTTTCCCTGTGTTTAGGATCACCATTCCACTATCCTATCAACCTCTCTCCTGTTCTGCTCCTCATCGTCTCCAGTGATACAACCGATTATGGTAGTGTCATCAGCAAACTTAACTATACTATTGGTCTCATAATAGGGGGTACAGTCATATGTGTACTGTGCATAGAGAAAGGGACCTTAAAACACAACCCTGCGGTGCTCCAGTACTTATTTCTCGCTTGGAAGAAACACATTTATCCAATTTGACCACCTGTGAGCGATGGACCAAAGAATCCCTTATCCAAAAACAAATCAAGGGCGGCAAATCCAATTTTTGCATTATTTCAACCAACTGATCTGGAATGATGGTATTAAAGGAAGAGCTATAATCTATAAACAACATCCTTATGTAGTTTCCCGAATGTGCCAGATGTCTAAGTGCCCCATGCAACACTAAAGCAATTGCATCTTCCGTGATTCTATTAGCCCTATACGCAAACTGATAAGGATCTAAACTACCCAGTAATCTAGTTTTGATATATTTCAAGACCAACCTCTCAAAGCACTTCATTAGTACTGAGGTCAGTGCTATTGGTCTATAATCGTCTAAACTTCCCACAGGTTACTTTTTTGGAATCTTATCTTATCTTATCTGATCTACTTTGAAACGTCTCTGTATTAAGTGAGATATTGTACTTATTATGTGGTACATTGCTTTGATGGATGCTCAGTTATTTTGTATACTTAAATAAAGAATTAAAAAAAAAAAAATTGTGAAAAAAAATTGTGTGATTGTAACTAAATACCTTGGACTGTCTACCTTCCAAAAATGGGTCATTTGGGGGATATTTGTACTGTCCTCGCGTTTTTGGGCCATAGTTTGTGAACTCTATAACTTTCTTATAGACTAAATAAAATACTCTCATTTACTTTCACCAAAGAAATGTAGCAGTATACATTTTGGCCTACATTAATGAGGAAAGATTATTTATATCTGTATACATACAATCTTTTGTTTACAAATAAATATTTAAAACATGGACAATGGTTTCCAGAGCACTATGGGTTAGACAAAAACACAACACAATAGATTTGCCTGCTTTGAGGCTTGGTTTGTCTGGTTGAAACTTGGAAAGAGCCCCTTGTAGGCTGGACCATGTAGTTCTGTAAACAACAGTTATACCAGGATACATTAAAAAAAATAAACATCCCATCCATCTCAGAACAAATTATTTTCATTATGTTTACAAAGTAATTTAGAAAAAGAAACAAATAATTGGTTTCGACTTCTGTATCAAGGGCCAGGTTCCTGACTTGAGGCGACTGTTAAATATTAATTGAACCCTGGGCAAACATTTTCTTGGGCCCCCTCCCCCCATGCAATTTTGCCCCCCATCATTACACAGGTCCCCCCTCCCCTATACTGTCCCGATTATTACACAGGTTCTTCCTCCCCCACCGATACAAAGAACCTCTCTACCATACTTCTCCATCATTACACAGGAGCCCTCCTCATATAATATCCCCCATTATTACACAGATCCCCCATCCAACATCATTACACAGGACCCCCTCCCCCATACTACCCCCATAATTACACAGGACCCCTCCCCCATACTACCACCATCATTACACATGACCCCAGGAGGTGGAAAGGCAGGGAATGGGGTTGTTGTTGAGGATGGGGAGGGGGATTTTGTTGAGGGTGGAGAGGCAGAAGGGGTTATTGTTAGGGGTGGAGAGGCGGGTGGGGGTTATTGTTGAGGGTGGAGAGGCAGGGAGGAGGGTTATTGTTTGGGGTGGAGAGGCGAGAAGGCTAGTGTTGGGGGTGGGGGTGCAGGAGGGGGGTTATTGTTTTAGGATGGAGAGGTGGGGGTTATGTTGAGGGTGGAAAGGTGGGGAGGGGTGTTATTTGTTATGGGTAGAGGGAGGGTTATTGTTGAGGGTGGAGAGGCAGGGAGGGGGGTTATTGTTTGGGGTCGAGAGGCGAGGAGGCTAGTGTTGGGGGTGGGGGGGGGGCAGGAGGGTGTTATTGTTTTAGGATGGAGAGGTGGGGGTTATGTTGAGGTTGGAAAGGTGGGGAGGGGGGTTATTTGTTATGGGTAGAGGGGGGGTTATTGTTGAGGGTGGAGAGGTGGGACTTATTGTTGTGCGTGGAGAGGCGGGGGGGTTATTGTTGAGGGTGGAAAGGTGGGGAGGGGGGTTATTTATTATGGGTAGAGGGGGGGTTATTGTCGAGGGTGGAGAGGTGGGACTTATTGTTGTGGGTGGAGAGGTGGGGGGTTATTTTTTGAGGGTGGAGAGGTGGGCATTATTGTTAAGGGTGAGGAGGTGGATTAATTGTTGAGAGTGAAGAGGTGGGGGTAATTGTTGAGGGTGAAGAGATGGGGTAATTGTTGAGGGTGGAGAGGTGGGGGTTATTGTTGAGGGTGCAGAGGTGAGGATTATTGTTAAGGGTGAAGAGGTGGGGGTAATTGTTGGGGGTGAAGAGGTGGGGGTAATTGTTGAGAGTGAAGAGGTGGGGGTAATTGTTGAGAGTGAAGAGATGGGGGTAATTGTTGAGGGTGAAGAGATGGGGGTAATTGTTGAGGGTGAAGAGATGGGGTAATTTTTGAGGGTGGAGAGGTGAGGGTTATTGTTGAGCGTGCAGGGGTGGGGATTATTGTTAAGGGTGAAGAGGTGGGGTTAATTGTTGCGGGTGGAGAGGTTTGGATTATTGTTAAGGGTGAAGAGGTGGGGGTAATTGTTGAGGGTGGAGAGGTGGGGGTTATTGCTGAGGGTGCAGAGGTGGGGATTATTGTTAAGGGGGAAGAGGTAGGGGTAACTGTTGAGGGTGAAGAGCCGGGGGTAATTGTTGAAGGTGAAGAGGTGGGGATTATTGTTGAGGGTGAAGAGGTGGGGGTAATTATTGAGGGTGGAGAGGTAAGGGTTATTGTTGAGGGTGGAGAGGTGGGGATTATTGTTAAGGGTGAAGTGGTGGGGGTAATTGTTGAGGGTGGAGAGGTTTGGATTATTGTTAAGGGTGAAGAGGTGGGGGTAATTGTTGAGGGTGGAGAGGTGGGGTTTATTGCAGAGGGTGCAGAGGTGGGGATTATTGTTAAGGGTGAAGAGGTAGGGGTAATTGTTGAGGGTGAAGAGCTGGGGGGGTAATTGTTGAGGGTGAAGAGGTGGGGATTATTGTTAAGGGTGAAAAGGTGGGGGTAATTATTGAGGGTGAAGATCTGGGGGTAACTGTTGAGGGTGAAGAGGTGGGGATTATTGTTAAGGGTGAATAGGTGGGGGGTAATTGTTGAGGGTGAAGATCTGGGGGTAACTGTTGAGGGTGAAGAGGTGAGGATTATTGTTAAGGATGAAGAGGTGGGGGTAATTGTTGAGGGTGACGTGCTGGGGGTAATTGTTGAGGGTGAAGAGCTGGGGGTAATTGTTGAGGGTGAAGAGGTGGGGATTATTGTTAAGGGTGAAGAGGTGGGGGTTATTGTTGAGGGTGAGGAGCTGGGGGTAATTGTTGAGGGTGAAGAGCTGGGGGTAATTGTTGAGGGTGGAGAGGTGGGGGTTATTGTTGAGGGTGGAGAGGTGGGAAAGGGGGTGATTGTTAAGGATGGAGTGGTGGGGATTATTGTTAAGGGTGAAGAGGTCACAATCACTATCCTTCACTATAACACCCAGCAGACCGGCCCTCTCCCCCCTCCAAGAAGTTCTGCAGCAGCTGAGACACCCTGGGAAAGTTGTCAGATGTGGGGGAGGGGGAGCCTGGCTCAGGGAAGGACATTGTCACCAAGGGATACACATGCTACTCACTTGACGGAGTGGAGTCACCTGGCACTGTCGGCAGCCGTCCGCAGAGGAGCACGGGGAGGGGCACAGCATGTCTCCAGGGAAGAGATTCAGTGCACTCAGACTGAGCTAAGGGTGAGGGGTGGGGCCAGTCTGAGAGGGGGCGGGTCTAGTAGAGGGGACACTGCAGGACACTTAATCTGTCCCAGATACAAAGTTACCGAGAGGTAAAAACTGATGACTTAAAAGCGCGGGCTCAAGGGGCAACTGCTTTGGGCCTCACAACAAAGACTGGGCCCAATGGCTCCTTCTACTGTCTCAGCCAATGAGGAGTGAGAATCCCCATCGTGATGGGACTCAGGTAAGTATTGGGGGGGGGCTGGGGGGCTGGGGGGCTGCTGCAAAAGAAGTTTTTTTTTTACCTTCATGCATTTTAACCTTGAGCCACTAGAAATACTTTAAGTTCCTTAGGATAATAAAGTACATATAAAGCCATTTTTTTGTCTTCTGTATCCCAGTGGGCAGATTTTGCTTTACCTTCTACCCTGTAGACACAGTAGGAATTAATAGGAAATTTCTTCAATGTAAGAGAAATCCTCTCTTATACCATTGTCACCACATTGGTCAGGTGTCCCCACTGGAAGTCCTGTCAGCAGTGCCAGACAACTGAAGGAGCTGCTCCTACAGCCTATAAGTCAGACCGTGGGAGGTTGCTAAACCCCAGCTCCTGTCACATGACCTACCTGATGGAGAACTTCCCTTACTCCAAGCTGCCCTGGGGGAAGAAGAGCTGTACTGAAGGGACAGAACTGTATTGGATGGAGAGCTTCACTGACATGGTAGAGCTGTACTGCGGGAGGACAGCTGTTCTTCAGGGGGGGGGGGGGCTATACTGGAGAGAGAGAGCTGTTGCTGTTGAACGGAATCTGTCCTAGCTGGGGGGGATTTACTGGAGGGAATTTTGGCTTAGGAAAGAGGGTAATTTTTTTTTTTTGTACTCTCTCTGCTGTCCTGTGGATTATACGTTCCTCACCCTTGAGCTCTGTGGGTTACACAATTCTGACCTATGTACTCTGTACATTACACACTCCTGAATCCTTCTTCTGTGACCTATGCAGTTTGAGATCCTTATACTCTGTATTTTATGCACTCCTGACCCCTTATCTCTGTGTCTTACTCACTCCTGACCCCTACACTCTGTGCTTTATTCACTCCTGACCAGTGGCGGCTGGTGTTTTTCTTTTGGGGGGGGGGCACTAACACTCCCAGCAAACCCCACCCACTGTCTGCCAGTCGGTCCTTACCTCATCACGGTAAAAGGTGACAGGCTCCGGTGTCCTCCAGCATGAGGGGGGCAGGTGTCTCTATGCCGCTGGGACTTGTGGCGAGGTCTGGGGGTGTTGTGAGAGCTGGATGCAGGCAGTGAGAGCCGCATTCTGGTCCTTATGCACTGGGCAGCCGAGGAGCGGAGCTGATTCAGAGTGCTGCCATCTTCCAGCGTGGTTGCCCCAATCTGGTGTCTTTAAGCGTGGCGGGCTCGAGCAAAGTGGCTCCGGTGTCCTCTCCTGGAGTTTTATTCACTTCTTACCCATGCACTCTGTGTTTTATTCACTTCTGACCCATGCACTCTGTGTTTTATTCACTCCTGACCCATGCACTCTGTGTTTTATTCACTCCTGACCCATGCACTCTGTGTTTTATTCACTTTTGACCCATGCACTCTGTGTTTTATTCACTCCTTACGCATGCACTCTGTTTGCTATGCACTCCTGGCCCTGCTCTCTGCATGTTACCTTGAACCCTTCTCTCTGTGTTATACACTCCTGAATCTGCTGGGGCTTATGCACTACTACCCCTTCACTCTGTGTTTCGCACACCTGACCCTTGTATTCTGTGTGTTACACACTACTAGCCCCTGTACCCCGTATGCCATGCACTACTGATTCCTGCTCTCTGTGCGATATTTTTTATTTTTTTTTATTTATTTCAGGTACTTATATAGCGCCGTCAATTTACGCAGCGCTTTACATATACATTATACATTCACATCAGTCCCTACACCCTCAAGGAGCTTACAATCTAAGGTCCCTAACTCACATTCATACATACTAGGGCCAATTTAGACAGGATCCAATTAACCTACCAGCATGTCTTTGGAGTGTGGGAGGAAACCGGAGTACCCGGAGGAAACCCACGCAGGCACAAGGAGAACATGCAAACTCCAGGCAGGTAGTGCCGTGGTTGGGATTCAAACCAGCGACCCTTTTTACTGCTAGGCGAGAGTGCTACCCACTACACCACTGTGCCGATATGCACTCTTGTCCCCTGTTCTCTGTGCTATATGAACTCCTGATCTCTCCTGATTGTGCATTACACACTCTGTGCTCTGTGTCCTAAGCATTTCTGAACCCTAGGCTCTATGCAACATGAGCTCAAGTTTTAAGCCCCTTCCACTGCTCGATCAATTTTTCCACAGCACAGTTCATCTTGTGCACCATCTAAGATGCCTAGTGCTCTGTACTGGAGGAATTTAGGGGACAGGGAGAACTGTACTGTGAGGTGAGTGATGAGACTGGGGGAATTTGGTGGGTGACAGCTGTACTGGGTAGATTTTGGTGTGGGGGGGGGATCTGTACTGGGATCATTTTGGTGGGATGGGGGGGGCTGTTCTGGGTGGAACTGGGGGGGTGGTGAGGGAGAGAGAAATTTCTACTGTATGAATTTGGAGGTCAAAAGGGATATCTGTACTGGATGGATAGATAGATCTGTATTGTGGGGATTTCAGGGCTGGAAGAGAGATTGGTACTGGGTGGATTTGGTGGGTGGTGGGGGTAATGTGGAGGGAGATCTGTACTGGGGGATTGTTGTGGAAAGAGAGATCTGTACCTTAGGGTTTTGGGGGGGGATTACAAAATCTTTACTGTTGAGAAATGTGGGGAGAGAAAGATCTGTACTGGGGGATTAGGGGGCAGAGAGATATCTACTTGGGGATTTTAGGGAAAAAGAGATCTTTACTGTGGAGAATTGTGGGGAGCGAGAAGTGAGAGAGATGTGTAATGAGTGGATCTTGGGTGGAGAGAAACATCTGTACTGGAGGGATTTTGGGGAGAGAGATCTGTATTGGGTGCATTTTGGGGGAATAAAGGGTCACTTTAAGGCTTTGTTGAAATGCGTATCCATTGCATGACTCAGATGATACTGCTATACTAATATTATATATTAATAACAATAATAAAAACAGCAACTATAATTATGCACCAAATACAGAACCCTGACTAATGTCTCAATTGAGGTTATTACACTTGGCAGAACAGTAAAGTATGAGCTCTATTCATCATGTGTACACATCTTTAAAGAAAATATATGTTTTATCTAAAAAGTAGGTAAGTGTGTAGAAGACTGTGAAGGTGAGCTTTTTAACTGTACATAAGCATAGACAGAAAGGTGGTTATATGCAGATGAAGTTCTTGCACAGGTCTTCCTGTCGGTTCATACACTGTGCTCGCACCGAGCAGAGATACAATGCAGAATCAGATACAATGGAGTCCTGGATGTGCAGTAAACAGCTGCCCTTGTTTGGGAATAAAACAGTGAATCTTCCTTCTGGTTTGCTCTGTTCTGAAGGAGCATTTACGATGAGAACTGGACCACCTCCAAGGTTCAGCCTGTACCAGCTTAACCCAGAAAAACCAGATGTTTTATATCCACAATACAGAGTCACATTTTCTCCTTCTGTGATGGTGATGGTGCTGTTCTGGTAATCTACAGAATCCTGGCAATGTACAGCTGAAAAACAAGAAATTAAGACTTTGAATTAAGAGTTTTACACATTGCATCATCGCTGTCCACTAAATAAGTATTTCGTTTGCTTCTGATTTTGAATGCAGCTAGCAGAAATGATAAAATGTAAAAAAAAAAAAAAAAAAAAAAAGAATGTAAAGGAACTTATTAAAGGTAACATTTGTTTTTTGGGTCATTAATAAAAATAAACATTTAGGAAGCTGACATGATGAAAGATGTGATTGTCCCTGTGAAAGATTAACTTACAGAAAATCCAGAAAATCTTCAGTAAAACCAAACTCCATACAGGGTACATTATTATTGTGTCTCTTCTGTGTGTAAGATGAATGTGATGTGTGCTGTACAAGATGAGAGCGAAGGTAGTCATTCATCGCAGGATGCAGAATGATGTCACCTGACCTACATAGTCACCAGATCAAAAGACAGCAATCTTTGTACAATGCAATGTGTTTTCTAGATAATTTTTACATTGTACTCAGGTAAACTATGTTACTCTGTTGAAAAGAAAGGAAAAATGTGCTGCTTGTCAATGAGAAACATTTTAGTATCTTCAATGACCAACAACCAAAAGTCTGGGAACCCTGTCTTGGATACGTGCATCCTACCATGAATTTCAGTTACAGTACATATAATTTTTTTTGTCCCTTGTTCAGGGTCCTTGGGGGCTATTAGATCCTTTTCTTCTTTTTCTTTACCACTATTCAATTCTATATCTTCCCCACTTACCAGGGTTACGTTTATATTTAATATTGCATTTATTAATTTACATGTTTTAATTTAACAATGTTTAATATAAATGCTTCACTTTCCCCAAGACAATACCAGCCTGATGCACCAGGATTGCAGACTGGTATCATCATGGCAAGAAGACATCAAGCATGCAGTCCCTGCCAATTTAGCAATGGTCCTTATGCATTTTATTGTTTTCACGACTGGGAAAATAGTTTGAAGTTTCACTGACTACAAATCTTCATAGTCTACTGTTATATAATGTGTGGTCAATAATGTCACTTAAAATCATCATGGTGCTCATTTTCTTTGCATTTGATGCCTGTTTTGGATCATGTGCTAGATAAGTGTGTATCTCTGAAAGCTTCTGGGCTCTTAAAGGTAAAAATAACTTAAACGTAGCCAGGTGCTGCACTACAGAAATATGGAGAAGGAGACATTGTCCTCTTTACAATAAGTTTACTTTCTGCTGTTATACTGAATGTTGTGTTGCACTATCCCCTCCAGCCAGCAGAGGGAGAATTATAATCAGAAAAGCCTATGGATTCCTATGTTGAATATTGAGGATCATGGGATTTGAAGTCCAGGAAGTAAGCCATATTGTGGAGCTTGTGGACCCTTTGCACCTCTTCCCGACAACCCTGGGTGGTGCTTGTGGGGGTCTGTGGGCCCCCCCCTGCCCCAAAGCACCCACCCCCCCATTTTGAGGGCATGTGGCCTGGTATGGCTCAGGAAGGGCGGGACGCTTGCTACCGCTCCCCTTTCCTGGTCTGCCAGGCTGCATGCTCAGATAAGGGTCTGGTATGGATTTATGGATGGAAGCCTGCTGACAGCTGATGACTCATTTGTTGTTAGGGACATGGTGGCTGGCTTCCGCGCCCCACTCCTTAACAACATATTGACTGTGCGCTCGGTGGGCGAACATCCTACCAAATGCACAGGAAATTCAGATGTTCGGCGAACATCCGATTGGGTGATGTTCAGGCCGAACTTTTGCTTGGCCCGAACAGTTCACCCAACATTATTAACTAGGTGTGTCAGAGGGGCTAAGGTTGTTCTTTGAGTTGAGGCGTAGAACAGAGAACCCAAATTAAAAAAGCAGCTGCTGTGGGGGTAGCACTATATTGTGTTCTTGCTTTTTTTAAACTGTTTAAACCAATGTGTGCAGAGGGGGTTTCAAATACTGTTCAAAATAGACACCTCAGTCTCCTCTGCTCTGAGGACGTTGATGACCCTGGAGCAGAGGTTTTTTTTGGGCTATCCTTTCAAAGCATCCCCCCCAGCAGTGGCAGCCCATGCACTGTGGGCGCACGGGCGGCGCCCCATCCATACGCCCGGCACTAACCGGGTTGGGGGTGCTGTCAGAGCCACACGCCCGGGGGGGTTGGGGTTACTGTCAGAGCCACGCACGGGGGGGTGGGGGTGCTGTTAGAGCCATGCAGGCGGGGGGGTTGGGGATACTGTCAGAGCCGCCCGGGGGGGTGCTGCCAGAGCCGCAAGTGGGGGTTCGGTTGGCACAATGGCTGCATATGATGGGAACAAGTGTCTGCATATACTGGGCACAAGTGGCTGCATTTGACGGGCACAAGTGGCTGCATATGATGGGCACAAGTGGCTGCATATACTGGGCATAAGTGGCTGCATTTGATGGGCACAAGTGGCTGCATATGATGGGCACAAGTGGCTGCATATGATGGGCACAGGTGGCTGCATATGATGGGCACAGTGGCTGCATATGAAGGGAACAAGTGGCTGAATATACTGGGCACAAGTGGCTGCATTTGACGGGCACAAGTGGCTGCATATGATGGGCACAAGTGGCTGCACATACTGGGCACAAGTGGCTGCATTTAATGGGCACAAGTGGCTGCATTTGATGGACACAGTGGCTGCATTTGATGGGTACAAGTGGCTGCATTTGACGGGCACAAGTGGCTGCATTTGATGGGCACAAGTAGCTGTATATGATGGGCACAAGTGGCTGCATTTGATGGGCACAAGTGGCTGCATATGATGGGCACATGTGGCTGCATATGATGGGCACAATGACTGCATATGATGGGCACAGTGGCTGCATATGATGGGCACACATGGCTGCATATGAGGGGCACAGTGGCTGCATATGATGGGCACAGCGGCTGCGTTTGATGGGCACAATGGCTGCAATTGATGGTACAATGGCTGCATATGATGGGCACAGTGGCTGCATATGATGGGCACAGTGGCTGCATTTGATGGGCACAATGCCTGCATTTGATGGGCACAGTGAGGCTGCAATTGATGGGGGGGTTTCAGTATTTTTCAGTTTATTTGTGCCCCCCCAAAAATGTTGAGCACCTGCCGCCACTGCCCCCCCCCCCCAGTGCTGAAGGGCAAGTGGATTGGTATCAACATGAATGGTTGCTGCATGGTCACTGACAAAATACCCCATGCTGGTACTGACTGGGAGGAAGGACATGCTTTTTTCAATATCATTTTTTATTATTAAAACAAAAAATGTAAACATTGACTGAGAAAATAAAAATTTCAGAACTCTTCATAGGGGACAGTTACATTTTAATTAGAAAAGTCATTCACCATCTTATGCCGCGTACACACGATCGGAATTTCGGTCCGCAAAAGACCGATGAGAGTTTTTCATCGGAAAATGTGACTGTGTGTATGCTCCATTGGACTTTTGCTGGCTGAATTCCAGCCAGCAAAAGATTGCGAGCATGTTCTTAATTTTTCAGTCGGGAAAAGTTCCTATCTGAAAATGCGATCGTCTGTGGCAATTCCGACGCGCAAAATTCCTACGCATGCTCGGAAACAATTCGACGGATGCTCAGAAGCATTGAACTTCATTTTCTCGGCTCGTCATAGTGTTGTACGTCACCGCGTTCTTGGCGGTCGTAAGTTCTGCGAACTTTTGTGTGACCGTGTGTATGCAAGGCAAACTTAAGGGGAATCCCGTCGGAAAAGCCGTCATATCTTTTTCCGATGAGATGTCCGATCGTGTGTACGTGGCATTAATCATACAAACCTTGTTATAAATGAGTCATGTGGATTAGCAAGAAAAATAATATTGACCCCCTTTATAAATAAGGCAAGTGTTACAATAAACAGTGCAGTGAACACACGAAAACCGTTAAAGTCTATGGGACTTGAACGTGAAAAATCAAAAGTGCTAATTTTAAAGGCTAATATGCAAGTTATTGTCATAAAAAGTGTTTGGGGACCCGGGTCCTGCCCCAGGGGACATGTATCAATGCAAAAAAAGTTTTAAAAACTGACGTTTTTTCGGGAGCTTAAGAATGCTTAAAGTGAAACAATAAAAGTGTAATATTCCTTTAACCACTTCAATACCAGGCACTTAGACACCTTCCCGCCCAGACCAATTTTCAGCTTTCAGCGCTGTCACAATTTGAATGACAATTGCGCGGTCATGCTACACTGTACCCAAACAAATTTTTTATCATTTTGTTCCCACAAATAGAGCTTTCTTTTGGTGGTATTTGATCACCTCTGCGGTTTTTATTTTTTGCGCAACAAATAAAAAAAGACCGAAAATTTTGAAAAAAAACAATTTTTCTTTGTTTCTGTTAAAATTTTTTTGTAAATAAGTATGTTTTCTTCTTCAATGACGGGCACTGATATGGCTGCACTGACGGGCACTGACGGGCACTGATACGGCGGCACTGATGGGCAACGATGAGGTGGCACCAATGAGGTGGCACTGATGAGGTGGCACTGACGGGCACTGATGATGGGCACTGATAGGCGGCACTGATAGGCGGCACTGATGGGCACTGATAGGTGGCACTGGTATGCGGCACTGATGGGCACTCATAGGTGGCACAGATAGGCACTTATAGGTGGCACTGATGGGCACTCATAGGTGGCATTGATGGGCACTCATAGGTGGCATTGATGGGCACTCATAGGTGGCACTGATAGTTGGCACAGATGGGCATTGATGGGCACTGATAGATGGGCACCGATGGGCACGGATGGGCACTGACAGGTGGCATGAATGGACACTGATGGGTGGCACTGATGGCACTGCTTGTTTGCAGTGATGCCCCTAAGGGTGGCATTGCTGGGCATCACTGCAACATAATGGTGCCAATCAGTGCCCATTTGTGGGCACTGATTGGCACAGATTTGGCACACTGGGCACATGTGGATGGCCATGGGGTACATACCTGGCCATCCACATGTTGCCCCTTCCCTGGTGGTCCTAGTGGCGATCCCTGGTGGTCCAGTGTGGTGATCTGCGGGGGGGGCTGCGCTGATAAACAATCAGCGCAGACCCCCCCTGCCAGGAGAGCCGCCGATCGGCTCTCCTCTAATCGCGTCTGTCAGACGCGAGTGAGGAAGAGCCGATCAACGGCTCTTCCTATTGACAGCGTGATCAGCCGTGATTGGACACGGCTGATCACGTGGTAAAGAGCCTCCGCCGGAGGCTTTTTACCAAGATCAGTGTAGCTATGTGTCAGACTGACACACCGCTCCACCGATCGTCGCGATGCGCGCCCCCGGGGGCGCGCTGCGGCATGTTATCCTGCTGGACGTCATATGACATCCAGTCAGGATAACAGAACCACTTCCCGGACGTCAATCCGCTATAGGGCGGGCGGGAAGTGGTTAAATATCGTGCTTTGGGGGTGTCTATAGTATGCCTGTAAAGTGGTTCATTTTTCCCGTGTCTAGAACAATCCCTGCACAAAATGACATTTCTAAAGGAAAAAAAAGTCATTTAAAACTGCTTGCGGCTGTAATGTAATGTTGCCCCGCCCCCCCAGCCCGTTACAGGGCCCTTTGGGGCTGGTAAGGATATTAAGGGGAACTCCGCACCTAAATTAAAAAAAAAAAAGGCGTGGGGCCCCCAGGCCCTATATGCTCTGAACAGCAGTATACAGGCGGTCCCCGGGTTACAAGCAAGATAGGGACTGTAGGTTTGTTGTTAAGTTAATCTATTTTTATGCTTTTTGGATAATATAGGGAAGGGTTAACACCCCTGTAACATTTGTTTTGCTGTCTGTGCCCCTGTTCAGAAGATTTCACCTCACTTTCTGTTCCAATGCAAATTGCATTTTGAAAATTTCGGGTTATTAGGGAAACAAGGATTGGTGATAAAGCATCAGTGGAGAGGAGACACCTTTTTCCCATATTAACTCTTACAGGAGAGAATTTCCCTTCCTATGGGTAGATTTCCTCTCACTTCCTGTTGTCTCCCTCCGTTTGTAAGTAGGAGTCGTTTGTGGGTCGGATGTTTGAAAATAGGGAACCGCCTGTATAAACTATACGGCCTGCCCTATACACTCTGCAGAAAATTGGGCCTTAGGTGTTGGTGGTACCAGAACACTGTAAGCCCTCACAGTTACTCTTGGTGGGCGCTGGAATGGGCCCTGCTGTGAAATACCAAATCAAGAATTGTAATTACATGCCCCTGTTAAACAGGGGCAGAAAAATTGGGCCTTAGGTGGTGGTGGTGGTGGTGGTGGCACAACACTGTAAAGCCTCACAGATACTCTTGTTGAGCGCAGAAACGGGCCCTGCTGTGAAATATTAGAGCAAAAAATGTAATTACATGCCTCCGTTAAACAGGGGCAGAAAAATTGGGCATTAGGCAGTGGTGGTGGTGGTGCCACAACACTTTAACCCCTCACAGATACTCTTGGTGGGTGCAGGAATGGGCCCTGCTGTGAAATATTAGATCAAAAATTGTAATTATAATACAGTACAGCCGTAGTGCAGTTGCTAGTACATTTCTGGTGGTGTACACAGTACACAATACAGTGCAGCCGTAGTGCAGTTGCTACTACTTTTCCGGTGGTGTACACAGTACACAATACAGTGCAGCCGTAGTGCAGTTGCTACTACTTTTCTGGTGGTGTACACAGTACACAATACAGTGTATTGCAAAACAAAATATACATCATGTCCAGAAGGCCACCAAGGAGAGGCAGACGCTCACAGGCCACTAAAAGAGGGCAAGCAGGCTCTGTGTCTACAGTCAACAGTGCTGATCATGGACATGGTGCATCCTCTGCAGGTGGCCGTGGGG